>NW_027508722.1:10735000-11935000 GCF_051911475.1 Siphateles boraxobius
GTTTCAAGCACCAGCTGTGAAAAGAAGTCAACCTGGAATATACTACACCAAAAAAAAATGCCCAGCAAAACGATCAAAACAGAATAAAAACCTTGAGTGTCAGATTTGTCTGGCTGCAGAATACAGAGTTCAGATTCACTATTCTCCATAAACATGCACATTCTCCTCTCAATAGGAAAAATGTCATAAAAATTCTATAGACTGCTGCTTGAACTGTACTGACAGAAAGAGTAATTTCCCAGCATGCTCTTGTTCAGAAGAAAAACCTTCAGTCAGTCTTACTAAACAGCTTTTCTTGTAATTTACCAATCGGAAAAGTTGACAAGTTGAAAGCATTTACACAATTATTATACATTAAAGATTTATAAGTAAACAGAACCATAGACAAAGACAGATAAAAATGAAGCAAATATAACACAGAATGAGGCATGTGACTGTGTAAGATACCATCATTAGTGACGTAAAAGTCGAACATAGTGTCCTCGCTGTGGGGAGGGATGTTGGGAAGATCCAGGCAGATGTTGTCATGGTGACGGAGCCATTGCTCCATCTTCATTCGATCATCCTGTTCCAATAAGGCTCCCACACTCCACATCAGAGCGAAGACATACAGACGTTCCATGTGCTCTCGAGACAGCTCCCCTCCCTGCTCCTGATGGGTTACATCATCAAAGATCTGTCAGAGCATGAAGGCCTGATACAATTATTATTTTTGCACTCATGAAACCAGAGAAAAGATATTATGCATGATCAGATATATCCCAATAATAATAATAATAATAAAAATAATCTAATCCTTTATTGTGAACTTGAAAATGTATACCCATATGACAACTGAATACAGTAAAAACAGTAATATTGTGAAATATCATTACAATTTACTCCTCAAGTAACATTTCTTATTATTATCAGTATTAAAATAAGTTGTTACAGAGTAACAGTTGGTTTGAAATTGAGCTTTTTTCTAAATTATTTGATAAAAAGGAAGTACAAAACAACAGCATTTATTTAATATATATATATATATATATATATATATATATATATATATATATATATATATATATAAATACATTGGTACTTTTTTCCACAAGGACACATTAAATTGATCAAAAGATTTAAAAAGATTATAAAAAAAAAAAAAAAAAATATATATATATATATATATATATATATATAATCTTTTGATCAATTTAATGTGTCCTAAAGGGACACATTAAATTACACATTACACATTACACATCGCTCGCCGAAATTCCACGCGCGACAACGCGTTCTACGTGCTACTTAAGCATAGCTGTCCAATCGCGAAGTGCTGAAATATAACCCTATATTGAAGCGTATTCTGAACGTTTAACCTAATAATCGTCATTTGTTGTGGATTAGAAATCAAGACAAGACTATATAGATATAAAGCACCTATACAGGCTGGCAAAATGGCTGAACAAAAACAAAAAAACAAGAGAAGATACCTTTCAAAAAGATCAAATGAATGTCCTTTTAGAGGAGATAGAGGGAGACAAAATTTTTATTTTTAACAGATTTAAAGGACACCATACAAATAAGGAAAAAAAAAAACATCTGGGAGGACATTGCAAATTAACTGCAACCGTGTTTAAAGATCAGGGAAGGAGGTCCGCAAGAAATGCCCAATACATGGTTTCGTGCACGGCAGCAAGTAGTTGACAGATTTTTTTAAATTTATCCCTATTTTGCCCAGTGTTTAAAGCATATTTCCCAGATTACTTATTTTATGATTTTTTTTGTTCATTCGTTTAATTTAGATGTGTATTTCTATTTTTTCTTCCCTTTTTAATTATTTAATTTATTAATTTAAACAAAACACAAGTAGCTACAACAAAGTGTACAATAAAGTACAATCAAAACCTTATACTCACGTTGCAGTGTAATCTGTTAAATCTAGATAAAAAGTGTAATCTGCCGGTTGTCCTGCAGGTGACCTCTCTTCTTACGATGCACTTGGGGATTTACGATTACTCCAGAGCACTCGTAGTTCTACGAAGATTTTCAAGTGCTACTTAAGTTACGATGCTTTTGGGAAACAGGCCATAATATTAAGATCAGTCGTACGATCGTTTTTACGATCAACTTAGGCTTAAGATGCTTTTGGGAAACGCAGCCCTGGTCAGGACTTCTATATATTTATTTCATTCATAGATGGATTTAAGCTTATTCTGCTTATATTCTATCACATAATAATGAGCTTACATATTTTATTTTCTTCAGCTGCAACGAGCATTCAATATTTCAGTTTAATGATTAATCAAATCTCACTGAATTAAATGTAGCAAAATTGTATTATTTTGCTATAACCATTGCTATACCATTTCTTTATCAAATCACCCTATCACTAGTACAGTTTCAGGTGTCAGAGATTTTATAGTACTGTCAGAAACCGTTGCTTATTCATATAATGCATTGTAATACGATTTAAAAACATCCATACTGCACCAATGAATCTCATGAATGAAATCTTGTATGTGGAGACATTCTTTATACTACATCACCACTGCCCTCTTCGGTGCACAAAAATGCTCACTCATTTTGTGCATTGCTCTCTCAAGTAGAGGACTGCATGACTTCCACTATAAAGGAATAGTTTATGAGGGGATAATGGAAAAATGTTGTACATGCATAATGGACTGTATGTGCACTAATGTATAAAGCAGGGGTGTTCAATTAAAGTTCCAAGAGGCCTACTCTCTGTATTTCCTTAATACTACAATATTTTTTTGGAATAGTTATACATTTCCTTGTGGACAGCAGTAGTAGTGGTGGGCCTCTGCTGATTCTGCAGCCAATGAGATTGCCTGCTCAACATTTAAACAGTATTGCAGCTCACCACCGCATCTTCGGTACTGTTGTTAGAATAACCACGTCAACTGAAGTGTACTTCAGTTTGAACAAAGGAAATCTCTCCCAGGTTGCGGAGAGATTGTGAGAGATTGTGGTTAGGTCACATGTGAACTATGAGGAAGGAGCAACCTCAGCAGCAGGAGGGAGGTAAACGTCAGTAAGCTGAACTGACTTGAGTGGGGGACGGAGGAGGGTGACTCTGGGACGCCAGAGACACTGTCGAGCCCTCTTGAGGTGTCGCTAGTCGACGAAACCCTGAGGATGGAAGGTGCCCACTGGAAGACCCTAGAGATTTTCCCTACTCAGCTCAATCCAGAGGGTTGTTATGGGGGGACCGCACTGTGGTTGCAGCGGTTGTGTGTGGTGACGCGCAAAATACACTGCAGCTATTAACACCAGATAGAAGGAGATTCACATTACTTTGGGTTGGCATGGGGGGTTGTTATGGGGGGACCGCAATGTGGTTGCAGCCGTTGTGTGTGCTGATGCGCAAAATACACTGCAGCTATTAACACCAGACAGAAGGAGATTCACATCACCATATGGAAAGAAGCGTAAATGGATGGAGAAGCATAGGTTACTGTAAAGCTACGTCTTAGTTGGTGCGTATCTTGGCGAAAGCAGAGTACAAATCAGCATGAAGTTTTAACATCTACTCTCGTGTAATGGAAATCATGAAGATCTGGATACATCCAGTGACTGCGGTGAATAGTGCTGCTGGCAACTAGGGAAAGACCTTGTGACAGCCTGGAGAGAAAGCTGACAGGAGGAAAGAGACCCCAATGGGGCTGGCAAGGGTTAGCTACCCTTGTCTGCAGTATCCAGCTCCGTGTTTACAGGATGCTGGATACACCCCCCCCAAGGCTTCTGAAAAATTAAAGAGAAAAATACCCCTAGAGTCTGCGAGAGCAGGGGCGGAAGATGACTCAATGTTGAACAACATGGTTAACGACTTTGGAATGGAAACAGATATGAGTATGGAGAGTACTTCACAAAAGACTAGTTCAGGTTCTGCAGTTAGCAAAGTCATTGAACTCAGCTTGTGTCTGTGGCTGGATCAAGACGACAACGGTTAGGGGTTTGAAGATTCATCAAGGGAAAATGAAATGCTTGAGGGAGAAGGGACAAGGCTGTGCAACTGGCTGTGGTTGAGACGGAAAGATTCTGGCTGGCTGTGTACAGGCCGACACGCTACGGGTTTGAAGAATTCTTGAAAACTCGAAGAGTCTGTTGGTTTATTTGTATAGTTTGCATTATATTATGTTCCTGTGTATTTTGCGTGAATGAGGATTGGTGTCTGGACAGGTAGTATGCCATACGGAACCGTTGCCGCTTTAATGACAGCAGAGGGGCTCGACAGCCTTAGTCAAACGGGTTGACGCGTATGGTCGGGTTGCGGAGAGATTGTGGTTAGGTCACATGTGAACTATGAGGAAGGAGCAACCTCAACAGCAGGAGGGAGGTAAAGGTCAGTAAGCTGGGCTCAGTTGAGTGGGGGACGGAGGGGGGTGACTCTGGGACGCCAGAGTCACTGTCGAGCCCTCTTGAGGTGTGGTGGGCTAGTCGACGAAACACTGAGGACGGAAAGTGCCCACTCAAAGACCCTAGAGATGTTCCCAACTCAGCTCAATCCAGAGGGTTGTTATGGGGGGACCGCAATGTGGTTGCAGCCGTTGTGTGTGCTGACGCGCAAAATACACTGCAGCTATTAACACCAGACAGAAGGAGATTCACATCACCATATGGAAAGAAGCGTAAATGGATGGAGAAGCCATAGGTTACTGTAAAGCTACGCCTTAGTTGGTGCTTATCTTGGCGAAAGCCGAGTACAAATCAGCATGAAGTTTCAACATCTACTCTCGTGTAATGGAAATCTTCATGGTTGTTATGTCTTTAGTGCGAGAGAGAAGCAACATGCAAATTGGCTTAAGAGGTGAGTCTGGCCCTAAATAAAAGAATTCGGAGATATAGAGCTAGACATAAATGACCCTGAACGCTTGTGGTGTTTACATCTCTCTTGTTTTTATGCGCTGCTCACTTAAAATGTAGAAATGTTAAAATGGTGCAACCATTGTCTCAGGGTGGAAATGGACAGTGGTCTGCTAATTGGTGACCCCTGGTACACAGTATATGTACTAACAAGTGTGCTACTCTGTTTTTTAATGACAGAAGCTGAAGTTTAAAACCCTTATTTTTGGATTGACATGTTAGTAAGCAGTCTTTCAATGTTGCAAAATCTGTAAAGAGGACTACAACTGTTGACAACCTTGGGCTGAATGAGTCCTTGCAGCATGTTTATGCACTGCATGATGATGAAGGCCTCCAGCATGTCCATCTTATACTGCAAAGATTGAATGCTGAACCGATAGAGCTCAGAGAAGGAGGACGAAAAGAGATCCCTCAGGACCACCCCTTCCTGAGGGGAGCGATTCTTCAGCCAGCCCTGAAAGCACACACACAAACACACGAGTGAAAAAAACTGTAAGGAAGGACATACACATAGTGGGAGATATCTGCACACTGAAATAAAATGATGTATCCCTGAGAGCTCAAATATAGTTTGTCCTTCTTCACTGTTTTTCTCTGGATCTCCTTCATTTACTCTTCATGCATTGAACAGTTGAACACTTTGAAGTCTGTTAAAAAGACAGAGAGAAATGCCTTGGGGATTTTAGACTTCATTAATTCAGAGTGGAGTAAAAGGAATAGCTAGCACAGCAACTGGTTTCTACATTTGAGGTTCTGTGGGTGCCTTTTTCCACTTTTATTATGCAAATGTGGAGGGAAATATTGTAGATTCTAAGTTTTCAAACTTGGTTAACACAGACAAGTCAAATTTATTTATATAGTACATTTCATACACTATGGTAATTCAAAGTGCTTTACATTGAAAGGAATAAAAATAATCACAAAATAAAAGCAAGGATAAAACAGTTCCCTGTCGGTCAGTCACTACAACGTAGGTCATGACTGACCAATAGGAATCTCGCTAGAGAGGCCAATCTACTTCGAGTTAAACTAAAACAAGCCAATACACATTGGCGTGCAATCATTTGCAACAGCTGTACAGCCTCGCAGCGCGGGTATTTAACAAGCAGCTGGTGCGATCGCACACTAGTTTTTTGCTTCGGAGCCAAACACTTTGATGCCTCTGCTAAGTCAGTTGAAACTGATCTACGAGCCTTCTGGACCTCTCCTTTCCGGTGCTGGGCGCGACAGCACGGCAGCGCGAACAGTTTGCTTTCTCTCTCTTTCTTTTTTGTTTTAAAACTGAGCAAGAAAAAAGCTGTTTTAACAGCTGGTGAGGTGCGCTTCAAGCGCTCAAAAGCTGTTGTAACAGCTGGTAAGACCTCCAGCGAGAGAGATCCAGCGCACAGACGGGTGCACATTCCCGTCTGTGATCGATGTGGCTGTTCCCCTGCGTGCTTCAGCACCAGTGAGAGTAGTCCCTAAAAGAGCTTACACAGATAGTTCGCGTCTTTTTCAAGATGACGTTCTATCTGTGTGTTTCTGGATGCGGTCGTTACCTGGGGTTGCGGGATGGTCACGATCGCTACCTAGTGTGTCTGGGCCTCGAACACGCAAAAGCAGCGTTCGTGGATGAGTCATGTACCCATTGTGGGAAGATGACCATCTCGGAGCTACGGTCGAGACTCTTGTTCCTGCAAAGGGGCGGGGGTCCCCGTGCCTACGCCTCGTTCCAACCCCCCTTCGCAGGTTGCTTCGGGCGGTGACACGGGTGACCTGACGGGTGAACCAACCCCCTAGGAACCCTCACCCCTCTCACGCTCAGCAACCAATTGAGCTGCCAACGGAGCGTGCTGGAGCATCCTCGAGATGTGTACCAGTCGTTTCGTTCGGAGCTCCCTGCAACGACCAGATGTCGATCGCTGCATCGGAGGGTGGGTCAGACCTCTCCGCGGACGACGGCTCGGAGCCGCTGCCTCCTTCGGGTGTGTCAGCAGTGCCCGAGTGGGACCCGGGGCCTCATTTATAAAACTTTGCGTAGGTTTTGCGTCAGAAGTGGCGTACGGATGAAACATAGGACATGCGTACGCACAGAAATATTCGGATTTATAAAACCGTGCGCACGCACATCCTACGCATTTTGTCCTTAATAAATCCCAATCAATTCTAAATGTAGCGCAGCTTTTGCGGCTTCATGTCACGCCCATAGTTGCCCATAAATAGTCCGTGAAACGCCCACATGTTAATATTCATAGATTGTGAAATTATGGCAAACATAGAGAGGAAATCAAAAAAACTTAACTTCACTCAATGTGAAGTAGAAGTTATCGTTGGCGAGGTGGAAAAGAGGAGAAAAATGTTGTTTGGAGGGCACAGTGTGGGCATTACTAATGCCAAAAAGGCACTTGAGTGGCAAAAGGTTGCAGACGCTGTAAATGCTGTAGCCTCACAACCTCGGACTGTGGCCGAAATAAAAAAGAAATGGTCAGACATCAAAGTCGAGGCAAAAAAGCGTCTAGCGCTCCATCGCCAGAGTGTGTCTGCCACGGGTGGGGGAAAGGGGACACCGGAGCTGACCCCTCTTGATGAGAGACTGTCGGCAATTATTGGGGAATCCCTATTAAGTGGAGTGGTGACTGAGGCGGAGGGGGACACTGACGCGCCAGATGCACCGGATGACACAGGTAAGTGAAATAAGTCAAATGAATGCAGTCAAGTCACATGTATGTAGGCTACACGATTACAATTTATTCATATAGAACAATCTTTATTTCAGTCGCTGGGTGTTCTAGCTGGGCCAGTGCCAGTGGTTCAGAGGCTGCAGCTGAGCAGTCGTCTGTGCCCAGCGTCTCCACGGCACGCGGCTCTCAACCCTCCAGCAGCGGGCGTGTCCTCACCGATGCAGTCCTTGAAATGCAGAGGGAAGTCATTAACTCAGTCAGAGAGGTGGCAAAGGAGTTGGGTGAAATCAAGACTGTCCTAACTGAAATAAACAGTACAATGAGGGAATTCTTGAATAAATTATATATTTTTTCCACACCTTTTGTTGTTCTTTACAAGTGACGCATTACTTCCAAACGCTGGCGCACAGCAGCAGCATTTGGCTCAAATGCCTGGGGATGGGGGTCAGGGTCGGGGCCAACACAGCAATCGGCGTCAGGGGGTAGAGGCACGTTTTTAAGCTGTGCCACATTGTGTAGCACAGCACATGCCAGCACGATTTTGGACACCTTTTCAGGAGTGTACAATAACCTCCCTCCAGTGCAGTCGAGGCAGCGCCATCTGCCCTTAAACAGGCCGATGGTGCGCTCCACTAAAGCGCGAGCTTGGCTGTGGCACATGTTGTAGTGCCTTTCCTCTGCATTATGTGGATTGAGGAAAGGTGTAAGCAGCCACTGTTTGAGGGGATATCCACTGTCCCCTGCAAGGATAGTGAAAGGGTTAAGACTTTGAAGTACAGTAAAATGTCTAGTAATCAAACGTAGCCTACCTAGAAGCCAGCCATCACGCACAGCACCAGCCTCGAGTCTGCGCCCAACACTGCTGTGTCTTAAAATGAATGAGTCATGGGTTGACCCAGGCCACCGAGCTACTACGTTAGTGAGCAACATGTCTGCATCACAAATAATTTGGACATTGATCGAATAGAAATGCTTTCGATTAATGAAAGCATTTTCATTCACATTCGGTGCCCTTATGGCAACATGAGTGCAGTCAATAGCAGCGATAACGTTTGGGAAACCGTACATAGCTGCAAATTGAGCTTTCTTGTTTGCCTGTTCACCCGCCGTGTATGGAAACTTTATGCACTCATGGGACAAAGCTATTATGCCTTTTAAAACGTCTGGCATTATCCGGCTAAGGGTCGGCTGAGATATGCCTGACCTGTCAGCCAATTCCCTCTGAAAAGTGCCAGTCGCCAGGAATCCTAGTGTTGTTAGGACTTGAAGTGGGACTGGCACGGCATGGTTCCTCCGAGTGCTCCTCTGTAACGCGGGGGCCAAAAGACCGCAGAGGTCCAACAGGACAGCTCGAGGAAGTCGGAACCGGCTCATGAGCCACTCGTCCTCATTTGCCAGCAAATCTTCTTGCTGTCTGAAGATGCGTTCACTCCGAATCCTTCCATTTGCCACATCTTCTAAGAGCGCAAGATCAGCCATTGTGCGTCATTACGCATTGTGATGGGGCATTTTATTTCCATTCATTTAATTGCATCTGACAAGCTACAGATGTTGGTTATAATCTACTTGGAAATGGGAATTAGTTCAGCGCAAATGTAATTTCTTGCAGCTTTCTGAATGGTTGAGACATAGGCTACGTCATACGTTATTTTATCAAAAATAAAACAAACTAAAGGCATATGCATGAATACCATGATTCCGTAGCTGATGAAGACATTTTTAGTATGAAAACAACTTTCCCCAGAGGACAAATAATACAACTATTTATCTATCTGTCTATAAATCTATCTAGGCTATATATCTCCCTAATTATATATCTATCTGACTGACTATCTAATTGCATCTATATCTGCTCCGCCAGACGGACACATTGGCGTGAATATCAGTTTTGTACATTATTTCGTTCTGTTTACCATCTTATTTATGAGGATGAATTGTATAACATGCCAATATTATTGCAGAACATATTTGACTTTTCTTTTTGGAAATATTAATTTGCATTTCTGTTTCAGATCGATCAAACGGGTGTTCGTGTAGGCTGTTGATTGTAAGACTTGCTTTGTGAAGTCTTCGTTTTATTTATGAGAGGCAGTATTGCCATTTATTTTACACAACGGTCTACAGTTTCACACACTTTCACGTGTTTCTTCCATCTGCCGACGGTGTCGCCGTTTCTCATTTCACCCGTTTTTGTGCGTACGCCTGGGTCAGAGCTTGCGTGAAGGACCGCACATTTTCCCGTCAAGTTTGCTTTTTATAAATACCAATTATTGCGTAGAGAGCGGCGTACGCCTTCTTTTGTGCGTGCGCAACGTTTATAAATGAGGCCCCCGGAGATGATGGCCATGCTTTCCCGGGCTGCCAACAGGATCGGGCTCGTGTGGAACCCTCCACCGTGTCCCGAGCCCTTGAGGTTGGACGACTGGTATCTCGGGGTGGCGCGCGCTGGTTCTTAGCAACCCACCCCAGGGCCTTTCTTCCCGGAGGTGCATGAGGAGCTCACAGGGACGTGGACGGCACCTTTTACTGCCAGAAACTGTCTCGGTGGCTCCTCCTCCCTCACCACCCTTGATGGCGGGGCAGCTAAGGGATAAACGCGTATCCCGCCAGTGGAACGGGCCGTTGCTATGCAACTGTGCCCTAACTCCACTTGGCGTGGAGAACCGTATGTTCCTTCCCGGGCCTGTAAGTACTCGTCGGACCTGACCGGCAAGGCTTACAAGGCCTGTGGGGAAGCTGCCTCTGCCATGCACGCTATGGCATTGTTGTAGGTTCATCAGGCCAAGGCACTGAAGGACCTGCAAGAGGGTGGTCATGATCCACAAGTTCTCCAAGAACTTCGTGCCGCAACTGACCTCGCGCTTCGTGCGACGAAGGTCACTGCGCGGTCAGTGGGTTGTGCGATGTCCACACTAGTGGTCCTGGAACGCCATCTCTGGCTGTGTCTGGCTGACATGCGCGAGACCCTTATCTGCTGAATCCTTGAGAACCGGATCTGGGCTGGGTTCCATATGTGTGACCCTACGGGGATCCCATATGTGTATATTCCATGGCTGCTCCTATCGGAAGCCTGTGTCTTTCCCTTGGGCTAAGTCACCCATTAATTAATATGCAGTACAGCCTTCGGGCTAGTTCATATGTGTTTCCACATAACTCCTTGAAGAAGTGGCTTCCGCAGCGTTCCTTCCTAAACAGAAAGGGCACGCTTTCCCAGTGTTATCCAATATCTCACTGTATGGATTATCACGGAACAACAGTGTCAGACTCACTCTGTGTAAGCCTCCTCCTATCGTCTTTCCAGGCAAGAAGGTGTAGAGGCTTGCACAGGGGCGCTGGATGGGGTGCAGCAGCTGTGACGCTTTGGTAGGGATTCCTATTGCTCAGTCATGACCTACGTTGTAGTGACTGACCGATAGGGAACCCGTCGCCACATCTGCTGTCGCCCGCCGTTAAATACCCGCGCTGCGAGGCTGTACAGCTGTTGCAAATGATTGCACACCAATGTGTATTGGCTTGTTTTAGTTTTACTCGAAGTAGATTGGCCTCTCTAGCGAGATTCCTATTGGTCAGTCATGACCTACGTCTCCGTTCCCTCCCTGTTATGGGGCACATTTGAGCTTCCGCAAGAACCAATGAGGTTCATTCTCGTGTGTTATGAGGCATGTTTAACCTTCTGCAAGAACCACTACGTTTTTTTTCTTGAGCGTCAATCGGGTTCGGTTGAGCTTCTGTTTATGTTCGCTGATCAATGTTTAAATGTGGAAAAAAGCCTAAATCATATGTTTCTTATCATATAAAGCAATCAAGTCTCTTCAGAAAATTTGGACTAAACCAACCGATTTATATGGATTAGTTTTATAATCTCTTTATGAACTTTTTGATGCGCCGAAGTGGTAGTTGCGTAGCTCTCAATGAACAGAACAAAAAGCTCTCAGATTTCATCAAAAATATCTTCATTTGTGTTCTGATTATATACGCGAAAGTCTTATGGATTTGAAACGACATGATTTAATTTTTAGGTGAAGTAACATTTTAATGCTTCAAAAAGACATTGTACCAGTAATTCATTGGAATCAAGCAGTTTAATCCAAGTCTTCTGAAGAGGCATGATCATTTTATATGATAAAAAGTGCTCACATATAAACATTCATCACTATACATACATAGTGTCAAGTGTCAGTGTTTTTTTTTTGTATTTTCAGTAGTCACATGTCTTCCTTTGTTCTTTTCCCGCCACTCATTCGTATCCATGATCATTTAGTTCTTCTGTATCACCTGTTTAGTTAATCATCATCATCATCTATGTCACCTGTGTTCTGTTAATCAGTGTTTGTATTTTGTTTCATTCTATTCAGTCAGTCTTTGTCTGATCTCTGTCCTGCTAAGTGTGTGAACCTTCTGCCTGTCTGTACCTGTTTGAATTACATTGTTAGTAACACATTGTTGCTGTATATCTGTCCTTGTCTATTTATTGTTGTCTGTCAAGCCCAATATATATACATATATCTATCACTATGGCGAGCAAGCAAGATTATTGACGGTGTGTTGTTCCCTGCCCTCGTTATATTACGGGTGGGGACACACATCAGCTGTGTATTGTTTGTTTGGGAGTTGAGCATGCCCAGTCAGTCCTCGAGGGGGCTGATTGTGAGCATTGTATGAGTCTATCTATGAAAACGCTCCGCTCTCGCCGATCGTTCTTTGAGGAGGACGATTCGGTTCGCGCTCCCCGGGGTGCGGGTCCCGCTGCTGCTGAGGCTCAGCGTCGACTTTCATCTTGGGGTTCGCAGATGGATCTAGTAGCGGGGTTTGAGACGGGCCCTGCCCTTTCTCAGCCCTTACCTGATGGATCCGGTGTCTCTGCCCAGGAAGGAGCCCGCTCTGCAGCTTCTCCTCCCCGGGCTGGGGCACCAATATTGCGGCTGTCCAGTTCTGAGGATCTGGATGTCGCGGGTATGGGGGATTTTGAGTGTTCGCCAGCTCATACCCCTGCTGATGAGGAGCTTATGGAGGTTTTATCTCGTGCTGTAGCTAAATTAAATATTGAGTGGCCAGCCGATGATGTTGATGTTGTATCTAGAAAAAGTCTGTTAGATGACCGTTATTCTACCATCTAGATCACGACCTCCTCGTCGGGAACTCCCGTTGTTTCCCGATCTCCACACTGAGGTGTCGAGATCATGGATTAAACCGGCATCTTTCTGAGTACATAACCCTCAGACCAGTAATTATAGTAAAATTCAAGGTATTGAGCACTATGGTTATTTATCTATGCCTCGCGCGGAAGACACACTAGCGAGTTATCTTTCCCCTGAGTCATCTTCGCCTCTGAAAGCCCCGACGTTAACCACCAAACCTTTAAAAAATACTAGTGCTGTCAAATGATTAAAATATTTAATCGCGATTAATCGCATTAATGTCATAGTTAACTCGCGATTAATCGCACATTTTTATCTATTCTAAACTTCTCTTGATTTCTCTTTGTTCATTATTTTTTCTCATTTTAATGCTCTTATCAACATGAAAAAAAGTGGATTGCTTTCTTTGTGCACATTTTTTTTTATTGAAAACAATATAGGCAATACTGTGTTCAATTTCACACAAACATTCTCACTTGGAGCAAATAATTTCTTTGTAACACAATGTAACACTGTCCATCAATAAAAGGGTGAAAGAAATACTGACGAGGTACTGATATTGACGAGGGGGCGGAGAATTCGCATTAGGTGTGTGTGTGTGCTTGGCCATCATCAAGTGGTATTTCAGACTGGACGTGCTGCGATGATGATAGCTCAGTTCATAACGACAAAACACACATATCACTTTGGTCTAGTCAATGGAACCATTTGGCAACTTTTTAAAAGTAAACTTTCCATTCAGAATCTTATTGGCATCCATTTCGGCGTCTCGCGCTCGTCATCCACTCAAAACGTAACTTTAACCTATTTGGCCGGCTCGCAAGCCCAAACAAGTGTGTGTGCGCGTGCCTGTTGTTTTGTTTCCGGTCTAGATCCACTTGCGCTTTGGTCGACGAAGCAACAAAACGTCCTCGCACGGCGCAAGCCCTTGAAATGAATGGGTTTCATAGCGCAGCGCCGCGCATGCCGCGTCCTGTTGCAAAAGCATGTGAAAAAAAAACTACAAAGTTTGCTAGACCAAAAAGACCGTTAATCTCGCGATAAAAAAATTAATCGCGTTAAAATGGTTTTGCGTTAACGCCGTTAATAACGCGTTTAACTGACAGCCCTAAAAAATACATCTTTATTGGTTGGTAAAGCGTATTCGGAAGCAGGTCAGGCCGCTGCGTGCTTGCACACTATGTCAATTCTCCAAGCATACCAGGCTGACCTGCTGAGGTACATAGACGATTGTGAGGAAGTTAGTGCCGACGCAATTCGAGAATTGCGTCGTACGACAGATCTATCTCTCCGGCCACGGAACGTCACTTATGGTTGAATTTATCAGAAATAAAGGATAAAGATAGATCTGTTCTTCTGGACGCACCGCTGTCACCTACAAGTCTGTTCGGCGACGCTATAAATTGTGTCGTCGGTAGGTTTCAAGAAAATAAGAAATGAGCGGCTGCGTTTCAGAGGTTTCTTCCTCGCCGATCTAATGTCCCCGAGGCTGCTCGTAGTGTAAAGTCTGAGCAGCCTCGTCCGTCTACGAGCTCCGTTCACAGAGTCCAGCAAAAGCAGAGCATCGCCGCTCTGGCACCTCCTCAATCTGAGGTTCCTGAGTGGCGGTCGCAGCCCAGGCCTGTTAGAGATAGACAAGATCTGAGGGCTGTTATCTCTAAGAGAGCTTGGTCTAAGAAGAAGAGGTCCTGACGCCAAGGCTATCAGGCTTCTGAGAGTGGTCCCCTCCAGGGAGGAACGATTCCGAGGAACCGTTCCTCCTTGGCACCCTCCGGGGGACGATTCTCCGAGGAGAGCCGCAGCGTTGCCACTTTGGTTGTTCCCTGCCGGTTCGCCGCTTCAGGGCGCCGAGGTGTCAGCGTCCCAGTGCAATCCTCTGAGGAGGGTTGTTGAACGGTCAGTTCGGTTGTTCCCTGCCGGTTCGCCGCTTCAGGGCGCCGAAATGATTGTTCAATCAAATCCAGAGGCCAGTCTCGAGAGACTGGTTCCCTTATCGGAATTTCTGGCAGCGTGGAAACTTCTGCCAAATATTTCTCTATGGGTCCTGCACATAATAGAAAAGGGTTACAGAATTCAGTTCGGTTCTCGTCCGACCAGATTTCAAGGGGTCCTCCCCACAGTAGTGGACTCACAGCAGGCTCTGGTTATGGAACAGGAAGTACTGACACTTCTTGAAAAGGGACTATAGAAAGGGGTTCTCCTCCCAGCAGAGAGTCAGGGTTTTACAGTCGTTACTTCGTTGTTCTAAAGAAGGATGGAGGGTTGCGTCCTATTCTAGATCTGTGCCAGTTAAACAGCAGAGTTCAGAAACTCAAGTTCAGAATGCTTACACTCAAACAGATTGTATCACAGATTCAGTCCGAGGACTGGTTTGTCACAATAGACTTGAAGGACGCGTACTTCCATGTATCTATCCATCCTCATCACAGGAGGTTCCTGAGGTTCGCTTTCGGGGGCGAAGCATACCAATATCGGGTTCTTCCATTTGTCCTAGGTTTATCTCCCCACACCTTTACAAAATGCGTGGATGCAGCTCTGGCTCCGTTGAGACTCCAGGGCATCCGCGTATTAAATTACATCGACGATTGGTTGATTTTAGCTCAGTCAGAGCAGTTGGCAGTTCAGCATCGAGATGTTGTTCTGTCCCACATAAGGAGTTTGGGGTTGCGGCTCAACACCAAAAAGAGTGTTCTCCTCCCCTGTCAGAGGACCACTTTTCTAGGTGTGATTTGGGTTTTGATCACAATGCAGGCACGTCTGTCTCCTGCTCGTATTTCTGCAATTCTCACAGCCGCAAAGAATGTGAAACTAGGCCAGTCACTCACTGTAAAACAGTTTCAGAGACTGTTGGGTCTCATGGCAGCTGCATCCAACGTTATTACTTTTGGCCTTCATGAGACCCCGGCAGTGGTAGCTTAGGACCAAGGGGTTTTCTCAGAGGGGAAATCCGTTCCGCAAGATCAAGGTCATGCGGCTATGCCTTCGTGCCTTGGTCATGTGGAAGAAACCTGGGTTCCTCGCCCAGGGCCCTGTCTTGGGGGCTTCTTGTCGACGCGTCACGCTTTCGACGTATGCTTCCCTTACGGGTTGGGGGGCGGTCATGAGTGGCCGCTCCGCGCAAGGTCTTTGGCAGGACCATCAGCGTTCCTGGCACATAAATCGTCTGGAGTTGATGGCGGTATTTCGGGCTCGCAAATATTTCCTGCCAGACCTGAGAGGCCATCATGTGTTTGTCCGCACAGACAACACTTCGGTGGTCTCCTATATCAACCGTCAGGGGGGTCTGAGGTCACGTGATTTTTGCAAATTAGCCCATCAGATCCTCCTATGGGCCCAGGGGAAGTTATTGTCGCTCAGGGCGGAATATATCCCGGGGCGTCAGAATGTGGGAGCAGATATTCTGTCGAGACAGGGGCTGAGGCCAGGAGAGTGGAGACTTCACCCCGAAGTGGTGGAGCTCCTGTGGGAAGAGTTTGGTCGTGCTCAGGTAGACCTTTTCGCATCGTCAAATTCAACCCATTGTCCCATGTGGTTCTCTCTAACGCACCCAGCTCCTCTCGGTCTGGATGCGATGGTGCAGGTGTGGCCGAGGCTCCACCTGTACGCCTTTCCCCCGATATCTATGCTTCCGGGGGTTCTGGTGAGGGTTTGCCGAGAGGGGGCTCGTCTGCTACTAGTAGCCCCTTACTGGCCGACCAGAGTTTGGTTCTCGGAATTAGTATATCTTCTGGACGGCTCTCCAATGGAGATTCCACTCAGGAGGGACCTGCTGTCCCAGGCAGGGGGCACGATATTTAACCCTCGGCCGGAGTTGTGGAAACTGTGGGCCTGGCCTCTGAAGGGGCCCGGCTCAGGGAAACTGGTCTCTCGACCGATGTTGTAGAAACCATTCTTCAATCCAGAGCTCCTTCCACGAGAAGGCTGTATGCGTTAAAATGGAAACTTTTCACCACTTGGTGTGTTGAACGTCAAATAGATCCTGTTAACTGCCCTGTTGGTTCAGTTCTTTATTTTCTGCAAGACCGTTTCTCTGCTAGGTTATCTCCTTCTACCCTAAAGGTTTACGTGGCGGCTATATCGGCCTACCACACCCCTCTGGGGGGTGCTTCTATCGGGAGAAACCCTTTGATTACTCGCTTTCTCCGTGGTACACTGAGGTTGAGACCTGCACTGCACTCTAGAGCACCGGCTTGGGACTTGGCCATTGTACTTAAGGGTCTGGCTTTGGCTCCCTTCGAGCCCATCGAAGAGGTTTCAGAGAAATTCCTCACTCTAAAGACTTTATTTCTCCTTGCCATTTCATCTATCAAGAGAATTGGGGATTTACATGCTCTGTCGGTTGCTCCTTCATGTCTGGAATGGCACTTGGTATGGTGAAAGCATTTCTCTACCCGAGACCGGGTTATATTTCTAAGGTCCCACTGAATGTTGGGGGCCCAATAGTGCTGCAGGCCATTTATCCTCTGCCCTTTATTACCCCAGACCAGGAACAGCTTAACCTGTTATGTCCAGTCCGGGCTTTAGATGCCTACGTTCACAGAGCTGCCCTGTGGCGTAAATCTAAGCAACTATTTGTCTGTTTTGGGTCACTCAAGAGAGGATGCCCTGCATCTAAACAGGTTATGAGTAAATGGATAGTCGAGGCTATTTCCTTGGCTTATGAAGCGGCCGGACAGCCTTCACCTATGGCTGTGCGGGCCCATTCTACTCGGAGTATGGCGGCCTCAATGGCCTTAATTTCGGGTGTAGGGAACAAGATGCTGCGTTTGCCTGCCATACTTCCTGCATGCCCTGATCGACTTGCTTCAGGTTTTTCAGAAGCTGTCGTGGTCTGATTTCTGGGTTGCTTTATAGTTTCCTGGTCTATGACGTCACCTATGTCGTAGCGGGCTTCCATTGGACTGATTTTACAAGTGCTTTACGACGTAATCACGCAGAGCGTTCCCACCGCGTCTCAAACGCAGCGTCTCGTTCCCTATCAGGGAACCAGGGTTACATACGTAACCTGAGACGTTTTCCTTGTGGTGTCCTTTGTCATATTTTGACACTATGAATATTAGAGCAAGCATTAATGAGATTTAAGAGCTATGGCAGTTTTTCAGAGAATTACCTAAATTTTGGTCTGTTCCTTATACAAAGCTACGATAGCTTTCAGAAGACCATAGTCCACTCATGAATACTGCTTTTATGATACATTTTTTGTCCTTTTTAGAGCTTGACAGCCACTTAGTCTTTACAAAGAGCATAATATTTCCTTTTTTGCTCCATCAAAGGAAGAATATTTGAAAAATGGAGTGAGTAAATTATATAATTTTCCTTTTTGGATGAACTTTTTCTGTATATTTTATGGAAAGCAAACATCCGGTTACACTTTATTGTACAGTGTCATTTTTACATATTACATGAAGTTACTATATTAATAACTATAAATGATGTATTAGTACATGCAGCTAACCCTAAACCGAAACAAACCCTAATCCTATAGTAAGTACATGTAGTTACTTAATATGAATCAGTACTGAAATGTATAATTACAGTGTAAAGGCCATTGCACACTGAGTCCGAAATTCGCATCCGAAATTTTCACACGTAAAAAAAAAAAAATCGACCTCACGTTATGTCAATCAGGCTTGCACATTGTCTACGAAACTTTCGACCATCATAAAAAGAATCGGATCGGGTTCTATTTTCTGCATTTTTCGCATCCGTAGCAAGCAGTTTGAATGGTGTTTGAATGGTGTTTTGACAATTCAGAGCCACCTAATCACGAATACGAAAAAATGCATACGAAGATTTCAGACTCAGTGTGCAATGGCCTTAACAAGGAAAACTTAAAATAAAGTGTAACCAAGCATCCTCTGACATAATTGTATCTTTTTAATTACTTAAATTGGTAACACTTTATTTTGATAGTCCACTTTAGACACTTTAGACAACTTTAAGTAAATTTGTGATTACATGTCAACTACCAGTCATTAGAGTATTAGTAGAATGTCTGCTTAATATCTACTATCACTATTTTGATGGTCCCCCAAAATACACTCTACTGCTGAATATAAGAAATGTGGCAAGTACATGTCAACTTATTCTACTAACCCAAACCTAACAGTTTGCTGATACTCTGAGAGTTAGTTAATAATGCAAATTAATGAGAGTTAGCTGACATTGAGTAGTTGCAAAGTTACTTATAGTTCTATAATTTCTATAGTGGACTATCGAAATAAAGTGTAACCCTTAAATTATCTAAATATAGAATTCTTAATAATAGTATCATTTAGTACTAATTTGTTATCACCCACCTCCAAAATAGGGCTCCAATTAAGGACAGAAGAGCTCATAAACACCATCCCATTACGGGACACTGTGGCCGGGGAGGCGTTATCGATGTTGTGTGGCTCAAACACAATCTTGCAATTGGGGGCCATGGGGATGCGGTCACCATTGGCTAATGTCAGTGTACGGTTATCATCCAGGACTGAGTTTAGGTTTTCAATCCATATAGCATCAACTGGCCCATCAAGAACAATCCATATGTGTTCCCCTAAACACAAACCATGAAGTACAAATGAGCAATGAAATAAGATACAGATACAATTGCATAATGTTGTGGCCTCCATCCATCATTATGATCAATGATTGACATTTGACATCTTATGGCTGATTGCTTGGCCCATTAGTGTCAAATGCCCTGTTTGATGGCTGCACTTGTTAATTGATTTAAAAAAAAACGAGTCAATAGGTTTCAAAATGTTGTTTCCATTTAAACGAAACATTCTCTTTCATGTGTTATAGATCTCAGTGCCTTTTGGTAAAGGGAGGGAATAGTACACTCTTGCCTGTTTTAGAGGATTTTCAACCACTTTGGAAACCATTAGCTTTCTCACACAACTGACCAGACAAAAAAAAAAAAGCCCTGAGTGGCTCTGCTGAAATATATTAAAACATTTGCTCCCTCAAAAGTAGATGTGTTTTTTGAACATTTTAGAACAGACATGCTAATTATGTTTAATAGTTGTAACATTCAGTGCTATATATTTTAAAGTTACTTTGATATGTGCAATAATTTCAGGAAAACAGTTTTAGGAGCTGAAAAAAACTTGGTAACACTTAATTTTGCAGTGTCCTTGTTACATGTTACATGTATTTATTATAGTAATAACAGCAAATTATGAATTGCATTTAATTAAATGCAACTAACTCTAAACCAAACCCTAATCCGAAACATAACCCTATAGTAAGTACAAGTTGTTATTTATTATTACTCAGTACTTAATTGTAATTAAACTGTAAGAAGGACACCTTAAAGTAAAGTGTAACCAAAAGCTTCTGCTGCTTATGCATATTCAATACACTTTTTTAACAGGTGATCTACCTTTCTTTGCTCTGAGTGTTTTCCTCCAAAGAGTGGAAAAGATTCCATCAGTCCAGTCGTTGGTTGCCACATCGAGTCGACCAAACATTTGTGGTGCAGTAATAGCTTTAGGGTTCATACGCATCTCTCTGTGAGGTTGGCCACAATCTAAACGTGCATTTACAGTGTAAGTTGCATATATATTACAAATGTTTACTATTTTCCAATGAAATGGACCCTGTCCACTGTGACATAATGGCCTAGTTTTTGTGGCTGATGTCTAATTCTCACCAGTCATGGCCTTCATAAGGATATGGATGCAGGTTGTTTTTCCTGCTCCGCTGGGTCCTAGTGCCATCATCCCATGACGAACTCTTTGAGTCTCAAATAGCTGAATGATCTTTAACCTCCACGGTGGGTGATTGATAAGACCAGCCTCAGTTACCTAGTAGAATAATAAAGATTTTGGTTTTGATTTTGTTTCCCAGTGCTCAACCTAACAAAACGTTCAGTTTCATATTTGAGCATTTTTGTCCAACCTGTTTGTCTATGGCTGATTCCAGATTAGGGTATCCAGCTTTATCCAACTGAATTCCAGGGAAAAGGTCTTCAATCAAACTGAGGAACAATGGCTCATCCTCATCAATCTTAAAGGGCAGAGACAAGTGTCATTTCATTGTTATTGACGGATGCTTTTATAAAGGAATTCTGACATTGAACCACAAACTGATATGAGAGAGAATATATAATCAAATAAGTGTCATGTTTATATATTCATGAGGTGTCATGAGGTATGAATGTCAGTTATATGAGAAAACTATGTGTGTATGTGCGCTGGTATTCTTACCAGTTTGGACAGGTTCATGTCTCGCAGAACTCTCATGACAATAGTAGACTCTGTGTCATTAGGATTGGCCCGTTTTGCAGCACCAAGAGTGCGCAGGACAGACAGAATATTGCGCAGGCCAAAGTCATAGTGGACCTAAAAAAAAACAAAGTTAAAAATGTACTTAAAATGTAAGTTATAAAGAACGTCTAGGTTACTAATGTAACCCCCGTTCCCTGAAGGAGGGAACGTAGATGTTAATACCCGTCGCCACAACCCCATTGTGCCTCCACTGAAACCCGGGACACCGTTTCAGCTCCTCAGCGAAAACTTGATTTGAGTATTGCACGCAAGCCCTTATATACCTGGAAGAGGGGGTGCGTTTTCACACTAGCCAACATGTATTGGCTTGTCTGTGACCACTTGAAGGTGATTTGGCTCTCAGACGAGATCCTAATTCGTCAGTCACTGACGATTAACATTTCCATTCCTTCCTTCAGGGAATGGGGGTTACATTAGTAACCTAGACGTTTCCATTGTTGTCTTGCCTGCCTTGTTTGCTGTCTCTTAACAGAAAATAGTAGTTTATAGGCTAAACAAGTAAGGAAAAATTGACAATGGGAATACCTGTGGTCACCACACAAAGCGGAGTGGCCATTACACCTTGGGTATGCATTAATTTTGTAATTCAATGACCCCGGAGTCAATTATTATCTTTATACTACACTGTAAAACATAACAGGTAAATTTACTAAATAAAAATTAGTTAATTTCACTCAAACATTAATAACAGAATAACAGATTAACTCTTTTTTAATCTTTAATCTTTAACTCTTATTGTTAACTCAATAACAGAAACAGAACTCAAATTGAGCAAGTTATTGCAAATTTCTAGTTCCCAGCATGATAATTGGATAATAATTGGATAATAAAGTGACTCATTAAGTGATGGTTGAACAGTAGTGATTAACACCTGCTATTTACAAGCAGAAACACTGAAGGAAACGGGAACAATAAGTAACAAAACATACTGACTTCCAGCCACAGCCTTAGATCAAATCAATTGAAGATAAAAGAAGTAATTACATCTATCCAGATCTCAGCAGAGGGTGAATAAACAACTACAAAAACAGCATTACAAGCTTCACTTATTACTAACCAGGGGTGCGTTTCCTGTACTACGACGTAACTCGCTGTGTAACTACCAAAGTACGATGCATCATTGAAGAAATCAAATAGCTACTCACGACTGTTTCCTGAAACCGTATTGTCGCAAATTTGTTGGTTCAACCACGTTGGTTAATGATGTAATGCACTCGTTGGATTAATAACGTATTTTAATGAATCTGTTTGAGTTTGAATTAATGCTAGATGTTTTGCTATACAATACAGATATGCCATATGAGTGTCATGTTTTGGTTTTGTTTCATGTTCTTGTTTCATGTCTGTCATGTGATCCCCTGTTCTATTCACGTGATCCTACAACGTGTTCCATATTTGTCATGTTGTCATTGGTTCATTGATTCATTGTTCACAAGTGTCCCTTTTCTAGTCATTAGTCTTGTGTATTTAAGCCCTCATGTTTGCCATATGTCTTTGTCAAGTATTGTTTTCTGTAAACAATGTTTGGTAAGCGTCACGTCCATGTTGATATTTTTGAGTTCATGCCACGCAATGCTTTTGTTTTATGTTTGATCACATTTTTCTAAATAAACTGCACTTGGCCACCATGCCGGTCTCTTCGGACGAGATGGCCGCCGTACCTGTGTCTTCGAACAAGATGGCCGCAGCGCCTGAGTCAGCTCCGGAAGATACAGCACTCATCATAGTCGCCACAGCTATTTTGAGTGTGTGGGCAGCACACATATCGGCTCCAGCCCTTGAGCCCTTGGCCAAAATAGCCGCCGCCACGACAGGGTCTCGTCCCAAGATGGCCGCCGCCATTCCAGAGTCTCGTCCCAAGATGGCCGACGCTCCACGGCCCAGGCACGCCCACGCTCCACGGTCCTAGCCTTGTTCCCCTGCATGGGCCTGGCCCGCCATCCCTCCCCCAAGACAGCCTTCCTGGATTTTTAGGTTTTGGTTTCATGTTGGGTGTCGGGAGCCGCACATAGAGGGGGGATATGTCACGTTTTGTTTATGTTTCATGTTCTTGTTTCATGTCTGTCATGTGATCCCCTGTTCCTAGTCATGTGATCCTGCCATGTGTTGTGTATTGTCATTGGTTCATTGTTTCATTGTTTACAGATGTCCCTTGTCTAGTCATTAGTCTTGTGAATTTAAGTCCTCATGTTTGCCATGTGTCTTTGTCAAGTATTGTTTCCTGTAACCACTATTTGGTAAGCGTCTCGTCCATGTCCATGTTCATGTTTTTTGAGTTCATGCCACGCCATGCTTTATGTTTGATCACATTTTTTCTAAATAAACTGCAACTTGCCATCGGTGGACTTTCATTACACTGAGGAATATTTATCCTTTTTCTCAGTTATATTGTTTTATTTCAAGATTCAATCATAGGCTTGTTTTTACTTAGCCTTCTAGAGCACGTAGCTTTGCACATGCGCACTCTTCAAAAATGGTGCTTTAAATGTCTACACAAACTTAAAGACATAAATCACATTTGTATGTATTCCAAATAAAAGATACAGATTGTACTGAATGTCAGCTTGCTTATTTTGCTCAAGATAAGGATTTATTGAGTCCAAACAAGAAGATTTGCTTCTAACCACAGCTCGAGAGCTGTTGTTCCAACCACACAACTTTGCAATGCTGTTTGCGAATGTTTGTTGGAACGATGGTTTCAGGAAACACTCGTTGAACTATGCTGATAACGATGGAACTTGCGACCATAGTTGGCTAACTATGCTTTTAGAAAATGCACCCCAGTTTGACATTATTTCTGTCATATATCTACAGAAGTTCTTATTGACATTTAACAGATGTTTAGATGTTTTATTGAATGTTTCATTTGAAGTCACCATTATGGAGCTCAGCATCTCTAATTGCCTTGATACTGAGAAATGCCTTGTAGTTTTGCAGATTCAAAACTATTTTAACTATTTCATTTTCTGTACTGCAGCCTACCTGTGTGTGTTTGCATGGAAGAGAAAATGGGAGAAAGAGAGTATGCTTTCCATAGATAATAAAAACGTAATTTTGTGGGGAAAACAAATTGTAATTTTCAACTTATTGTATGTTATATTTATTTGCTTGGTCAGTGTCTTTGTGGGTTTTGGTTCATTTGCTGTTGTCAGATTTAAGCACCTTTGAAATAATAAAAATCATTTGGCGAAGTTATATGAAACTAAAATGCGTCCAAAACCTGCCTGGAAATACCATAGCCATGGGTTTACTGTAAAAATAATTGTACACTTACCAATCCACGAAATTAATAGAATGCATAGCTGATATAAAAAAACTTGATGACTAGTAATTTCCTACAACTTAATTCTGAAAAAAACTGAGATTTTAATTCTTGGACAAAAAACTTCCTCACATAATAACCTAGAATACTGTCTAACACTTAATGGCTGCTCTGTGAAGTCCTTGTCGTCTGTTCGGAACCTTGTTGTGCTCTTTGATACCAACCTAGAATACTGTCTAACACTTGATGGCTGCTCTGTGAAGTCCTTGTCGTCTGTTCGGAACCTGGGTGTGCTCTTTGATACCAACCTTTCATTTGAAAGTCTAGTATCTGTAAAACCGCATTTTTTCATCTTAAAAATATATCTAAATTACGTCATATGCTCTCAATTAAAAATGCAGAACAATTAGTTCATGCGTTCATGACATCAAGGCTAGATTATTTTAATGCTCTACTGGGTGGTTGCCCTGCACGTTTGATAAATAAACTACAGCTGGTACGAAATGCAGCCGCTAGAGTTCTTACCAGAACCAGGAAGTATGACCATATTAGCCTGGTTCAGTCAACACAGCATTGGCTCTCTATTAAACATTGTATACATTTTAAAATATTGCCGATTAATTACAAAGCACTAAATGGTTTAGATCCCCAGTACTTGAACGAGCTTTTAACGCATTATATTCCTTCACGTCTATTGCGATCTCAAAATTCTGGCCAGTTGATAATACCTAAAATATCAAAATCAACTGCTGGCGGTAGATCCCTTCCCTATTTAGCACCAAAACTTTGGAACTATCTTCCTAACATTGTCCGGGAAGCACACACAGTCTGTCAGTTCAAATCTAGACTAAAAACACATGTCTTCGGCTTAGCATAAACACAACACATTATAGACTTCTAGAATTCAATGTTAGGCTGCATAGTTTAGATCAGCCGGAACCGGGAACACTTTCCATAAATCCTGATGGTTTTAAAACCCCGGAAACCCGAGGTTTACCGCAGTCCGCCGGATCCAGGCGATATCCAGATCTGATGAAGGACCATTGCATGGACACGATGACAACGCATCCCTGAAGTGCCAGCCTCTTAAGCTCTGTCAAGTCAAGTCAAGTCATCCTCATTTATATAGCGCTTTTAACAATGTAGATTGTTTCAAAGCAGCTTTACAGAGATAAACATATAATTTAAGGTAACAGAGTTTGGTTTGGTTTTATAGTGGTTCTTGAAAAATGTTTTTTCCAGCTAAAGTTAGTTTTGATTGATTCACTTCCGTCTAAATTAACATTTGTTATTAAATTAGGGGCCGCTAAGACGACACCGTTCTCTCTAAACAGACTTTAAACGTGAACCTGTGATTGACGCTGATGGCATTCACATGCGCATTAAGAATTGATTCTATAGTTATGTGCGTTTGAATATATGTGCGCAGGTTTGTAATTCCTTACAAACCATGCCTAAACAAAGTACTTGTCTTGTCTATAAATTTTGATGCAGAATTTTATTTTATCTTATCACTTTGGGTAGGTACGCGAACCGAAAAATTCCACAACACTTTATCTGTAGAGTGGTATACAGTCTGTGAAGGCCTCATAGACACCTCAACAAACTCGTCTCCATACCGGCGTGATGACTCCGAGCACCCAAACAGATGGAACTGGATAAATATTGTGTAAGTTCTGATCCAATCTGACTTCTGGCCTATAATGTTCGTTGGCCAGAGGATAACTGGCCCCCTGACTGAGCCTGGGATCTCCCAAGGTTTTTTTCTACATTCTGTCACCTGATGGAGTTTTGGTTCCTTGACTGTCGCCTTTCTTCGCGTTTGTCGCCATTGGCTTTTGGCTTGCTTAGTTGGGGGCATTTAATTTTATATTTAACAATATTATTACAACTTTATTTTCCTGTTATCCCTGTAAACCTGCTTTGAAACAATCTGTATTGTAAAAAGCGCTGTATAAATAAAGGGACTTGACTTGACTTTACACTTTAGAACACTCGTCAACCAATCAGAATCAAGCATTCAAACACCCCATATTATAAACTACCGGTAATATTTAGTTCCTCAGCAACACTTTACTGTTTTTTTCTAGTCTTTTCTGTAAATCTAGTTTACAATGGGAAGAACTGAGTGGAAAATCGGAATATCTGATTATTAAGTATATTCTATATATATAATGTAGTACATTGTTACTAATGATAGTCACCTGTTTAGAGAGCTGCTCCTCACACAGTTTGTACAGAGTGAAGAATTTCCTGGCCAGCTCCATATTGTCAATGAAGCCACAGCTTGCCAGTTTCACTCTGATAATGATCTGTCTGTCAGGAACCATCATCGCCACTGAGCGGAAGTTAATTTTCAGATTTTCTGGAAGTTCCTGTCTCCCTGCGTATCCAGGATTCTGTACACAATAAAAGAGAAGATAACAACCTATTGTATTGTTTATATTACGGTTAGCCTGAAAGTGTAACGTTTCATTTCATTGGGTCTTTAAATCCCAGTTTAGTTAGATTTCCACATAGTCTTTGAGATTTATCTATAAACAACTGTATTCATAATATGTTCCATTTGTTTCATTTAGTATGAAAAAAATAAGCAAACTTTATCAAGAGTAAATGGTGTCACATTGTACTGTGCCCTCATCTGCCCTTATTAATGGTACAATTCATTGTAACACATGGCTTTAGTGGTTTGTTGCTTTAATAAAGTGGAAAATTTTATTGCTGGAAACAGCAGTATGATAAAAAATAATGATAAAATGCTAAATAAAACATTGTGACTTGGCTCATTAATATAGAATTCAGCTAATGTACGGTCACAGGTGTGTGTATTAGCTAGAGGGAGAGAATGTGCAAACCACTCTTATAAATTCAACTCCAAAGAAACTTTCAAATCTCTGTGAGATGTGTGATATTTCAAAGAAGACATAATGCAGCAGCTCACCATCGTGAGGAAGATGCCAAACTCAGGGTTCATCTCTACATTATCTCCATCAGTAAAGATGAAGTTCTTCCGCCGTTCTTTCTTGCAGGTGAGCACAATGGCGATTTGTTGAGCCGCCACTGAGAGCACCGGCAGGTCAATACGGTTAAACTCATCAAAACATCCCCAGGAGCCAGACTGAGCAAGACCTAATGGCAGATTTCTTTTTTTTTAATATTAAAATATAAATTCATCCCCAAGTATGCAAAAAACAAACACTCTGATGAAATGACAAAGCATTGGTTTCTGCATTTCAAATGTTAATTTCACACATGATTTCATACAAATATTGCTTGTGCATGGGTAATGAATTAGGGATGAATGCTTACAGATTTGACATGTATTGTCATTGTGATTATATTACATGGATATGCTTTCATTTAATTTGCAAGAATAAAGTAACATTTATTTTTATAATGTGCATTGAGGGCACATGTGTGGCACCTTTGAATATTCTGCCCAAGCCTCTGAAGTCCATCTGGTCAGAGCAGTTGAATACCACCACATATTTGCCTAGGCAGCGGCCCATGTCCTTAGTGGTTTCCGTCTTTCCTGTTCCTGCTGGCCCGGCTGGAGCTCCACCCATGCTCATTCCCAGAGCTTGAGCTAAAGTAATGTAGCATCTAGGAAACATATTGAAATGACAGGATAGGATACATCTCTAATTAATTATCTACTGTTTTTTACTGCCATTTTTTTTTTTTGCATTAAGCTTACATACAAATTATTTAATTAATTATTTAAATCAAAACAAATGCTAATGTTTCCAAGAATGTTTAGACATCTTTATGGAAAGGCAAGACAAAACAGGAAAATGCAGTGTGTAAGGAAAGTAATACACATGTAATAAATGTTATATGTGCATTTTGCTTATAATACTATTTTAGGATCATAAATATAAAGGGCCAAATTCTCATTATCATAATGTAAAAAATATATATATTATCAGCACTGAAAACGATACTCGGTTACTAACGTAACCTCGGTTCTCTCTAGAAGAGGGAACGAGTATTGCGTAAGCTAGCTTGCGCTACGTGTAAAGTCAACTTTCCTCGAGATATTGAAGCCACCCCCATTTTGAAGGAAGCTAAGCAACCCCGGGACCCCGCACATTCGTGGGTCTAGATCTCTATCAGCGCACCATTTGGAGAACACCGACCATTTAGACGCGTAAAGCCGCCTCGTAGAGTGCAACCATGCATGTAGAGACCAGCGCTCTGGATGGGGATGCTAGATTGAGCCACGGGCTTGAGAGAGGAGGTCTCTCCTCACCGGAATCGGCCAAGGGGCTGTGTGGGACAGCCGCATCAGCTCCGGGAACAAAGTTTGATTCTCCCAGCGCGGGGCTATAAGGAGCACCGAGTGGTGCGTTTCCCTGATTCTCTTGATTACCTGTGGTGACAGAGAGACCGGAGCAGGCGAGCGGGTAGCATTACCGGCTCGTTGGCTGCCGAATACATTGCTGCAGTAGCCTTTTCTTAGGGGACTGACAAAGCGAGATGTTAAAATGGTGGTCCGGCCGCGGTTGGACTCAACCATCTTTTGAGAGATTCGTCTGGGTTGCCGTAGCAACGGCAGTGTGTGCAGGCGAGCGGGTTGTTTTACCGGCTAGTTGGCTGCCGAATATGCCGCTGCAGTAGCTTTTGTAGCCTTCCTGGATCGAGGAGGAGGCGGAGTGATAAGAACTCGACCACTCCTCGCTGTCAGGGTGGGACAGCTGTCACCTAGGTCCGTTCCTTCAGCTTCGTCCCCTGAGGCGGCGGCAGTGCAGGCCAAAGCCGGAAGCTGCGCGTCCGGGAGGGGCGGAGAAGGAGAGAGAGAAACTGGCGGGATGTAACGTAATCCTGCGAGCTCCGGGGTGACAGTATTCGCAGCGAAGGCCTCGAGTTGAGCTCGCAGGGTCGCCTGCGGAAGCGCTTCCCATGTTCCGTGCCCAGGCAGAGAGCGCCGAGCACATGGCGGTCTCCGGCGCTGGGCGGGGCTCTGTACGAGCCACAGGAAATGCGAGGCATTTTTAGAAAATCTCGAGCAAAGATGACTTTACCCGTAGCGTAAGCTAGCTTACGCAATACGAGAGAACTTCTCGTAAGAGAACTAATATATTATTCCAGCTGTAAATTGTTATGCATAGGAGTTTTTGTTGATAATACCATACATATACATATTCCATGCATATTTTTTTAGTAATGATCATCTAAAATGAATCAACATTTTAAATAATTCCAATTATAAAACATCCAGACACATTACAGTAATTAAAATTTGGGGAACATTTGCTTAATTATCATGAAACCAAATAAAAATAGTCACACAAAAAACACAATGATCATAATCTTAATTTTCCTTATGCACATTATCATTTCTTATGTTCATCATTTTGTTAGGCTTTTGTATTATTTTGTTCTTAGCAGAATTTATAATTGTATGGTCTATGAGAGATCACATCTGATTTTTAATTATGGTAACACTTTATTTTGATGGTCCCCCAACACACATTCTACTAACCCGAACCCTAAAACCTAACAATAACCCAACAGTCTACTACAGTCTACTAATGGCCCTTTTCCACTGCATGGTACGGCTCAGGACGGCTCAGTGCGGTTCGGCTCGGCGCGGCACGGTTCGGCTCGCTTCGCTTTTCCACTGCGTGGTACGACTTGGCGCGGCACTGCTCGGTTCGCTTTAGCTCGGTTGCTTTTCCACTGCAGTAAGTATCGCTTCAAAGTGGGTGGGATCATGACTGATCGTTATAGTTTATCCGCTCCTCGTCAACCAACAAGAGGAACGCCTGCACTTCTCGTCCACTGACCACGATTCAGACATTTCTTTTTTGGAAGTTTCTTTTCTTCAAGCAAGTAGTTTTAAAACAGGTGCTACAGCGGTGGCTGTTACTGGCTATTTAAATCTAGCGGGTTTGATGTCTCGCAAATACAATGACGCTGGTAGTGACGATTCTGTCTGTCTGACCAATCAGTGATCTGCAGTGATTTCATGTCACATTTTAGTATCGGTACGGTACCCTTGGAACCTCAACAGAGGTGGTAAAGCGAGCCTAAGCAAGCCGTACCGTACCGTACCATGCAGTGGAAAAGCGCCACAAGTGAGCCGTACCGAGCCGAGCTGTACCGTACCATGCAGTGGAAAAGCGCCAAAGCGTTCCGTACCGAACCGAACCGTACTATGCAGTGGAAAAGCGCCATAATACTCTTTTTTCTTCTTCTTCTTTGGATTTTTACGGCAGCTGGCATCCATTGAGTTGCATTACTGCCATCTTCAGGCTCTATCTACCCTTTACTTTAATTCATACTAAATCCACCTATCTAATCCAGTCCTCCTCAAAAAAACAAATAACCATTTCCTACCCTCCACACTCTCCCCATACTCCAATAAACTTTTTATTGTATTATCTACCCTTCCTATATTTTTTAACTGTGTTATCATTTCTTGTCTTTCCTGATTAAATTTCCTGCATGTTGTAACAACATGTTCTACTGTTTCAGACTCCTGACATTGTTCACACATTCCTGTAGGATGTTTTCCTGTAATTAAAAGTCTGCTAAGATTACTATGCCCAATTCTCAGCCTGCTTATTATCACCTGCTCTTTTCTCTTTGCTCCCCTACTTCTTGATATACCTACTTTTCTTTGAATTTCATATAAATGTCTCCCTTTTGTTGCATTATCCCAGCTTTGTTGCCATTGTTGATTTACACTTCTCCACACTATGTCTTTCCCCTCTGATTTTGATCATTTAATATTGACTTCAACATCTCCTTTTTTAACTGCTTCTTTTGCCACCTTATCTCCTTTCTCATTTCCCCGAATTCCCAAGTGTGCAGGGACCCACAGAAATATGACATTTTTCCCCTGCCTTCATAAATAAGACTTCATACAGCTAATAATACTCTAATGAGAGTTTGTTGACATGTAGTTGCAAAGTTACTTATAGTTAGTAGAAGGTCTAAAGTGGACTATCGAAATAAAGTGGAACTGTAATGGTACATAAATTGTGCCACAGTGAGAAAATAGAGGTAAACAAGCTTGTAATTGCTAGCAGAACCTGTCAGTGAGAGGAGTGATGACCAGCCTGTCAGTGCAGCCTAGAAACTCATTCTGATAAATGAAAGCCACATCAGTGATGTTGATCATCATCTTATCCGTGTCCTCGTTGAAATAAAAGCGGCATTGTTTCAGCCATTCAAAGTCTGTGGGGCTTTTGATGTGCAAACGACACTGTGTGAGAAGAACAGAAAATATCAATTTTTGCTGGGTGGTTATCTTTTGGAGTTGTCTCAAAGGGACGTACACAAATGCTTAATAATATCTGAGGGTTGTGACATACTCAGTAATTTGCCATTCAGTCATGAGATATCAAAACATCCAACCTTGCCAGTTGACATAACCCCAGAAGTGACTGCAATGGCAATTTGGCAGTCTGCATTAGCTAAATTGCCTAATCTAGAGCTTTAAAAATTTAAGATAATGAAGTTCTAAAATTCTAAAATACGGAACTCAAATGAGCAACTATCAACAATGCTGAGACTTTATTAGAATAAAAATTAGCATATAGCATGTAAATCGTAAATAAACTGGATGAATATATTCTGACACTCACCAAATCATCAAAGATGTCCCTCTGGTGTACGTGAATGGTGATTAGGGTTTCATACTTTGTCCGTTCAACAGCTCCAAGGTCCTTTGTGGTCATGTCAATTAAATTGTTGAGGAGCTCAAGAAAAAAATGGTTGGTTTTAGCCATGATCTTACGGTCATATCTGGCATTGCTCAAAGCATCCTCAGAATCTTTCGTCCAGATCATCTGGATTCCTAGTAAACCAACCTAAACCACAGAAACCAGTAGTCCGGTCAATATACTATACCATTTTTTAAAATGTACTTTATAAATTGTATCACCAACATTATTGCGAATACCTGTGCAGGAAAGCAGTCCAAAAATTCAATCAACTCAAAACCAGAGTCTTGAATGGCAAGTGCAGCCTGACGGATGACAAGGTGCAAAGACCTCTGGGATTCTTTCAGTAGTGCATTAAGCCAGACCTCCACATTGCCCTCTGCTATGACAGGCCTGTCCAGCTCAACTGTCTCACCCTCTCGTGATGATATCGCCAAAACCTTATCATACATCTAAAATCAAATCCAGTGTTGGTTATTTTGGAAAAGCAGATATTTTCAACCAAATGTATACTTTCCTAACAGTCCTCAAAAGCCTGATAAGCTGTGAAGGAATACGTGAAAAATCATGAAGATTGGGCACTTCTGGAAAAGTTCTACATTTTTGGCAGGGTGTTGGGCCTAAGGTTTTTAAAAAAATATCTAAGATATTGATACTTGATGACACACAACTTGTGTGCTTATTGTTTGGGCTAAGAGCATGCACGATCAGTTCCTGAGGGATCTGCTTGTGCCACTGTAAGGTTTTCCCTTGAGAAAACTCCACTCTCGTCTGCTCTCTTCTCGAGGGAAGAGGGACAGACATCTGTAAACAAGAAACCAGGCGATCCAGGTCCCGCTCGCGCTGAGGCAGAGCAAAAACTAGAATCGTGAGGTGTTTCAGAGGGAGCTCGCTGAGGAGGTTGAGAGAGGTGTTAATCTCTCACGCCCTTCAGAGTGAGCTGCAGGAAGAGAATGTGTATTGTCACTAACATCCTCTGATCCAGCAGCGAGTGCTCTGCTTTGTATAAAAACAACCAGCCCAAGAGAGCAGGAGATGGCTGATGAAGAGGATATACGAAATCCAAACCCTCATAGCCACCCTGCACGTATGTTAAGCTGTTGAGTGTTATGGAATGCGCTTCAACGTGGCATCTATAAAGAAGCTGTCATTGGACCTCGTAAGGGAAGAGACCGCTCGTGACAGACTTCACGAATGGTTTATTTCCAGCCATAAAGCTCCAGCTCTTGTGACCCTTCCATTCCTGCCGGATCTACACAATGAGATCGGAAAGACATGGAAGAACCCATATTCATTTAAATCTCTCACCCCAAGCGCTGCTTGCATCAGCCGGTGGACCTATTATGAGTTATTCCTTCAATTTGGAACCCTCCTGTAGGTTTGGCCTCGGGTTTGGTAGTAAGTGTGCTCTTTTGTGCTCTTATGGTGATAGACCTCCATTTTGTGAATGTCGTTTAGGCCATCGCTCTATGGGCAGCAGGTTAAGCTCTGTAGGTCTTCTCCTTTTATGTAAGTTTTTAGTAAGGTTGAATGGCCACGGTTCCATGTTAGGAAGTATTAGGAGGGTGTTAAATATGGTTTTCATAGGATGGTGAAATTAGGGCCCTGAAGTTCCCATATATAGGTCGGCTATGCATACCCTTTCTATAGGCCTCCTCTTATGTTAGAGTCATCAGGCTTATATAATGGGTAGTGCCAATCTGTAGTAGTGAAAAGGTTGGCTGTGTGGAAAATTATCTAGTGAGGCCACCGTTCATCCGAGCACCTAATAGACATTTTTTGTGTCAGATGGCTTCCTCCCTATCGGGTGTTGTTCTACTGAGGCCACCGCTTTGTCAAGCTCCAGATAAAGCTACAAAATCAAGCGTTGGCCCTCCACAGGCAACCTTGACAGTCACCTTATAGAGCAGCAGTTCTCCTCTCACTTTAGAGAGTCGTTGAGATTATAGCTCTGAACTTCAGTCACTTTATATTCGTGTCTGCCCTCTCGGGGCTGCCTCGATTTTTGGCTTAGGCTTAGAAACTAGGAAATTGGTGGCGGTTTGCTAAGCATTCTCGCCTCGAGCCTCTCAGTATCTGAGTGTAGGCTCCTTAGAGCTAGAGCCCATCAAGATAATTTATTCCTGTAAATCTAGTTCTTCCTCTACAAGAGTTGTCTAGCCAAGGCCCGCCTTTTGCACTAGGCATAAAAATGATAGTGGTGTTACTGGGTAGATAGCATCATAGGTAGCAGGCTTCTTCAAAAAGCCTCCCATGCTGATATCTCATGGGCGTTGTCAGGCCTTTTCTCTCTAGAAAGTAAGAAGCAGTCAGGCCTCCGCCCTTTAGAGCTGAGTATTGTAGCTAGTTTATCCAGGTAGGCCTTAAATTGAAAAAGGATTTTTTCCGCTGAGCCCCTTCAATAAAATAATTCAAGTCCTGCTGATAGTACTCCCCTTGTTAGGGTTTTTATTTAGAGTACTTTGCTACCCATAGCTCGTATGATATCACCCTTCACCACCCAGGCACAGGTGGAGACAGATTAGTTACTTCCTCTCACTTAGAGCCGAAGCATTGCCTGGGCTGACGCCCATGACATTCAGTTCCGTTTCGAAAAAATTCTTGTTTTCCCCTTGATTGTACTCCCCTTGCTTTAAAGGGTTGATTGCAATTATGTTGAGTACACTGTCTGTTGGCAATGCAAACCTTAGAGCTGGAGGCTCACAAGTGAGGCTCTCCCCTTATTAGGGTCAGTGTGTCCAGTCTCCACAGGGCTTTTAAGCACGGTGTAGATCCAGGATCAAGTAGATTCACTCCCCTCGTTTGCAAGGGCTAGAAAGCGCTATGCTGAGTTCTACTCTCCAGGATTGCCGTCTCTATGAGCCCATCTGTGAGTGGTTACTGCCACTATCTGCAGTCCTCCCTATCAGATGCCTCCACTAATTAGGCAAATAGTGTTAGAGACTCTGTTTATAGAAAAAAGCAATGCCCGGGCTGACGTCCGTGAAAGTCAAAGCTGTAGGCCTTACAGAAGGCCTCCTCGATAATCCTTGTAGCATAAGATTGTACTCCCCTTGCTTTAAAGGGTCGATAGCACTTTTGCTGAGTACACTGCCTGTTGGCAATGTGAAATAAGTATAACCAGGCCCACAGAAATGTGTGTGAGAGCCCCTGACTTCTGTGACTAGCTCTGCTAACAGTCCCTCTATCAAGTAGTTAGGCCTTGACAGGCCACCTTTAAGGCAGATCCCCAACAAGTTGGATGCTTGCCATTGCAAGGCAAACTTAGCCCAGAGCCTGGTCAATACTTTTCAGGTTTTGAGTATAGTGTTCCAAAATCTATCTAAGGATCGTTCTGTATGAATACACCCCTAAGTCTGGTCAGAAGGTCGAGGGACTCTCACGAGGCCTCCCTGTTAGATCAGCCCTAGAGCTGGAGGCTCTCCACTCTTAGGGTCCCTTTGAAGAGTGGCCAGCCTCCACAGGGCTCTGAAGCACGGTGTAGATCCAGGATCGAGTAGAGCTACTCCCCTTGTTCGCAAGGGTTAGAAAGCGCTATGCTGTGTTCTACTCTACAGGATTCCGTCTCTGTGATCCGGTCTGTGAGCGATCACTGCCACTATCTGCAGTCCTCCCTATCGGATGCCTCCACAAGTGAGGCAAAATATGTTAGAGACTCTGTTTAGGAAACAGACAGTTTGTTGGCAAGACTAGGTCATTAATTTAGACCAGGTCAGCCTCCCTGGTGGCATGTGGGGTTGACTACACGTCCCCCACAGCAAGTGACTGGACGGGACACCTTTGGACCCCCTGGCCATATTCCCTGAAAGGAACCCCACTTTAAATTCGGGCTGTGGTATCCATGCCCTTGAGCTGGCTTGGGGTTAAGTCCTATATGTGAAGTTACTTCCTCGCTTAGCATGAAGCTCGGGCAGTGGCCGTAGGGAATACCGTCACTGACAGCCTGTATGTGACCCGAAGGGGGAATGTTTTTGGCATTTCAGTGTAACTGCCGTTTTTGACGTTTTTTGTCACAGCCATAATTTGGCATGCACTCCCCTCAGCATGGCAGCGTGGGTAGTTTGTTCCCCATAGCGCTTGACGCAGTGCGAGTTCTCTTTCGTAAGAGAACGTCTCAGGTTACGACTGTAACCTATGTTGCCAGCCAATAGGATTGCCGCGGTTAGATAAGCGGTTCTGACACCGGTTCACGCAAAGGCGTTCCCCATAGCGCTTGACGCAGTGTCTCGTTGCCTGTTCTCAAGGAACATAGGTTACAGTCGTAACCTGAGATGTTTTTCACTTTCGCTTTTCATATCATCAGTTTTATGTTGTCCTTTGTTCAGATTTCCCGCCACTCTTTAGTTGTCATGGTCACTGATTATGTGTAGTCATTCTATTCAGCTGTTTGTCATTAATCACCCTTGTTTGCCCAACTATTTAAGTTGCTGTGTTTTGTGTTCTTATTTGTCTGGTCAAGTTAATGCTTAGGTTGTGTCTGCTTGTCGACTCGTGTGGACTATTAAAGACTTTCTGAACCTTATCTTCTTCTTTAGCGTGTACTCTCTACAACCCCGCGTGACAGACATGAAGATGGATGTTTTTAGAATAAGAAAGCAGGCTTTCTAGTTTAAAGTAGTGATCACCTTTTCATGGAAGCGGACACATTTGATGTTGTCAAAGATGTTGAGCAGGTGAGCCTGGATGGTGTGCGAGTCAGATGCTTGGCCCAAAATCTCCAGCAGTGCAGGATCTGATACAAAGAAGAAACGTGGAAACAGCAATCGCTTTTTCTCCAGATACCTGGAAAGCAGAAGACAAGTTTAAAAATTAGCAGCACTATAAATTAGATCCACTTTAACCTGACTTAAATAAGAAACTCTGGCAAACTTGTTTATCACAGATTTTATTTTTTTTGTCCAACTCAACCTTAGAACAACAGAACTGCAATGTTCCCAGGTGCATCTTGCTATAGAAACTGTTTATAAAACTGCTGAATCCTGATATAAGGAGACTGAAAAACAGATGTGTTATGTACCCTGTGAGAGATTTTTGACACATCTCTAGCTGTTCCAGCAGGTGAGGCAGCAGCTGACCCATAGTCTCATCTCCCACACATGACTGGACAACATTGGGCATCTCATGAGCTCGAGTCATGATTTTCACCCACGATTTATCAATGTTGGAGAAGCGCTTTGCCTCCTAAAAGAGAAGGTTTCACTTGAATTTGTTAAGATTTCACATTAAATATTTAACTCCAGGGAAAGAAGAAACTGTTTCTGGAACTTTCTGGAATTTCACAAAACATCTGCAAAATCTGTGTTCTTTAACACAACAAAACAAAACAAACAAAAGACTAGTTATAAAAAGAATAGCCTTCCTGATATTGTTCGAGGCTCAGACTCGCTGTCCCCGTTTAAAACTAGATTAAAGACGCATCTCTTTAGCCAAGCATTCACATAATGCTTACCTTTTATACCACTGTTGAATCAGATCGAATGCATTAGTATTATGAACAGCAGCTATGCTAATTATCTCCCATCTGCTTTTCTGCTGTTAACTCGGGACGCTAGTCCCGAGGTAAATAGCGTTCGTCAGCTCCGGTTTGTATCCAGCCTCTCACGGAGACCTCAGATGCCCCAACACCTGCGATAAGATGACTAAACGCCTGTGAAGAGACGACTCGACGCCTGTGAAGAGACGACTCAACGCCGGCGATATGTTATGCCCTAAATTACTACATGATTAACTAACTGTATTTTTTTTCTATGTACATTTCTGAAATGCACATTCTGTAAAGCTGCTTTGAAACAATAAGTTTTGTGAAAAGCGCTATACAAATAAATTTGAATTGAATTGAATTGAAAATGGAGATTCTAAAATAAAAAAAATTTGAGCCCCTTTCATACAGTGCGTTGATCCCGGGAAATTGCCGGGAAATTGCCAGAACACCTTCTGTGTGAACGCAAACACGACCCGGGATTGATGCCGGGTTGGGGACTTAGTAACATTGCCGGGATTAGTCCCGGAATGTGCGCTGTGTGAACAAAAGCCGTAATCAATGACATGTCGTAATGATGACGCTGAAGTAAAGTGAAAGCAGGCTAGTGAAACAGTATGTAATGCGCTAGTTTATGATTGAATAAGAGAAAAAAATGCACAAGCCTGGTTTCTCGAGAGAGAAATCGCAGCTCATAAGCAAACTATAGACGCTGCTAAGACATTACATGTCACATCGATGTCATTTCTTTATGGGATTTTTACGGGCTGTGTGTGAACGCACTCTCTGATTCCGGAAAATCACTGGCAGTGTGAATGAACCAAAATCAAACAAACCCGGGTCAAATCCCCGGTCAATTTATCCGTGTATTTTCCGGAATCTCTGTGTGAAAGGGGGTTTATTATAATAAAGAAAAAATGATATAATTAGTTCAATGTTATGATATATTATTTCAATCGTTTCGCTTTATTTTGATGGTCCCTTTATCACATTCTGTTGTCTATAAGTAACATTGCACCTTCATGTCTACTAACTCTCATTAGAGTATTAGTAGAGTATTAGTAGAGTATTAGTAGACTGGTAGGGTTAGGGTTAGAATAAGTTGACATGTAGTTGCAAAGTTACTCATAGTCAGTAGAGTGTCTGTTGGAGGACCATCACAATAAAGAGTTTGAAGATATGAAGCAGATAGTCCACTAATACTCTAATGAGAGTTAGTTGACATGTAGTTGCAAAGTTACTTATAGTTAACAGAATGTTCAAAAGGGACCATCAAAATAAAGTGTTACCCAATTTATAAAGTACAATTTTAAGAATGTAATTATTAAAATTTTTGGTAACACTTTACAATAATGTCTCATTTAACATTAGTTAACTAACTATGAACAGTATATTTTTACAGCATCTATTAACCTTCGTTGAGGTTAGTTAAATATCTAATCGTTCATTGTTTGTTCATGTTAGTTCGCCGTGCATTAACAAATTTTAACAGATACAAAATTTTAATGTTGACCATATTTTAATAATGTATTAGTAAATGTAGAAATTAACATAACCTAAGATTAATAAATCCTGTATATGTATTGTTTATCGTTCATGTGAACTAATGTAGTTAAATAATGTTAACAAATTAGACTATTGTAAAGTGTGTTTTTGTGAAAAAACACCACGGACATACTGTAAGATTCATCTAAAAAATGTATTGAATATATATATATAAAAGTGTTAATAAATGTTCAAGACAACTTCTAAAAATGTTTAATTATCAAGCATCAAACTAAACAATATTAAACAAAAAAATAAACATATTTACTGTATATTGGGTAGTTAGTAAATGCAACTTAAAATAAATTGAGCTCATGTGGGTTCAAAATCATAATGTGTCATGAGCATGTCCTGTTCCCACACTCATCGTTTCACTTTCAATAAAATGGCCCAAAAAGTTTCAATGTGTGGGAGTGAGACCAAATTACTGATATTACCTTTGGCAGCTGTTTGGCTATGTCTCCACCAACAAAAACAGCCTCAAGGTAAATCCAGAGGTTTTGTACAGTCATCCAGTTCTCAATGATATCTGTTGTATTTGAGAGGTTCTGAACCCACTTCTGGATCTGGGCTTTGAATGGTGTGTTGTATCTACAGAGATATAAGACACAATGTCAGGGGCTTTCGAGGATAAGCTAAATAATTGTCCCAAATCATTCCATTTGGTTTTACTATGCCAATGTACTACCATAGCACAATTCAACACGGTCAATTTGCCAAATTCATGAGTGACACTTTTTTTCTCAATTCATTATTAAATCATTAATTTTCACAAAAATAATTAAAGAAAACTTGAATAATAGAATATAAATAAACTGTAACTGCACGGACAGTAGAATTTTCCAGAGAAATTAATTGTTGATCTAATGGCTCACCTGTTGCTCATTAGGGAACCAAGCACCATCAGGCTGTCCTCCATGTTAGTAATGATCTCAGATGTACTGTCTCCTCTCAGAAGGAGCTCGCCTCTGGTTTTAAAGTGGGCAAAGGTAAAGGTCTTGTTGTCCCATTCCGCAATTACTTGCTTGAGTTTCTGCTCGATATCACGCTCCTTCACAGCACTGATACAGATATCCTGCTCAAATGTATTACAATTATAATGGATTCTTTACAAATCTTTAAAAATTGGAGAACTTTAAGGCCAAAACTACAATCTAATCTCTATTTATGTCTATGGAATTAAAAACTGATTCTGACCTCTATTTCTTCTTTGTACTTCAGCAGTGGCGCTTCCATGATGTTGCGAAGCTTGAAGTTATCAGTTTCGACCTCAAAGGTGTGACTTGTAACCTCAGTAATTCTCTTCCAGTGGCGTGTCATCATTGCTTTGTTAGTCATTAGATCCAGCAAGGGGCAGCACTCACTAAATTCGTCAATAGTTTTTTTCAGGTCAAGAAATGCCTGCCACTCTTTAAGGGCCCGCGGTAGCTTACGGCACCTACAAAACAAAACAAACAAAACAAAACAAAACAAGAAAATTTAAAGATGTGAAATTTAAAGTTCATAGTGTCTGAGTTCACATTTAAAGATATTTATTATTAGCTTTGTACATTGTTGTCTGCTATTACTGTAAATTAACATTGAGTGAGTGCATATAGTAAAGTAAATCTTGCTGCCTGCAAATTACTCTGTAGTAAACTATAAAAATGTCCACACTTATTATATTTAACTCAAGTATACTTTAAATTGCATCAGACAGAAAACTCTCCATTCATCCTATTATTCTGAAACGATTATTCCATTACACTGGTACTTGCTCCAACACAGCTGACTTTAATTTTAGTTTTTGACAGGCATAGAGAATGAATCTCTTCTCTGAGAAGCTTCTGCGATTACCAGAACAGACCAGCACAATTGAAATCCCCTGGTGCCTTCATGCTTTTCAATGTAACTTATTACATGACTGCCAGAGAGAGGGTATTCAGACATTTAGTTTGACTTCTGTACCCTTCTCACCTTGTCTGAAACTCAAGAAGTTCATTGTTGATTCTGTCAATGTGAATGTCGGCCCATGAGATGTCATAGTAACCATTGACTGTGTCAATGACACTGTTGTAGAGTCCATAGAGCTTTTGGAGAAGTGTCAACTGTTTCCTGATCTCAAGCAGCTGAGGATGCTGGGTAACAGATAGGCCAAAAAGCTCCTCCCCACCTGTGTATGTGATGTACTTGCGGAAGAGGTTGTCAAAGCGATTCTGTCAAATGGCAGATAATTTTAAAATAAATATCAAACCAAGGACTAATTTATATGTATACATAAATTACATAACATATATATGTAACCAACATCAAGTGTATGTACTATGTAAGAACAAAGAGAATATAGAGTGGTACTGTACAGTGGTACATACAAAATATAAAACTAGCTCAGTTAGGTTGGAAAGCAGTAAGTTAAAAACACTGAAAAAAATGATACTGTCACGGACACGGTCATGTTTAGTTTCTGAGTTCTAGGGCGTATTCCAAACGGCGTGTTTGCACCCTTGAAGGGCACTTCGGGAAGGGGACACCATTTGTAGGGGTATTCCAAACAAAAGTGAGAAACGTAATCCCTTCACGAAGGGCCTTTACACAAGTCCGTTAGCGAAAAGAACATGCGATGGTCACGTCAAGGAAGTAATTTAATCGTTTTTGTTCATGTGACTCAGGGTGACGAATCTTCACGATTCATTTTAAATTTAGATATGGCGGAAGAGTTGGAGTTAACGTATAAACAGAATAAATTCAGGTTGTTTTGTTTTGTTGTGATAAATAGACAAATTTTCATCATGCATTTCATATTTAGTTTATAAAGTTTGATATGTTGAAAATGTGTTTAATGCTTTATGTTTAATGTTTAACATAAAGTTAAAACTAGATCATTGCGTAGTCTATCATTGCTGCCTTCGCAAAGTGCGTTCCAAACGGCTTCATTATTACATACAAGTGCCCTGCTCCCTCCAAAGTCCAAAATTCAAGGGCTCTGCCCTTTGGAGTGAGTATAGCACAGGGATACTTACTTCCGATTGGAATTTGCCCCTAGTCATTCAGTTGTTGTCATGGTTTCCAATTAGTTACACACCTGTTTCCTGTTCCATCGATTAACGTACTGAGTGTATTTAAGCCTTCAGTTCTCTCCTCTGTTCATTGTCTTGTGTTAATGAAAGTTGGCATGTGTATGCTATCTCTCTTTGTGTTAATTAAAAGACTAATTCTAATTAATTCTGTGTCACAAAACTCTCTTGGATATTTACTACATAATAACCCATGACAGATACTTTGTACCAAATTATTTAAAGGAGAGAACAAAAACTAAAAATTTACAAAAAGTAGTCAGTGTAATGTAGTTATATTATGATAGTATGCCAAGGAAATTTGTGTTATGTTTATGCAAATATGATTTACAGGATACTGTACCTGAAACATAATAAGCCTATCACTGGCATCCTGGGGAGCCAATCCAACCACCATGGGACCATCCTAAAGATTTAACAAGCACAAAACCAGAGAAACGTATGCACATATTGTTAATTTAAGATAAATAACCACTTTGTTTTTCCTTTGCAACATCTCCGGTTATTTGACTGTAACTCTGTCCCCTGAAAAAGCGGGAACGAGATGCTACGCTTGATTCAGTGCTCTGGGAACAATTTTTGTTTTGACCAGTTGTGAAATACGTGTGCAACATGTCTGCCGTTAGCATTTTGCGACAACAAGGCACACCTAGAGAGTGGGACCCAAGGCGAGAAGCCGTGGTCTGAGACACATATAGAGGATAAGTAGCTTGTGGCAGGTAACCCTTATCTGCCTTCGGGGATTGGCCCTTGGCTGAAATGGTTTTGAGCCACAACTGAAATGGTATCATGTGCAAAAGGCCCTTTGGGATCACCGTGGACGCAGATGCCATGAGACCAAATATTTGCTGATACTGACGAAGAGTAGAATCTTGGCCTAGCCTGACTTTGCTCAAGTTATTCTGAATGTGCCTGCATCGTGATCGAATCCCATATGTCCCCTAAATATGTCGTTCTCTGGGTAGGAGAGAGAACACTATTGTTAACGTTGAGTCTCAACCCCAGAGAAACTAGATGAGCTAGTCGACATCTCGGTTTCGTAACGCCAGCTCTTGTGACTGTGTTAAAGGGTTAGTTCGCCCATTTAAGACATGAAGTTGTATGGAATCCTTACCAGCACTATAGTGCATACATACTGACCCACTCTGTAGTCACCTCCCTTGTCAGAGTTTTGGCCTGTGAAAGTTTTACAAGAAAGTACTCCCGGTTAGTTTCCGGGGCCTCAAAACTGTGCGTTTTTACGTGAAAAAATTATTTGCGTTTCAAAGCTTGATTAATTTAACAGACATAAAAACACGCCGGTCAAAATTCATACCTCAGTTTTAATCGCCATTATTTTCTTTCCATTTCTATCAATCCACGCCGCTGTCAACGTCAACAGTGCGCACTTTTTATATATAAATTAAAACTATGCAACCGTCTACTACAGCATCGCATCAGGGAGTGCATAATAGTCTCCCTGAGGTAAAATTTGATTCATTCATTGCCATAGGAGAGGAAGAATTTTGCAAACTCGTTAATTCATCTAAATCGACTACATGTATATTAGACCCTATACCGACTAAACTATTGAAAGAGATGCTTCCAGAAGTCATAGATCCTCTTCTTAACATCATTAATTCGTCTTTGTCTCTAGGATACGTACCAAAAACCTTTAAGCTGGCTATGATTAAACCACTTGTTAAAAAAACGCAACTTGATCCTACAGAATTAGTCAATTACAGGCCGATCTCAAATCTACCTTTTCTATCAAAGATATTAGAAAAAGCAGTATCCTCACAACTGTGTTCCTTTTTTGTGTTCCTGGATTTCCAGTCAGGATTTAGACCGCACCATAGCACTGAGACTGCTCTCATTAGAGTCACAAATGATTTGCTCTTATCATCCGATCGTGGTTGTATCTCTCTATTAGTGTTACTTGATCTTAGTGCTGCATTTGACACCATTGACCACAACATTCTCTTAAATAGACTAAAAAAATATGTTGGTATTAGTGGAATTGCATTAGCATGGCTTAAATCATATTTATCTGACCGCTATCAGTTTGTAGCAGTAAATGAAGAGATGTCTTATCGATCACAAGTTCAGTATGGCGTACCACAAGGCTCAGTTCTCGGACCGCTGCTTTTCACTCTGTACATGCTACCTTTAGGAGATATCATTAGGAAACATGGAATTAGCTTTCACTGTTATGCTGATGATACTCAGCTCTATATTTCTTCCAAACCTAACGAAATTCACAAAATTATCGGAATGCATAGTTGATATAAAAAATTGAATGACTAGTAATTTCCTACTACTAAATTCTGAAAAAACAGAGATTCTAATTATTGGACAAAAAACCTCCACACGTAATAACCTAGAATACTGTTTAACACTTGATGGCTGCTCTGTTAAGTCTTCGTCGTCAGTTAGGAACCTGGGTGTGCTCTTTGATACCAATCTTTCATTTGAAAGTCACGTGTCTAGTGTCTGTAAAACCGCATTTTTCCATCTTAAAAATATATCTAAATTACATCATATGCTCTCATTGACAAATGCGGAACAACTAGTTCATGCGTTCATGACATCAAGGCTAGATTATTGTAATGCTCTACTGGGTGGTTGCCCTGCACGCTTAATAAACAAACTACAGCTAGTTCAAAACGCAGCCGCTAGAGTTCTTACCAGAACCAGGAAGTACGACCATATTAGCCCGGTTCTGTCAACACTGCATTGGCTCCCTATTAAACATCGTATACATTTAAAAAAAATTGCTGATTACTTACAAAGCACTAAATGGTTTAGCTCCCCAGTACTTGAGCGAGCTCTTAACGCATTATAGTCCTTCACGTCTATTGCGATCTCAAAGTTCTGGCCAGTTGATAATACCTAGAATATCTAAATCGACTGCTGGCGGTAGATCCTTTTCCTATTTAGCACCAAAACTTTGGAACAATCTCCCTAACATTGTCCGGGAAGCAGACACAGTCTGTCAGTTCAAAGCTAGACTAAAAACAAATTTCTTTGACCTAGCATTCACATAACACTCTATAGACTTCTATAATTCAATATTAGGCTGCTTAGATTAGGTCAGCCGGAACTGGGAACACTTCCCTTAAATCCTGATGTACTCGTTACATCATAAGAAGAATGGCATCTACGCTAATTTTAGTGTCTTTGTTTATCCCGAGGTTTTCCAGCAGCCTGCCGGATCCAGGCCGTTTCCAGATCTGACGAAGGACTTTCGCTTGGACCCGATGACAATGCAGTGCTGAAGTGCCAACTAGCCTCTCCCTATGGAGGATCCCTATACCACTCTACAGATAAAGCATTGTGGATTTTTTTCGTTCGCGTACCTACCGTGATAGGTGATAAGATAAAGTAAAATTCTGCATCAAAATTTATAGACAAGATAAGTAGTTTGTTTAGGCATGGTTTGTAAGGAATTACAAACCTGCACACATATATTCAAACGCACATAACTATAGAATCAATTCTTAATGCGCATGTGAACGCCATCAGCGTCTATCACAGGTTCGCGTTTAAAGTCTGTTTAGAGAGAACGGTGTTTGATTGATTCACTTCCATCATTTAGACGGAAGTGAATCAATCAAAACTTACTTTAGCTGGAAAAAACATTTTTCAAGAACCACTATAAAACTAAACCAATCTCTGTTACCTTAAATTATATGTTTATCTCTGTAAAGCTGCTTTGAAACAATCTACATTGTTAAAAGCGCTATATAAATGAGGATGACCTGACTTGACTTAATTATAGCCTCTGATGAGCGTGCATTCCAATGACGTCACTGTCTGAGGCTGTAAAATTTCTAAGTCAATTTCATTGACGTGTTGCACACATATTTCACAGCTGGTCACAAAAATAGTGTTTGCCAGAGGGCCGAATCAAGCAAATCATCGAGAGTAGCTTTTGAAAGGGAACATCAGTTGCTTCAAAGAATCACTCATATTTTTGTGTGGCTCTGGCATTATATGTTACAGAATTCCCACATGAATATAAATGCAGGAAAACAATTGTGTTTGGGCTTGAAACCATAATTGCCTGAGGGATCATCTCAAAGCAAGAGAAGTGGATGGATAGATTTTACGTGCCCCTCTGGACTCACCCTATCATAGTCATGGTAGAAGTACTGGCAGTCTTCCACAAAGGTTTCAACGTTTTTGATGAGTTCTCCTCTGAAGTTTGGTTGGAGGAACACCAGCTCGTTTTGCACCTCTGTGCTACGGGAAAGCAGTTTCTCCCAGGTGTACCGAAGTGTGTCCACTTTCTCCGCTTCCTCTTTGGCAATCAATAATCCATATTTATGTAGCATGGCGTACGATTCCTACCGGCCAAAACCAGGGAAAGAGACATTGCGACATAGGATAGGATCAGGGGTGTGAAGGAACGAATTACAAATACTCACGTTACTGTAATTAAGTCGTTTTTTTCCGAAATTGTACTTTTTTGAGTAGTTTAAAAATTGTGTAATTTAACTTTTACTTGAGTACATTTTAAGTGATATATCGGTACTTTTTCTCCGCTATTTTCCTTCTGTTTGTGGTCGTTACTCGTTACATGCTTGTTTTAATTTTATTTTTATCCATCAACGTGATTGGATCGAGTAATCGGTCTCGTGACTGTCATCAAAACAAATTAATCATAGAAAAATTTAACCGCCCATTCCTGCTGTTACTCGTGAATGCTGTGGAAGTGCATTCTTCACGCATCAATTCAATCCAGATATCAGCGTCTTCCTCTAATATATACTGAGGTACATTTCACATTTCTGCTTAATATGATATTTATATAGGCTGGCCTGTCTACAGGGCCTAACATTTGGTCTGAGGTTGGGGGTTTTGCATGACGAGTTCATAATGTGGTGAATTCCCGCTCCCATTTACTTCACGATCACATTATAGAGAGACGCGCGTCCCGATCTGTGCACTGCCGCGTCTCGCGCTCGCCATGCCGCCAGATTCAGAATCAGTGCACTCTATGAACCATGGCATTAACTTGAACTGCATTTCTGTCAGTGTGTGACAACAGCTCGTTAATAAACAACGTTTTTTGATTGAGCCATTATAAAATCCGTCTTCATTTGGCAAGTGCACTTGCGCAAAACATTTTTCAAGTTCAACTTTTGTTTTTTTGTGTGTGGATGCTGCTGATAAAACACTTCGCCGAGACTACAAAGAGACATGCATTTGTGTGTGTGTGTGTGTGTGTGTGTATGTGTGTTTGTTTGTTTCTTTTGTAAAAGTTTCCTGGATATAACTTCCCTATTTAATGCACAATTTTACTTACAAATTATATTATCAGCATTACAATGTGAGTAAATGTAGCCGTGTAAAATGTAAGGGATGATGCCACCCTTCTAGAACAATGTGCATTTACGTTTAAATTGTAACATTTAATAGCATGGAATTAAAGTGTGTAATTAGTGTTAGCTCACTATCTTAGCCTTTTTCAGTGCATTAGGTGAGGTAATCTGATAATATTAGTGATTCTCATTTTTCAAGACACTAACATTGGTACCGTTTTGGAGAGAAATTGGGTATTTTTTAATCTCTCTATATAACCCATCTCATGGTGTGTGATGCTGAACTATCATATGAGTTTCTAAAGGTTTTTGAATTATTTGCACAGTTATGAATATTGATATTTTATGTGCAACAATAGCATGCTCAGGCTCAGTGGCTTTTCACCTAATTTTAAATGCCTTTTCCCCCCAAATAATATGATTTAAATGGTGATGAGTGTACTGATTTGATGCATTTTTAAAAAGATGGATGATAGATATTCTTCAATCTTTCTGACAAAGAACAAAATATAATGTGAATTACAGTATGTGCAATTTTTTTTAATTTATAAATTGTAGTGCACAGTGTTTATTATAAGGGGTAGAATCCGCAGCTCACTACTCACTACTCACTACTCATGAGTACTTTTTAATAAGCTACTTTTTTACTCTTACTCAAGTAGTATTTTCGACAAGTACTTTTTAATCTACTCACACTTTATTTTTTGGAATGTAATGATACTTTTACTTGAGTATGTTTTTTCAGTACTCTTTCCACCACTGGATAGGATAATACATAACTGTTTTATGTTCTGCTTCAGCAAAAATGCATATTAAAATTAATAAAAAATAAATAAAAATATATATATAATAATAATAATCTGTCATTATTTAACCCCTGATTTATTTATTTGTTTGTTTGTTTGTATGTATGCATGTATGTATGTATGAATGTATGTACTGTATGTGGAGCATGGTGGATTTCTTCACAGCTCCAAAAAGGAGAAGAGAAAAAAAACACACAAGTCTGTTCAACATACACGTTACACATACAGTAAATTCAAGGTCTTCTCTAATCAAGTTGTAGGGAATTATTATTAGGAGTTGTGCCAGCGGTGGTCACCATGAATTATAGTTACATGAAAAAGAGCTGCGTAAAGATTATTCAAAATTTCATCATGTGTTATTTTTCTGTTTATTTGTATGTACCTCAATTGGACCAACTTGAAAGTCTATGGAGATCTGGTGTTCTCTGATCTCTTTGAGCGTTGCCATGGCGATACGAATATCATCCAAGTCTTTAATCTGCCTGTTGAGTTTCTTGCTCGCCTCATCTATAAAAGTGAAGATCTGTTCCATCTCCATATGATACTTCCTGTTGCAATGCTGACCAAAATCCACCATCCAGCTCTTTGTCTCAGCAGTAAGGGCCAACTTCAGATCCACTGTAGGTAAATGCAGCAACACACAAGGAATAAAGGGGCCTTTTGTAGCTTGATAATGATAATAAAGTCTTTTTTTTCCCTCCAAAAGCTGTAAGTCTGCTAGCAAGCACTGCTACTTATGTATTATAAAGGCTTGAATAATAATAATTAATTAATTAATCTAAATTAAATAAAAAAGTTACATGAATATATAATAACCTACAAACAAGTGCAGCAATAATAAACATGTTCCCTGTATTGAAGCAATCAATAGCTGTGCCATTTTACAATTACATTCTGTAGATTCAGAGACTGTTTACCTGTATATAGTGCCAGAGCTCCTACTGAGATAAACTCAGGTTCTGCATTAATCTCTAGCTCCAGATCTCTGTAGTACAAGATCTGAGACTCAAATTCAGAAAGAAGAGGGTTCCCCTGAATGAATTTCTGGATGGTTTCCTCTCTATCTTTCTTCCAGATGTGGTGATAGAGGCTAAAGCGATCCAAAGCGTTGATTATTTCCTGTATAACAGTACATGACAAGTATCACGCATTACACATCAAACAATATCACATTGTCACATTATAAACACAACCGAATGAAGCAAACATATTCAGCGAGGTCTATATAGACTTGTTCTCATGGGACAATCATATTTCTGACTTGTAAATAAGTATGTTTTTATATGCCTTAAAAGAAAGTGGCAAATTCTAAATAAGCATCTGTAGCGTGCTGTAAATTGGCAAAGAAAATCATTTTAAATTATTCCTCAGTTTGTAAAAAATAAAAAATAAATAGTGTTTACAGTAATACACTTACAATGGAAGCATATGGGTCAAGGCATTGGAGAGGGTTTAGAAAGCAGATATGTGCAGCTAATTTTTTTGTAAAAGTGCTAATATTGATTCCCCACAACAAAAATATGCTGAAGTTCTGTTCTAGGTCGGAGGATGGCCTTCTGGTTATGCCTCAATTGACACACAATAATAACATTCTGCAGATTAAGTTTATTTTATTCAATCTAGAATTTTTCATTCAGTGGGATTCATTTTATTTGCCTAGTTTTCAAATAAATACATCGAATTTGAATAATTTTAGTCTGTGGGCAAATCTCTGGTAAATTGATTGATAATAGTCAGGGACATTGTCATGAAGTAGAAAAAACTAAACAAAACAAAAACATTAGAACAACAAAAATTCTGACCTTCTTGGAGGAGTTGATGGATGTACTAAGCACAGAGACCAGCTTGACAATATCTTTGTTCTCAGAGATGCTTTTGTGGTAGTTCTTGATTTGGAAGGGAATGGCCTGGTTTGCAGATGCTGATATATCTGAGGTACTGCCTTGAGGAGGGAAAAAATACACAAAGAAGAGTGATTAAATTTAATAAACAAGAGCAGAGTGGAGCTGTAAGAGAAGAATACCTCTGAAAAACAGTACTATAATGTTTTTGCCTCAAATCAGTTCTATGAAGGATCCTTTATCTCTAATCTATTTTAAGGGATGAAAGATTTACAGGCAGAGTCGCTTCATTACAGTAGGCACAGATGTTGTGTCACTGCTGTACTCAGTCAATTTTGTGTCATTTTCCCTATTCTGAGAGTGAGTGAGCGATAGAGAGAGAATAAAGAATGTGGATAAGATTACTGTGACACTACACCACTTCATAAAATCACATCCACTGTCTTTGCATTCATTATCTTTATCTCCCTTTCATTTATCAAATGATTGGAGATCAGCTTATCCATCCAGAGCTTTTATTTCCAGTCATTATAAAGACAATTTTTCAACTGACCAAGGACCTGTTAGTTCTTGATTTGCTCTGCTGAACTGTGTAATTAGAGAGTGTGAAGAAAAGTTGTACCGGCGAAGCTGCGATAGGTTGATTCACCGTCTTCTGATTCACTCTCTTCTTTGTTCTGTTTCAGAGCGGCCATGCGTCGCTCACTCATTTTCCTCTGTGACAACAAAAATACTCAAGTCTGACATTTTGAATGCATCACACACAAATAAGAAATGCATAGATTTAGAATTGCAACTTTTAAGTTCACACCAGTTCAAGAAAACTAAATGATTACAGAGTATGAGAGTAAAAGCAGAATAAAATACTAAGCAAGGTACATAATAGGCTACTTAAAGTCAACATAAAATTGTTTTTGAAACCCATTTTACTTTTATAATGTGATATTTTCAAGTGTCTACAAAAATGAATGCAAGGTTGAACTTTTTATCAAGGGTTGAAAAATAAGAGGCCTTGGTGACATCAGCTAAAAACGAAATGAGTTTCAGAGTTCTGCATTTTAATGAAACACTACAAGAGCAAGAGTAAAATTTATAAGTTACAACTCTACAAAGAAACAGATGAAATAAACAGTGCTTAATGTTTTTCAGGTAAGTCTAACAGTATTCAGGTACAGAAATTGAATAATCAAAATAACTGCATATTATTTACTGTATTATTTACTGTATAACTTAAATATAATTAATACAAATTTTAATTATTAATCAAAAAAATGTTTAAAGCTACATAAGTGACTGTAACTTTGTTTTGTTGTTGGATTAACATTAATGTCAGACAGCAGCAGGCATATTAGGCTGCCGTCACTTTAAGACCGAATGCACCAGATCCAATATAACGATACACATCCATTTTCTTTCTCAATTGTTTGTGTTCACTATCCATAAGCGTCTGTGTTGAGGATGCTTACCGAGACGGGCATTTTGACATCGTTTTGCATGTACATGTCCGTTTAAGCACAAAAATTTTGTCTGTGCTGCTCGTTGTGTGCGCACAGAAAACAGCGTACAATTTCTGAATTGAGTTCTCTTTTGTGTCTTCTTGCACATTGGGTTAAAATCGTCTCGGGCTACGACTGTAACCCTTGTTCCCTGAGAAGAGAACGAGACACTGCGTCGACTACAACACTTTGGGGAACGCCCTTAGCTGAATGCATCTGAAGTATGAATTAAACTCACTGGTCTGACTTCCGCCATGAAGAAGACCTCTGGACATTTATCTTGAGAGCTCTGACAGGGCAGAGCAAATTAAGTCTTTCTTCATCCGCCGTCACGTGAGGAGGAGGATGAAAGCCTGCAGAACTGTAGACCGTGCCACATTAGATGGCACATAGCCCGGTCTGGGATGAGGGATCTGCCAAGGCTGGCCTGTCAGAAGTGCTATGATGTTTGAAAATCATACCCGGGCCGACTAGTATGGGGCAACTATCTTTGAAGTAGGATTATCCCGTCTCGACGGTCCCTCTCCAGAACTCCCGGGAGCAGAAAAGCGTACAGGTGTAGCCTCGGCCACGTCTGTACGATGGCATCCAAACACAATGGGGCTGGATGAGTGAGAGAAAACCATATTGAACAATGGGACATCCCTTGAGACACCAAAAAATCCACTTCCACTGAGCCGAACCTCTGACATATCGACTTCACCACCTCAATGTGAAGTCTCCATTCCCTGGGCCACAGCCCCTACATCAACAGGATGCCTGCTCTCCGATTCTGGTCCCTGGGACGTGCATTGCTCTGAGAGATAACAGTTTCCCCAGGGACCACAGGAGAATCTGATGCACCAATCTGGATAGAGGGCGCAATCTCAGAACCCCCTGATGAATCAAGTAGGAGACCCTCGACACATTGTCTGCGTGGTGACCCCTGAGCTCTGGGAGGAAGCTCCTCAGAGCACTGCCATCCATGACCACGCCCCAGCCCGTGAGGGAGGCATCTGTCGAAGTGGTTTTCCAGTGACATGAAGCTCCCAACATGGGGTGGGAGCTGTCTTGAGTGCTGTCTTGTGACAGAAACCAAGCTTTTTTCCACATAAATAGGGAACATAGGCACCTGCACGTAACCCTGATCATGCGGAACGGGTTCCCCTAGGGGAAAACCCCTTGGTTTTCAACCACCACTGCAGCGCCCTCATGTGCAGCAGGCCAGGATGGCAACCGTGGCCAGGATGGACTCGATCCGTGCAGGAGACAGATGTGCCTGCATCGCCTGCAGGAACTTGGTTCTCTGGGCTGGTGCCAACACCCTTTTTTTCGTGTTGAGTCTCAACCCCAGGCTCTGGATGTGGGCAAGGACGACATCTTGATGCCTAACTGCCAGCTCTTGTGACTGGGCCATAATAAGCCAGTCGTTGATATAATTTAGCACCATGATACCCTGAAGCCTCAGCGGAGCTAAAGCTACATTCATGTATTTGGTAAATGTGCGAGGGGAGAGAGCTAGGCCGAACTGAAAACCCCAATATTGGAACACTTCACCCCCGAAAGCGAACCTCAGGAACTTCCTGTGAGATGGAAGGATGGATATGTGGAAGTATGTGTCCCTTAGATCTATCGTGACAAACCAATCCTCAGATTTGATCTGACTCACGATGATAGGAATAGTGAGCATCTTGAACCTGAATCTTCTCAGAGACCGATTAAAATGCCTTAGATCTAAAATTGGCGCAACCCTCCATCCTACTTAAGAAATATGAAGTAGCGGCTGTAGAACCCGGACTCCCTGTCCGGCGGAAGAACGCGCTCTATGGCCTCCTTTACCAACAGGGAGTTTACTTCTGTTCCAATACCTGACCCTGCACTGGGTCGACTGCAGTCCACACCATCCCATGTAATTTTGGTGGGTGGAATTGAACTGCAGCCTGTAATCCTTCTTTATTGTGCGCAGGACCCAAGGAGAAATATTTGGCAGGTCTTGCCATGCTTTGAAACATTCTACTAAGGGCACCAGCCTCCCGAGACAGATTTCGGGTATTATTCGAGATTCGTTCTCGATCCCCTGAAGCTGCTCCCCGGCAGGGTTTGGTCGAAACAATTCTCGATGTGTGGACGCGACTACTGCCTGGCCGCAAGCCTGTGGGACAGACAGAGCAGCGTCCGTTTGCTGGAAACTGATGTGTCCCGAAGCACACTTAATGGCGGGATACAGACATCGAATTCCTGAGGGGTCCGCGGAGGAGTGATTCACGCTCGTCCCTCCTCGGTGGGGGACAGCACTGCTATTTGAGTCTCGTTTTCGATACCCTGAAGCGGAGGACCGGCAGGGAAAAATCGAAAAAGATTTTCGATGTGCGGACGGAACACTGCATGGCTGCAAGCCTGTGGGGCAGACAGAGCAGCGTGCGTTCGCTGCTCATTATTTTAATTCTTCAGAATTAAATGCAGCCATAAACATAAGTGAAACACTGGATAATTGAAACCAGGTCTGAATGGGAGGCTGACTTAAAATATCTAACTTCTTAAAGTCAGATAATATTCCATCATTTTAATTTCTTAGAATTAAATGCAGCAATAATTACAGCGCACGGGTACGCCTCAAGATATTTCTCAATGAACAGCTGACAGCACCATCAGGAGCTGACTGTGAAAGCCTATCACCCAAACAGTATTATTTCACAGGTCACTTTTAATGCAGACCCGTAATCTACGGGCCGCCTCGGCAAACGCGAAATTCGAGTCGTTCACAATCGGCTTTCATCCCTCGAGAAGAAAGTCAATGGGCGCGAGGGATGAAACACTGTGTGCGTCAAGATATTTCTCAAAGAAGACAGCCAGCACCCTCAGGAGCTGACTGTGAATGCCTCACACCCACACAGAATCTTTATTGCAAAGTAGACCCATAATCTACGCGCTGCTTCGGCAAATGCAAGACCCGAGCCACTATAGATTCTGTATTGAAATGCAGACCTTTAATCTACGCACTGCTTCGGCAAACTAGATCCCAGCCACAGGATCTTTATTGCAGAGTAGACCCGTAATCTACGCACTGCCTCGGCAAATGCGAGATCCGAGCCACTAGATTCTATATTACAATGCAGACCTTTATTTAGGACAATTCTTATGGGACAAACAACACCAAATAGGACAGACAGTTTGACATAGAGCGCTTGCTGAAGAGCAAAAAGCTAACTCTGTTGTGGGCCGGCGTCCCTTTGCAGCTTCCGTGTATGCCATCACATGTTACGTCTTGACGCAGCACCAATCAGGATTGGATTAGTTTCATTCATACAGATACGTTACACTAAGGGCGTTCCCCAAAGTGTCATAGTCGACGCAGTTCGAGTTCCCTTGAAAGGGAACGCTAGAATGTTTAAACTGACAGGACCTAAAACACGTGCAAATTATGTACATTTTATGATGGTTAAACTTTGCAATTAATCCGAGAATCAAGTTGTTTCGAACCATGGGCCCTGATCTGTACGGGTCAACTATGATCCCTTTACTTGACATTGCACATGTGTGATGTGACTATTGCGAATGCGCGCATTGTAAAACCGATGCTAAAACGATATCATGCAGCCCGACTCGGTATGAATAAACACAGCCTATTTTTAGTGTATATTCCTTAAAAGTTAACTTAGTCAAAAGTTAATTTTCTTGTTTCCCTTTTTTTTGGAACAAAAAAAGTTTACTAAACTGCACAAAAAAAAGAAGATGGCTTGATGAATTATTCATTACAGCACATTGATTTCCTATGACAGGCACTGTGAAAATGATCGCATTCAGTAAGTGAGAGATGCATTAATGAATCAAAAATTTGTGTTTGTTTTTTGTATGGAAGAAAATTAATGACAAATAAAATAAAATAAAACCTTGGAAATTCTCTCTTTGCTCCACTGTCCAACTCCTTTACTGACGCTGACCACACAGTCCACAGCTCTGTTCAAGGCTTGCTGAACCTCATCTAACCCTGGAACCATGATGATGTTGGGGATGGTTAAACACACTCCAGCCTTAAAGATGGGCTGTGACCCACTTCCCTTCTGCCGACTGGGGGAATCTGCTTCTGCTGCATGGGAAGTGAAATTTATTTACAATGAGCTGGCCAACCAAATGATTATAGGAAGCTGCGTGCTTGGAAAAAAGAATAAATGTGAGGTCACATGTTCAGTTGCTTGGCAAAATTTGTCTTTTCAATAAGAATCCATGAATTCTCCACACAGACTTCGCTCAATTTCAAGTTGGTAATTTGTTGCACTGACCAACAGAAAGAAGCTTAATTTAAAAGTGACTTCTGCATGAGCTGCACTACGCTAATAGACAATAGACCTTTTTTGCCTGTGAAATAAAATAAAAAACCTCTTCTGACGTAATGGAATAAACTAAAAATTAATTGACTAAATTATTATCAGAAAAACAACCAACCCAGAAATTGCATCAGGGATATCGCGTGGATACGTTTGCGTAGGGTCTCCAGTGTGTTACGGGTGAGGCGCAGTAATGCATCCACATTCCGATGGTTAAAATGAGAAAGCAGCTCCTTTGCCTCCTCCTCCATCACCTTCATCAGATCCCTCTTTTTCTTCTTTCTCACCAGTGGGGAAGAGGGGTCAACGCTAGGGGCCGTGGTGCTACGTGACAGGAGACGACCCTCGGATTTACATTCCTCCTCTCCTTTGAATAAATAGAACAGAACATGGTGTATTCAATATTACAAAGTAGTGATTTCAAACGTGCTGCCGTTCATCTCTGATGACATATAAGAGTGTGAATTATTGCGGTTTGGCAAGATTGTGAGTCCGTTTAGAGCGATTTCCTTGGGGTGAAAGCACCCAGTATTAAAGCATGTTATTTATTTAAGGATACAGGTTGACATGTTTTTAGATTCACCAGATCATACACTTAACATCTCTTTTCATATAAAACATGAAGAAGGATCACATATGATTTATGCAACTACTTAGGCTACTTCTATACATACGGGTCAGGAGGAGATTTCAGGCCTCACGGAGGTGAGACACTGGTAAAGGTAAAAAAAAATTAGTGGCTGAACAGGGCAAGTCAAGTCACCTTTATTCAAATAGCGCTTTTTACAATATAGACTGTTTCAAAGCAGCTTTACAGAGATAACAGGAAAATGTTGGAACAAAGTTTGTTTCCAGAAGAAAATAGCGTCACAGTCCACCACAGTCCAGTATGTTCAGTGATGTTTCATTTTTGTTGTAAAAAAGTTATTAATTTAGTTCATTTGTATATATAGCCGCTCTGGAGAAAACCGTGATGTTGAATAATAAAATAAATGAAATGTCCCCAAATAAGCAAGCCAAAAGTCAATGGAGACAAAAGGCGAAAAAGGCGATAGTGTGACAATGAATGTGACAAGACTGTAGTACCAAGTACTAGTGCTGATCAGTATGGGTGTGATGCAGAGAAGAGTCGAACAGAATCACTAAAGGCAGCAGAGGATGAGTTGTCAGATGAGTCCGCTTCTCTGCAGGATATTGAATCCGGCTCGCAGTATGGGTTTGAAGAGAACTCTCAATATCCTCAGATGGATCTCTCTTTGTATACTTTAGAGGAAATTTATCAGTTTCTTGACAATATTTTTGGAAAGCAGGTTAATGTTAAGGACTTTTTGTCTGATGTAGAGAAGTTTGTAAAGTCATTTACATTTCTTCAGAAGACTGTGGGGGTTGATCTCGAGTAAAATTAAGCGTTTCCGTCTAAATAAGCATTTAACTGCAGTTAGAGAAAAAATTTATTAGTTTTGTAATTGACCTTCCATACATCCATGCAGTGATATAACAAATGTGAGCGCAGGGGTGCAATCTTATTCTCTACAGATATAAGAGTTAATGTTTTAAAAACAGAGGAACATGTAAATGGTAGACTTGTTGTAGTGAAGGCTGATATTGAAGGAGTTCTTTTTTATTTTGTAAATGTATATGCATCTAATGTGGGGCATGAACGAGTTATCTTTTTTACTTTGTCTTGTTTTATTGTTATTGGGTTATCTCAAAGTTCAAGTATCACTGTAAGTGCTTATGCTGATGTGACGGTGTTTGTCAATCATGAAAAATACACTTTTTAGGGCACTGGTTAATGCACTTAATGTGTACAGTATGAATAAGCTTCATCAGCTAAAGTTAACTGAGAAAAAAGTGAGGCTTTTTGGGCATGTCAGGCTTCTTTTAAAAATCTTCCTCAGTTGCCAGGATATCTTACATGGAAAAAAGAGTAGTTGAAAATTTTAGGTATTTATTGTCTGGGTTGAGACGACAAGACGACAAAATCGGATCTATTACTGCTTGTTTTTGGTTATTAGTGGAGCCACTGCTTTTGAACTCCTTTTTACCTTCAAGACTGTTGAAAATGAGCACAGCTGTTAGCAGCTGGGTGTAATAAGCTGGGACATATTCTGAGAAGTAACGTGAAAGACCTGAACCAAAAAAGTGATGTGAAATAGATTTTTACAACAGTGAATTGCAGAAATATTCAAGGACTTGAGAGCAGATTATCAAGTATTTTGAAAAAACCCAGCTTTTGTAAATTAATGTTTAGAGGGGCATGGTTATATCTTTCCCTCAATCATTGTAAGCAGGGCTGTGGAAGACTGGGAGGAAGATGAAAGCTTTTTATTGTCTCTTAGTACCCAAGTTCTGAAAAGTTTTAAATCTGCTGGAAAGAAATCTCTATACTTGTATATGTTACAGTTTCCAACATGCAAGTTTCTTCAACAAGATGGAGACAATTTTTGGATTCCACTCTTCTCCTAAAGGCTGCTGGCGTACCCTGTACAAATGTCCGATTGACAAGCGGACAGGTGACCTCTAGAGGAGGATTGTACAGAACATGGGGCTATAGCTACAGACAGACATGTGATACACCTCAATCCTAGTGTTGGGGTGGGTAGTTCCTTTTGTTCTGAGATCAATTAAATTTAAAAAATAATTTTTCAGTGTTCATGATTGGGTAATATTTTGGATATATTAAGTTTTGTTTTTTGTCTCTGGGTGATAAATTTACTTTTCAGTTGGAATCTCTGCCAAAGTCTATAGAATTATGGGGAATATATAAAATATTATGCACACTGCATGAAAATGCATTGGTTTTGATGTTTTAATCATCCCCATATATATATATATATATATATATACACTAATTGGCTTCATCACTCCTATCCACCAATAAGCTGGTGTGTGGTGGGCGTTGTGGCGCACTATGGCTGCCATCGCATCATCCAGGTGGATGCTGCACATTGGTGGTGGTTGAGGAGATTCCCCCTTCTATGTAAATCGCTTTGAGTGCCGAGAAAAGTGCTATATAAATGTAATGAATTTTCATACCAATACACAGCTAATCGATCGGAGCATCCCCACATACCTTAATTCCTCAGATTGAGTATTTTTTGTTAAATTGATTGAAATTGACATTGAATTTAATATATTGATAACATTCTGTTTTTTTTTTTTATATGGTCAGGGGGGAAAAACTTGCAATTTTTAGAGCATATACCGCATGGATGATCAACAGCATGTCTTACCATCACTGTCCATCGGTTCCACTTTACTCTCTGTCCTACTTTCATCACGGTTTCTCTCTTCTTCCTCTTTATGCTCAAACTCCAGTAACATATTAATCAGCTCATTGGCTGCCTCCTCCACCAATGAACTTTTGGTATGCAGCATTTGGGCTCCTTTGATGCAAAGCTCCTAAAATGAGAAATAAATTGAAGGAGCATGATCAAATTGATTATTTCTTCAGGCAGAAAATGTCTCAGGTTACACATGTAACCATTGTTCCCTGAGAGAGGAAAAAGACGCCATGTCAGATGACGCAATGGGGATGGATCCCGCAGGACCCAGTGTCTGAGGCATGTGTACCAACTAGCCAATCATGGTGGACATAGTGATGATGTCGCAGGGTGCTCCCCAGCATATAAAAGGGAACCTGAAAACACATGATCAGCTTCAAATGTCTGTAGGAAGCACGGATACGCGATGCGGCTGTGCCAGTGCCTCTCTAAATCTGTTCACTACCGTGTCTAAGGCAGCACCAAACAGTCCAGAGGGCTACACAAATTAAGCAACAGATGCCTCTCCGGTGTCACCAGAGCAGCCATAAATCGTCCAAGGGGACAATCGTCCGCCATGATTGGCTAGTTGGTACACGTGAATCAGACACCGGGTCCTGCGGGACGCATCTCCATTTTTTGGAACATTGCTGGTCTAGTCACAAAATAAATTAGGTTTAACAAAGATGTAATAGCAAATAGTAGCAGTAGCAAGATTCATGAGCAGGTTTCCCTAAAAATTAGCTTTGCATTCTAACTACATAAAGAAGTTGTACACTTATGATAACAGCCCTGATGTTACTAAAGGAGCATTGACAGTGAATAAAGACATCATATTGAAATTGGTATTAAGATCCCAACACACTCTCATGGAAATTTGCAGCTATATTTTTATGAATTAATATCTAATTAGTATGAATTTGTACAATCTCTTACAATCTGATTACACCCCAGTGACAGTTATATTTAGTGGTGGACCATATGAATCACATCATACTTCATACAAAATTCATTCAAAATGACCATATCAAATAATTGTTACGTTTTCTGATGAGATCAGTTTGTGAGACCTCTTTATTTTCACTGATCTGCTTATTTACATCAGAAAGTGGAAATTGTTTAGCCTCCCTATCCTTTGAAAATAACCGCACGTTTCTATGAATACATTTGTTTTATGTATATGTATGTGTGTGTACCTTGGTGGTCTGCACAAACTCCTCGCAGGTGCAAGGATCATCCTCAGGCAGAACACACAGCATAGCTGTGCTCATTTCCTGCAGAACAGCATCGATTCTAAACTCAACCAGGTCATTTACTCTGTGCAGCAGAAGTTCAAGGTTGTCTGTGAACCAGAAGAAAGAACCCATTCATTTCAGATATACAGGCCACAATTACAAGCAAGCATTTTATGTACCCTTCAAGGACGAAAGTATGTGGACATCCCTTTGTTCACACTGATGCTTGTGTCTAAATGGGAGAAAACCCTGGCAGACATGTTCCCACATAAAATAGAAAGCCTTCCAAGAAGAGTAGAGGCTGTTATAGTGGCACTTGGAGGGCCAGCTTCCAATTAATGCAGGTAGCCTTGAAATGAAAAGTTCCAAAAAAGTATATATGGGGGTGTTTGGGTATACACATACTTGTGACCATTTACTGTAGTGAATGTTACTGATGTGGGGATGAAAATCAGCTAACTAACTCTGTAAAGTGGTTACAGGCTCTACACTCACCGAGGGCAGCAGTGATTCGATTAAGGTATTTCTCTATGTTTAGGGAGGTCCAATTGAGCGAGGTCAGACCGGGCAGGATGGCCTCATCTACTTTAGCGACGTGTGGCATGAGCAATTGTTCAAAGGCTGGCTGGATCTTAGACCTCACCCTGGAGTTCTCTGTCATCATCAACTGAGGAAGGGAACATACAAGGCAAAAGCACACAAAAAATAAAATGACCTTGTTAGTAAAGCTATGCATGTCAGAGCACAGTACCATATCACTGACCTGATGGGTTTACTTGAATGGTTTGGGGAAAAAAACTTTTGGATGAAAGAAATGTAATTGCTAGCACAAAATATGAACGGTGATATAAGCAGTATTACATAAACATTATATAAACAACATCATTAAACATATTAACATTGATCAATGAAAATATATAAAGTAAAAAAAAATGGTCAACAGAAGCTCAAATGTGCTTGCTTGACATGCGAGAGCCAATGAGGTTTGTCTTTGTGTGTCAATCAAGTAGGCTTTAGCATCAAGAAAATACAGTTGAGCTTCTTTTTACCATTTTGATGTTCTCTATGCAGGGTTATTATAGTTAACTAAAACTAAAACCATTAAAAATTTATGATTTTGAAGTGCATTTTCTGCTCCCCTTTTTCCAGTGTTTCCCTTTTCCAGTGGATTAGCTCCTGTTTGCCTTAGTTTCATTAGTTCACTTTTGAGGGAACATTGACGCCGCATCATGGAGTTGACGCAATGGGAATGCCTTTAGAGCATGCAAGTGTCACATGTAGTACACACCAAAATATAAATAACTCTTCCTGGCGGGGTTTCTGCCCCATCTCCGCTAAAAACAAATGTTCTTTAGTCTTGGTTGCCTTCTATCAGCGTGCTGTTTCAGGGGGACCAAGATTGTTCCCTCGCTCACTTTTAACAAAAGGGTAAAATTTGTTTACCTTGCAGACGAGTTAAGAGCATGGAAACTTCTGCCCAATATCTCTAAGTGGGTACTTCGAACAATAGAAAATGGTCACAGGATCAAGTTCAAGTATCGTCCTCTGCGTTTCAACGGTGTACTTATTACAGTGAAGCCAGTTTCTTGCGCTTCCTACAGAAGGGGCCATTCAGCATGTTTCTCTACCAGAAAGGCAGTAAGTTCAACATTGAGATGTTGTTCCCGGTCATATCGAGAACTTAGGTTTGAGACTAAATCTAAAGAAGAGCAATCTGTCACCATGCCAGGAAAAAAAGTTTCTCAGGCAGGTTTGGGGTTTGACCAAGATGCGGGCACAATTGTCCAAAGCTTGGGTGATTTATATTCACACCATGATAGGCAGTCTGAGGTTAGGCAAGGAACTTTCCGTCCATCAATCCCAGGTTCTGATGGTTCTTATGGCTGCAGCTGCCAACGTAATTCCGTTAGGCTTGCTGCAAATGAGACCCTTCCAGTGGTGGCTCAAAGCAGAGGGTTTCAACCCTTATTAAAACCCATTTATGGTAAGGGGCACACGCAGAGCTCTTTGTGGCCTTTCTATCTGGATGCCGGATCTTGGGTCCCTTTCTCGAAGCGTTTTACAGTTGCAATATCATTACGACTGACCTCTCTTATGTGTTGGGGAACGCTCACGGAAGGCTGTCCAGCTCAGGGTCTTTGGAAGTGCTGTGTTCTTCGCAATAAAACACTTCTCTAAGACCTGTGGGGCTATCATGTGTTGGTGAGGACGGACAACACATTAGTAGTCTCCTACATAAATCACAAGTGCAGGTTCCGTTCGCGCCCCCTGTTCAGGCTGGTACAGCAGATCATACTCTGGTAGGATGGCAAACTGCTCTCCCAGAGGGCAGTTTACATCCTGGGACACCTCAATTTGGGAGCAGATGTCCTGTCAAGGCAGGGGCTGAGGCGAAAGTGGACGTGTTTGCCTCCGAGGAGTCAACTAACTGTCCACTGTGGTTTTCTCTCCATCCTCCAGTTCCTCTGGGGCGGGATGTCATGGTACAGACGTGGACTTGGCTGTGTCTGTATGTCTTTCCACCGATTGCTCTTCTCCTGGGAGTCCTGGAAAGCGTCCGTCAGGAAGGGCTTTGCTTAATATTAGTATCACCGTTCTGGCCAGCCCGAGTATGGTTTCTGCAGACATTGTGTCTCTCCTGGAAGGCTCTCCAAGGTTCTGCTGCTTCAAAACAGACAATATCTCACTGGGTTTCAAATGCGGCTTCTCTTCTAGGAGTCTGGGCCCATTCTACCCGAAGTGTTAATGCTTTGAAGGTGCTAGCAGTAGGTGCGTCTTTGAGGGATGTTTGTGCTGCGGCAGGCTGGTCCTCTCCGCACACATTCATCAGGTTTAATAGTGTGGACTCAGCCCAAGGGTCTCCGGTCCTTTAGGGTGAGTCCTTCCTATAATGCAGTGCTTGTGCATGTGGCGAGCAGGACGAGGCCGAGGGACGTGAGAGAACGGCGTGAGGCCGGTGGCGTGAGTGTTAATGAATGACACCTGTGAAACGCACCGGTCTCGCATCTCTCACAGAGGAGCGGAAGCAGGCATTCTTTCAGGCATTCTTCCCTGCGTCACCTGACTTCATCCTAGGCCAATGTTTTGGTGTGTGAAAACACGTGACTCAGACACCGTTATGTGTGAAGGCGTTCCCATTGCGTCGACACCATGATCCGCCATCTCATTCACATTCTCAGGGAACCAGGTTATATACATAGCCCTGAGACGTAACCCTTGTTAGTCACCATAGTTACCCTCTCAGTCTAACCTGTTCCTTTTTAGCCTCTTGTTTGCATATACCCCTGTGTTTCAGCCTTGGTTTGTCAGTCATTGTCTTTACACCAGTTTGTAATGGTGTTGTGTCTCCTTAGAAGGGGGTGGAATGAAAGTCTCTCTTCTTGTATTATATGATGGATTGAAAATCATAGTTTTCTTTAAAACAGTTTATTGCCTTAAAACCAGTCTATTCTGGATTTAATGTTACAGGCAATGTCTGTATTTGGTATCTGAGAGGTGACTGAGGTCATTTTAAGAATGCAGTAATAGTGCATTTAGCTTGGTTTCCAGAGAATAAATAACAAATAAATAAAACAACCAGTTTACAATAAGTTACATTTTAACGAAAGAGAATTGTCAGTTTGAACTTTATTCTTATTCATTTTATTCAGTTGCCCTCATTATATCTGTATGAGGCATGTAAAGACAACTGTGTCTAAGGTCACAAAGGCCAATAACACACTACATTTATACACTAAGAAATGCATTCTTAGCCTCTGTAGTTCTTTTTAGGATTTATAGCACCACTGGTCACTATATGTTAAAATATGAATCATGCGTAGAAGCTTCTAACAGTGCTCTGTGTGGATGTAGTTGTAATGTTCTATCTGAGTGAAGTCCTGAAATAAACAGCCCTGTAGGCAAAAACGATATCGGCTATGTTTTATATAATTGTGCTTGCAAGGGTTGTTTATTATTATTATTAGAGGCACGTGACCATGCCAAAGGAATAGTCTCGGAGATAATTCAACAGCCGCTTAAATGAGAAGACTCCTTCCAGAAGTTATGACACAACTGTGACCCTTTCCAAAGTTTCTTAAGTATATAGAACAGTGTGTATATACTGTATATGATGTTTTTAAATAACCTAATTGGTATAAAGAACAGAATACCATATTCAGATGTTGCTTATGTTGTAATAACCTAGAATACCGTCTTACACTTGATGGCTGCTCTGTTAAGTCTTCGTCGTCAGTTAGGAACCTGGGTGTGCTCTTTGATACCAATCTTTCATTTGAAAGTCACGTGTCTAGTGTCTGTAAAACCGCATTTTTCCATCTTAAAAATATATCTAAATTACATCATATGCTCTCATTGACAAATGCGGAACAACTAGTTCATGCGTTCATGACATCAAGGCAAGATTATTGTAATGCTCTTCTGGGTGGTTGCCCTGCACGCTTAATAAACAAACTATAGCTAGTTCAAAACGCAGCCGCTAGAGTTCTTACCAGAACCAGGAAGTACGACCATATTAGCCCGGTTCTGTCAACACTGCATTGGCTCCCTATTAAACATTGTATAAATTTTTAAATATTGCAGATTACTTACAAAGCACTAAATGGTTTAGATCCCCAGTACATGAGCGAGCTCTTAACGCATTATAGTCCTTCAAGTCTATTGCGATCTCAAAACTCCGGCCAGTTGATAATACCTAGAATATCTAAATCGACTGCTGGCGGTAGATCCTTTTCCTATTTAGCACCAAAACTTTGGAACAATCTTCCTAACATTGTCCGGGAAGCAGACACAGTCTGTCAGTTCAACGCTAGACTAAAAACACATCTCTTTGACCTAGCATTCACATAACACTCTATAGACTTCTATAATTCAATATTAGGCTGCTTAGATTAGGTCAGCCGGAACTGGGAACACTTCCCTTAAATCCTGATGTACTCGTTACATCATAAGAAGAAAGGCATCTACGCTAATTTTAGTGTCTTTGTTTATCCCGAGGTTTTCCCGCAGCCTGCCGGATCCAGGCAGTTTCCAGATCTGACGAAGGACTTTCGCCTGGACCCGATGACAATGCAGTGCTGAAGTGCCAACTAGCCTCTCCCTATGGAGGACCCCTATACGACTCTACAGATAAAGCGTTGTGGAATTTTTCGGTTCGCGTACCTACCCAAAGTGATAAGATAAATAAAATTCTGCATCAAAATTTATAGACAAGTAGTTTGTTTAGGCATGGTTTGTAAGGAATTACAAACCTTTGACATATATTCAAACGCACATGACTATAGAATCAATTCTTAATGCGCATGTGAACACCATCAGCGTCTATCACAGGTTCACGTTTAAAGTCTGTTTAGAGAGAACGGTGTCGTTAGGAACGGTGTCGGTGTTTAGATGGAAGTGAATCAATCAAAACTAACTTTAGCTGAAAAAACATTTTTCAAGAACCATTTTTTCAAGAACCAAAACATTTTTTAAAACCAAACGAATCTCTGTTACCTTAAATTATATGTTTGTCTCTGTGAAGCTGCTTTGAAACAATCTACATTGTTAAAAGCGCTATATAAATGAGGATGACTTGACTTGACTTATCTGGGCAGCGTTTCCCAAAAGCATCGTTAGCCAACTAGGTTCGCAAGTTCCGTCGTTATCAGCATAGTTCAATGAGTCTGTGTTTCCTGAAACCATCTCTACCTGTGGTTAGAAGCATAGTTTCTAGTTGGCATGACATGTGGACTTAATATATCCTTATCTTGAGCAAAATAAGCAAGCTCACATTCAATACAATCTGTGTCTTTTATTTAGAATACATGTCATTTACGTCTTTTAGTTTGTCAAGCGATTTAAAACACCGTTTTTGAAGACTGCACATGTGTGAACATACTCTACTACGTAAGAACGAGCCTATGATTGAATCTGGAAATAATGCAAAATAACTGAGAAAAATGAGAAATAGTCCTCAGATGCCATGTCTGTAATTTATTTATTTAAAAACTAGCATTAATTCGATCTCAAACAGATTCATTAAGAGAAGTTATTACTCCACCACGTGCATGACGTCATAACCCAATGTGGTTGAACGGCCACTTTGCGACAGTGTGGTTTGGGGAAAAAGTTGTGACTAGCAAGTTGATATATTCAACGATGCATCGTACTACGGTAGTTAAGCGGCGAGTTACGTCATTGAACGGGAAACGCACCCCAGTACTGTTATCTGTACTGTTAACCTATCAGAACCTCTTGAAATGACATCAACTGATTATCCATATGACTATAATTACTAGTGTTTCTGTACCCTCTTACTCATTTTTTTTATTTATTTTTTATTTATATATAAGGAACTGTGTCTTCAGTAAACCCTTTGTCAACTGATTGAACTTCAACTTTAACTCCTGGTCTTCATTGAGCATATTGCGTCTCTTTATTTGGTATAACTGTAGTTCCCCTACATCCATTTCCTCTGTGGAGTATTCATGACTTCCATTTGGATTTATGTTTTCTAGTGTGGATTATTGCCTTCTGCTTTCCTGTTTGTTGTGATGGATTTGCCATGAGCCTTAGCAAAATCACAACAAAAAATAAGTCCCAAAAAACATATTCTATTCAAGTTACATCACAGGAGATAGCAAGTTAATCGTGCTTGAGCCTCTCTAACTAACAGACGACCAAAAACAGCACCACCTTTCCATGGTGCAATAAGTAACAAGACTCTCACTAGACAAGACATACACTGAATTTATAGGAGGTGGCCAGCACTGTGAAAAAAAAGGGGGATACAAAATCATACAAATTCTCACAACAGTAACAACACAAACCAATAAATTTAACTAAATTTAGAGCCATGGATACATTTTATTTAATGCAAAAAAAATTATCTTTAAAAAAGTAACATTGATCAGGACATCACATTTTAGCCAAAGATGATTTTTTAACTGTTTTTAAAGTTTTAACCTTAAGCCAAATAACTAAGGCCATGCACTGACTCAGTACAATGACAAATACAGATCTCTAACCAAATCAATATAGTGATGTCCTTTTATTTATTGATCACTGTAAAGATGGATGTATAAGAATTATGTGTGGTATAAATTCTGTCCATCACACTGTTTTGATTATTTAGTTTTTTGTGTTTGTGGAATAAAGACTAGTGATTAGTTCATCAGCTCTCCTTGTCCCTGTATAATGTAACACTAGTTGCCAGGGCAACATTTCTCATTTTCATTTAGTATAACTTGAAGTACTAAAATGACCAAAACTAAAAATTAATAAATAAAAATAGACATATTAAAGACAAAAAATAAAACCTCTGAAACAAATTTAAAAAATAAAAATATATAATACAAACATATTAATACAAACCATAATAGTATCTTAATGATACAAGAATAACACCGGGTATGTGTATGTGCATTGATCGATGTTTATTTGTGAATAAATCTAAATTAAAAAAGAGTGTGTCTCTTCAGAATACTTGAATTAAATCGCTTCATTCGTTTGAATTACCTTTACAATGTTTTTATGAATTTAAGTTTAATTCAATGGATGGACAAAATTAAGACGATATTAAAAATATCTTCATTGTGTTCCAAAACTGAAAGAAGTCTTATGTGTTTGGAGTGATATGAGAGTGAGTAAATAATTACAGAATTTTCAATTTTGTACGAACTATCCCTTTAAGGCTGAGGAATAGTGCACCGTAGTTGTCTATGCTATGGCTTTGAATAGGCAATTAATCGTGTACAACATTTATTTTCTATAATGGGATGATATGTTTTCTGAAGGGAATTCATCCTGAGATAATCCTGGCTGATTTTGTCACTAATTCATAGAAGCAAAAGTACAAAAGAGTGGACGTAGTGCATTGTGTTGTACAACAAGGATACATATACAACATAGATACCTGAAGTTTATTGTAGTTCTTTTTGAAAACATCCTTTTTCCGCTGCAAGATGGCTACAAAGGGTGGAATCTCAAGTCCCATTCCTAGCATGCAGTCTGTCTCTCGAATCTGGGTCAGGATCTGGGGGTCAAAGTTCACATGCAGCTCCCCAGTTTCTGGACTCTTGACCAGTAGAGAGGCTTGCAGCCCCAATTTAACTGCTTCAGTCTATAGAAAGATATATAAATATGATTGGTCGTTATGTTAAAACATAAAGATTAAACTTTAATTAACTGAATTAGTGTACTTCTTAAAAGCTGATCAGAATTGATTTCTATCAATAAAATATTTAAAAAAAATGATATAATCTAAAAAGGGAAGAAAAGTAAATGTATAAACATTTACAGGATAAGAAAATTACATTTTCAAAGGCATCAATAAGGGAAAGTAAGACATAAGCAAAGAGCCAAAAAAGCAAAAGCAAGTACGCTAGTCAACAGTACCTTACTTTGAATTAACAAGACAACTGACCTGTGCCATCCAGCTCTGATGATAAAGCACCTCAAACTCCAGCAAGACCTTGGCAACCCGATTGTAATTTCGAATGATGGGCTTGGCATCAGGGGTGCTGAGTATCCCGGGCAGCTGCTGGAAAAGATCCATGGGCTCCTGGATGCGGCTGTAAAGCTGCCGAGCCCACATGATCTTCCCTGCGATCGGAGGGAGGTCTGGAGCAATGGGGGGTTCTGTCTTCTGTTTGGTGTAAATTCGAGAGATCATCTCAATGTCCCTGCCAAAGTTTTGCAGGATCTTCTGGTACTTCTCACTGATGCCCAAGTCTGGGATGCCAAGCCTGGTGAATATGAAAAAAGAAGAAAAAAGAAAGGAAAAAATGAGTCAGCAATTGTGTCATCATGTTTTCCACAAAACATATTAACCAACGCGACCATTTTCAACTGAGATAATAATAAGAACTGTTTCTTAATCCAACTCAAAATGCGAAGGATCATGGGATTCCTTTGCAATCAGAGGAATAAGTTGCATTTTAAAATGTATTACAAAAGAAAACAGTTATTTAAAATTGCAATAAAATTGAACAATATTACTGTCAATTTGATTAAATAAGTGCAGCAACAGAATTAAAAATAAAATAAAAATGGTACCAACCCCAAATTTTTTAATATATATAAAATAAGATATTACCTTTCAAATTTCTTGAGCACATATAAAGCCCGCTCAGTATTTTGAATTTTGTCAAAGGTGTTGTCCATGAAAGTTTTCAGTTGGGTCTAGAAATAAATATTTAAGAGCATAAGGAATCGTTTTAAACAGATTCAAATAAATAAGAATTACAAAACTAAAAACATACTTACATGTAGTTCACTAGTTTGTTTACAAAATTCATCATAGTCCTGATCAAAGTCAATCCTTCTTTGGTCCAGGAAATTGTATTGTTTTTTCTTCATGGTCAACACAATGGCCTGGACATACATTAGTAATTAGTAATATTAGTAATAACAAAGAAACAAACAGCTGTCAGCTGATGTATACATGCACTCAGTAAAAAAAAAAAAAAAAAAAACATTGGCCAAGGCAAAAATGGCACAAAAAAAAGTGCTTTTTTAATGGTCTTAACCATTTAGTCACAAATCACTGATTGGGAAATTAGTAAGAATTGCACAAATACTGTAGATAAAGTAACTTGACACGGAATAGCCTTCCCCAACTTCCCCAAAGCAGACAGCTTTTTACAAAAGGGAAAAGAGTCAGTGTTGTTCCACTCAATGTTAATGGCTCAATTGAAAAATGTCTCCTAGGTCGTTTGAGTTTAATGTGAGACCAAATATTCACTATATTGTTAAAGTGTATACACTATATAGAATATAGTTATATACACCCCCCCCTAAAAATAACTATAAAAGTAGTCTTCTTAAGCCATGTCATAGTGTGAGACACATGAAAGCCATAGCAGATGGGCATTGTTGATGTCAAATGTAGCACAATTGTATACTGATTGACATATATAGAGGGCACAATTTTCAAAAAAGACTTCTAGACTACTTTTATGGTGCCGTAATGGAAATTTATAGTTCATGGAATATGCTTTCCTTACCAAGGAAAGAGCAGCATGAGTCTTCCTGAAAATGTCTTCTGTGTTCCTCAAAATAATTGAAGTTGTATGGACTTAGAATAATATGAGAATAAGTAGGCCTAAATGGTGACAGACTATTCATTTTTGAGTGAAGTATTCCTGTAATGGCTCTTGCTAAAACAACCAGTAGATCTTTACCAAAAGCATTCCCAGTTGGAAAGATAAATATTCAGTCGTTTACTACAACAACATTCAGCTGTGTATACAAGAACACCTTAAACACCCAGAGGAGCAGTTTGTTGTAAAATATTAATTGACTACTACAGACTGTCAACTTTCACAAAGAACAGGAGTTAGCAATAGATCTCTATCAGCTTTTGTTCAATTATTCAGTTATCCTGGAGCATGGAGCCCTGTGGGTTTGAACTTTGTTTCCATGGACACAAAAAAATGAGAGTGAATAAATAAACTTGTGACTGGAAATAAGAGATGCAATGAATTTTAATGGACTCACAGTACGACAATACTAGGTTAAAGCTACATGTAACAGTTGCCCTTTCATGCAAATCCAGGACCAGCATGCCAGCCAAAATCACAGAATTTCATCATTATAAAAAAATAACCACAATACTGATGTCAGATCATTGTGAAAGGGCAGTTTCTACTTTTAAGTTCAAGTTATGGCTTTAGTTCCCAACCCATGCTGGTTAACAGTTCATAATGAGACATGCACTATATTAAAAATAAGTTATTCCTTTACAGTTACCTCCCATTTTGTCTGCATATCTGCAGTCTGTCCACAAGAGGCAGCAGAGAGAACAAATACCACTTAAGTTAACAATGCTAATTACAGTAAAAGACAATGCTTATATATTGAATCAAACTTGATCACAATTTATGTTTTTTGTTTTGTTTTGTTTTTTATGAGAAGCAGTTATTTATCCTTAAGTGTATATTCTTCCCATACTGGAAATCTGGATTAAGTTCATTCTAAATTATTATGGAATTACATAGATGTAATCATTGAGAACTACAGCAATGGCAAATTAGTCAAAAGTGTCTCACTTTAACAATATTCACCCTAGGAGACTTAAACATCACCATTATGAACAGCACATTACAATCATCCTAATAAAGTCTAATTATACCCCCTATTGTGTATAATATAGTTCTTGGGAATACAGTGGCTGCTCAGAATGAGGTGTTTGGCTATCTTTAATTAAATCTCAGGTTATACAGTTCGTTTAGTTCACTGACAAATGACTCATCCAAATTCAACATTTATATGCCATTAAAGAAGACAACCTATCCTTAATTCAGTAATTACTGTACACTATTTTCTGGGTATGTTCTTTTGTCTTCGTTGCAAACCTAAAAATAGACAATACTGATTACTACGTCATAGTCATGATACCTGAAATCTGGTTGCCATGGTTTCCAGTCCCTCAATTTTGGAGTCCTGCAGGGCATTGTAGGTGGTAATGGTGTTAAACATGTTAAGGATTTTGTTCATCCGTCGCTGAAACGTGTCAAACTTCCCAAAGATGTACATCTCGCTAAAGTCAAACTGGCGCTCCGATGGATTCTCCTCTAGCTTCTGCTTGGTTTTTTGGAAATACTTCTGGTATTCCTGAAATAATGAACACAAATATTTGTGTTTCAATTTTATTCATGTAGACACTTTTTTTCTAAAACAATCAATAAATTCAATATATCAATATTTTCAACTACTTTTACATTACCCAAATCCCAAAAGAAAATTAATCACTACTTTTGAGTAACTTATTTGTGTTCCCTTTCAAATACTACTCTCAATGCTGCGCTGAGTTAGCGCTATGGGAAAACATGTCAGGAGATGTGTGTCTCTGCGTTCACGGCCCAGCTCTGATAATGGCAAGCATGAGCTCTGCTTTGAGTATTTGAGCATGGCGATGTGAGCACTCTGAGTTGATCTCTGTAAAAGTGCTTTGCGCTCATCTCGCATATCGCCAGTCGGTTGGCTGAGGTATTAAATAGCAAAATAGCCATCCGACCGCTCCTCCCGTGATGAAAAAGCACATGAGAAGTTGCTTGAGGTGGTTACTCGTGGAGTGGACCAGATTACAGCTAGACTGGCCACAAGAGAAATAGCAAACACTCTAAGTTAGAGCAGATTTCTGTCCTCTGGCCAGGGGGAGGGCTCCCCTTCTTCAAGGACCTTCATGAGAGTAAACTCGAAATGTTTAATATTCAGTTGTTTCCTGCCGTTCCCCAGGACATGGGATATTTAACATTCCCCCTTCAAGACGTAATATCACATTGTGTCACACAAAGTTCCGTCCCAAGACATTGTGTCACCAGATGCTGCGTCAAAATGATTGCCCCTTTCGGAGAAGTTGGCAGTGTGGAAACTACTGCCAAACATATCTCCTTGGGCTTTGAGAAGCGTAGCGAAAGGCTAGATAATAATTTTTTAGCGCACCGTCCTCCCCATTTCAACGCTGTGGTCTCCACTACCATGAAACCGGAACAAGCGCAAACATGTTCCCCTCCCAGACAGACAGTCAGGTTATTACAGCCACTATTTCCTGGTTTCCAAAAAATATGGGGGATTGCGTTCTCGGAACATTCAAAATGTTTAAAGTCAAAATAATTGTGTCTCAAATTCAACACAAACATTGATTTGTCACAATCGACCTCAAGGACACATATTTTTATAGAGAAATTCTGCCACAACACAGGAATTTCCTGAGTTTTGCTTTCAGGGACCAATAACGGGTTCTTCCATTTGGCCTAGCCTTGTCATCCTACGCATACACAACATGGATTCAGCTCTGGCTCTGTTGTGACTCCAGGGCATCCGCATTTTAAATAACATAGACAACTGGCTGATTTTGTCCCAGTCTCAAGAGCTTACACTTCGACGTCGATGTCGTCCTTGCTCATCTTGTATCTCTGGGGTTGCGATTCAACTTAAATGTCATGACCTTGTAAAGCCAATACAACTCTGTAACTTTATTTTGCAAAGTTACCAGAAATGGACATTAGATAGACGTAATACCTATACCTAGAAAATAGTCCAACCTCAAAATGGATGATTTCGACTTTTAGATTTAAAATCTTAAAGGTGCTCAAAGCGATGTCACGCGTTTTTTAGGCCAAAACATTTTTTGTCTCATACAACAAACATCTCCTCACTATCTGCTAGCTGCCTGTCCCCTGAACACACTGTAAAAAAACACGGTCTCTGCAGACACCCCAGGCTCCACAAACGGCAACAAAAACAAACTGGGCTTACCCGCACCACGAAACATAACAACTGTTCCAGCCAACGACCGATAAGAAGGGTTTGGGGGTAACGTTTGGGGGGTTACTGCGCGGATGAGGAGGAGGGAGGGTCTAGCTATAGCCTTCGTTTTGTTTGACAATACTTTAAACGTCAACAAGAAGTGATGTCACCCGACATCGCTTAAGAGCACCTTTAATAAACTAAAAAATAAACAAGGGTCTTGCCTCTTATTCATGGCACCTTGTTGGCCAACCAGCATTTGGTTCTCAGAGATAATATCCCTCCTCCACGGCTCGCCCTCTGCGATTCCAAACAGGAATTTTATATTTGGATGTTCATGTTACTCCAGGCTCACATCCCAAGCTAATGTCTGAGGCTTTTATCGTGTTTGTGTTACACACTACACAACCTTGAGGGGTCCAGACACTTTCAGTGCGGTGGCGTTGGTATTCTCGTTCCCATAGCGCTAACTCAGCGCAGAATTTAGAGTTACTCAGGTTCCTTGATTGTAAACCTGTTCCCTACTGGGCCGTTAGGACCCACACAGACCAGAGGGTGAGCACCCCCTGCTGGCCTCACTAACACCCTTTCCAGCAGCAACCTAGTTTTCCCAGGAGGTCTCCCATCCAGGTACTGACCAGGCTCAACCATGCTTAGCTTCTGTGGGCAACCAGTCTTGGGCTACAGGTTGAAATGGCTGCTGGCAATAACTGTTTTGTCAATACAATAACTGCTGGCAATAACTGTTTTGTTAATAACCCTTTGTTGAATCGACTTTCAGTGGGTGGGGATACAAAAATGCAGAAGTACAGTTTTTAAGAAAGCCCTGGAAGCTGTCAAAATTCTTTAAGTGACAAATAAATGTGAATTCCTTTGTCCAGATAACATGGAGAATGAGTAAAAACTGTTCCTTTGCAAATATTATCGATATTGTGACAATACAACGCAGGTTGAAAATCTGCAAAGTTACACTTGAAGGGCCCAATCATACATCTGGCGCAAAGCGGCGCCAGACACGACGCAAGTGTTTTTTGCTAGTTTCAGCCCGATGCAGTTATAATTTTCACGCCCTGCACCATGTTGTTTAAATAGAAAATGCATTTGCACCCATTTTTACACCCATGGACGTGCTGGTCTGAAAATAAGGTTTGTTCAGGCGCATTGTTGGCGTGTTGCTATTTTGAGGCAACTGAAATAGACTGCGACATTGACCAACAAAAACCTGGTCTAAAGTCAATGGTGCAGTATTTTTTTTGTTATTTAAAGGGCGCATTAGTAATATATGCCTATAGGCGGTAACACAATGCGCGTACACTCTGCTTATCATCAGCCCTGTGAAGGCCTCATGGACACCTCAACAAATTCGTCTCCATACCGGCGTGATGATGACTCCGACCTCCAACCAGATGGATCTGAATAAATATTGTGTGTTCTAATCCAATCTGACTTCTGACCTGTAATGCTGCCTGAATCATAATCATACACTGTTCGTTCGTTGGCCAGAGGATAACTGGCCCCCAACTGAGCCTGGTTTCTCCCAAGGTTTTTTTTTCCATTCTGTCACCTGACGGAGTTTTGGTTCCTTGCCACTGTCGTTCCTTGCCATTGGCTTTTTGGTTGCTTCGTTGGAGACATTTAATATTCAACAATAATATTGATCTGCCTTACTTCAGGTGGACGATGACACAATTTTCTTCTAGAAACAAACTTTGTTGTATTATTTTCATGTTATCACTGTGAAGCTGCTTTGATACAATCTGTATTGTGAAAAGCACTATATAAATAAAGGTGACTTGACTTGACTTGACTTATTACACACACAGGGACGCACATCAGTTGTAAATGATTACAATGTAGAAGATTATTATTGTGTACATAAAGATTGTAATGTCTAGTTTTGGTTATTGTTTCACGTATCTTGTCACAGTCGCATCACGGTCTTGTCATGTGATTTTACTTGCCATCATGTCTAGTGCTTCCCTTGTCTTATGTGTCATGTTCTGATTGGTTCATTTGATTCATTGTGCACAGGTCTGTCTTGTTCAGTCATTAGTCTTGCGTTTAATTAAGCCCTCATGTTTGCCCTGTGTCCTTGTCAAGTAGTGTTACATGTAACCACGGTTGGTAAGAGCGACATCCATGTTCTTGTTTTTGAAGCCATGCTTGCCACGCCAAGTCATTGTTTTATGTTTGATCTTGTTTTGAGTGTAATTAAACTGTACTTGGGTTCTGCAAACTTGCCTCCAGTGGACTTAATCTTTCAAAGATATGGTAGAATCCGGCTTGTCCCGTAGATGGTCTGCTTGCACGCTTTAACCTTGCGCACAAGCTGATCCGTTTCCTCGTTAGAGAATCATTCACTCTTTCCGCTTGCAAATTCCGCCAGGTAAATAGCAATCCGCCATGGCGCGAGCGCAACTGGCTTTTAAAGGGAATGGGAAAGGAGATTCTGATTGCTTATTACACGTTACGCCCAAAACACACCCATTACTTATTAAGAGAATAGGGACAACCATTTTAGACCATGCGCCAGGCACACCGACCATTTTTCCCGTCATTAAACTAGCAAAAAAGGGTTGCGGACATGACCTAAGTGCACTTGCGCGGTGCGCTTAAAATGTTAAAATAGGGCCCCATGTGTTGTGCTCAAAAGCAGTGTTCAGCAGATGAACAAAAAAGCAAATGAAGCAAACCACTGTAATGTGCAGCTTGCATTTGTTAAAGTACTTTTATAGTAGAAAAAATTAAAATAAAGTTTATTAAGATGTTTAAATCTAGAAGTGAAAATCATCCATTTTAAATTGGGATGAGGTAGGATTTTGAGGTACTATTTTCCTAGGTATAATGTCTCTCATGTCCATTTCTGGTAACTTTGCAAATAAATTCACAGAGTTTATTGGCTTTACAAGGTCATGACACTGAAGTTGAAAGCTAAAATAGCTATACATAACAATAGCTATACTTAACATCACACTAGTCTTACATTAGCACATATAGACCTTTTTTCACAAACAGGGTTTAGATTAAGCCAGGATTAAACCTTAGTTCAATTAGGACATTTAAGTAGATTTTATAAATGTGCCTTATAAAAAAAAAAATAAAAAAAAACATTTATGCATCTTGAGACAAAACAATGGCAGTGACATATTTTAAGATCTCTCAATGCAAGTTGCTTTCAGTTAAAACAGCTCACACATAAATGTTAGTCTGGTACTAGGCTTAAGCCTTGTCTTTGCAACCAGAAGATAATGTTTAAGTCATCTGGCTTATGTGTTCTTCTTGTGTTTATCTTTCCCTACAATGGATGAACATCAGAGCTTTAAAGCTTAGCAAAATCTGTCTCTTGGTAAAATGGGATAGACAGATGTAGAAGAAGAAAGATATGAATGAAGGTTAAGTGTCATGTTCAAAGCCAGGCTTGCTTAGCAGATGAGCTCATAGTGCCGCAAGAGCTGTTTTTTTGTTTTTTTTGTCATCTTTTGACAAATCACATTAAAGGCCAAGGGAAATGTGACACATTTTGATTTTTAAAAATGCTGTGGTATCTGGACCTTGATCAGTAAGCACATCATCCAGCTAAATGTCACATTGTACCTGATTCAAGCGAATGGCAGCTTTGAGTTTCTCAGACACCACTTCCTGCGGCTGATCCCATATGGTTGCTGAGCCATTATTTGTGATATAGGCCTTACAGGCGGTGATCATTTGATTTGTAACCTAAGGAGAAAGATAATATTTCCAGTTTAAAGTATTATGTCTTTGAAATTAAATTAACGTGGTTGTCAGCTCAATCTTACCTTGACAAAAAGGGAGGTGATCTTCTCTGAGGTGTTGTAGTAACGAGAGATGCTATGGATCATACGGATTGCATTTATGAGCCCAGGAATAGCTTCTACCATGGACACCTACATAAAGATCCACCAAGAACACAGATAATATCACAGGGTGTAATAAACTCTTTATCATAAACTCTTTATAAACTAGTTACTGTATAACACACATAAATACAATCTTGGTTGGCCCATTTTTTTTATAACCGTGTCGTTTATTTAAAGTGCATTTTTATATTGGTCTAATCGAAAATCATGGTTTCATGTTTAAACCTGTTTTGTTCAGTTTGCCAAAAATAAAATAAAAACATTAATAAAAAGAGAATAAATAAAACAAACAAAATGTTTTAATAGTTGATCATTTTTGCTTGTTGATGTGCAGGATGTACTGCTAGCTTTACTGACTGCATAAGTTATTTTGGGTTTAATTAATTTGTCTGGTGGATTATTTTGTTGTTGTTAGTAAGGTATTTTGAAATTGTCAAAAGTTTTCATGTTTAGAAATCATGTTTTCAAATTTAGTAACCGTAGCAGAACAAGCCTTACAGGGTTGCTGTTGTACAGCGGGTCACAGAACTTCTCAAGGCTGTACAGGTATTTCACATTGTCTTTGGCCTCATTTGCTGCATCAGTGATCCTGATGTCTAGTTCTCGCCAAACCTGGAGAGACAAAGAATTAAGGGGTGAAAATTAAACCTCAAAAAAAGTTAGGTAAAAAGGTTAAAAAAGAGATCAATAAAAGGACTGAAAATGAAAAAAGTAGTTTTTCAGGTAAAAAGGGACATTTACCTCATCATTTCAAGAAAATGCAATTATAAAACACATATTTACATTTACATTTATGTGACAATATACATGTCCAAGCTACTGTCTCTTTCACCCAGAAGCAAATTACTATTTTCAACTGTCTGATAATATAAACCATTAAATAACCTTAATTAGTTTGGACTTGGCTATAATAAGAACCCCCAGCACAGCTTTGACCTCGGGGCTCTTTAACTGGTCAAGAAGGTAGTTAAAACGGGACATGCGTTTCTTCCAGTGGTCAAGCTCTGCACGGGGGCCCAGGTCATCTGCCTCTTTCCTTAGCTGGTCACTCTCTGCAAGGACCTTCAGAGCACAAGGCAGTGTGGTTGAAAAGTGAATACAACATATAAAGACATCACAAAGGAGTTAAAACTTTGAAGAAGATTTAACTTTCATAATTTCAATAAAACCAATGTATATAATAAATGCTATACAACAAACTAAAATGCATTTAAAACCTTTTCAATCTGTTTGATCCAGGTTTTCATGCAGGCTTCCATCTTCTCCAGAGCCTCTGTGCTGTTGGCCACAGCTGTGTAATCTGAAGGACCTTTCAACGTCTTCAAGTCAAACGTTTCACATTCTTGGAGGTTTACCTAGAATATCAAACCGTTTTCACAGATGTTACTTTAGGCTGGAGATGTTTCAGGACATGCGGTGTTAAATGAATGTTTGAATGATTTCTGATGACATTGAAGACTAGAGTAATGGCTGCTGAATATTCAGCTTTGCCATCATGGCATCATTTAAAAAATTTTGCCAAAATTTTTTATCATTCATTAGCTGGATAAAATCATTCTGAAAGTGATTCCAGTGATTCCACAGATTGCCTCTGTGCCATTATCATCATAGTTGTGGTGTGAACTCTGCTATATATTTATTGTTATCTTTATAGTTATCCTCCTTGGTGTGAACAGGACTTTAAGCTTATCACTACCCCCAGACCTAACATTACCCATAATCTATCCCTAAAATCAGAGGGAAATGATAGGTGAATAACACTAACCTGGAAGCCTTAGCCTAAACAAACTGTAAACTTGTCCCTCAAATCTGATTGGTTGATTATGATGTTGTTCCAGGATCAACAAAGCTGTTGATCCAGGAACATGTTGTTGTTGAAATCATGTTCACCAAGACAAAAGATTGCAGTAACTAAATAAAGTCACAGTAGTATCATGTTAGCACAAATCCTTTTAAAAGAACCCAAAACATTATTTTAAAATGATCTACCCCTCTCTACGCCACTTTCCAAGATCTTATAAATCCGGGAAAAGGATCTTGATGGCTGAAAGCTTAAAAGAGTTTAAAAATAGCTTCACATTTCCAATATGTTATCTGCCTGACCAAATCTACCATACAATTCATTTCTGAGAATCCATGGATCAATATAAAACTAGAATGGAGTGTGTGTGCAATCCGTGAGTGTGTTTATGTTATTGTAAAAGTGCGCCTCTCTCTTTGTCCTTTTGTATTTGTGAGACCTTTTCCTGGAGGCTCTCCTGTGCCCCAGCTAACACAGAGACAAAGCTGTCCAGGGAGCTAATGAAGTCTTGTTTGACAGCCTGAGCCTGCGGGCTTGCTAGCTCTCCCCAGCCGTGGTTCATCTTCCTCAGAGTGGGGATGAAGATCTCTGACAGCAGCTGCTCCACGCTCTTCAGCAGACCAACACCTGTGGTGTCCAACATGTTGAAGTTCACATCCTATAAGAGCAAACAGAGGCAAAAGGATGAACACATACACAAGAGACTTGTGTTGTTGTTGTTTCGATGACATATAAGACCAAACATCAAGGCATGTTTACTACATGATTTTGTAATTTCAGCTGTATGACAATAAATAGGTATTTGTTGAATACAGTCGGGATTATTTTAAAATCTCCATGTGGAACCGATAGTTTATGTTTTTTTTAAACTAGCTACTTTTCATGCTAGTTTAATTTTTGTTAGATGATATTCTAACATTACTATAATATTTCTGGTTAAAAAAAAAAACCTTTTGTGCCTCTAATGCTTTAAAAAAAGTCATAAGAATCCACTGTCTACCCATATGGTATGGTATGTACTAAATAATACTAATGACTTAAGCAAGAACTATGTGAAGAGAAAAGAAAAAAAGCCCTTGTTATTGACATGGTTAACAGATGGTGAGATTTTTCTGGGGAAACCTTAGGGGCTGCTTTTCAGACATTTTATCTTGTTTCTCTTTACCCTGTGGATATTCTCTGATGTGATAGGCTTGGAGGTGTTTGCCCGGGTGAAAAATACACAACTGCCAGTGAGGGCCACATCTGTGCCTTCAGTCACGAAGACCTTCGCTTTCTTACTGCGAGTCACTGAGGAGGATACAGCTACCAAACAAAGACACAAAGACAACTCGATCATTGCTGAAATCTTTTTGCATGTAAGGTTTGGGCGCAGTGTTATAGAGTCTAATGAGAATCATCATTGAGAATATTGACAATAACAAACAAACAAACAATTAAACAACTGCATTTTTTTTCATTCATTGGTTCAATGGAATAATGTGCCTGTGGCGACATTTCTGCAAAACAATATTACATTGCTTCTAGCATATTTTGGAACACTTTTAATGTGAAATATCCAGTGAGTAGCCTTAATAACTTGAGTTTAGTTTTATCTGGAACAGTTGAACGTAAATATGGCGTCTTATTACGTAGAATGTCATTTTAGGTGGAAACTGCAGTGATCCAGAGATATAGTTACGTTTTTTGGAGTTCTACAAAAATGTAGGTATAGGCACTTTTTTTCAATGAGCAAATAGGTTGATTTATTTTTAAAATTACTTTTTTGAATTTGGGGTGAATTATGACATGGACATTATTGTGAGATTCGCATGCTTTACTAACCTGTATCCACGGGCCCTGTGTCTTGGTAGTATAAAATGAGGTGAGGAAGGCCATCAACAGCAAAGAACTGCTCCATCCGCTCAATCTGAAAGATCAGACATAATATTGTTCAAAAACTTGAAGTAAAACTTGAGTAATCACTATACTAACAAATGCTAGCAATCTGTGACTTCCTGACTATAAAATGTGAAGAACATTCTCTTCAAAATCTTGAAGTATGTATGTGGAATATTGTTAACCTGTGTGCCCTCCAGTATAGCATCTTCAACTTCAGCCTTCTCCAGATCCACACAAGAGGACACAATGCTGAGAACATAGTCATGTCTGCTGTCCAGCTGTGCTCTCTTGGCCTCACGCTCTTCCTTCAGCTTTTGCTGTGTGATAAGAAGATGCAAACAATTTAAGGCCCGTTCACACCAAGCACGATAACTATAAAGATAACGATAAAGATATAATTCTAAAAATCGTTCTCCATATTAAAAAAAAACAGAGTTCACACCACAACTATAACGATAAAGATATGAGGAAGTTGGAACGATATCGTTGGGATCACTTTCAGAACGATTTTTATCCTGCTGTCTAACGATAAAACACTGACAGCCAATCAGAATCCATTCTAATTTAAAGGTCTCGCGCATTTAAAATGGAAGATGACATAGCAGAGAAGTTAATCGTCGAGGTACAAAAAAATCCTCCACTGTTTGACAAGTCAACCCCCCTTTTCAAGGATACGTTAAAAAAGATGGATATATGGAAAGCAATCGGTCGTATCCTGGGAATAAATGGTGAGAAGTATTAACGATGAGATATTATGCAGTCTAGCATAGTGTAACAAAATTACCTCAGGTAACGTTAGGCTATCCAGCGCTAGTTTTGACAACATTGCTGAAGTTGCAGTGAAAAAGGCGTTGTGTACATAAAAGTGTTGACTAGGCGATGTTTTTATGCCATCATTGACTTCGTCAGCTAAATTCACAGTTAGATTAGATCGATTACACTAGACTTGCTTGATTTACTGTTTAGATGCGCTCGGGACATAGCATGCTGGCTGAGGACATCTGCTGGCAAAGACGTGTAAAGGCAATAAGAACAGCAAAAAACATATTCAATGACATGTTGTAAACAACAATTATAACAAAATGTAATCTATAACATCAGTCAATAACATTAAAGCTATTGTAGTACGTTTTTCTGAATGAAACTGTTGTTGATTCATTCGAAAATAAGAACAATTTGTCTTCAAAAGACGACAACTCTCTAATCAGAGTGACGGATTCTCCCAACTCCTCTCGTCTTTTAAGGATATCGTGTACCCAAAAATGCCTGTTTTTCTTTTTGCTGTTTTTTTGTAACGTAAAGCGGCAGCAGGTCATCCATTTTCGCTACTTTGAAACCGCAGCGTGGGCGCGCGCGTGCTTAGAATAAAAAGACCGTTGTCGCTTGTTGGTGTTATCTTTATCGTTATCTTTATAACGTTAGTTATCGTGCTTGGTGTGAACGGGCCTTTACAGTCACCATTTGACCATTTATGAAATTCTGTTATATATGGTTTATTAACCTCCAATAGATTTAGTAGGACACTGTAGTACTGTAGAAGTATTTTTGATTTATTGTGAAACATGAAACCTCAAACTGGGTAAAACATTTATTACATAAAATGGAATAAAGATCCATGGCATTGACCAAGTTTTATGTGTGATAGTAATGACGTTTTTTTTTCTCTTTCTAGAGAGAAAAACAGTTTGGTAATCCGAACTAAACCTGAAATGAACAAATTAACCAGAAATAAAATCTGTGATCTGTGATCTTCAATCTGACTGGAAAAGACTGCTCCTCTGTCCCTTTTTTATTATTATGATTATTTCCATGACACCAAATGTAAACTGAAAAATCTAAGGAATTGTTTTAAAGGATAGTAATGACAGCAAAATTGGGGACAGTGATACTTTGTTCACAAAAATGTAAAATGAATGAAAGAAAAATTTTTTAGTGATAATGGAAAGTATCACTTTCATAATACTGATTTTGACAGCTGATTTTGGAGCTGAAAAGTCTAAACGGAATAAATAAATATTTAAAATTTAGAAAAGTAAAATTTCCAGCAACACTTTATTTTACAGCGTCCTTGTTACCAAAGTAATATACATATATTAGTTACTAACTAAATAACATAAATACATTAGTTACTAACTTAGGGGCCGCTAACACGACACCGCTCTAACAGAAAACCCTTAACCCCGCTCATTTGCACAACAACAGTGCCTGGTGGCTTGAGAACGCACACCTTGAACTAGGTTCCGAGGTGTAAGCCTTAAATAATTTTGAAAAAAAGTTTATCTCTGCACAAACTTCAAAAACGCAAACCAGTGAAAATGCTGACGGCGTGCACATGCGTATTACGTGTTTAGTCTATAGGTATGCGCGTTTGAATATATATGTGCGCAAGCGTTTAGTCTTTCTTTACAAATTGACCTCAACAAATTACTTGTCTGGTCTTAAAAATTCTAGTACAGAATTATTTATCGCTTCCACGTAGTCATGTGAACTGGAATTATTTTGACAACATTTTATCTGTACAGAGGTAAAGGGAAGGGAAGGAGGCTGCGTTGTCGTCGTTTCCAGATGCAGGTCCTTCATCAGATCTGGATACGGCCTGGATCCGGCAGACTGCGGTAAATCTCGGTATAAACAGAGAGACTAATTTAAGCATAGACTCCATCCTTCCTATGATGTAACGAGTACATCAGGATTTATGGGAAGTGTTCCTGGTTCCAGCTGACCTAATCTATGCAGCCTAACATTGAATTATAGAAGTATAGTAAGTAACTATAAAGTGTTATGTGTTTGCTAGGTCAAAGAGATGTGTTTTTAGTCTAGATTTGAACTGACAGACTGTGTCTGCTTCCTGGACAATGTTAGGAAGACTATTCCAAAGTTTTGCTGCTAAATAGGAAAATGATCTACCGCCAGCAGTCGATTTTATATTCTTTTATATTTTATATTATAAACTGGCCGGAATCTTGAGATCGCAATAGATGTGAAGGACTATAATGCGTTAAGAGCTCGCTCAAGTACTGGGGAGCTAAACCATTTAGTACTTTTTAAGTAATCAGCCATATTTTAAAATGTATGCAGTGTTTAATAGGAAGCCAATGCAGTGTTGACAGAACCGGGCTAATAACAATAGCAGTACAATAATCTAGCCTTGATGAACGCATGAACTAACTGTTCCGCATTTGTAATTGAGAGAATATGACATAATTTAGATATATTTTTAAGATGGAAAAATGCGGTTACTAGAAACGGCTTTCAAATGAAAGATTGGTATCAAAGAGCACACCCAGGTTCCTAACTGACAAAGAAGACTTGACAGAGCACCCATCAAGTGTTAGACAGTATTCTAGGTTATTAAGTGAGGAAGTTTTTTGACCAATAATTTTCCGAATTAAATCGTAGGAAATTACTAGTCATCCAGTTTTTTTTTTATATCAGCTATGCATTCCATTTTGTAAAATGGTAAGTTTCGTCAGGGCGTGAAGAAATATAGAGCTGAGGATCATCAGCATAACAGTGAAAGCTAATTCCATGTTTCCTAATGATATCTCCTAAAGGTAGCATGTACAGAGTGAACAGCAGCGGTCCTAGTACTGAGCCTTGTTGGTACTCCATACTGAACTTTTGATCGATAAGACATCTCTTCATTTACTGCTACAAACTGATAACGGTCAGATAAATATGATTTAAACCATGCTAATGCAATTCCACTAATGCCAACATAATTTTGGAGTCTATTTAAAATAATGATGTGGTCAATAGTATCAAATGCAGCAATAATATCGAGTTACACTAATAGAGAGCTACAACCACGATCACAAATAATTTGTGACTCTAATAAGAGCTGTCTCAGTACTACGACACAGTCTAAATCCTGACTGGGAATCATCACAGATACCATTTCTTTCTAAAAAGGAACATAGTTTTGAGGATACTGCCTTTTCTAGTATCTTTGACAGAAAAGGTACATTCGATATCGGCCTGTAATTGACTAATTCTGTAGGATCAAGTTGCGTTTTTTAACAAGTTGTTTAATCATTGCCAGCTTAAAAGTTTTTGGTACGTATCCTAATGACAAAAATGAATTAATGATATTAGGAAAAGAGGATCTATGTCCTCTGGAGCATCTCTTTCTATAGTTTAGTCGCTATAGGGTCTAACATACATGTTATCGATTTAGATGATTTAACGAGTTTAGAAAATTCTTCCTCTCTAAAAAAAACCTATAGTTGTGTTACAATTACGTGCAACTAACCCTAAACCAAATACTAACCCTAGTAAGTACATGTAGATGTAGTTTTTGTAGTAGATAAAGTAAACAATTAAAAGGACAGAATAGCTTTTGTAAAACATAATATAAATAAATATATATATATAGCAAATAACTGAAGAACCACAAATAATGAATTCAATAATATCAATTAGTACATATTATGCACATAAAAATATGTACTAAAGTCAAAAGATGTTGAGTGTGCTGAACCATTTTTAAATATATCAGCGCACTTTCTTGGGACTTTGACTGCTTAGGAGACTAACTGAGTTCTTGTCTTATAGTTATGTCTCTCTCAACATTTCTTTTAAAAATCTGAGCACAAACAAATGTTACAAACTGTAACATGACATACATTTACATACAGTGATATACTTTTGATATCCAGTTTGGTTCATGATTGAAGAAAAAGAAAAAAATATCAATAAATTATTTATATAAATAAATAAATACAACCTCAGGAAAAGTAAGCCAATGAAGCATCAGAACATGGAGTTGTTATACATACTTTAAAAGCAGTGATCTGACTGTTTGAGATAATCGACGACAGCACCTCTGGTTTACATCTCCCAGACTTCTGTTTGTTATCCATGATATTTTACATGTAAAGATTGTCAGACTATCATGTAGCTTTATCATCATCCAAGCAGACAATCAGTCCAAACCCAATGGATATCGTTACATGTGTATATCCAAGTGTAGAAATTTTGATAGGCAAGTCTCCAAGTAAGAAAATCGTCATCCAGACTGGACTGCCTTAATCATCTGTTTAAGTGACCTTCACACTATAGTCCCCACTTTTCCCATGACAGTAAAAGCTGAAATGTTTAGGGTCTTTTGTACATAATAAAAGAAAGACAACTGAACAAAGCCTTAAATGGGCAGAGCAGACTGGGCCCCTCGTCGAAGCTGTGAGAGACAGTAAAAATCACTTAGCTGGGTGCTAGGTAACACTGTAAAAAACGAAAATGAGCCAATAAACTAAACAACATTTTGTGGGCTGGATATCGATGCTCCAGAAACATGTTTGTATTTTGGTCTTTCTGAGGATTTGAAAGAATCTTTATTCCAAGAGCTATTTTCTTAAGTAATTGTAACCCAGCATTAGCCTGGATGCCAGCTGGGAGTTCGGTCTGGATTTGATCCGTTGTGAACATAGACAGTAAAAGAAATGGACACAGCGACCCCTCTTGATTTCAACAGAGAAAAGAGAAGCACTCACTTCCTGATGGCTGAGCGTACTCCGCAAGCTCAAACTGAGCTTGACGACGTTGATGTGACGTGAGCAACCTGTCTGACAGTTGTAAATCTTCTAGTAGCTGTGCCAAGACAAATCTGAATCACCTAATCTTGTAGAGACGGAGGTGCGTTTGTGCAAAATATTTTGTCTCGTTGCTTTTATGGACTCTCTTTCTATGGGCTTCTCCCTTGACTTTATGCCTCCATGTCCCCCGATTGCCTCATAGACAGTAAAAGATTGCCTGCGAGCTTCTCCTCCTATCTATATGGTAATTTCTCTACTGTGCGACAGAGAGTCGCGTGGTTATGGCGCAATCGTTAGCCTATTTTTACAAAAATGGCTTCTACGGGGCCATAACGTAAGATACAAAGCATTGGAGCCTTTTATACATTGTCGTGTTTCTTTAGAAATAAATAATGGACAAATGAAGTCTTTGGACGCCTCAGATGTAAAGTTATTCGCTGTCAAAGTGACGCCAAAATGAATGGGAGTCAATGGAATGCTAACAGCAGGTGATGGTCTGCTCCAATGGCGGCCCCCAGGGACGCTTCAGTTTCCGGCTGATGGATTACCCCCTTGGTTGTGAAGTATGCCCGAACCAAAGCTGTTCGGACCAATCAAATTGTCAGGGGGGGCTTTATACGATGATGGACAGATGATCAACAGTAACGTAATCATCCAGTCACCAAAGAGCGCTTGGGTTGAACTAGTTTACAACAAAGAATGGCTTCCACTGGAGGATTTAGATATGTAGATTCAGCCATCGCTTCTGTTGATGAAGATGAAGACAGCACATTCATTTTAAAAGAGGAACAGAGAACCGCAAACCGCGATCAAGGCATTTTTTCGATGGGAAAGGTGTTTTTGCCATCATTCCTATGGGATTCAGCAAAAGTTGAATTTATCAGCTGGCCCCGATGGTCGCTATGATTGGTTGTAGGTCTATCCAATTGAGTGCAGAGGCATTTTCTTTCCTGGTTCGGTTGAAACATAATGACAGCCCTAATGGAGCAGTATCAGACTCACATTCTGAATAGAATCTGAGTATGACAATGTCAGGCTAACCCAGCATTGGAATCACACCAAATGCATATTGTGATAGTAATTAAGAAAATTCATTTCAATCATTAGAGACCTTTATGAGCAAGACACGATAAAACACTTTCCATTAAAATGCATGCCCTAAAAAGTGTTCCTGTTCCGAAAGAGCCATGGATAGTAGGGAAAAACCATGCTAAATATAAATAACCAGCACAGACAGACAGACAGAACCACCATAGGGGTACATGTTGCCTCAATATTTAGATTAGTGGGGTGTTCAATATGTAGCCTATTATCTACTATATTAGAACAAAAGGTCATACATAGAACCCTAAGGTACTTGACTATATTTTAAAGAACAATGTATGTCAAAAAGGTTCTCTAAGGTGAAAGGTCTAAAATTATTGCATAATACTTCATGTTCATTGGGTTATTCAAATTTGTCTAGTGATGAAGTATGTATGCAAGCTGATTGATCCATACGATTGAATGAAAATTAAATAATTAATTAAAACTAAATCCATAAAATGATCCCTTTATGGGAACCCCTAAAATGTTATACAAAGTGCCTAGCAGAACCCTTTTCTATAAACCTTTTTCTTCTAAGAGTGGATGGTATTGTAGTTGTTGTTTTAACGATGTGTATGCGAGCATGTCACTCATAAACCAAACAAAAACATGCCTTGAGAGTCCATGCATTCACTGTTTGATGTAGCCAATTAGAATGCAGTTGGAATGACTCCAAAAATCTAGATGTGGGAGCCATAAATATCCCTGTATGAGTCTTTGTCTTATATTTATATCATAGTTAAACAAACGTGACATTGATTTTATACAACAGGTCAATAAATAATATTAATAAGTTCATATCATGAGTTACATTTCAGACAAAATATTGTAAACATTGTCTGTTTTTCCTCTATTCCGCCAATAAAAATAGTTCAAAACAAAGCCACAGCAGAACCGCTGCACATGCTGCTTTTGTTCTTGAAAAAATATGCATTTTTGAAAGAATTTGGTGAGTCATTCATAAAGACAGTCACAGTTCGTTCCTGAATAAAACCAGCTGTTTGAATGACCAAATTCACTCATGATTTACGCATAAAGACAGTGGCATTAAGAAAACATTAACCTCTTTGCATTTTTTAATTGTAAGCATTAATGCAACTTCAGATGCAGCTTCGGTACCACGTCTTGAGTGCAAAAATTTCTTCATTTGACTGTAAACATCCCTATAGCGTCTCATTATTATAGTTGAATGCATTGATTAATTGTAAGAATTTGAGATAAAAGATGATTCATACATCTAATCCGGTTAGAAAAAATGCATTGCTTGGAATTAAACACCACTCACACACATTTTATATATTAAAACACTAATTATAAAAAAAAAAAATCTATATTTTATGTTCACCCCTTGATCATCTTAGGTTAATCTTATCACCCTAAGTTAATAACTAATGATCTTTGCAACGGAAGTCAATCGATCAAAACTAACTTTAGCTGGACAATAACTTTATTCTAGATCTGCTGTAAAGCCAAAACAATCTCTGTTACTTTAATTTCCTATTATCACTGTAAAGCGCTATATAAATGAAGGTGACTTGACTTGACTTAGGTTTTCTATTGGTGTGACAAAGTTGTTCCTTTTACAACATAAGAGATTGCAGGTGAGATAGGTGCATGGGAGACAGATAAATAACAATCTGGAAGACAGATACCAGCATTCTCCCATTTAATCTTAATCTCACATGTTTTTCTCATCTACCACAACTCTTCTCCTTTAGGGGTGGCTGGTAGAAGCTCAGCTTAGCACTAAATTTTTCATGCATTTTATCCTGGTAGTGGTGAGCTTGCTTTGAACAAGCCCAAAACCCTACACCTTTTAGATGTTTCCCTTATTGGACATGGACACAATCAGCATTTCAGGAACACTAGATAAATCCATAAATTAAGCATTGGCAACTGTTGCTTATTATGAGATATGTCAGTGTGATATGACCATGATCACATGCAAATGAATTGTCAGCCTGCAACAAGCAGCATGCCTTCGTCAGCATTCTCATAAGTGAAAACACTTTTTGTCCTATCAGTTTTTGCAGTCTTTGCATTTCATGTCACTGGAGATCTTTCTGTGTTACGGCATGTGTGTTGGTAATGACAGTACAATGCTGATGGGGGCCCATATACATTTAGTGAAAGAATGTGTAAAAAAATGAATAAATAATAAATAAAATAGTTTATAGAATTTAACTTTATTTCTGCTTTTAAAAGAGTGGTCAGAAATCATAAGATTAATCACAAATATTGTATTCTGTTGACAGCTGTTTTACCGCTCACTTTTGTGTCAACGGAAACTAAATATTTTCCTTATAATAGCTGAAAAAACTACCAGGATTAGTTTCAAGTTGACAAAACCAAACCAACCAGCTAAGGCTTTGCAGGTGCCATATGACACTGACCATCAACTTTCTGTCAAATCAGTCTTTAATCCTGCCTTCATGGAGCATGTGCACAAAGTGTGACAACAGTAGTGAACAGCCAATCACATGCCTTGCAACAGTGAACATAGGAATTGTGATTCACTTCTCGCAAGAAAATCAGCGAGATTTATTTCTCTCTTCTGCTGACGATTAAGAGACGACAATGACGTCAAAGCTATAATGTAATTGTTTTATTTGGCATACACAAACAATTATTTAATTCCAAACCCAAAAAATGATGTGATTGTCCATCTTCAACACACAATTATATTTTTACTATTCACTTTTGAATACCATCCATTGTAAGGAGCATTATGAATGGCTTGAGAGTGATAATGACTAACGGGTCATCTGACTGGTTACCAAAAAGACGTAATTTTGAACCCTGAATGAGGTGAACCATGAAATCACCAATGTGCCCTGATCAAAACAATTAACCCCTTAAAGGGGCTATATGTAGAATTCAGAAACCCTTGTTATTAGCTACACCGAGCCATTAGGTAAACTGCAGCCAGGAACTTTTCGCTTGTGGTCACATATGTAACATACAAGAGACTGAATGTGATTAAAGGGACAGTTCACCCAAAAAGGAAAATTCTGTCAGTATTTACTCACCCTCATGTTGTTCCAACCCCGTAAGACCTTCGTTCATCTTCGGAACACGAATTAAGATTTTTTTGATGAAATCTGAGAGCTGGATCACTCCTCCATACTAGTCCATAGGCTTCTTCAGGGATTGAAACTTGCTGGCCTTGAAAAGTTATTAAAGACATCGTTAAAATAGTCCAAGTGACTGCAGTGACTCAATCTTAAGTTTATCAAGCGACGAGAATACTTTTTGTGCACAAAAACAAACATAAATAATGACTTTATTTCAACTATTCATTTCCTTCTCTTTGGGCCTCTAGTCAGTTAAACTAGTGTAATTGTGTAGAGCTACGTCACACGCAGGCTCACTATTGGCCGACACTGGTCATGTGGGTGATGCGTGTGACATACAACAACAGAAGCGTACGCTGTTAAACTAGTGAACTGACTCGAGGCCCAGAGAGAAGGAAATGAATAGTTGAAATGAAGTCGTTATTTTAGTTGTTTTTTTGCACACAAAAAGTATTCTCGTCGTTTGATAAACTTAAGATTGAGCCACTGTAGTCACTCTGACTATTTTAACAATGTCTTTAATAACTTTTCGAGGCCGGCAAGTTCAATCCCTGAAGAAGCCTATGGACTAGTATGGAGGAGTGATCCAGCTCTCAGATTTCATCAAAAATATCTTAATTCGTGTTCCGAAGATGAACGAAGGTCTTACAGGGTTGGAACAACATGAGGGTGAGTAAATACTGACAGAAATTTCATTTTTGGGTGAACTAACCCTTCAAGTGCTCCAATATACTCACAGCAAAGTTCTTTTTTGTCCTGCATGTAAAAGTAAAAAAAAAAAAAATACATATGTAATGTTTGATTATAAAGTATATTTGAGACTACAGATGATGTACATTCGGCCATCTGAGACTATAGTTAGAATTATTCCCTTTTCTTTGCATAATACATTAACATTACAGTACAGATCTGTCTGTTGGCATTAGCCTGAACATTGTATAAACAAATATACACTCAACAAGAATGCTTTGAGCACTTTGAGTGCTGAGAAAAGCACTATATAAATGCAACAAATTATTATTATAAGCATTCATTTCATGTGTCGTTGAACGTAAAATGAGGCTCTCGGGATTATACGTAAATGTTACAAAAACTTCCTGACTCTGAGTCCTATAGACAATAAAAGTCAGCTTACAGGCTTTTATAGGCAATCTATAGGATGTCGGGCAAGGTCTAGTTTTTTTACGTTTGGTTACAAGCTATTCACACATTGGCAACAAAAAATGATCAATGCAAGACATTTCTTACATGTAGCCCATTTAACCTCTTGTTGCTACGAGAGATCTATTTCTCTAAAGTGTGAGATAAATGACTTCTTTCATACTTAACCAATCATTACCTTTGACTTACCACTGCCAAAAAAGCAAACAAATTTAACTAAGCCTTAAATGACTGACACAGGTAACAGACTCTGAAGTCCAGTGAAGCCATCTGAATGACAGTAGATGAAAAGGATGAAGATTTATAGTCCAGCAAACAGGGCCCAACAAGCCTGGGCAAGAAGATGCATACATAGCAATTGGCCTGTGGAGCTAATGGGAACGGTCAGCGTGGGAATGACAGACCAGTGCTTCCTCAACCATGACTGCAAAAACAACTGTAAATAAATGATAAGGCCTGAACGCCAGCTGTCACCTAGCAACGCAACACACAAGACAAATAAAAAGATAAACTTAGCCGAGGAAGATTTTCCAGATGAGCAAAGAGCATCAATCTGAAAATGAGTATGATATTTCATGCCAAAACATGCTGTTCTGAGATCTTGTGAATTTTGAAAGTAAAGATTTGGGGATTTTGGGATCATGAAGTGCCACAATGGAAGAAAAGTAAAAACAATTATTCAAACTATACCTAAAAACCATAACTGCACTAGAGGATGCTCTATACTGTACATGTATTGCTTTGCAGCTGACTTTCAATTGAAATTCATTGCTGCTTTTTAAACAGCCAAAAAGTAAAACTGACTAAATATGAAATTTACTTTTTCATTCAATATGCCTACTTAAAAAAAAAGTAATTATAAAAAAATAAACAAATGAATTTGGCACAGAATTTAACTAAAACCTATCAGATGAATAAAGATTCATTTTCTATTATGAAAGACAAGAAAACCATGAATACCTTTCAAAATAAGGAATTCTCATGTCTTTTGAGAAGGTTAATGCTTTCAGTGTAATTTGTTTCTACTTGGTTTGTTATCATCGATTTAAAAATTTCAAAAACTGGAAAGAGAAAATTGTTAAAAGTCACACTTCTTTTAACTATAGATGCTGTTCTGTTGTGATATTTGAAAGTCACTGCAAACCTGAGAAGCAAAGGTTCATCTTACCTTGTTTTGCAAGTCGGGTGTATGAGGAAGCATTGTTACCCTGACTGCAGCCAAGTGCTGAAATAATTTCCAGTTTAATGCTGGATGAGAGCTGTGTGGTATGTTAAAGGACTAAAATATTGTTTTACCCTTCATTTGCTCTTTATACAGTCCTTTGGTATTGGGTGATCACCCGTCCTCTGTTCAGTTAACAATGGAAGTCTTGGACCTTCTCGGATGTCAACTATGAGGCTAAACAGACCATTGTTGTTAAGTCTACAGTTACAGACAGAACTTCAGCCCTCGGAAGGATGAGAGGCAATATTTACACCTCCACACAATACAACACTTTATTTATCAGTGAGACAATGACAATACAAGCTATTCATTTGTATTGTGAAGGGGCATCTGCATAAGAGAATGCCCCGGTAACACATGACCATTCACATCTTGTTGAACTGACTCCAGGCTCATGAATGTGAATACACTGTATTATAATCAGATAGAAACTAGGTTAGGACTTTATTCTGTAAAAGCTACAGGAAATAAGTAAGATTTATATATAATTGACCGTTTTAAAAACATTAACTTCAGGTTACTATTTTATATATCCAAGCATTGCTTGATATCAATGAGAAAACAAAGAAAAATCTTATTCTTGGATTTTTTATAGAAAAACATTAATAATTTGTGAACTTTGAACTTATTTGACTGTTTATTATAGCAGGCAGATTTTTTTTTTGCCATATCCAACTGAATTTGATGTTCAATTATTATTCTTTTTTAGTTGGATCAGTTTACATCGGATTGTATGTGTTTTTTTTTTAATAATTTGTCATGTGGCGGGTTACGTCGTGTTGTGGCAAAAAGAACAACAGAGCATGTCAAATATTTTGTTTGTGTTTACGCCAAAGGTACAACGCAACAAAATCCAGACAAACTGATGTCCGTTGTATTTCTAACGTAGGCCTGCTTCAACTTGTGCTACTTCTGACACGAAAAATAAATGTGCTGCGTTTCGAAATTGTGTATTGTCTGTGCAGGTACTACATTTGGAATTAGAATTTACTTTGCGACCGCTAAAAAACCCTTTCAATATAATATGAATGAAGTTCGGACAAAAGGTGCGTTCAGGCAAGTCGTAATTACCGTAACAATTCTGAACAGCAAAAAACCTTCACATGTTTGTAGAACTTGTAATTACAACATGTAATTACAACTTACAACACAACATGACTTACAACTTACAATTACAACATGTAATTAGAACTCATAACTTTTCCGAGAGCTACGACTTGTTACGAGCTACGATGGCCGCTGTACCATCTGACCACTGCAGATTTAAGGTGTGTTCGACTTGAAGTGGCGCTGTGCAGACCGATCAGCGTATGACATCAAAGTACCGCTAGAGATTCAAAAGCATCTGGAATTGTATTTACAGTAATTACAACATGGCACAAACGCAGCAATACTACATCAGTCATGCTGTTACTGTCACGTGTCCTATCACCATCAGTTGCGTCGACTTCCATTCATAAATTCTCTTCCATGGCCTCATGGGATAGCTACCTCAAGCAGTTGCGTAGCAGTTTGATAACTGTCATGTCCGGTGTAGACAAGCGGCAACCTCTGGTTTCTCTCTTGAATCCAGCACGTTAGTGGCTGGAATGAACTGCAATTCATCGACTGGCCGCTAGAGACAGGCTCCAAAAGAGAGTCAATCCCATATACCCCCCATGTTAAAATATTAAACTACACAGCATAAACAAAAAGTGGTTTTGGTCTATAGCTAATTTTGCCCTTCATGACAACTGTGAGAAGGGTGAATTTTTTTTATTACTCATCCGTTTAAATTATATTAAGCCTTAAAGTTCTGCATAATTAAGGGCCTGGCCACTTGAGTGACCGGTGAATTGCTGCTGTCACTACTAGCTGTTTGTTTGCCGTCTGTTAGCCATCACATCACCTCAGCTAATCACGCCTCTTTGCCCATTTTGGGTTATCCAGGAGTGACGTGCTGCTAAGATGGCGACGGAAGGCTTCGCCCACTTTGGGCTTCAAAAATGCTTTTCAGAAAATTACGAGTGATGACACGGCCACAACGTCCATTGTTATGCTTGCTAAGTCATGCATCACGATTACTATTGCTTCTACATGTAAAGTACGTAGAGATTTGAACAAACAATAAAGTATTACATTTAGGGAAATAAGTTGCTCTACACAATTTGTGTAATTAATATGAATGATGCTTAAGATCATGCAGCTTGTTAAGGAGATGTGTTCCATTACTTTTCGGTACGATCAGACTTAAAGGAGCACGCCGACTTTTTGGGACTTTAGCTTATTCACCGTATCCCCCAGAGTTAGATAAGTCCATACATACCCTTTTAGTCTCCGTGTGTCCCGTAACTCTGTGTGACGCACCCACCGCTAGCCTAGCTTAGCACAAAGACTGGAAGTAAATGGCTTCAGCTAGCATACTGCTCCCAATAAGTGACAAAATAACGCCAACATTTTCCTATTTATATGTTGTGATTTGTATAGTCACAGTGTGTACAAATAACAAGGTCATATGAGACACAGACATCTTTTAACCGTATACATACTGGGAACTATATTCTCAGAAGGCGAAGCACTACTTGGGCGGAGTGATTAGCGCAACACTCCGAGCGAACTCTCTGCTCCTCACCAACGGGCTTCTCAGGTGTGTGAAAGTACCACTTTCATCTATGCACTATTACTTCCTAATTCGTTAATCAGAGGTTCTTTTTAGTTAATAGTAGTTACTAGATTGTTAAAAAACTTTTTCAGTAGTTCTCTGGGAGGCATTAAAAAAATTGTAGTTATTGATTAGCTAATAGTGAACTACCACTTTCATCTGTGCGCTATTACTTACTAGTTCGTTAATCAGAGTTTCTTGTTAGTTAATAATAGTTACTAGATTGTTAATATTGTGTTACTCATTGGTTCTTGTGTAGTTATTCATTAACGAAGGAACCGTATTCTAAAGTGTTACCGGCCAAGACATCAATTAGGAGACAGTTAAAAATGCTTTCTAATCAAGGGTTCAAAAGATTTCCGTGAACACTAAGTCGGTTATTATTAATTGTTTTCTGAACCCAGTCTCTGTCGTTCCACATACAATGACCAACTGATTCATTCATGATCACAGAAGATCGTGTGCCCACATGGGGAGGCTGAACGTTTGATACTGGGAAAATGGTTGTGAAGGTTTGCATTTAAAAGCAGTTAGGTCATCAATATTTCACAGTGGCTATGACTGATTTTTTTAACAGGATCTTCCTATTACTAGGGGCTTGTGTAAGAAGAGCCTCCTGCTCAATTATGCAGAGGATCTGCAAACTGGCTCTCAAAGTGGAGAACATACGAACCCATACACACAATTTCACTCATACACACAGCAGGGTTCAGTCCACATATTATCCATAAGTACAGAGTCATGCTCTATGTCTCATTAACGGCATTAGAAACAAGTGCAAAACCCAATAATGATTCCCATCAGCACAAACAGAGGTGCACAACATTTACATCAAATTGATCTTTCTAATGTACCAATTAAAATGAACAACTGTAAGAAATCAAAGTGATTTGTCATTGAGGAGAACGTGCTCTCTAAATCAAAAACCAGCAATCCCATTATGCATTTGGGCTGATGCTTGGACATACATTTTTTGGGATCTTAAATACAATTTGCTGACTGAGCTGCTCTTGACACAAATGGGACAAACTATTTGCAATGAGAGTGTGTCTAATTCCAGTGAAAACATATCTTAATGTTTCATCATACAACATTCCAGATAATTCCAGGCTTCCAGCTTTGCTGCAGTAGTGTGTGCCCAAATACGTTTTGGCATATACTAGTGTATGGATATGAATTCTTCTAAAACCAGATTATCTTAGCTACAGTATGCTGTCCACATTGATTTAGCAGCTCTGTACTTTGTCAAATGACCCCCTCCCCCCTCCAGCAATTTCCATAGAAACGTCTGAGAAATAAACTGTAATACCTGAACATGATGATTTGACATAGACTATGAGAACATAAATATATGAATTGACCTTTTTTTCCGCACCAAAAAATGTAGTACACCATCATGGTGTGCATCTTAAATTGTAATGTATTGATTATTGCTCAATATAGCCTATTACTGAGGACATTATATTGCATGTAGGCCTACATTACACAAAGTACTTGCAGTTGCACGTTTGCACATAGGCCTACATTATTATGTGTTTCTGTCTGAAGTTTTACCTATATTTTCCACCAGACCAAAAATTGCAATAAAGATTCTATTCAATTCTAAATGTTGCTGCGGAGTTTTGCTGCCATCTAGTGATTTGTAAGACATTTGCAATGAAAAATGTAGTTTGGAATCTGAAAGGTTCTTCAAAATGCGCCGTTTGTTTGTTTGTATTTGCCCATTTCTCATTCCAACTTTATTAATCAGCATTTTTAACACATAAGCATATGGTTAAATCCAGACGTAGATCGCTAAATTTAAGAGCCATAACAATTGTGGATTTTGTTAAAATTTTGCCTTAGGCTATAAAAAAAAAATATATATATATATATATATATATATATATATATATATATATATAGTCTGGCATGATAGGAGCTTAAAGACAAGAAAGAACCCATACATATGGTAGCCTACTGCTAATTCTTTCTGAGCATGTTTTATTATTGAGATGAAATACAAACACACTCACATAGGCTACACACACATAACATAGCCCAACAACCTTTGTGTAGTGTTCTGCGGAAAGTGGCAGAGATGTTAACTGAAATCAAGCCGACCTGCATCTCCTTCATGTTGTCCACTGGAGCAGAGGGCTGATGAGTTCCTCTGGATCTGATGTTTGACTTCACTGTCCGGTAACTCAAAGCCATGATCTAATGACCTTTTAAGGGTTTTATAGGTTTGTAAATATCATCCTAAAGCTGAACTATGTTTTCCCACGTAGTCTTCTCGGCGTTCAGAAGATTTTAATGTTGACCATGCTGTGAACGAGCCGCCCAGAAAGCTCTTTACTTTCTCCACTATGAATTGTTGTTGGCAGTTGCCATAGAGATGCCGACGTTCAGGGTAAAATGAAAGTGCCCCGGCGCAATGAGTCCAGAGAACAAAGGTGGCTACTTCACTTTCATTGATTCCGCAATTCGCTTTTTTCCCTATGTATGCCGCTTTAAACTTTATTAACTGTTTCTAATGTTTAAGGCCCACGATATATTTTCGCAATGTTAACAATGTTATGCTCTGCAGTTAAATAGCCACAAAGTTGCGTCTTAAAACTTGTCTGAGCAAACCAGCAATTAGTGGCTAATCAGTCTTACTTTTCAGATTCAAATAAGACCGCGTGTAAGTTTTTATGTAACTGACTTAAAAAAAAGTTATGACCAGTCTTGAAAAAAATAATAATAAATGACTGTAGGCCTAACAAGACACATTTGTGCAACTGGCTAAAAAAAATACATTTAAAAAAAAAAATCCGGTGGCATCCATCTGAAAGTTGTGCGGTCGCAGTTGTGAAGCGTCTGTCTAGAGTTTGTGTAATTCTGCAGTTTTTCATAATGGTCGCTATTGCACCAATATAATTCCACAACTGTTTCACTAGAGGGCGCGATTGTTTCAGTTATCACACCTTTCCATGCATGTTCAATTAGTGAACAGATGGGTGAATGCTGAAACAGTGTTGTAGTGCTGTTTAATATTTCTTTGCGCAAGTGAATAAATATACAGGTTTTTAATAAGTTAGTTTTATTCCTTGTGAATCACACATCAATTATACACACATCTGCGTGGGTTCCAGAAACAGATGATGTTAATATTAGGCTAAATGCTTAAAAATGGCACATAGCCTACAGACAATTTAAATCTGTTATTATTTTGACACTATTGAACTTATTTTAGAAAAACATATCAAGGAATATATAGGCACGATTTTGCTTATGTTTTGTCTCAAAACTTGCAATTCAGTAAATTGCAGTGAGATAGCACACATAGCTGCAAGATGTCTGTTAAAGATCACTTCATCTGGAAAGCAAATGCTGTTTACTAACATCTGAAAGACATCTTTAAGATGTCAGTTTTACATATTCCAAATCATAAACATCTTAAAGATTTTTTCGAAAAGTCTATTTGGCATCTGACAGGAAATGTCCAATAGACGTATTATAGATGAGCAAACACTCTATCGTACATCAGATAGTAATGTACATGTGCATTATCAGTAAAATTGTATATCGGCTACTTAATCAGTGCGGTGTAATCATCATACAGACATTTTGTTATATGACAAGAAAACAAAGGGTTCCATGGGAACCTCACGACCAAATAGTTAAGCACACGTTTAAAAATGCATGTTGACCTTTTTATGAAAATAATGATAGGCATATGACTAAAAAAATCTATATAGCCTAAAAAGCATATTAGCCTAAATGTGAAAACTTTATTTTGACAAATTTGACAAACTTTATTCAATCACATGCAGCCTATATTCCAGCTCCAAGTAAAGCATTTTACTTGATCTTTTTTGTTAAATCAAATCTTTTTGTATAGAGAGAGGTAGACCTAAGTGTTTTTTTTTGTTTTTTGTATGGACTGTATATAACCAGCATCCTAAAAATGACTTGGCATTTTGTAAATTTCGGCTACAGCTGGTGATATAGCTGGGGTGACCTGTGGGGGGGGAGTAGGGGATTCCAGGAGACCCCTTTAATGAAGAAGACCTCCCCTCTCCCTCCCTTCATCCTCCTCTCTCCCAGCTGAAACTCAGGAGCGCCGCCGATCGGTACCGACACCTCTCCAGCGAGCTAAAGCCAAGATGGAGGGTCCGCGCTCAGCGAGCACAGGAACGAATCCCCGCACGCCACTCTTTGCTTTCCAATGAAGAGGATTTATTCCCGACCAGTCACTTGGAAACCCGACTCTGATCCGTTTGTTTGCGGAGTTCTGTTGAGGGAGAATCATTGATCCGAGGATGAGTTCAGGAGAGGGAGAGGACACATCTAAGGAGGCGGCCGACATAGCGGCGTTTTTTAAATCCGGTAAGTGAAGAAGAGAGGGGCGCGCGCCTCGGTGTTTTCCTTAAGATGATGACCCGCTTATCCGAATCCCGGTTCACGCCAACGATGCGTGACCTAACAGATCGCACCATAGATCAGAACATTTCGTTTTTTGAGATGTTGATGATGGTATAGCCTACTGTGAATCCGCAGACGTGATTTTATTGTCAGATGGTGTTGGCGGGTTTAGATGAGTGCTTTTATATACATTTTATTTGGGATATGACGTTACATTTCAGTGCGCGCGAGCTTATTCATAAAACAAGCTAGTTAACAGTTTTTTAAATTATTTTTTTCTTAAAAACTGTTGTCATACGTCACTGGTTATAAGCGTGATGTTTGAGTTTAGAGTGAGGTGACGTCATAAAGATTGTCTGAAGCAGCAATGCATTTGTAACGGTGCTGCGATGTCATGCATCTCAATGATGTCATACGTCACCGGCCCACTGCATTCATTACGTTAATACACGATTACCCTACATTTCACTGCACGTTTCACCATGATAGTGTGAATTGTTCGCTCATATATGCACCACTTTGGTAATCCTGGTCGGGTTGTTGCAGTCAGCTGTTGCTGTGATTTGTGTCAGCTGTCTCTGCAGTACCAGGTGCATCAGAGGAGGGACTCTGTAATGGGCCATGGACACCCTGAGTGACAGCAGGAGTCTTACAATATCACAATCTCTCTTTTTTCTCTTCAGCATGCCATCCAATTGTTCAACTTTATTGTGAGTGCAGGTGCTACAATGGAATAATGAATTGGGAGTAAAGAATATTCCCAGTGTTCGTTGAAGGTAGAGGAAATTCATTTAAGTATGAAAGCCCTAGGGCTCTCAAGAAAAAAAAAAGAGCATACATTAATATTAAAAATATTTCCAAGATATAGTAACTTTTGTCTGACACAGCCTGGCTGCTGTTTTAAATAATGTATGTGGGTCAAAGACGAAAAGGGGGTTTCAAGCATAAAAAAAAGTGTAAAACTTCTTTAAGTTCAGTCTTTTTCACATACATTAGAATATTTCCTGTTTAAATTAATATCTTTCTTAGGAAAAAAAATTACTACCATACATTTTTACTGTGATTTTACAGAAGACACCCACTAAAATGTCATTCAGTGTAACAATATTTTTATGCAAAAAAATCTTATCAGACATTTTTTAGAAAAACTATAATTTGATAACAAATTATATGGCTCTATTTAAAGATCACAGTGCAGCCCCCAAATACTAATTATATGTCATTTTATATATTTATCCTTCGCCAATATCCTTTAAACCATTAGGTGTTACCCATTTGTCAGCAAGAAGTTTTTGTAAGGAATTGAAAATCAATTAAAATCTAATAAAATTTAGTAGGAGCACATATTTTTTTAAACTATTTTAAAAAGTACAGCTCAGAATAAGTATATTGTTTAATTTTTACAGAAATATATCTGTTACACCGCATCACATGGTTTGTTACTCTGAATGACATTTTGACAAAAATGGAGAAAATATTGTCATTGTTCCCATTATTGCAATGTTTTGAATATTATTCTGTATCATTATATTCCTGAGCAAATCACAGAAGCAGATGCTGAGAAGAATAACCATTTTATTCTACAATGCATATCATATTCATGTAAAAATGAACTGAACTGGTGGTAATACTGTATAATCAGTATCTCATTTCATTGAGAACTTGGAACTTGAAGGACACAGACCTTAAAGGGAAATTTAAACTGAAAATTACCCCATGATTTACTCTCCTCAAGTCATCCTAGGTGTTTATGACACTCTTCTTTCAGACGAACACAATCAGAGTTATATTAACAATTGTCCTGGCTCTTCCAAGCTTTATAATGGCAGTGAATGGCTGTTTATGATTTGAAGTCCATAAAAAAGCATTCATCCATCATAAAAGTGCATCTATTCATGATTAAAGTGCTTCACATGACTCTTCGCGGGTTAATAAAGGCCTTCTGAAGCGAAGCGATGTGTTCGTGTAAGAAAAATATCCATATTTAAAACTTTATCGACTGCTTCCGACAGACTTACTTACATTCGACTTAGATTAAAAGAGTAACCCTTGACGATGTATGACGTAGATCTAGGAGTAGCGTAAGCTTTGACGGATCTCGTGGTTCAAACAAACAGGGCTGGGAAACAACCTCAAGCTCCTCCCACATTTCTCTTTAAAAATTCTAGTATTAGACTCTTATTCTTGACTAGTGTTTTGTTTTGCTCTATCCTCTGCGCTTCCCCGTTCGTCACTGCGTTGTGCGTCAGGGCAAGTGTTACTCTTCCGCCGTAAATCGATGCGTACGGCCATCTGTCGGAAGCTAGTTATTTTAGTCGATAAAGTTGATATGGATATTTTCTTACACGAACGCATCACTTCACTTCAGAAGGCCTTTATTAACCCCCGCAGAGCCATGTGGAGCACTTTTATGATGGATAGATGTACTTTTAAAACATAAACGGCCATTCACTGCCATTATAAAGCTTGGAAGAACAAGGACATTTTTTAATATAACTCCGAGCGAGTGTATTCGTCTGATAAAAGAAAGTTACCTACACCTAGGATTGCATGAGGGTGAGTAAATCATGGGCTAATTTTTAGTTTTGGGTGAACTATCCATTTAACAATTGTGAAACAAACTGGTGGTAATATAATCAATGTCTCTCATTTCATCGAGAACACACACACACACACACACACACACACACACACACACACACACACACACACACACACACACACACACACACACACACACACACACACACACAGAGAGAGAGAGAGAGAGAGCTGCCCAGTCGAAAACTTTCTCCTAGTCTGCTGTGGTGAGTTTTGACTTGCTCAGGGTTAATGGCTCAGGTTCAGACACTATTGCCTTCACACTTTAGGCCTAGGCTTTTCGCAACGACTATGGCGGAATCTGCTGCATCTGCCTGCCGAGGGTATGATGTCATTAACTATGGTAATCCATGTCGAATGTGTTTAGTTATGTGTGTTTTAACGCGTCAGTGGTTCAGCTCCGTTTCACGTGGAAGACAACGCTCAACACCTATCCCAAAAAACACAAAGTTATCATGATCAACTCGATAGCACGAACACAACAGTCATAGTAATGAATATTAGGGTACAACTATAACAAGATTAGGGGGTTATATCGATCACTAAATGAGGAAACAAAAGAAACAAATATATATTAGGAGTATATCATCTTACTTTTCAGACACTATCTGCGAGCCGAAGCTTGAAACAGACAGTGGAAGAGGTTTAGGCGCTCCAGGCTTAGGCTATATGGTGTGGAAATTAATGTGTCTTTTTCATAGCTGAAGCGAATAACAATAAGATCACAAATGAAAAAACAAGCAAAGATGACACACAAGCATATTCAAGCAATGGCCAGCATATATTTGTAAAGTCAAGTCAAGTCACCTTTATTTCTATAGTGCTTTTTACAATACAGATTGTTTCAAAGCAGCTTTACGGCGATAATAGGGAAATAATGATGTAATAATATTGTTAAATATAAAATTAAATGTCCCCAACTAAGCAAGCCAAAAGCTAATGGTGACAAAGGTGAAAAAGGCGACTAAATATATTAGTTCTGTGAAACAAAGCTAAACAATGTTACTCACCTATCGAGAAGAAATAAAGCAACCTCCCGCATCCGATGTTAGGCCTTTCCGATCCTTGAGTTTTCTCCAGCGCTGGTAAGCTTCTCCGATATTGACAAAAATTCTACCTCTTGCCTGATCGTAAGCCTTCTTTTTAATTCTAAGCTCCGCAGACATTTTCCTCTTTTGTTTTTATCCGTCATCTCTTTCTGTAGTCGTTCGGCTAATGTCTGTTCTGTGTGCACTGAGCGCTCTCTCCTCCGCATCATTAGTAGACACGCTCTTACTGCTGATTGGTTACTAATGTGTTTTGGTACTCGGGTCCGACACAGTTTTCAAAAGTGTTTTTCAAAAACTGCTGATCCCACCTTTAAATATCACATAACCATGTAGTGATGCCTTTTCATTTGAATTAAATACTTCACAAATGAAAGATTAGACTATTTTCTCTTTTAGGTTATGGAACTTGATAGAAGCAAAGCAGTCGGACATCAGTGCAAAAACAATATATTCACATTATATAATACTTAGGACAAGTAGGCTAGTAATACATTATAAATTCTGATAAATATGTCTCGGTGCTGAGCTTAAGTCACATTACAAAAGACCCTCACGGCGATTCAGTGATTGTATGTATAGACTGGGTGTTAATGTGGGTGGTTGCCTTTTTTGTGGCAGTTTGCTGAGGGCCCGTCCACACGAAGACGCGTTTCGCTGTATACGTATAAATTTTTTATCGTATTGGCATTTCGTCCACACGGATCCGGAGTTTTGGGAGAGTGAAACCGCTATTTTTTGAAACCGGGTCCCAAAGTGGATAAATCTGAAAACGACACCCTTGCGGTTTCGTGTGTACAGCCAATCCGTATATTTTGAATATGATATGATGTCATCACATCACGTGTCGGCGCATGCTCAAAGTCTTCTTCTCCGTGTATAGTGTATCTCTGTGGCACAATTACAGCGCCCCATACTGGTCTGGCATATATACTACACTGTTTTCAGTTGGTTTCAGTGGTTTCGTGTGGACGCAGATATTTCTTGAGACGACGCCGTGTTTACAGAGTTTTTTTTTAGAACGAGGAAAAAAAAATCGGATAGGGAGCGCACCGGCTTCGTGTGGACGTGGCCTGAGATTAACACATCATTGACCCCTTATAAGTGTTTGGTATTATCACTTCATGGTTCATGTAATTAATCAAAACTGCTGTTTTTATTAATGTTACTTAAACAGCATGTGAATTGCTTCAAGATTCACACATCCCATAAAGCAGAGGAAAGTCTTGTATCCGGGTGTCTATTTTAAAAGCACTGCAGCATCCTAGGGCAATGTTTCAGAACGAAGTCCTCTCTCTCTGACTCCTCCGGTCGGTCTGTTAATTGCCTCACGCCTGCTCAACACTCAAGTTTTGGCACCGACAAGCTTTCTCTCTGGCTGTCTTTGCGTTAAACACATTTTGTGTTTCCAGAACATTGGATGTGTCATCAGTGCCCTACTTTAGTCACTGAGCATTGAATGCAGTCTCTCTGGGGCAAGATGCCCACCTAAAGAGCTTTTGTTCGGTTTTAAGAACTGTAGCAGATCTTACGTACCAACTTTAGCCTGCATTCTGAACTACCTTTTGATGCTGAGCAAAGAAAATGGCTCAGTGTTTGCTAGAACTGGCACGGAATAGTGATGGTGGTCTGTTCAGGCGGTTAGAGGCATCTTTATGTCGAGTGTGTGGCAGATGTGTTTCAGAATATTGGGGGATTGACTTACCCTGTGTTGCAGGGCACAACAAGTCATAAACAGAATGAGTGCAATCCAGTGCGAATATAAAATTCAATACTTCAATCCTGATTATTTTAATGGCTTTGCAATAACAAATATGCTAACACGTTAAAATGGCACTAAACACTTCAAAACACTTTTTTATGACACTAACAACATTAGTTGGAACATTCAGTTTTATACATTATGTAACAAGGTGTCTCTGCTACATATCTCTCCACCAAGGTCTGAGGCCTGACAACATGTTCTCACAAGAAAATGTAACTGTTTTATGAGGTGACCATTTTGTATGCGTATGAATTTGTATGATGGGAATTGTACGAAAATAAATAATCCTTATACAAAAAGTAAGCATAAAGGTCCACCCTTAACCACACCCCTAAACACAACCATCACTGGGGCATTCTAACATTTGTTTGAAAATGGACAAATGACATTGTACAAATTCGTATCAACCACCAATTTGCCTAAACATAAAATAGTTGCAAATTGCCATGAGGTTGTGTTGGACTTGCACCTTGATCCAGATTATTAAACTATGCATTATTATATTATCAGTAATAAATCAGTAATAACTGTATAATGTGACTTAGTACAATTTTCTCCCATTAGTGTGTGTTTCTAATACGTTTTAAGTTGTTGCATCCTCAACATTAATTCAGATATTTTTCTATAGTCAGTTTTCTTTTTTTAGATAACATTTTCTAAAACTTTTTGGAGTTTTAGAAAATGTTAAACTGAGACAGTTCATATATATCTTCCCTTTTACAACTATTTAGGGCAAACAATAAACATGAATGAACATCAAAAGGTATGTTGAAAAAAAAAAAACAGTGCAACTTACTGAAATAAGTAGCTAATATCACATCAGCAAAATTTTGTTTCTTTGTTTTAGTAAAAAAAAAATCACACTTTAGTTTGGGGAACACATATTCACTATTAACTACAACTCAAAACTCCTATTTTACTGCTTATTAATAGTCGGTAAGGTAGGCCTATAGTTTAGGTATTGTCTATGATTAAGGGATTTAGAATATGGTCATGCAGAATAAGGCATTAATATTTGCTTTATAAGTACTAGTAAACAGCCAATATGCATACTAATAAGCAATTAGTTAATAGTGAGAATTGGTTCCCAAACTCAGTGCATCTTTTATCCATCTGTATTGCTAACAGTGTATGACATTTTAGAATCCATTAAGATCTATAGATTAATGCACTAATTCACACCCTATTAACTCTTTCCTCGACATTGACGGAATTTTCTGACTTTCCGTACTTTTTCACTGTTATACGGTAGAGGTCGCTATTGCTCATCTTCTGAAAGAGTAAAGAATCTCCTGATCAAAACACAAGCAAAAAAGAAGCAGAAACAAGCGATAGCATAAACATATGCATATGTAAAATATCACAATCATCAACATCAAACAGCATATAAATAAAAACTGCCTAATGTTACTGAATGAAATGTTTACCCAGGATGAGCTATAGGATTGTGAAGCTTTGGGGGTGTTGATAGACTCAATCTACTTATTATTCTAAATCCGATCTGGACGTAGTCTTTGACAATACCCTAATTCCTCAAATAAAAACCGGTAGTCAATTAAACGCCAGGCCTCTGATAGTGGCCGGGGGCGGGGTCCACACAGATAAATAAAGGCCGGTCTCAAATTAAGGCCGGGGAAGATTTAGTGTTGATAGGTAATCTCCTGTGCCTTTCATATAATGACATAACGTAACATACTCATTTTCCACTAGATATTTTCCACTTCATCTCATCATCGAGTTCGGCCCGCTCTGACGCGACATAACTGCCAGATTCAAACTGTGCTTTCACGCTGAGCTTTCAGCGCTTGTCATACCGTATATCACAACTATTCAGTGTTTTTAACCACATCATGTTTATTTTAGGTTTCAGACATTTAAATACCGGTACGCATAATTTATAGAAGAACAATACATTTATAGTTTGTAAAATCCACAATAGTGTCTATGGAAGCGGCAATAACAATTCATTCAAATATATTTGCCGAGGTGTTTTATTCATATCACAGTGCAAGTAACTATTAAGTTTACTCTGTTCTTCTCCCAGTTCACCAGCCACTTACTTTAATGTATTTCGTGAGAAACTGATGAATTCACGTGCTGTAATAAATCCAACAGACAGGAATCTCTGAACTGCGGCCCAAACAAACATCTCACGTTACAGATCAAGATCATTTTAAACGACACAACAAACTCTCTTACATGTATTTGAGAATCCGAGTTTGGAAGTGTAAGCAAGTTTGTTAATATTTAGAAAAAAAAGTGCTACATCTGTCATACAGCGCTATTTTAGCTGTGGTGAATCACGTTGATACGCCCTATGGTGCTTGCCAAGCATGACGCGTCACCATGGAAACAGGGCGGGCGGGGGGATAGCGATGCAGTCTCATAGTGATGTCTGTCAGCCATCGCAATAGATGATTACATCGTGAAAAAGATGGAATTAGAAATAAAGGCCTGCCTCTAATAAAAGCCTGATTCAAATAAAAGCCGGTTACCTTCTGCAGTTCAGGTAAATAAAGGCTCCGGTTTTTATTTGAGGAATTACGGTAATTTTCTCAGCTTGTTGCAACAAATTATGCTTTTTTATTAAACTTACCCACATTCAAGTGTTGATTTTTTTTTTTTTATATATCGCTTGTTCAGATATTCATACAACAAAATATTCCGGGAGCCATGACATTTTTGTGAAAATGATCAAAAATTTTGGTGCTGGCTGGCAATCTTTTTCAAAAAACATGAGCAGGGAATGAGCTATGGGCAACTGTTCATCGCAATATTGCATTAGATTGTGAACCATGTTACATCCATATCTTCTGTCTTGAAGACACAGCTCTATTCACAAACTTGTGGGATGATTGAGGTTGTCATGACATATTCAGCCCACTTCGCAATGTGTCAGAACAGCTGAAGCCTGGATCACACAAAACCTGAGCCCTCCCTCAGAGTCTTTCAGCAGAAGACCACTTCCACAGAAAATGTTCCCTTCTGAATTGTTACTCTCTTCAACCCTTTGCTGTCCTATCTCGTAATTGGCGCACCCAAACCTCTTTTTGAAGTCTGTTGCGATATAGAGTGATAAATTGTGACTTCCGTACCCTCGATTCTCTGTTGTGGTGGCACTGTGCCTTTTATGTGAAACATCTCAAGGGGTTGTTACACCATCGTTCCATATTTGTAATCACTCAACAGCCTGCTTTTAAAATTAAAGATTCAAATGAGGTGTGAATAGTCGCTGTGCCTTCGTTCTGTAAAGGGGATGATGTTATTAAGAAAATGGATGCCAAACCGTAAGATGTTATTTCACTACCTCCGATACTGAATTGACTTTTTGACTTCAGATAAAATGATTGCCATATGAAAGCTATAGTTTTCTCAATAATTGTGCCATTTTACCAAATGCAGACTAATGAAATTGCTCATTTCCTCTACTGGCAATGTTTGACTTGAAGAGATCTGTCATTTCTAAAACCATTCTCAAGTTGCGTCTTTTTGTGTGTAATTAGAGGTTAGCTAAAAGTGAAGGGAGGATTGTGGTTTGGGATATTTCCTAACATTGCCTCACTTTGATCAACTATAAAAGATAATTACATTGGAGAGAAACATGCTATTTGAGACAATTATACATCTGAGTATCACAATATGAAAAGTGAGATCAAAGTTTCCCCTCTCATGGTCATGTTATGTTGGATTGTGGATAGTGCTATAATGTTATGGATCATTGCTGCTTGCCTAAAGTAATCACTCTCCAATAAATATTTAAAAAAATATTTATATATATATATTATATTTTATATTTTATATATTTTTTAAAATATTTATAGGAGAGTGATTACTTTAGGCAAGCAGCAATGATCCATAACATTATAGCACTATCCATTATAGCCTGGAAGGCAAAATATATATAAAAACTGCAGCACATGCCTGTCAGTTTTCCATTTGTTTCATGCCACAATATTTAGATCACCTCTCAAAAGAATAAAAACCTATGTGAACAAACTGCCAAGTTTTGAGCACTTGCAGTCCATATCACCCATGCTTGTGTGGGCAGGCAAAATATTCATTTAAAGGTGCAGTGTGTGATTTTTAGCGACATCTTGCGGTTCGGCTGCGAGTTGCACTAAGGGCTCAGCCCACTGCTCACCCCTCCCTTTCGAAGAAGCTACGGTGGCTAAAACGGGACAAACATATCGTCTGAAACAGCAGAGAATAGCCAGAGTAAGCCAAGAGTGTGTAAAATTGTCACCTTTTCTCTACCACGGTCCATTATAAACCACATCACGGATAAAGTTTACAAAGCCATAGTCAGGTGAGGATCAAGGGTCTTAATATATAATATAATAATAGTAATCAGCTGATTGTCTCACAAACGTAACCAGCACATTTCCCCCCACATAGCAAACCCATAATACAGCGAGGGAGAAGAACCACATAAAACTATGCAACTATATATTTTTTCTAACAAGGTAGTAAAAGTTTAGCTGGCTAAATATGAGCTGTTGCTGTGGCTGAGCTGGTTAAAGCGTAAAGCCTTGTTTAAACTCGACGTGTCCGCATGAGCCCAAAGGTGCGCGTGGCAAAAATGGCATGATTGTAACAGCGCGCGCCTCCGCATCCCCTATACACCATTTACTACACACAATAGTTTGTAGGCTTTTTTTCTCTGATTTTGAAAACTCTTCGCGATCGACTTAAAATGCTTCCAAGATCGACTTGTCGACCGCGATCGACGGGTTGGTGATTCCTGTAACGTAACGTTTACTGTTACTGTCAATGACAAGAGTACTAATCAGCTGTCTCACGAACGTAACCAGCACATTTATCCCCACATAGCAAAGCCATAACATAGCGAGGGAGAAGAACTAAGTTACATAAAACAATCCAACTACATATTTTACACCACTGACAAGGGAAAAGTCACTACTCACTGTGTTTATGGCTAGCTTCTAGCTTTCTGCTGCTTCTCTTTCAAGGTAGTGACAAAACGCGCTCTTCTCGGCTACGGTAGAAACATGACGTCACAATAGGTCGACCTTCATAGAAGGGGGTGCCCAATGTTATGTAGATATAAATGTAGTCATAAAAAGTGTTTTATTTATTATTTTAACTGCTTAATTAGCTTGTGTGTAAAGAGTTAGGTAAATCTTTGTTAGCAACTTATTAACTATAAATAGTTCCCTATCAGGGAACTCGAGCTGCGTGACAACGCTTTGGGAACGCCCCTGCGTGAGTGCGTCATGAAGCACGTATGAAATCAGTCCAATGGCGAGACGGAACGTCATAGGCGGGTGACGTCATCGACCAGGAAACTATATAAGCACCCCAAAACACAAGCGCGTCAGCTTCTGAGTCTTCAGCAAGCGCTCTGTGTGTGAAATATATATCAGTCTGTCTCTCAAGTGTTTTTGTCTGTCCTTAGTATCATCTAGGCAGGAGTTTTTCACATATATAAAAAAACTATAAAAGAAAGGAGACTTTATTATAATGGCGAGCGAACAGCAGTTTAGAAAGTGTGATCATCCCTGCCCACGCTATATCACGTGTGGGGACACTCACGATCTTTGTGTTGTTTGTAAGGGAGTGCAGCATGCCCAGTCAGCTCTCGAGGGAGCTGATTGTGTGCATTGCGAGCGTATGTCAATGAAAATGCTCCGCTCCCGCCGAGCCCTCTTCGAGAAGAGTGGTTCGGTGCGCGCTCCCCGCGGTTCGGGTCCCGCTGCTGCCGAGGCTCAGCGGAGGCTTCAATCGTGGGGTTCGCAGATGGATCTATCAGCGGGGATTGAGACGGGCTCGCCCCAATCTCAGCCCTTACCTGGTAGATCCAGCGCCTCAGACCCGGGTTTGGAAGCACGCGCTGCGGTTTCTTCTGCCCGGGCTGAGGCACCATGTCTTCAGCTATCCAGTTTTGAGGAACTGGATGTTGAAAGTGTGGATACTGCAGAGACTGGGGACTCGTCACTTTAGTCTCCTGCTAGTGAGGAGCTTATAGAGGTGTTGACTCGTGCTGTTGAAAAGTTAAGCATTGAGTGGCCAGCTGATAGACAGGAGTCTAGATCTAAGAGCAAGCTGGATGAGAGATTTTTGCCATCTCGTGCTGCACCTCAACAACCAGTTAAGTGCCGATGTGTTAAGGGAATTACGTCAGGCAGCCGATCTCTCTCTCCGTGCCACCAAGGAGACGGCCAGATCAGTAGGCCGTTCTATGGCAGCCCTGGTGGCAATGGAGAGGCACTTATGGTTGAACCTGTCTAATATGAAGGAGAGAGAAAAATCCTTCCTTCTGGACGCGCCGCTGTCGACCGCTGGCCTCTTCGGTGACTCCGTAAATAATGTCATCGAGAGGTTTCAGGAAAAAAAAAAGCAGGCGGCGGCGCTCCAGAAGTTCCTCCCCCTCAAGGTGCATGTCCCCGGGGCTGCTGGGCGGGAGCAGCCCCGGCCGTCGAGTAGCTCCTCGCACAGGGCGCAACAGAAAAGGAGCGTCGCGTCTCGTGCTCCTCCCCAGCAAGACTGGGTCGAGGCGCGGCGCTCTCAGACGAGGTCTTCCAGGGGCAAGGCCGATCTGAGGACGGTTATTGTCGCATGGATGGCTTCGTCAAAGAAGTCCTGACGCCACAAACGTCAAGGTACTGAGGGTGGTCTCCACCAAAAGAGAAAGGTGTTCGCCGCAGTACACGGCGCCCGTTCTCTCTTGGTGCCCTCAGGGGCCCGTTCTGCCAACCCCGCCTGCATGCCGGGGCGTAGACGGTCCCAGCGAGCTCTTTCTCCAGGGATGCTCGCTCGCTCCGAGGAGCAGTGTGGTACAGTTAGACCAGTTGTTCCCTGCCGGTGCGCCGTTACAGGGCACTGTGTCTGCCACTCAAAATATTCCAGAGGCCAGTCTCGAGAGACTGGAACCCTTAGTAGAATTTTTGGCGGATTGGAAAAGCCTTCCAAATATATCTCAGTGGGTCCTGCAGGCTATCGAGCACGGGTACGCGATTCAGTTCAGATCACGCCCGCCACGCTTCAGAGGGGTTCTTCCCACAGTGGTGGACCCCGAGCAGGCTCTGGTTATGGAACAGGAGGTGAAAACTTTGCTGCTGAAGGGGGCTATAGATAGAGTTCTTCCTCCCAGCAGAGAATTGGGTTACTACAGCCGATATTTCATCGTTCCAAAGAAGGATGAGGGGTTACGTCCGATTTTAGATCTGTGCCTATTAAATCGCTCAGTAGGGAAGCTCAAATTCAAAATGCTGACTCTCAAGCAGATCGTGTCACAGATCAGGTCCGAGGACTGGTTTGTCACGATAGATCTAAAGGACGCATACTTCCATATTTCCATCCTTCCACAACACAGGAAATTCCTGAGGTTCGCTTTTGGGGGCGAAGCGTACCAATATCGGGTTCTTCCGTTCGGCCTAGCACTGTCTCCCCGAACTTTCACGAAATGTATGGATGCAGCTCTGGCTCCGCTGCGACTCCAGGGCATTCTCTTTTGAAATTATATCGACGATTGGTTGATTCTAGCTCAATCTGAGCATCAGGCGATTCGGCATCGAGATGTCGTTCTCGCCCACATAAAGAAGTTGGGGTTGAGGCTCAACACCAAGAATAGTGTGCTTTCTCCAGTACAGAGGACCACTTTTCTGGGTGTGGTTTTGGATTCCATGATGACATCATCGATTGATGATGATGTAGGCACGTCTGTCTCCTGCTCGTATAGCTTCGATTCTCTTAGCCGTCAAACAGGCAAGGCTAGGCCAGTCACTCACTGTAAAAGAATACCAGAGAATTCTGGGTCTGATGGCAGCAGCGTCCAACGTTATACCTTGCAGCCTGCTGTACATGAGACCACTGCAGTGGTGGCTCAGGATCAAAGGGTTCTCCCCGAGGGGAAACCCGCTCTGCAAGATCAGGGTCACGCGACGGTGTCTCCGTGCCCTGGCTATGTGGAAAGAACCTTGGTTCCTGTCCCAAGGGCCTGTGTTGGGGGCTCCGTGTCGTCGTGTAACAATAGCGACGGATGCCTCTCTCACAGGCTGGGGGGCGATCATGAGTGGTCGCTCAGCTCAGGGTCTGTGGCAGGACCATCATATTCAATGGCATATAAATTGTCTGGAGATGCTGGCGGTGTTTCAGGCTCTGAAACACTTCCTCCCAGACCTCAGAGGTCATCATGTTCTTGTCCGGTCAGACAACACATCGGTGGTCTCTTACATAAACCATCAGGGGGGTCTGCGTTCGCGCCCGTTATACAAGCTGGCTCACCAGATCCTTCTATGGTCCCAGGGGAAGCTTCTTTCATTAAGGGCGATTTATATCCCGGGGTATTTAAATCAGGGGGCAGACATCCTGTCGAGGCAGGGGCCGAGGCCCGGGGAGTGGAGACTCCATCCCGAGGTGGTGGAGCTCCTGTGGAAACATTTCGGTCGTGCCAAAGTAGACCTATTTGCATCCAGGGAAACATCACACTGCCACCTGTGGTTTTCCCTAAGTCCTCCAGCCCCTCTGGGGCTGGACGCGATGGTACAGGAGTGGCCGAGGTGACGCCTGTACGCATTTCCCCCAATTGCTCTGCTCCCAGGAGTTCAGAAGAGGGTTCGCCGGAACGGGGTCAGTCTACTGTTGGCAGCCCCGTACTGGCCGGCCCGAGTTTGGTTTGCGGACCTAATTTTTCTCCTCGACGGCTCTTCCCTGGAGATTCTGATCAGGAGGGACCTTCTCTCTCAGGCGAGCGGGTCGATACTTCACCCCCGCCCAGATCTATGGAGGCTGTGGGCTTGGCCTCTGAGGGGGCCCAGCTCATAGAATCTGGTCTCTCGACTGAGGTCGTGGAGACCATCCTCCACTCCAGAGCTCCGGCCACTAGGAAATGATATGCCTTGAGGTGGAAAATGTTCACCTCTTGGTGTGGAGCACACCAGCTGGACCCAGTTAACTGCCCAGTGGGTGCAGTGCTGGAATTCCTTCAGGAGCGCATCTCCACAGGGTTATCCCACTCCACACTGAAGGTGTATGTGGCGGCCCTATCTGCCTACCACGTCCCTTTGAGTGGAGCTTCTCTCGGGAGACACCCACTTGTAACCCGTTTCCTTCGTGGCACTCTGAGGCTGAGGCCAGCAGTTCGCACGAGGGTGCCGACCTGGGACCTGGCGGTTGTTCTAGAAGGTCTCTCTCTAGCAACGTTCGAGCCCATTGAAGAAGTTTCTGAGAAATTCCTCACTCTAAAGACTGTATTTCTTCTTGCTATATCTTCATTAAAAAGAATAGGAGATATTCAAGCTCTGTCGGTCTCTCCCTCGTGCGTGGAATTTTCACCCGACATGGTTAAGGCTTTCCTCCTCCCTAGACCGGGGAATGTTCCCAAGGTTCCTACTAATGTGATCAGGCCTATTGTACTGCAGGCTTTCTGTCCTCCTCCATTTTTGACGTCGGACCAAGAGAAACTAAATCTGCTCTGCCCAGTTAGGGCTCCAGATGCGTATGTCCACAGAGCTGCCCTGTGGAGGAAGAGTGAACAACTATTCGTTTGCTTTGGACCCCCTAAGAAGGGCTGTCCAGTATCTAAGCAGAGGTTGAGCAATTGGGTGATCGAGGCCATCTCACTTGCCTACGAGTCCGCCGGTCAGCCTTCTCCTTTGGCTGTCCGGGCTCATTCAACCAGGAGTATGGCTGCCTCTAAGGCTATTTTGTCAGGAGTATCAATTCAGGACGTTTGCGATGTGGCAGGATGGTCCTCACCACTTACTTACGTAAAGTTCTATCATCTTGACTTCAGCTCCACTCTAGGGGCGCAGGTGCTTTCGTCCGAATGTGCGCTCTGATTTCACACGACGGACACCTGCTCTTATGGCGGCGTTGGTATTAGCGTTCCCAAAGCGTTGTCACGCAGCTCGAGTTCCCTGCTAGGGAACGTCTCTGGTTACGTATGTAACCCTAGTTCCCTGAAGGGAACGAGACGCTGCGTGTCTGTGCCATACTCCCAGCATGCCCGTAAGCACTTGCTTCAGGTTTATCAGAAGCTGACACGCTTGTGTTTTGGGGTGCTTATATAGTTTCCTGGTCGATGACGTCACCCGCCTATGACATTCCGTCTCACCATTGGACTGATTTCATACGTGCTTCATGACGCACTCACGCAGGGGCGTTCCCAAAGCGCTGTCAGGCAGCGTCTCGTTCCCTTCAGGGAACTAGGGTTACATATGTAACCAGAGACGTTTTCATTTTAGATTAGGTAATGGGAAATTGGAATAATGTCATCAATTAAGTACTTTAATCCAGCCTTTATAGGAAATTAATTACATTAGTATTAAGAGCTCCTTAAAATGTTTACAAATACATTAAGAGCACGCACACATAAACACATACCCACACACACTGGGTTTCCATGTTTTATGGGGACTTTCCATAGAAATAATGATTTTTGTACTGTACAAACTGTATATTCTTCGCTAAACCTACCATTAATCCTAACTGATTTTAAGAACGTGACCTAAAGAGTATTTGTATGCATTTCATATGGACAGCATTATGTTATTTATTTATTTTTAATTAAGCGGTTATGTTTAGCTTTAGAAAGGCTTAATGTATTTGTAAATTTGTTTAAGGAATTGAATACTAATGTAATTAAATTAATGTCCAATAAAGGTTGGTCTTAAAGCTAGGGCTGGGGCGGTAAACCGATTTAAACGGTTTTAAATCCCCCCCCCCCCCCCACACACACACACACCCCCGACAGACTTTCGCGCACGTACCAGGAGTCGTTTTTGCTAGACAGACTTTGTTAAATATTGTCACCTACATCCGAAAAAAACTAGCACAATTTGAAAAAGTCAAATTTTCATCAAGCAGTAATTTGGCATGAACCAATCACTGAATAGATTTCCTTATTTAAGAATATTCTCAGATACATTCATTGAATTCGTCATTTTCAGGAGAATAGGCTACATGATGTTCACATTGGAAATGAAAGATGAACACCTTTTGCAACATGTCTTAATTACAAATATTATATTCCATATTTATGTTTACATAATATAGTGTTCTTTTTTATTTAATCTATGTCGATTATATGAAAAGTGAACAGCATGCATAGGATAGGATCATAAGATGGGTCAGACATGATTTTGACCACTTTTTCTAAAGCCTTTCTTTAAATTAAATTTCGTTTTGTATAAATTGTACCTTAATTTTAATCACTGTTTCATTAACTAATTGCCTGGAATTATTCTTATAAATAAGAAGCAAATATAGCAGACATATAATCAGGAGGACGTGGAAGCGCCGGTGCGTTCTTTTGCGCGTGAACTGGACCTCGTCTCATAAATGAACCGAAACTCGGCGTAGGCTAGGCCTAAATGTCTACTTTTAAACAAAATTCAAAACGAAATGATAACATTTTAGGCTACAGTAGCCTAGTCAGGTAAGGTCAGGTTTGCCAATATGGGTTATAGGCTATTTACTTATTTATATTTATCCCTGTGCGCCGATCGGAGACTGAGTTCACTGGTGATATTGGGATACAACATAGCCAATATACTAGGGCCTTTAGCCTTTAAATATCTTTGCTGCATTGGATCAGTCTTCTTTCTAGAACACCCAAGAGCTTTAGCCTCGCGGCAGCAGCGCCTAGCATCGCCCATAGACCTTAAAACAGTCAGTGCCGCGGATGCGGTTTTCGAAAATTGATCAAAAAACGTTGGTGCGGGTAGATGGCGGACAGATGATGAGTTTTGTGATGCGGTTGCGAATGAAATAAATAATAGCCAATCCGCGCATCTCTAATACGAATGGAATGTTATTATTTGTCATGGAACATTGCGCTCCTCAACTCGCGAAATGTCGGATTTGCTCCATCTTTTGATGATAAAGGGGGTCATACACCGGACGAGAAGCGCCGCGTCTAGGACAACTTGAGGTATCGCACACCGGACGCGCACTTTCTCACTTTATGGCCAGCAATATTGTTATGTTTAAGGACATTATGGAATTAAGATAATGTATGTACTATGTTATGATTGTACTGTACAATTAACTACAATCGTTGCTAAGTCTGCCGTCTGCACACTTTACCTCCGTAGAGCATCCGTTAACTGAATGAATTGAGAATATCACCTGAAAATCAGAGCCGTTAAATATGAAATACGATAACATCAGCAATTTTCATTCAAGGAGCTGATTTCTGTAAATGAATGTAAAATTAAATGTATATTGCAGCACAGGGTGAAGTAAGTATATCAATTAATGACGATTTGAGACAAATAAATGTAAATTTAATATAAAACTATGTAGCTAAATGGCGCTCTGTGGCGCGGCAGGGTTTTGAACAGGTTCTGAGCCGTAGCTGGGCGCCGCGGACAGACGCCGAATGGCGCCGCCGGTGTGTGTACACTCATAGAGAATATTGTGTTCGAATTTTAAAGACATGGCGCTGCGCGATGCGGCGCTGCGCCTCTCGTCCGGTGTGCAACCCCCTTTAAGTTTTGTTTAGAAAACCTTAGACATAACATATCATTAGACATAATCCATGTCATTAGAATCAATGAATCCATGTCATTAGACACAACGTGCACACATGTGCAGGCCAATTTTAGCTCAGACCCGCGGTTGGAGTCACGTGACCGCGGTATTGCGGTAACGCGGTAACAGTCCCGGCCCTACTTAAAGCACTTAATTAATTACATTTTCTGATATTCCGTGACCTAATCTAAAGTAAGAACTATTTACAGTTACTAAGCTATTAACAAAGCATTATCTAACTCTTGAATGAGCTAATGAAGCAATAATAATTAGTTAAACACAGTGACAATTAATGAAGAATTCGCTGTTTGTATATAGTCTATTAATGTATTACTACAGTTTATAAACATTTTATTAACTATAAACTAATAGACCCCTTTTCAGTTGGTAAAAATGGTGACGTTTTTATGTGGGTGGAGCTTAGGTGGAGGCAGAATGATCCCTCTGGCTGCTTGTTATTGTTATTTGCAAAAGTTAATTTTAACGGACGGAACCAGATTGGCCGACCCATACGCTCAGTCAATGGATGGACGATCTGACAGGATTAACGTTAACGCTAGGCTACCTTCGGTTGAGTGGCCTGACTTCTACACCTATCCGATAGAGAAACAGAGCGTAAAGAGTAACTGAGGGCATATAAATCTTTAGATGCCTATAACCATGTGCTGAATGGTCATGTACAAGACTTTTGTGGTACGATCTGCAGTTCTGCTTAGCCAGCGCCAAGAAGACGACAATGTAAAGAGTGATATTACGAATGAAAAACATTCAATCCACAACAAAGACACAGGGCAAACATGAGGGCTTAAATACACTGACTGATTACAAGACAAGGAACACCTGTGAACAATGATCAGACAATTAACAAATGACAAGAAACATGGCAGGATCGCATGACAAACAGGGAATCACATGACAGACAAGAACAAGGAGCAAGACACAAAACCCACACCGTGACATAAACCAGGGTGGACCAGACAGTTCAGGGGGCCAGGGTGGATCAGGCTGTTCAGGGGTCCAGGGTGGACCAGGCAGTTCAGGGGGCCAGGGTGGACCAGACAGTTCAGGGGGCCAGGGTGGACCAGGCAGTTCAGGGGGCCAGGGGGGCCAGGGTGGACCAGACAGTTCAGGGGGCCAGGGTGGACCAGACAGTTCAGGGGGCCAGGGTGGACCAGGCAGTTCAGGGGGCCAGGGTGGACCAGGCAGTTCAGGGGGCCAGGGTGGACCAGGCAGTTCAGGGGGCCAGGGTGGACCAGGTAGTTCAGGGGGCCAGGATGGACCAGGCAGTTCAGGGGGCCAGGGTGGACCAGGCAGTTCAGGGGGCCAGGGTGGACCAGGCAGTTCAGGGGGCCAGGGCAGACCAGACAGTTCCAGCGACCATGGTGGTGCAGCCTCCATGGTCCCATCAAGGGACCTACTCCCCTCCCCCAAAGTTTTCTTGGGGGTCACTATGGGGTTATGGTCTGGAACAGACACTGGCTCAGGAGGAACAGACACCGTGCTGGCCATCTTGTCCGAGGGCTCATGCGAGGTGGCGGGGCCATTTTGTCCAGGGACATTGCCTTGGCGGCGGCCATCTTGTCCGAAGACACTCGCTCGGCGGCAGCCATCTTGTCCGGAGACACTGGCTCGGCAGACGTGACGTGAACAGTCTCTGGCTTGGCAGAGGTGATGTGAACAGTGTCTGGCTCGGCAGACGTGATGTGAACAGTCTCTGGCTCGGCAGACGTGACGCGAACAGTCTCTGGCTCGGCAGACGTGACGTGAACAGTGTCTGGCTCGGCAGAACTGATGTGAAGCTCAGGCTCGGCAGGACTGACGTGAAGCGCAGGCAATAAATAACATAATACGCAGTTTCTCATTAGGCTCGGCAGGGCTGACGTAGAGAGGCTCTGGTTGGTCAGGCATGACATGAAGATCAGGCTGGTCAGGCGTGACGTCCTCACGGATCAGGCTCGGCAGATCTGACGTGAATATCAGGCTGAGGGGATCTTGTGAGCTCGGGGAACCCCTCATCCACAAAACCCACAGTAAATACCGAGCCGCTTATCTGAATGGCAATGGCAATATACTGTTCTTCTAACGTCCATTGCGCGGTGTTGTCAAGCATAAGGTATTCCAGGAGGTCCGTAAGGCCATAGCGGTACATGTCTTTCAAGTCATCATCGTCAACGTCCACCCCATAGCAGAGCTCACAAAATTCCTCCACATACCTCTCAATCGGGCGGTCACCTTGACTGAGGCGAAAGAGATGGATTGCTGGGTCCATATTTTGGTCGTGGATTCTGTTATGAATCAATCCACTGGAGGCAAGCTGGTGAGGACCCAAAAGCAAACTTTAATTATAACACTAAATCAAACACAAAACAAACACATGGCAAGGCATGAAACAGAAATCAGGACAAAAAACACTAGAAACATTCAATCCATGACAAAGACACAGGGCAAACATGAGGGCTTAAATACACTGACTAATTGCAAGACAAGGAAAACCTGTGAACAACGATCAGACAATTAACAAATGACAAGACACATGGCAGGGTCTCATGACAAACAGGGAATCACATGACAGACAAGGACAAGGAACAAGACACAAAACCCACACCGAGACAGTATGTTTTATATGACGTATGAATTTGGTCCGCAAATATTACTGTTAAATGCATTAAGCATTAAGCTTTTAATTTATAATGGAACACAATTTAGGAGAATAGCTGGTTGCATTCATATTCTAGCCGGATTTGTTCATCTGTATATATTATGCATCATCAATAAGGTGTATATTGAATTTGATCTTTTAAAATCACTGTCTTAATGCATTCGTACAAACCTGGTCGAAATAACTTGATGGCAACAAAGGCCTCCATGTGGGTATTCCTGCAAGGGTGTGACGTCCAGTGAAAACTATGAATACCCAAGCATCCTGGAGCCGATCAGGCACAGTGCCCAGAGTTCAATTTATTTAATCTGAACAGCAAGCTTGTATACGATAGCCTGTGTTGTTGTGAGCATAGCCATTATGGCTTGTAAAGTAAAAAGCCTTGCATTATGTAATATAATGAAGCCCTGATGAGCAAACATGATCTGATCATCCTCCATATATTGCTGTAATGTGCTCACTGCAGATCCAGGATTGATTTGACTGGGAAAATAACTTTTACGTTTAAAAGAATCAGTGAGCTTAGATATTGGGTAGCATTCATGTAATGATCGTTAACACAAGATGTACAGTGACTGCAGCATATCAGATGGTAATACCATTGTACTGAATTATTGTCTTGCTAATAGCATCGTATTTATATCAGAACTTCAAAGAATACAATTATGCTTTTGTCCAAAAATTTGACATATAGGGTTAAAATCTCTGCATTTGTAGTTCACGTCCGTGTTATTTTTAGTCAGCTGTGATTGAACAAAACGCAGAACTGCGGTATGGTCCATGAATAGACAATGCTGCTATGTCATCCTCTATAATAGTACGGAGATTATTTCAGTTTACATCCTTATTTGTCTCTCTATCTTTTGAAGGGGATTACAGTACATTGTTTTTACAATGAGGAACAGATGTTTTAGGGAAGAACGTTATGGATGTGTGTCTCAAAGTTGCGTTTTTAAATGAAGGCAGAGGTATTTAAGGAGGTATTTCTACCTGATTCTTCCTACAAATTCTAATTTTGAGGTAGGTACCTACTTCAATCAGTTTGATGTAACATAAAACAAGGGAATGCTGTTTTAACTTAATTGAGTTACATTAACCCAACATACAATTTCCATTAAAGCTTGGGATGGTTACATTTTGACAAATGCGTACCTGCTCCTTGCTGATCAGTGATTTTTTCTTCAATGAGAAATTGTAATTTGTAATATTGTAATTGTAACGAAGGTTCATTGTGTGGGATGAAAGAAGACAAGGGTTGGCGTAACAGGGACAATTTATTAATAAAAAAACAAAACAAAGAAAAGGTGCGCCACATGCCACATACAGCACAGCATAAAGACACTCTTTCCCACTGGACTCAGCTCTCAGTTCACTTTTATCAAACTCTTCCCGATGTGTAAACTCAGTCCATTCATAAAAACTTTTTCCGATGTGCAACTCAGTCCTTTTGTCAGCCAGCAGGTCGTGAGTGTTTTTACGAGTCCGCCAGTCCTTCTCTCTCTGGCTCTCTTGCACCAGCCAGCTTATATGCGGTATTCCCACGCCAATTACTGCAATCAGAGACAAGTGTTCGTAATTTTGCACTTGACCCACTTACTTATCGCTCGGCTCCTCCCTAACTCTCTCGCTGCAGACTCCGCAAAACCACGCCCCCCTCATCATAGTAATATTAAACACATTAAGTTGCATCAAAGTGAAAATCGCAATTGACAGCTCTACTCTTCACCACAATGGTAACCAACAAAATGCAATAACAGAAACTCTAAATGTCCAACTGAACATTAAACATTAACATTAGCATTGTGAACTAAGTCAATCGTAGAGACCATTGGTGGAAAAGGCTCTACGATAGACTTAGGCTTACGATGCTAAACGCAGCCCTAGGCTGTGGATCTATATATGCCCACCAAACCCTGCCGTGATACATCTTCTTTGGTGGGCAGGGCTTTTATGGCTGCGGGTTGGGCAGGTACCAGTCTGCACACATTGGCAGTACTGCAGGCATACCAGGCCGACCTTCTAAAAGAAATCAATGAGGGAGAGGGACCAACTCCTGATAATATTGCAGAGTTAAGAAAGGCTGCAGACTTGTCTCTCCGAGTCACCAAGGAAATGGGCCGTGCTATCAGACAAATGGGCTGAAGGTACACACACAATGTATCATACACAATGGTAACATTCTACAAGAACCGACAAGGACTAACTGAACAGAAGGAACCTAAATACAGATACAAATCAAACAATAACAAGGTGATCACAGGTGACACGGATGATGAAGACGATGAACCGGTGGGTAATTGAGGGAGTGAGTTCAGGTGTGAAGACACCAGGGATTCTGGGAAGTGTAGTGCAGATGAAGACAGAATGGTGCAGACGATGACTGTGACATAACTCCCCCCTCCCGGTAGGCGTGACCTCACGCCGTGGAACATTAATAGGGGTAGGGGGTTGGGCGCCCTGAAGGCTGATTAGGACGTGGCCTAACAGGGGCAGGAAGCCTCCAGGGTGGAGCAGTCTGAGCAGGCGGCCAGGGTGGAGCAGGATGAGAAGACGGCCAGGGTGGAGCAGGATGAGCAGGCGGCCAGGGCGGAGCAGGATGTGCAGGCGGCCAGGGTGGAGCAGGATGTGCAGGAGGCCATGGCGGAGACGCCCCTTCGGGTGGCCATGGCGGAGAGGACCCTTCGGGCGGCTATGGCGGAGAGGACCATTCGGGTGGCCATGGCTGAGAAGACCCTTCGGGTGGTCATGGCGGAGAGGGCCCTACAGTGGTGGTTGAAAACCAAGGGGTTTACCCCAAGGGGGAACCCATTCCGTTTGATCAGGGTTACGCGCAGATGCCTTTGTTCCCTATCTATGTGGAAGAAAACTTGGTTTCTGTCCCAAGTTGTTGGGAGCGTCATGTCGCCAGAAAGCCGTTTCGACAGACGCCTCCCTTACGGGCTGGGGCGCGGTCACGGACAGCCTCTTTACAAGAGTTCTATGGCAGGACCATCATTCCTCCTGGCACATAAATTGCCTGGAAATGTTGGCGGTGTTCCGAACTCTGAGGAGTTTTCTGCCAGACCTCATAGGCCACTCTATATAAATCATCATTGGGGTCTGAGACCCCACCCTCTATGCAGACTGGCACATCAGATCTTCCTGTGGTCCAAGGGGAGAATGTTGTCTCTCAGTGCAACATACTTCCCAGGGGATCAGAATCAGGGAGCAGACATCCTGTCGAGGCTGGGACTGTGGCCCGGGGAATGGAGATTCCACCCCGAGGTGGTGGAGTCAATATGTCAGAGGTTCGTCCCAGTGGAAGTGGGTCGTCGAGAGGCGTCACACTGTCCACTGTGGTTCTCCCTCACACATCCAACCCCGCTGGGGTGTGCCATGGTGCAGACGTGACCAAGGCTGAGTCTGTATGCATTTCCCTCGATCGCTCTCCTCTCGGAGTTCTAGAGAGGGTCTGTCGCGACGGAGTCAGTCTACTACTAGTAGCCCCGTTGTGGCCGGCCCGAGTATGGTTCTCCAAAATGATATCGCTCCTAGATGGCCCTCCATGGGAGATTCCCATCAAGAGGGACATGCTGACGCAGGCAGAGGGCTCAATATTTCACCCTCGGCCAGAGCTATGGAAACAGTGAGTCTGGCCCCTGATGGGGCACAGTACCGAGAGGCCGGCCTGTCAGCAGGAGTAGTCGAGACCATACTTAGCTCTAGAGCTCCCTGCACGAGGAAATTGTATGGCCTACAATGGAATGTTTTCACCGTTTGGTGCAGAAAGCATGAGGTGGACCCAGTTAACTGCCGGTGGCTTCAAGTGCTGGAGTTCCTCCAAGATCGCTTCTCGGCTGGTCTTACCCGTCCACACTCAAGGTGTACATGGCTGCCATTGCGGCTTTCCACGCTCCTCTGGGTGATGGGCCCCTGGGGAGACATCAGCTGGTCGTACATTTACTCCTTTGGGCTTGAAGGATGAGACCTGCATGCGATCTGGCAGTGGTTCTCAAAGGGCTGGTCGAGGCCCCCTTCAAACCTCTGGAGTCGGCTGAGGCCAAGAACCTTTCCTTCAAGGTAGCCTTCTTATTAGCCATTACTTCTCTGAGGAGGGTACGAGATCTTCAGGCGCTCTCTATATCTCATGGGAGCCTGGAGTTTGCTCCAGGCAACATTAGGGCTATCTTGCATCCCAGGCCGGGCTATGTGCCTAAAGTACCATCTAATGTGGCATGGCCTACGGTTCTGCAGGTGTTTCATCCTCCACCTCACGTGACATTGGAAAGGCTTCAGTTGCTCTGCCCTGTCAGAGCTCTAAGAATTTATCATCAGAAGTCTGCTGGTGTGTTTCGGTTCGCCCAAGAAGGGGCTTACCACATCCAAAAAAACCATCAGCAAAAACCATTCAGGCTATATATATGGCATATCAGGTGCGCAGTTTGCCTTCACCTTTGGCTGTGAGGGCTCATCCTACCAGAGGCATAGCGTCCTCTAGAGCCCTCCTTTCAGGGCCCCCTATCCAAGAAGTGTGTGATGCAGCTGGATGGGCCACCCCTCACACTTTTATTAGGTTCTACAGTCTGGACATCCCTTCTACGCCAGGCACTCTGGTGCTCTCGTCCTAAGTGTGCCTGTGCGCACCTTCACACTGGGAAAGGCAGGGCTTGTTGTGGCATAGTGGATACTTGTTCCCCAAAGTTTCGTAGTCGACGCAGTTTGAGTTCCCTCAAAAGGGAACATCTCAGGTTACGACTGTAACCCTTTCTCCCTGAGAAGGGAACGAGACACTGCGTCCCTTCGTTAAGCCTTCCCCTGCCAGGAAGCGACTTGCTTCATTACAAAAGCTGATGCTGTTGTGTGCCCTTTTTAGCTTCCGTGTATGCCGTCACACGTTACGTCATGACGCAACACCAATCACGATTGGCTTTGTTTCATTTATGCTTCGCACTGACGCTACGCTGGGGGGCGTTCCCCAAAGTGTTGTAGTCGACACAGGGTCTCGTTCCCTTCTCAGGGAACAAGGGTTACAGTCGTAACCCGAGACTTTTTTCCAGGTTGGTTTAGTTGGTTTAGTTTCCAGGTTGTTCATTGCACTCAGCTGTTCCCCGTCATCATTGTACCCAGCTGTTACCTGTTATTCATTGTTAGTTCTTTGTTTTATACCCTGTCTGTGTCAGTGTTTGTCATGGAGTCCTTGTTTGATGTCCGTGCACTTCCATGTTTCCATGCCTGTACTGTTTCGTGTTTCGTGTTTTCTGGACTGCCTTTGTTGGATTTTGACCTTTTGCCTGACTTGGATTATGATTACGGATTACCCCAATAAATTGCTATTGGATCTTACATTTCCTGTGTGTGTGTCCGTGACAGAAGGACTCCATCATTTATAGATCCAGCATTATGGGGTTTCGTATCCTTTCCCCCAACACGGAGAAGGAGAGGAGGGGACGAGTCAAGAATTTGATGACACTACGTCAGCAGGGCCAGACGGTGGGTTGTCTTGCTCAGACATTTTTGACTCTTTCAGCAGGCATGGGATATAATGATGCAGCTTTGAAAGACCTTTTTAATTGCTGCCTTGATGATCCCTTGCCAGCCTGGGAAATGAGGGGACTGGAGATACTGGACTTTGACGGCTTCGTCGGATATCTTCATTCCCGCAGCAGGTGGGATATATCAGTTGGGCTTAGATTTCCAGAAGGAGTGGCCGACTCGCTGCCGGTGTCACCAGACAAGATGGCTTCCACAATGGAGCTTCCTACCATCATTCCACCGCCTCACCCTTCACAGCTGGTTCCGGTGGTCCCTAAACGGAGGAGGATTTCCTCCGTGACTGTTCCGGTGGTCCCGAGTCCGGTGGTCCTAGTTCCGGTGGTCCTGAGTCCGGTGGTCCGGAGACGGAGGAGGAGGAGAAAGGTCTCCTCAATGACTTGTCTGGTGGCTCCTAACCCAGACACCATTCCAGAGGTGACTGCCATCCCTGACGCGCCACCCAAGCGTCTCGCCCTGACGGCGCCACCCAAGCGTCTCGCCCTGACGGCGCCACCCAAGCGTCTCGCCCTGACGGCGCCACCCAAGCGTCTCGCCCTGACGGCGCCACGCAAGCGCGCCACGCAAGCGTCATGCCCTGACGGCGTCACCCAGACGCCTCGCCTTGCCAGCTCCGCTCAAGCTGCTCGCCAGCGCTCTCCCAGAGCCTTCACCGCTGGTCCCGTCCAGCCCAGAGCTTTCATCGCTGGTCCCATCCAGCCCAGAGTCTTCACCGCCCTGGCCGCCCGAGGGGTCTTCACCGCCCTGGCCGCCCGAGGGGTCTTCACCGCCCTGGCCGCCCGAGGGGTCTTCACCGCCCTGGCCGCCCGAGGGGTCCTCACCGCCCCTGGCCGCCCGAGGGGTCCTCACCGCCCTGGCCGCCCGAAGGATCCTCACCGCCCTGGCCGCCCGAGGGGTCCTCACCGCCCTGGCCGCCCGAGGGGTCCTCACCGCCCTGGCCGCCCGAGGGGTCCTCACCGCCCTGGCCGCCCGAGGGGTCGTCTGCTTCGCCCTGGCCGCTGGCTAAACCATCACCCCCTGTTTCTGTTCCCTTCCATGGACCTGGCCCCCCATCCCTCCCCCTGATCCTCCACCGTACCACCTCCCTCCTGGACTCTTGTTTTGTTTGTTCTTTGTGGGTCTTGGAGCGTCTGGTAGCCGCTCCGTAGAGGTTTTGTCACAGTGTCTGGTTTGTGTTCCCCGGGTGTCCACTAGAGGTCTCTTCCCCATACTGTCACCATTCACTCTGGAACTGCATCCCCCACAATCCTTGTCTGTACCAATCACTGTTCATTGCACTCAGCTGTTCCCCGTCATCATTGTACCCAGCTGTTACCTGTTATTCATTGTTAGTTCTTTGTTTTATACCCTGTCTGTGTCAGTGTTTGTCATGGAGTCCTTGTTTGATGTCCGTGCACTTCCATGTTTCCATGCCTGTACTGTTTTGTGTTTCGTGTTTTCTGGACTGCCTTTGTTGGATTTTGACCTTTTGCCTGACTTGGATTATGATTACGGATTACCCCAATAAATTGCTATTGGATCTTACATTTCCTGTGTGTGTGTCCGTGACAATAACACTCTGAAAACTTTCCTGGTTTCTTTCAAAAGTCAAAGCCACAGTCATTCAAACACGGTGTGCTGTGAGGGCAAGTGAATAGATATTAAATATTAAAGGGTTAGTTCACCCAAAAATGTCACTATTTACTCACCTCCATATCATTCCAAACCCATAATATAAGACTTCTGTTTATCTTCGTAACACAATTGAAGATATTTTTAATGAAATTGAGAGATTTTTGTCCCTTTATTGACAGTCTATGCAACTTCCACTTTGACAACTTCCACTTAATGAACATTAATAGATCATAAAACGAATCAAGAATGAAGCTCATTGGTTCTTGTGGAAGCTCAAACGTGTTGTGTTACACGAGAATGAACCTTATTGGTTCTCGGACGTCATACAAGCATGCTTGAGCTTCCGTTGATCATAACTGATGTGTGCGTTGATGAATGGTTATATGTGAATAAAAGATTAAATTAAATCTGTTCATCATATAAAGTGATCGTCTCTTCAGAAAATTTAGACTAAACTGCCTGATTCTCATGGATTAGTTTTACAATCTCTTTATGAACTTTTTAATGCGTCAAAGTTGTAGTTGTGTAGACTGTCAGTAGAGGGACAGAAATTTCTCAGATTACATAAAAAAATATGAACGGAAGTCTTACGGGTTTGGAACGACATGAGGGCTAATAATTAAAGACAGGCTTTGTATGTGTGGGTGAACTCACCCTTTAATGAATATTAGATGAACACTATACTATATGTTGTCTGGAATATCCCAGTAAATTTACTAAATTAAAACAACTGGCAGCTGTGATTGCCAGATATTCACAGAAAATTAAATATTTCCAGTGTATTATAGATTCCTGTACATTATGAACATTTATTTCATTAAGTGGTTTTATTTTAATATACCCATCTACACTGTAAGTTGCTTATCCATACATAGAAAAAAAATTTAAAATGGACATGGCATTGTATGTCATTTTACTATAAAATATCAATTATATTACCATATAATTTACAGTGAAAAACAGGAAACGACCCAGAAGTCTTTGTGTGACACATGGTTACCAAAGTTTATATTTTGTGTAAATAATTTTGGTTCTTCTTTTTGTTATTAATATTGTACATTAGGCAATATATATTTTATGTTCTTTAGTTATTACAAATTACAATATTTAAGTGTTATGTTTGTTACCCTGATGGTGCTTTGTCTTTGAGTGCATGACCCCGCACACTGTCTTTATGTGAATATTGGTCATGTTTAATGGACTGGCCACTTATGATGAACTCATTGGATTTTCTATTGTGTCACCTCTGTAGTGGTTATCAGTACATTTTAAGAAAGAAAGAAGAAAGAAAGTCATATGGGTGAGTAAATATTGACAGAATTCTTGAATTCAATTTATTCTATATTAAAGAAATAACGTCTGAAATGGTTTTGTACCATTGTGTGTGTGTGTGTGTGTGTGTGTGTGTGTGTGTGTGTGTGTGTGTGTGTGTGTGTGTTTGTGTTTGGATGAACTACACATCAGGAAAAGCTACTACTGCAGGTGCATTCCCCTAAAAACCTATTGGGGTAAATCAGTCATTCCTGCCATGGGTTCTTTGCTTTAGAGAAGAGATCATTGGGCCCTGCCATTAACTACGTTTACAACACCTTTTGTTTTAATTTCAATTGATGAACACGAAAGTATTGTTTACATGAACGGTAAATAAAGTGATCGGGTTAATGTGCGAATTTATGTCACAAGCTTCAAATCAAAATAGATTTTTTGACACTGCACGTATGTACAGAGTTTCCCGCTTTTTATCGCATTCTCATACAATACCTTATTTTCTTTGTTTCAAAAAAGCACTTAATATTTATCTATTAGGAGATGATGAGCACATGAAGCTTTTTGCCATGCTGCTTTATTTATCAAGCAGTAAAAAAGCCCTTTCCCGCACCTAAAACAAGGCGTCTGTGGATGAAAGTCTGAAGCAAGGACTGGCGATACATTGTCTGGCACCACTTAACAGACAATGAATGGGAGTATTTTAGAATGACACAAGTCACGCCAGTTGACACTTTATTCAACAATAACTACATTAAACGACAACATAACGACAATGTTATAACGCCATTTCTATGTCATTGCACAATATGCTTACATATTGCAAGGTTTGACAAAACATACCATGAGTTGACTTCGGTACAAAGTCGGTACTGAAATTTTTAAATTGTGACGCTTTGAGCGCTAAGCAGAATCATAAACACCTCTGATTGGCCATTGTGTTCACGTACTCATTGGATATGTCGGGAGCGTTTGAGAGCACACCGAAGTGTTTGAAAGTGTTTTAAAAAAACGGGAGCAGGAGCCAAGCGCTCTGTGAAGAGCATCATGTATATTTACAACATGTTATTGAAGCGCTGATCATTGTAGCCAATCACAGACATATCCGATGAGCGCGTGAGTACAAGGGGCAATCAGAGGTGTTTATGATTCCGCTCAACAGCCTCACATTTTAAAAATATCTGTACCGACTTGGTACCGAAGTACTTTTTGACAACTCTACTATGTTTGCATATTTTTACTGTTATTTACTTATAATATGCAATATGTGATATTGCAAGGCTTGACAAAGCATTCTATTACTTATATTGTGTATCCTTATAAATAACAATTATGCACTTTCCAGCTTCAGTATTCAATCCGATCAAGTGTTTACATGACCTGTTTGGAACGGATTAGAAAAATGTTACCCCCTCCCCCAATACAATCCGAATGAGATTTTAATCGGAATTGGTCAATTCATTCCTATTGACATGGTTACATGTGACTTTTCTATTCCGACTGCACTACTAGACTGATTTTAATCGGATTATTAGGGTCAGTGTAAAAATAGCCATTGCTGTATAACCCTTACCTGATCAAGAACTTCAACCAGATCAGCACTGACATTTCCTATGTAATATTGAGGTTAGGGTAAAGGCCAAGAGATCTGAGTGAGGAAGGGCAGCGATTGAGTGAGGTGTTATCAGTGAGCCTCAGTCCTCAAGATTTTGGTTCAGCTGTATCAGGGGGTTAACTCTTTACACTCAGATCATATCACACGGTCTCAGCGGGATGCTCAATAGGCAAGAGACCATGCTAAATGATATCAGACAGGGTGTGGAATCAGGGCAGGACATTAGCATCTGCCAACCCGCCAAATGTGAGTGGATTTCAGCAGTAGTGTGTTGGTCAATTCCTTCTAGCCACTTTGTCAGGTTGAATTTTATAAATAATATATACATTTTTCAGTTGTAGTCTTTTAAAAAGTCATCTGAAATAATAAACTATAAGTGCAATGTAGTGATTAATATAGATAGTGAAATATCTGAAATGCTTCCAATACTCACCTCATCTCTCTGACAGCGAGCTGACACACAAACCCGCCTCCGCTCACTCACTCATTTAATTTGCACCACATGAATATTGTTGGTGTTACAAGCAGTGGTGGAAAGGGTACTGAAAAAACATACTCAAGTAAAAGTAGCATTACATTCCAAAAAATGTAGTGTGAGTAGAGTAAAAAGTACTTGTCCAAAAAACTACTTGAGTAAGAGTAAAAAAGTAGCTTATTTAAAAGTACTCACGAGTAGTGAGTAGTGAGTACTGAGCTGTGGATTCTACCCCTTACAATAAACACTGTGCACTACAATTTATAAATTTAAAAAAATTGCACATACTGTAATTCACATTACATTTTGTTCTTTGTCAGAAAGATTGAAGAATATCTATCATCCATCTTTTTAAAATGCATCAAATCAGTACACTCATCACCATTTAAATCATTATTTGGGGGGAAAAGCATTTGAAATTAGGCGAAAATCCACTGGGCCTGAGCATGCTATTGTTGCACATAAAATATTAATATTCATAACTGTGCAAAGAATTAAAAAACCTTTAGAAACTCATATGATAGTTCAGCATCACACACCATGAGATGGGTTAAATAGAGAGATTAAAAAATACCCAATTTCTCTCCAAAACGGTACCAATGTTAGTGATTTGATAAATTAGAATCACTAATATTATCAGATTACCTCACCTAATGCACTGAAAAAGGCTAAGATAGTGAGCTAACACTAATTACACACTTTAATTCCATGATATTAAATATGTTACAATTTAAATGTAAATGCATTGTTCTAGAAGGGTGGCATCATCCCTTACATTTTACACGGCTACATGTACTCACATTGTAATGCTGATAATATAATTTGTAAGGAAAATTGTGCATTAAATAGGGAAGTTATATCCAGGAAACTTTTACAAAAGAAACAAACAAACAAACACACACACACACACACACACACACACACACACACAAATGCATGTCTCTTTGTAGTCTCGGTGAAGCGGTTTTATCAGCAGCATCCACACACAAAAAAAAAGTTCAACATGAAAAATGTTTTTGCGCAAGTGCACTTGCCAAATGAAGACGGATTGTAATGGATCAATCAAAAAACTTTGTTTATTAACGAGCTGTAGTCACGCACTGACAGAAATGCAGTTCAAGTTAACGCCATTGTTCATAGAGTGCACTGATTCTGAATCTGGCGGCATGGCGAGCGCGAGACGCGGCAGTGCACAGATCGTGACGCGCGTCTCTCTATAATGTGATTGTGAATTAAATGGGAGCGGGAATTCACCACATTATGAACTCGTCACCCAATACCCCCAACCTCAGACCAAATGTTAGGCCCTGTAGACAGGCCAGCCTATATAAATATCATATTAAGCAGAAATGTGAAATGTACCTTTAGCATATTAGAGGAAGACGCTGATATCTGGATTGAATTGATGCGTGAAGAATGCACTTCCACAGCATTTTTAAAATTAAAACAAGCATGTAACGAGTAACGCCCACAAACAGAAGGACAATAGCGGAGAAAAAGTACCGATACATCACTTAAAGGGCACCTATTATGCAAAATTCACTTTTACATGCTGTTTGAACATAAATGTGTGTTGGCAGTGTGTGAGCAAAACCACCCTAGAATGATAAAAATCCACCCAGTGTTTTTTTTTACAATCTCAATCATATGCACTATCTCAGAATGAGCTGTTCTAAGATTCAGCTTTTTTGTGACGTAGAACATGGGAAAGGGGTTTGATTGACAGTGTGGTTGAGGCAGACCCCTCCCTCGGTGATCTGATCCTCCATTGTTGTTTCAACGACAGCCGGACCGCTGTTCTGAAGATTTGTGCTGCCTTCTAGAAAATGCCTCCTAAGAAAAATAAGTGTTTTGTTGTGGGCTGTAATACTTCGCATAGTTGTTTGCACTTGCTTCCGACATCAGAGCCACTTAAAACGCAGTGGGTGGATTTTATTTATGAAGGAAATGCGCCTCTTACACTCCCGAAGTACGTTTATGTTTGCTCAAATCATTTTGAGAGTGACTGTTTTTTGAACGGCGGTCAATTCAAAGCAGGTCTTGCCACAAAATTAATCCTCAAGGGTGGATCGTTGCCTAGTGTTCGCGATCCGACGACAATTCCTGAAGAAGTAAGTGTATTTTATGATTTCTGAGGTAACGTTAATAGTCATCGACAACAAATGTTGTTGTCGTCGTCGTCGTATGATTTATGTAATTTAAACCTTTTAAATAACCACACGTTTTCATATGTTTTTTAAGATATTGTTATTATCGGTATTTGTGTTTGTGTTTTCAAACATTTGCGTCAACGTTATCACAGTTTGTGTGTGTCTGTGTGTGTGTTGCACAGCGATGACAACGCAATGAGTTCATAAATGTATCAAATAACCATTCCGAGACATCCTGGTCCATTCTCGATCGTGTTTCTTCAGCCGGAGTCTCTTCGTCATCTGGGTCGGACTCTGGTTCAAACATGTATGGCCGAATGCCATACACAATTGCGGGTCTATCACTCTCGGCCATTATGGTTCTACCGACTGTTAATTGCCATAGTTATGCAAGTTACGCCCACATCCAGCGGCAGGGTGGGGATTAGCAGCTCATTTGCATTTAAGGTCGTCTGCCTCAAAACAGCTTGTTTCAAAACAGGCCCCAAAAATGACACATTCAAATGGTTATAATAAATTAACTGGGGGGTATTTTGTGCTGAAACTTCACAAATACATTCTGGGGACACCCAAGACCAATATTACATCTTGTAAAAAGGGCCATAATAGGTGCCCTTTAAAATGTACTCAAGTAAAAGTAAAATTACACAATTTTTAAACTACTCAAAAAAGTACAATTTCTGAAAAAAACTACTTAATTACAGTAACGTGAGTATTTGTAATTCGTTACTTCACACCCCTGGTTACAAGGCTTGAATTTTGGCTTTGTGTGTATATGGGATTGCGTGTATAGAGTGGTGCAGGTATGACTGTTTTCAGTGTACGTCGTAGAACAAAACATCAAAGTATCGTCATGTTATGTTAACCACCGGCTTTATTTTACTCAGAAATCGAAAGACCGCATTATTAAAACCCCATAGTAAAATCTCAAAGGAAACAGCGACGAATTAGACTTATGGGTTCTGACATCATACCTGCACCAGTAATAAATTGAGTTATTTTTTACTGCTTATTTGGTCAAACACACACAGAATAACACAGTCATTTATGTTTTAAGTGAAGGTAACCAGTTGAGAAAGAAAAAAACATGTGCGAGTACAATGTATCTGTGAGTCCGCTCTTAAAGTTACAGCAGCCTTATATACCTGCTGCTAAATTATGAGATAGGATTGGCCGTTTTTCCATGGTATCGATACAATTGTGGCCAGTAAAAATTCTGAGTGGCTAGTAACATTAAGTAATTATAACTGCTAATACTTTATTATATTTTTGTGCTGCTTTATATGGAATAGAATATGCAATATTTCTTAATGAATTGCTATATTTCTTATTTTAGAAGTAAGAGGACATGCCTGCTCAAGCAAATTAGTTTTTCCAAACTCACCCTTATTTTCACTTGAATCTGATAGTGTGATAAAAGAAAAATAAGTCATATGATTTCCATCTATATAAATTGCTTAATGTTTTATCAAATATATTAAAATATTATGGGGACTTGACAACATGACAGGGTTTTGTCACTTTTTTCTTGGTTTGGTGACAGAGCTCTGACATTCCTGTCTTGTCATGGTGAGCATGCGGTTCCGAGTTTGTATGGGCCATGCGCGCTTCTGTCCATGTGAGTTGTTTTGTGTTTGGAGCGTGGTGTTCGGATCCCGGTGTGTTTGTCTTCTGTTAAGTGTGTTTGTCTTCTGTCGATTTGGTGTTTGATCGGTCCGCTCTTCTATCCACATTAGTTGTTGTGTTCTGTGTAGCACATGGTTTGTGTTTACATCAGCCGCGTCCTTTCTTGTTGTCTTCTGGTGTGTCACACGCGGCTCCTGTTTTCATCGGCCGTGTGTTATGTCTTGTATGAACATGAGTGGTTTCATTAGCTGCGTGTTCATGTCTTGTTTTGTTTGATCACATGGCTTGTGATCGTGTTCGCTGGCCATGTGCTCTTGTTAACTGTCACCATCTCGCCAGTGGGGCGCCTAAGTTTATATTATACTCTACAGTATATTACAAATAAATCCTAATCTTATCATGACAAACTATATAAAACTCCAAAATAGATATTTACAGTAATAGATTAATTTATGACAAGAGTGCACCTCAGAAAATCTACATCATAACAGGAGTTATGACCTTTGTCACAAAAAGTCGATACTCACACTTTTAATAATTGAATCTTTGGTTATCTTGCTAAATGTTCATAATAAAACATATATAGAAGTATTTTTCCATAAACATTTATAAAATAATATATATATATATATATATATATATATATATATATATATATATATATATATATATATATATTATCCTCAGAAATAGAATACTATCTTTTTCATTTCCTTTTTTACTTTACATATTTTAGTAATTATTATAAATTAGGTACCATAAGAAAAGGTACATTCTTTTAGTGGGCTCATCCCCTTATTGGGCGTCGTCATGGTCACAACCTTTTCTACTCTTGACAAAACATTGTCGGAGAGGTCTGAGTCTCAAGGTTCCATATTTTGTGATATAAGTGATATTTGGAAAGAAATGTATTAATTTGTTACAGCAGAATGCATAAAAAAATTCAATGGAATCACCCAGTGGCTATTTTTGGTATTGCGCCTAAACAGTTTTGTGATATCAACTTCAAATTAGGAACACAACTTGGTTAAACATATGGTTTTAATTTTAGAGTAATTTTAGGGTAATTTTTTATATTTATATTATCCTCAAAAATAGAATATTATCTTTTTCATTTCCTTTTTTACATTACATATTTTAGTAATTATTATAAATTAGGTACCATAAGAAAAGGTACATTCTTTTAGTGGGCTCATCCCCTATTGGGCGTCGTCATGGTCACAACCTTTTCTACTCTTGACAAAACATTGTCGGAGAGGTCTGAGTCTCAAGGTTCCATATTTTGTGATAGAAGTGATATTTGCACAGAAATGTATTAATTTGTTACAGCAGAATGCATAAAAAAATTCAATGGAATCACCCAGTAACTATTTTTGGTATTGCACCTACACAGTTTTGTGATATCAACTTCAAATTTGGAACACAACTTGGTTAAACATATGGCTTTAATTTTAGAGTAATTGTAGGGTAATTTTTTTTGTAAAATATATATTTTATATAAAAGAAAAACATATTTAGTACAGTACATTTGATTTACAGTAAATTTAAATGATTTAAATGTGCTTTCACTTCAGCAATAATCTGCTAAATGTCTTCTTTAAAACAAGACCAATCTTAGGTCCAAAGCATTCTTGAATCCATTTAGGTTTGGATTTTGCATTTTCAAGTCCATTATCAAAAAGGGGGGTGACAGTTAAGGGGAAATAAAAAGCCTAAAATCTGAGTCCTTGAGTCCTTGCCTAATCCCTAAACCCCTTACCTCAACCCTGACATACTGCAGAAATGACAGAGAAATGACTGCATACTTAAGAAGGTTCAGTCAGATTATTCAAATCAAAATTTGAATATTAATATTAAATATTATATCATATTAAATAATATTTAAAAAATTGAAGATTTAAAGCAAACTTTGAATATTAAATTTAGCTATGCATTCCTCACTTCACACTTATGCAATGTGAATTGTTCTTTAATTCTGTGCTAGACATTACTGTATGTTTCATGGTGTAAAAAGTCTTCAAAAAAGTCTGAAACATTTAGTGTCAAAAGATTGAGGGTGTACTTTATCTAACCTCTTTCTCTTACTCTTTGTCTCTGTATTTTCAGAATGCTCTCTTCCAAAATGTGAGCCCAAGCTTGAGTTACCCAGTCACACAGGTAAAACACTGTTATTGCTGGAATTTATTTGTTTGAGAGCTCTATTACTAAGCCCTGGTTTCACAGACAGGGCTTTGATTAAGCCATGACTAGACCTTAGTTCAATTAAAACATTTACGTAGCTTTTATAAACGTCCCCCAGAAAAAAAAATATTACTTGGTTGCACCTTGCAACAAAACAATGGCAGTGACACATTTTAAGATATGCAGTCAGTGCAAGTTGCTTTCATTTAAAACAATTCAAACACGTATTTTAGTCTGGGACCACCTTAAGCCTTGTCTGTGAAATATGGGTATATATGGGTTAAATGTTTGATATTAACCTTTAGTCTTTTTTTCTGTTATTGTGCCATAAGGTTTATGTGTGCTTATACTGTGTCTGTTGTGTCCAAGCTGTTTTATTTATTTAAGTTTGGCCTATAATGTTTTTGAAGTCCTCAAATCATGAGTCTCCTTTTAGCTATTAGCATTGGTTAAGTTTTTGATGATTTTGAATGTAATTAATGTGTCATTTATATTAGGGATGCAACGATACCGCTTTTTCAAAACCGATCCGATCCGATCCCAAAATTCTGAGTATCGGCCGATACCGATACCAATCCGATACCAGCACAGTTTTTTTTTTAAATCAAGTAGAATTTCAATAACTGTGTGTTAAACTGATAATCACTCTTTTGTGAGTTAAACACCATCTACTTAATACAGACAACTTCATTATAAAGAAAAACAACAAATCCAAAAAATATATGATCATAATATATGACAAAAATGCTATTATAAACTAGATCAGTGGATAGTTCAGCAGTAAAATCTAGTCTAGAAATATCACGAGTGCACAATAATTGTATAAAATCTGAACATTTAGTGAAAAAAAAAAACATTTAGTGGGGAAAAAGTCAGAGACAATAAGTGTAACACTAAATCTTGTAAAACGTTACACATTGCTCTTTATATTGTTGTAAAATACATTCATGAAAAACAAGATAACAAAAATCAAAAAGATATTTTTTTATAGAAGCCTAGGCTATGTAATTTGAGACATGTTTTAAATGTATAGCACAGCTGTTTAATGAGGCAGCAACATATGATAGATAGGACAGAACAAGAAAGGCTATTAATAATCCTTCATTGCACAAAAGGCTCCAGTACAGTGCGGCACAAAGCGCTTATGCACATCCCGAGCGCAGAATGATGCGCTTGAAGCAACACAGAGTCACAGCGCGCAGCGCGTCGAGTCCGCATTGAAAAGTTCAAAGCACAAAGGAAAGACATATTGATGCGTAGTGTATTACACAGTATCTATCTCTATGCAATAGTTTATTGAGCCTTTTCTTTTAACAGTTTTAAATATCAGTTACTGTGCGCGTGAAGAACAATGATAGTGCTCTGACTCCAGTGTTGTGATCTAACAGACACACGGTAGAAAGTAACATGATTTAGTTACAGCAATAAAGTCCAGCAATATAAAGTTGTTTTATGCGAAACCATAGACCTTTATCTACAGATCAAGTATAATAATATTAACATTGAATCATCTTGGAGAGAGTTTCATCATGTTGACTGTCGTACCCGAACGTGACGCGCTGTTTGATGCTGAATGGAGAATGATTGACAGCCGCAGCAGAGGGAAAAAGTTTACGTGATCTTGAATTTAATTACTTAAATATGAATTTATATCTCACATTATACTACATAATGGCTTCAGAACACTTATAAGATAGTGCACGAAAACTTTATGGTGCTTTATAATGTTTTTGTGCCTTTTGTGGGTTAACTATAACACAGAATAGTAGACGCACAATATCGGATTTGGATCGGCCTCATCTGACCGATACCCGATCCGGCAAAAATGGCAGTATCGGAGCCGATACCGATGCTGAGTATCGGATCGGTGCATCCCTAATTTATATGAGGTTGTTGCACATTATGTTTGGTTTCAATTTTTATTTGGTTTGTATTAAAGGTGCAGTGTGTAAACATTTTGAGTATCTATTAACAGAGATGCAATATGACATCCAGAACTATGTGTTCAGTGGTGTATAAAGAACTTACTTAATAAACCGTAATGTTTTTATTACCTTAGAGTGAGACATTTATATCTACATAGGCGCGGGAATCCCCTTCTATGAAGGTCGCCATATTCTGACGTCATGTTACTACCGTAGCCGACAGCGAACAAACAGCGTTACAGAGCACGTTTCGTCACTACCTTAAAAGAGAAGCCGCAGAAAGCTAGAAGAAGCTAGCCATAAACACCGTGAGTAGTGACTTTTCCCTTGTCAGTGGTGTAAATATGTAGTTGGATTGTTTCATGTAACTTAATTCTTCTCCCTCGCTGTGTTATGGCTTTGCTATGTGGGGATAAATGTGCTGGTTAAGTTCGTGAGACAGCTGATTAGTAGGCTACTCTTGTCATTGACCGTAAAACAGTTACAGGAATCACCAACCCGTCGATCTTGGAAGCATTTTAAGTCGATCGAGTTTCCAAAATCAGAGAAAAAAGCCTATTGTGTGTAGTAAGTGCACTTACCATGGTGTCTAGGGGATACGGAGGCGCGTGTGCTGTTACAATCATGTCATTTTTGCGGCGCGCACCTTTGGACTCATGCAGACTCGTCGAGTATAAACAAGGCTTAACGCTTTAACCAGCTCAGCCACAGTAACAGCTCATATTAGCCAGCTAAACTTTTACTACCCTGTTAGAAAAAATATATAGTTGCATAGTTTCATGTGGTTCTTCTCCCTCGCTATATTAAGGGTTTGCTATGTGGGGAGAATGTGCTGGTTACGTTCGTGAGACAATCAGCTGATTACTATTATTATATTATGTATTAAGACCCTTGATGCTCACCTGACTATGGCTTTGTAATCTTTATCCATGATGTGGTTTATAATGGACTGTGGTACAGAAACTTGGTTTACTCTGGCTATTCTCTGCTGTCTCAGACGACGATGTTTGTCCCGTTTTAGCCACCGTAGCTTCTTCGAAAGTGAGGGGTGAGAAGTGGGCTGAGCCCTTAGTGAAAACTCGCAACCGAACCGCTAGATGTCGCCAAAAGCTACACACTGCACCTTTAAGTCTTGAAATCAATGTTCACCTGCAAGAATACGAAATATCGTCTTTTATCTGTAAGGTTGATTCGGTTAAGAGAACTGTTCTAGCGTTTTCAACACTACTGAGCTGATTCCACATTTTTCTTTTGGCTGGTTTAATCTATCAATTTATAACTAAATTGAGGCTGAAGGTGATATCATTGAACTAGATTATTTTACCATACTGAAAATCACGTTTATGTATTACTTGAGCATGGATTGTACACTTTCTTGGAAATCAAATCTTCATATTAGAAAAAAAAAAAAATATATATATATATATATATATATATATATATATATATATATATAATTTTTTTTAATTTTTTTTTAAATCAGGCAGTCAGGAGGTTCTATGACACATTTGGGAAGTAACTATACTTGACCCAGTTATGTCTAATATTAGTTGAACATTTGCTTGTCCCAAGATAATATCTTCCGCAGCCAGTCGACACAGTTAATATCTGATTATCTGCCTTTATTGAGCACTGGTGCCTTATTAAATAATTTTAGTTTTTCTTGCATGACATTATTTTCTTGCCATTTTGTGGGTCATTTCTTTCTGAATGTAACACAAAACAAAATACAAAACTTCTAATATTGCAAGAATAAATTGCTGAGGTTTGTGTAGAATTCGCCATGCTGGTTATACAAGTGATGCTCTTTATTTCATTGACGCTCAAGGTGCATGGAAAATTTTTGTGAATGGCAATGATCTAAATCAGTCAAGCGTGTCTATAAATAACTGAGGGTGTAGGACATTTCTTTGTTTCTCACATTCATCCCCTACTGCACCTTTCATATGGGACGCCAGCTTGTTATTAATTTCAAGCGGTGTCATTCATAATCAACTCTCTAATGACTACTGAACCTCGATGTAGCAATGTTCAGGAAAGAAGGAGGCAGGAACCGGCGAACAATCAAAATATACTTTATTTAAAATAAAATAAACAAACCAAAATACCGCCAGCAGCCCCTCGTGGACGACTGCTGGCTACCGAAAATTAACATAACTACCAGCAGCCCCTCCCGGACGACTGCTGGCTAAAATAAAATACAAATACAAAAACCAAAACACAACGTAAAACCAGGCCTGTTCCTCTCTTGATCATTAACGTTGTCGCTCCTTCTTTATGCTTCCGCTCCTCCGTGAGAGATGCGAGACCGGTGTTCTTCACAGGTGTTGTTCATTATCAATCGCACCACCGGCCTCGTGCCATTCTCTCACGTCCCTCGGCCATCCTGTTCGCCACACTCGCACCTACAGTAATAACCAAATAACAAATCCAAATCAATGTAGTATTTTGAATCTTTCTCCTAACACAAAAACACTAGGCCTAACTAATAACATAAACTCATACCAACACATGAGGAAACATTTTTAAATATAAAACCTAGCAAATAAAGTTTTAGGTTTGCTGCTTGTAGGAAAGTGAGCTCTGCCCTGTTCCCAGCAGTAGATTACTCTTTCTCTAATTGGAGATTGAAGTGTATTAGACCCATGCCGAGATGTGCCGGAATCTGGTATGTTCTCAGATCCGGAGGGAGTCACTCGCACAATGGCCAACTCCAGGGGATGTCTTTATGCTGTCTGCCAAAGTCCTCGACATGCTCATCACCACCAATCAGTCCCACCATAGCTGCTGGCCAGTAGAGTAAACTTGAAGGCTCCAATGATTCTTTTAGTACCCAAAACCTTAAAACACCTCTTTCAGATAGATGGACACACAAATACACATTCAAACATTCTGGCAAGCTTCATTCCAAAGCAGCTTTCAAGTAGGTTTAAGTCTAATACAGTGATGTGTTGATGTTTTAAAATAACTTTGAAGTTCACTTCGTTTGACATATAAAGCACTTTGAAGGGAAAGGAAGTTAGCACAAAGTACTTTTGTGGTTTTCTGAGGTTAGAACATTTCTGAATGGTTGAATGTGCCAAAAGCAAGGTACTTGCTGTTTATGTGAGGGCAACAGTTCAGTTAACGGTAAAATGTGCAGGTTTTGTTGTTAACTGTTTGGTAGATGAGCAGTAAAGAGCAGTAAAGAACAAGAACTGACCAGCACACTTAGCCACACCGGCAAGATCTTCTTCTCAACAGCATTTATAAATAGCTGACCCAGTCCAAGTGGACTACTTTTCAGGTTGCCTCTGAAATAGGGCTTGCGGTATAACAAATAGGTAGAATATTTTTCAGATGCTGTTTAATAGAACAATTGTTGGACCACAAAGCTTTCAGTTTATTTTTATTTTTAAAGCCAAACTCTTTTCTGACCATGACTAATTAAAAATTAGGATCTGTCAGATTTGGAAAGAGTCAGAAGGGAATGAATTAACAGTGTATGAAACCGATAAGATCATGGGAATTACCAGTCTGAAGCAGAAAATAACAATGGTTCCTTCAGTTCATGCTTTTTTCCTTTATGGTTCAGGTGAGGAGAGTCCATGGTACTTTCACATTTAATCAGTAAATTGGTTGAATTTTGAAGGCTATAGAGTCAGCCATCAAACACTGAACTTGTCTAGATACACGCATCAACATTATGAACACAAATAGGTATGAGACCACATTCCTACTTAAGTGGACCCTATCTAGGGGCAGTGACAGTGTGAACGTAAAGAGACGTTCACAGAGAGTATTTAGAGAAAGGGAAATAGATGAGGTGTGTGATATATTTTTTCATCATAAAAGAATAATTACGGACTATTTTCCATAAATAGATTTTCACTTCCTTGTCAAAATGAGAGGGTTCACAGTGTCAATATATGCATAACATTTCTTATTTATGTTTTTTTGGCAGTTCTTGGCAATTGTCAATATAGGTTACAAAACAAAACGTCTCAATTACGTATGTAACCCTCGTTCCCTGAAGGAGGGAACGGAGATGTAGTCGACGTGTCGACTGATTGGGATCACGCTTAGGGAGCCTGTCATCTTCGAGTACTGTTAAAATGAGCCAATGCACATTGGTGTGCGAGATTGCGGCGCGGGTATAAATAAGGAAGTGGATGCACACACCAATTGTTTTTCGCTGAGGAGCCGAGCGGAGCCCGGAGTCAGCTGTGGTCCAGCAATAGTGGCGACGGGTCTATGTCTCCGTTCCCTCCTCCAGGGAACGAGGGTTACATACGTAACCAAGATGTTCCCTTTCAGTCTCTCACGTGCGACGTGTCGACTGATTGGGATCCCAATTAAAACGCCACTAGTGCTGCCACCTTCCAGTGCCTAGATAGAAGCCTCCTGATCCCCCACATTCTTTTGAGGCGGAGATGGAACATGGCTTAGGCCAGCTGTTCATAGGACTACTGAGAAGCGTGCCCTATCAATGGAAGGAAGGGACGCTGCGGGGGCCACATCCTGCCCGAAGGGAGGCAACATGTGGAGAATACACATATGTTCTGAGCGGATGACCGGGCAGTACAACATATGGAATGTCACTGGAGTGGCTCCAGGCTATGACAGGGGGGAGACTCAACCAGACAGTGACGAAGACACAGGCTCGCCGCAGGGAGCCGTACCGTGTAAGAATACACATATGGGATCGCCGTAGGGATCACAACATATGGACCGAGCCTAACACAGGTTCCACCAGTGCATACGAGTGATAAGCCTGGCTTCGGACGTTTGCACGAAGGGTATGGAGGAACTCGACAGGATTCGGCTAATAAGGGGAACTCTACTGGAGCAAGAATTGCGCACGTATCCAGTCCAGTATGAGGGGAATGGCGCAGCAAGCTGACACTTTGAACCGGGCTTACAGTGAAACTGGCTTCATGTGAAGGGAGCCGACGAGAAGCAGCGGTTCGACACATAGGCTAGTTCTCTAGCGAAAGTTATAGGTGTCTCCCAGCCCCCAACTCTATTTAACATCTGTTCAGCAAGGCACTCTGTGTCAACGTCTAGGAGGGAGCAATACTCTCACTTAAGAGGAGCTCACCCATTTCAATTTCAATTTATTGATGGATAGCCCCTTGAGATGCAGCATCTCGTTTTCAAGAGGGTCCAAATACACATATACATAATACAACAGGAAAAACAAAAACAAACAAACAAACAAACAAACAGACAAAAAACAAATGCTCAAAACAACTGAGTTACTAGGCAGCTTACACCCACACCCCAGACTGAAGAAACATCATAGCTCAGATATGTACAGTACATATGCTCAGTACATAATACATAAGAGATTCAATTTGAAAAGGTATCACATAAGAAAGACAGAGGTTGAATCCACAGGAGGTAAATCAATTAAACAATAAAGCAAAATACAATTACAAGCAATACTGTTTAGTCCAACATCAGTAACATGCACACACATTGTTAAGATGTGAAATATAAATAATCTGAATCTGCGAAAAAATGAGATGGATTCCAATCGCACGTAGCTTTATAATGAAAAGCTTTATTTCCAGCTGCTGAAAAGATTCCTGGTACAGTAAATACGACATATTGATAGTTCTTTCAGATATGGAGGACAATCGAAGTAGGCATATTTGAAAATAAATAGGAACCAATGGAAGTCTCTTCTTGATTTAAGCTGAAGCAGACTTAGTGATGCATACATTACACAATTATGATTTTTAAAAGGACACCTCAGAACAAATCCACACAGAGAGTTAAAGACAACATTAAGTGGCTTAAAAACAGTATCACTAGTGTTCATGTATATGATATCAGCGTAGTCAATAATGGGCAATATCAACTGAGAAATTAACCTTTTCCTGACTTCAAATGTGAAACAAAACCACCCAGGTGGGCACGTGCATCTTGGGAAGACTTTCTCACCAAGATGAAGGGAACCACATGTAGTGGGCCAACCTCTCCTTGGAAACAGCCTCCCTTTCTGTTGGTCTCCGTAACAGACAAGAGCGCGTATAACCACAATGGAGCGGACGGACAGAGAAAAGCCAGGGCTGCGTCTGCCTCCTCCGGGGCAGCGCTTGCAGGCTCACCACCTGGTCCCATAGGAGAGGTAGGAACCTTGGGCACATAAACAGGCTGGGGTCTCAGATTTCATGAGAGTTAGCCGGCCCGAATTCCAGGCACGATTCGTTGACCGAAAATGCGTGCAAGTCCCTACCCTCTAGATAGAGACCAAGCAAGGAGGAGAACTGTTTCTATAAAAACAGGATTTTTAACTCACTACCTGCAGGGCTCAAGAGAGGTCTCTGCAGTGCAGTAGCACCAGAGATAAGTCCAAAGAGGGTAAAGAGTAGGGGTGCAACGGATCAAAAAACTCACGGTTCGGATCATTTCTCGGATCAGAGTCACGGATCGGATCATTTTTCGGATCAGCAAAAAAAAAAAAATGTCTGCACCTACAGTATAAACACACCGATAGTGTTTGTGATGGCTTTAGCCCGGTCTGATTTTGTAACAAGTGGCTGCTTAAATGCCGCGGTGATAAGCGGTTGTTGAGCAGCCTTCGTTTTCACTCCTGTCAGTGAAACATCGGGGTGATGTCGCTTCAAATGCGTGGCCATACTACCACAATGCCTACACACCGTCACGGTTTTAGCCACTAACTTCTTTCCTTCATTATTATATTTGACAGGGAAGCTCCCATAGAGGGGATTTAAATGACGCGGGGCGTTCAAGCTCCTCCGTTCCTCCGCTCGCCATGACCACGCTGTGTGTGGACTGAACATGTGCACAACTTTTCTTTTTTCATAAATCAATCCACGGATCACGTGTGTGCCAAACCGAAGATATTGATCCGAACGGATCACGTATCAAAGATGATCCGTTGCACCACTAGTAAAGAGAATCTCCAAGAGGGATTCAGTCTCCTTGCTCCCGATCAAGTCGAGCTTCCCACGGATTTGTATCCACTGCATCATTATATGCATCATACTGAGGCAACAGCATCTTGAGGTGGAGGAGACAGCCCTCACTCCAACCCATTAGCAGGAAAGAAGCACTGAAGTGATCGACACCTTCGGGATCTCCTCACAGAGAGAAAACTCAATTCAACGAGTAGGTTCCACTTCTAAGGGGGAGCGTGCCTCATTTTGAGAGGGTGCTCTCACAGAAGTGATGGTCTCTACGGCAAAAAAATCTTGCTGTAGTAACCAGAACCTCCGCGTCCCATTCTTTTTAGAACCAGACCTGGAACTCTCCAAGGTCTAACGGGGTTTGCTGCTTGGGCCAGCTGCGGCCAGAGTTTTTCTGTTTCAAGGGATGTCCACTCAGACAGGAGAAAAAACAACGACGAGTCCAGAGGGGCAACAGATGTAACTGTGCGGCCCGGAAGTGGTTCCAAACAGCTGGACGACCTGGGGACGGAGACTCCACTCTCCCTTGGCCATAGGCTGTCGTGAGGCTCGTCAACGGCAAAATTGAGCAGGCCAGAAGTAATAAGTGGAATGAAGCGATCTCAGAAGCTTCTGATTCCGAGGAGGAGGTAGCGGACGAGTTGTGACATGCAAGGGAAGCATAGCGCAACGGTCGCAATGTTGTCTTTTCAGACCAGAACAAATTCTCTGAGTAGCGGCGTCTCAAAGCAAGATGAACTGTAAGCAACTCAGGGCAGTGGATGCCAATGCAGTTGGAGGGCTGCCCAGACTTTTATTACTGCATGCCCTTTGTACATGGCCCCCACTCTGCCACGGCCACCTCGGGACTTGTCCGTAAAGTCAGTGCTATAGCGGTCTTCACATGGAGGATGCCAAGCAGCTGCGTCTGCCATATGTCCCAGGAGCCTATGAAGAGTTTCATTGGGACTCTTTCTCACTTCTGTACAGCACTAACCATCCACATACTCTCTCTCAGAGATGCGGTGGACCGAATCCATCTCCAAACTAAAAAAGAGATCTTTAAGGTTACTCTTTCCCAGTTGACCTGAGGACCGAACTGGCTTTGAGCACTTGAAGGGTAGGACTTTCCCACCTCTATAGGGTACAATGAAGTATGGGCTTATAGAACTTGCCTTCATATTGGCTGGAGGGGCGGCTGCATTGCGTCCTTCGCCAGTAGACTGCGATGTGTGCACACAAGACAGGAACACTGCTCAACACTTAGGTGTGATAAATATCACAAATTTTAAGTGCCTCGATCTCAACACAGCGACAGTCATATTCCCGCAATGGGAACATAAACCGTCCACAAAAGCTACTTCAGCGTGCTGTAAGCCCAAACACGTGATGCAACAATTGTGACCATCAGAGAGGAACAGGGAACGACTGCATCCAGAAATGCACGGGTGGAATGACATCTTGAAAAAGACGCAAATGCACCCGTGTTGCTCTTTCATGAAATGAAAAACTCTCACCAGTGCCGGAGCAACATGGGAATGATCATGGCAACACTGACAGGGATGGTGCAGCCTGTACCAGTGAAGCACTCACTTTCTTTGTCCTCAACCGGCTGTCAGACAAACAAACACAAACACAGAATTGTGATGCTGTTAAAACGGCAGTTGAGAGCTCAGAAGGCTCGTTACCACCACTGCACTCGCGCTGTAGAACCACCAGCACCGGGAGAGACTTCCTGAAGAAGCACCGACACACTCGCTTGTTATAATATAACTACACTCTTCAGAGACATCAACATCGGCTCCGAAGCAAAAGACAACTGGTGCGTGCATCCACTTCTGTATTTATACCCACGCCGTGGGGCGGAGTGTGAAATGCAGATCTCGCATTGGCTCCTTTTAACAGTACTCGAAGATGACCGGCTCCCTGAGTGTGATCCCAATCAGTGGACACTTCGACTACGTCGAATGTTAGCAACTGAAAGGGAACAAAACAGATTAAAGGTACAATATGTAGGATTTTTGCAGTAAAATATCCAAAAACCACTAGACCAATGTTATATATTTTGTTTAGTTGATTACTTACAATATCCCAAATGTTTCAAACAATTGTAAATCGTGAGAAAATTGCGATTTTAACCAAGGAAACGGGGCGTGTGAGCAGAGGTGAGGAGTCGCCAGTCAATGACGTCATATCCGCGTTACCCTCGGTTTCCGCCAGGTTTGACCTCGTACTGCCATAGTAACCATGACGACAGACGTTGATAACTGGCCCGTTATGCCTAGCAGGACGCTCATGCTGTTGTTGTTTTGTTCAAACATTATGGACCATGGCAAGCAGACTTTGAGACAAAAAGAGGACTAAAACAAAGATCAACATCTTTCGAGATGCCGAGAGCTCCACGTCTGCGACTAACTTCGACTTGACAGAGACGAGTGTTGCATGTACTTTTAGACAGGTGAGCAAATGTACATAAAACAAATGTTATCAATGTTAATCAAAGTTATTTAGTTCAACATGATGAAATGTTAGAATATGATCTGTATGTTATTCTAATGTTGATATGGCTTAACGTACTTAGTCTCATACAGCCAACACACAACCTAACTAACAACATTCAACACACTCAAATGCCGTTTAGTGTGATAGTGTTACTGTTGGAGCAAGTGAAACAGCGCATTACCTCAAGTTTAATTCGTCTAATAAACTGACCTGTGTGAGTATTAATTCAGCACTTGCGTGTAGTTAGGTAGAATGAATGTCCTTATTCCTTTAGATCCGCGGGACTCGCGTTGTGTGTGGCGCTGGTATACGTCTAGCAATCGCACCCTGCTTCATACCACAGTCATGTTAAAAACATTAATGTATTCACTCGTCCATAAAAGATCCATCAGCTTGACGACAAGATCCATAATTCAGCTTAATGTGGAATATATGTCATCAGTATACGCCTTTGTTATTGTAAGAGGTTAGCGACCCCTGGTGGCGAAAAATCCTTGCATATTGTACCTTTAAACCTCAAGACTCAATAAAAAGCTGTGATGATGTTTAGCATTACATTGGTTTTACTGTGGGTAAGGGTGCTAAGTAATAATGGTTCATAACCCTAATGGTAAAATATTCACAGCTCTAGAATTGCAATTTAATCAAATAAATATATGTGCTACCGGCTCCAGAGTGGTACTGCTCATCCATTCCACAAGTGTGCAACCCATAATCCAATGCATGCAAAGTGTCAAGTTTCACTCTGAAATGAGCAGCATTTGCCAGTAACCCGTCAAAATAAAAGCTCAATGGTTTAATGGTTGAAAATAAATAGAAATTAAGAAGTAAATATTAGTCAATTCAAAGTTTTAGTGTTTTAATATTAAATAACATTATTTCCCTATTTTAGAATTCTTGTTTTATAGTACAACAAAATATTTCAATATTTTATTATTTTGTTTAATATTAAACAAATGTGTTCAATTGATTGCATTTGTAAATATATAAATTATTTTTATATGTATTTATAAATTTAAACACTTCTCAAAAATTTAAAACACATCTCAGGCATATACAAGTGTAGTAGTCGCAGTAATTTATTGCAAAAACACACAAGTGCCAATAGCATTTCATATGTAACACTTCGTCAGACATGATCATAACTGTTCCTTTCCAGTGTCTAATTCAATCAAAATATCATTGTCTGATGGTTAGTAGGAGTACCCCACTTTTATCAACATGTGTTAGATTGCCAGGAATAACCCCATGCAGACTTCATCATGCATTACACCATCAAAGATTTCAATCATATACCTATATACTCTCTATATCTCCTGTTTTCCAGAATATTCCTTAAGGCAGATAGAAAATGCTGTGATATTTACTGAAAGGGTTACTGGACAGTTTATGCATGAAATTGCATTATGTAAATGACCCTGCCTGCTGTTTACATAGAACCCTGCAGTTAGCTCAGTGAGGGCTAATTCTAGCTTGTTTACTCAACGTAAACAGGCAATATAATTGTCCTCCAAGGAGTTTTCTTGGAATTGTGCTTAGAATGGAATATCAAGCCTGCTTATCTTATTCCCCGAAAAAGTTCAGTGTATTGAGATGTTTTGTTGGCATTTTTGCAGTATATTACAATTTTGTGGAGAGAATTTCCTTCTGTATGGCATTGGTAATGTGATCAATTTCCAGTTAATTGATGCAAAATGGTGATAGATTACCTTCTAAAGTGGTGGGGCCAAATTATAAGCATATTCATGTCAGTGTAATAATTATCAATTAAATGAGTAATAGCATTATTTATGTATGTATCGGTTTATTTGTTGTTTAGCAGTACAATTTCAATAACTACAAGATATAATTTAATGTGATATAATTGCAGAACAACAATTTATTCAGCATCTGGAACCATGTTAAATACCAAATATAATTATATATTATATATAATTATAAATTTGAGCATGAATATATGAGATTCCTTTAAATATTTCAGTATTTTCTGTTTTCTTCCCAGAATGAAGTAATGAATGAACGAATGAATAATTAATTAATTAATTCATTCATTCATTTATTCATTCATTCATTCATTCATTCGTTCATTCATTCATTATCTTCAAATGAAGCATTCACACAAGACCTAAAAGCACATGACCCTACTGCCTTTTCCTCGAAAGCATCCATGCAAGTCAGCTGGGTCCATGTCTCTGGCACTCAGATCACCACCATCTGATCAGCCCTGCCCCGAGCCACCTCACTAACCAATCAGATGCCACTGTGAATAGCTCTCGCCCAATGGTAAACCATGAGGTCATAATGGGTTCAGTCACAGAGCTGCGTGCAGGGCCCCTTGTATTGACTGTTGGAGATGAGAAGGGAAGATGGCAGTGAAAGGGAAGGGAGCAGAGAAATTATAGCCCTGGTTTCTTTCATCAAGCCTGGCCTTACTACAGCTGAGTGTGTTTATGGCTGAAGATTTTTGCTGGATGCTTCGGATAAGGAATAATGGCCTTGCAGATCCTCTCTGCAGGGATTTGTAAGTGATGTTTCTGTGATTCCTGCTGTGACTGTGCAGTTTGTTGTGTTACTGCGTAATACAGCGTCATACCTAGGGGATTGTATTTGGATTTGTCCCACTCATATGCTATTGATTAACTAATACAGTTTACTGTTGATAACCCATGATGATGTCCTATTTCTAAATACAATGCATGCTCACAGTCTATTTTAGTGTCAATGATGGGATTGGATTTGGCATTTCTTTTGTGTAAAATGCTGGTTTTGTTGTGCTTTAAAATAATGTTTTTGTTCATTTTCTTTATGTAGCCAATGTAATCACCTTTATGGAAATACATAGTTTCTTCATCTCACACTAGCAGTTCTTACATCTGCCAGATTATTCTATATGCTCAGTCTGCTGTGAGCAACTAGTGAGCATGGACTGGTCTTCGGTACCCTGAGCTAAAAGTGTCCTTGCTGGGTTCTTTGTTTTCATTGGCTCAGACCTCAGATGCCTGTACGGTATGCAGCAGTGTGGTTAAGAGGCCGTTAGAGTAATTTGCCTATATGATTTCCTCTTCTCTATGCCATGTGTTTTCAGTTAAGCAATAACATGTCAAGCTATTGTTTCTTTACAGATTGTGGGTTCTTAAAGGTTTGACAAGTTCGGTTTTCTCCTCTGTGTTAAGATACTTCTTATTGAACCAGGAAGTTGGAGAGGGAGTAATCAAATTAGGAGGCTGTACTACTCGTATTCAATAATGACGTCAAAATAAATGGCCAACCAGTCAGGCTATTTCATCTTGGGTAACCTCTGGAATGTAATGCTGATTTTTTAATGCAAGTTGTTAAGAAACAAGTTGTTAAGCTACATAAGGAATACACTGGTTGTTTGATTCTTCAATAACATAAACTTGCCATTAAAGGTAGAGTTGGCAATTTCAAATGCAAGCAATAGCAAGCTAGCTTTGAAACCATGAGATCCCACCCTCTCTTCAGAACGTCTCCAAAGCCACGCCTTCTTCAAAACACATGAACGCACACATCAGAGTCTGCAAAGCATCACGAGATGAGAGACAGCATTAAATTACCTTGTCTAAAAAAAGCACATAACTTTATAATAATAATGAATGTACACAACTTACAGAGCGCTGACTTGTACCACCGGACTGCTGCAGATTCATTTTGGTGTTGACAGTGTTGAAACGCATAAATCCCAGTCTGAGGACGTGATCAACTCTTGTAGAATGTCAGTGGTTGCCATACAGTAATTATGGTTATGGCATGGCGTGAACGCAGCATAAGCTTGTTGTTTTGGTTCAGGAGGAACCGTAAAAGGCGGCTGTTGTTTGATGACGTGTGATGTCTGCGCGAGCAGAGTGCGTGGAGGTATGGATATGTTTACAGGCAAGCAGAAGACCTTATCATTGCTTTCGGCCCGAATGCAATGATTGAATGAAAATTGTTTGGTCCTGAGACTTCCACAGAATACATGTTTTAATATTTATTATTAATATTTATTATTTATTATTTATTATTATCTATTATTGATTGCTATCAGGATGTGAAGAGAGTTTCAAACAGTATAACAGAAAGAGTTTATGTATATATATAAAGTTGCCTACCCTACCTTTAGATCTTTGTGGAAGTTGTTATAGTCCTTATGTAGGAACTACATAAAAATGTTAAACTACAACTACAATAAAAAATGTTTCCCCTTGTAGTTTAGACATAATGCTTTTTTTAATTTATTTTTATTTTTTTATAAATAAAACCTTATCTTGGCACCTGTTCGTCAAGGTGCTTCTTTGGAGAAACTCCAACTCCCTTTCAACAGCACCAAAGTCTTGGCAAATCTTGAGATACCCTAGAGAGCAAATCGGTTCAAAACACAGCACATCCATCTGCACATACTGTCGCATGTCATATGTGTGAAAATGCAATGATGCATCTTATTAAAAGCCTGGAAGACAGAAAATAGGTTGATATACAATTATATTTCAGATCTTGTATATACAGTTAAAGGGTTAGTTCACACCAACATGAAATTTCAGTCATTAATTACTCACCCACCTATAACAAGTCGTCCCAAACCCATAAGACCTTCGTTCATCTTCGGAACAAATGAAGATATTTTTGATTAAATCAGAGAGCTTTCTGACCCCTCCATAGACAGCTACCACCTTCAATGCCCAGAAAGGTAGTAAAGACATTGTTAAAATAGTCCATGTGACTACAGTGGTTCAACCTTAATGTATTGACGCGACGAGAATATTTTTTTGTTGCTGTCTATGGAGGGGTCAGAAAGCTCTCTAATTTCATCAAAAATATCTTCATTTGTGTTCCGAATTTCCGGGTGAACTAACCCTTTAATGCAATAAAATATTCACCCCATCATCAGCATACATTTTTTTAATCCTGCAATTGTGCTAGTTATCTGTGAGAAATATTCCTTGATGATGAATCCATTGTAATGTGCTTTCCATGAGTGAAAAAGGATTGAATGCTTCAGGAAACTGTTGGTCAATTTTGAATTCTCATCTCAGGAAATCCCACAACCTCACACGCTCTAAATATTTTATGACGTTGTCAATAATCATCCATCTTTTAAAGAAAATGGTACAAATCACTGAGAGTAAATGCCAAACCAGCCCTTCATCTGGTAACACGTTTGGAAACTCATTCTGTTAGATTATTGTACGTCCTCCATCTTCTTTCTCTTAACAAACAAAGTGAACCCATAGGTACTTGCATCTTAATGGTGTAATTACTGTTTGACAATATCAGGAGATGATGGTGCTTAGAACAGGCCAATAATCATAGGGTTGGGTGTTTCTAAGATGCTCTCCTTTGATTGCGGTGGTATTGCAATAACCTTGATTGCTTGAATCGTCACAAACTTTAATCAATAACATCATCCCGCTCTATTCTGCTAAATGTTTAGATATTAAGATATAAACATTAACACCTTGGTTTTCTGTAAGGCTTATTTGAAACAATATTGTGAACAGTGCTATACAAGTACATTTTATTTTGACTTTTTGATTTTTTTTTTATTTGAAATACTTTTTTCTTCCCCCTTCCAAAATTCTGTTTTATGGTTTAATCGAATTTTGTCATATAAAAGACATTTTATTGCTGCCATATTCAAATACATTCATAAAAGGTAATTTTATTTTTAATTATTACATTTGTAACCATCATAAATCAAGTATAAAACAGTTCATATCACTATACAACAACAAAGCAATGTATTATTTTTTTAATCAAATAAAGTTATTTTAATGGTAGTTTTTTTTTTATTGGTGCTTTTTTTTTAGGACAACATAAATTATCACTAGAAAAAAAATGATTGTATCCATCTATTGTGAGTAGGGGAAGTAGCACAACACACCTCCATTTAAGGAGAATCTTCTTTCTGGCTAATAGAGTGGTAAAAGTGACCATCAATGAAAAAGAGCTGGCAATGGATTGGGGCTGAGTTCAAAATTAAGTGCTTTTCCCAGTGTATCAAATACATTGGACCAAAATGTTAACGATCAAGGGCATGACAAGAACATGTGTAAGTGATCTGCCAGAGCTTTGTCTACACCCAATACCAGCATCATTCGTGAAAAAGTTGTCCAATGCGTATTCTGGGGGACGATTTGGGCAATTTCTGCACAAAATGTCTGATCTGAAAAAATCTTAATAGGTGACTTTTGATAGACAGAGATAAGAAAGATGAAAACACACCCTCTTCATACTGGTCTTTAAATGGCATTACATGCTCGGTATTCAGCGTCCAAACTAGATGGTGAAAAAGCCTGGTTATTTAAAATAGCCATATGTATGGAAGCTTTGTTGTCCAAAAGACTTTCTAAATTGAATCCATATTTTAAGTATATTCGAAAAAACTGGATTTGATGTGATTTTGTTGATTACCCAAAAAAAACTGGGAAGTGATAACAGAATGTAAATCATATTTAGTTGAAGAAATTTCGGCATGGGCCCATATTGGAGAATCTTTGGGTAAGTGGGGGGGATTTCAGTAAAAAATCGTACTATTACATGGCCAGAGATAATGCTGTAAATTTGATAGAGAATGGCCACCTTTTGACGTAGGGATCCTAAGCCGCAGTGGTTTGTTTCACCAAAAACATTGCTGTATCATGCTGTCCAAATTATTAAAGAAATATCTATGGATGAAAATCGTAATGTGCTGGGGGAAAAAAATCTAGGCAAAGTAATCATTTTAATAAGGTTAACACGTCCAACGAGGCACAAAGTCCAACAAGGACCACCTCACCATGTCCTCCTTAGTTTGATCGATGAGGGATACAAATTATATCTAAATAACTGGCCAAATGAGTTTGAAAAGAAAATATCCCTAAATATTTAAAACTCACCATGTATCATTTGAAGGAAATCTGGGAAAATGAAAGTTTCCTGGCAGCAGGGTTTACAAAATATAGTTTGGGGAGGCTCAGGATTTTGGATAGAATTTTAAAGTCAATATTTAACAGGGAAATTGGTCGAGAACTTCCACATAACATTTTTTTTAAGGATGAGGGAAATGGAAGCCTCAGTAAGAGTTGATGGGAGATGGCCTACTTTAAAGGAATCATTGTATTAATGTTGCTAATATTGGAGATAGGGAAGATTTAAACTCTGTAGTTAGGGTTAGGGTTAGCAATCCGGGCCTGGTGATTTATTGGATTGCATGGAGCCAATTGCTTCCAATATTTCTATTTCTGTAATGGGGCCACAGTGTTTCAGTAAGATTTGCCTCAACTATGGGGTACTCCGGTGTATTAATAATATTAAAATTTGCCTGATTGTCAAAAGGAGTTCCCAGATGAGTAGAAGTTGAAGGCAGTGTTAATACCCTGATCAGATACCCCCTGACAGAGATCTAATACATGGGATCCACCTGGAAGCACTAGAAACACGTGCTTGGTGTGCAATGAGCTTTCCGGCTTTATCACTGTGCTCGAAGAAATGTTGTCTACTCATTAGTAAATCATTTAACTGCTTTATGGAAACAGAAAAAGATATACTCTAAGTGTGTATCTTCAACTTGTTGGTGTCATCCCAAATGTTGTTTCTTGTCCAATGTACGGTGTGTTATAAGTAGAAAAGTTTCCCTATTCATAGAAATCATAGGGATACTGTTCTATCAGAGTTTTTAGGTGACTAAAGCTGGGTTCACACAGTACATTTTTTTTGGCCAAGATTTGGCCGCCTGAGACAAAATCTGATCCTATTGGCCAGTCTTTGATCGCTAGTTTGACACATTCGCCGACAGATTAATGACCTTTGCTATCAAATTTTAGCTCAGATAAAATTCTGGCAGAGTCAGAAGTTTGGAGGCACAGTGTGATTCCTATGACAAGCACCAAATCAAAAACCAATAGGAGCGCAGAACCTGATGACGCAATTAGTGAGACAACAACAAACCAGCACTTGCTCCACTTTTATTTTATTTTATTTTATTTTATTTTGAGAACATGGACACCTAACCTCACACATTACCCTCTACCCTCCTAAAGGTTTTTTCAAAAACATGTTTTGATTATTCACAAGCTCTCTTGTAATATCTTGCAAGTCTCCATAAAGCTTTCGATGTGAGTTAACTATTCAATTACACCGTTGTTTAATTTGAAAGAATGATTTTTGCTCTTGGAATGTAGTGTTTTGCAACTCACCACCCAAGAGCCTTTGCTTATTGGATCCATGTTTTTATTATGGCCGGGCATGCAACAGAAGAGGCTGGTGGGTAGCGTAGTTCAAAATATGGAGCAATAATACAGTACATGCTGACACCTACTGGACTGTCTACAATTGTTTAAAACTAGAGTTTCTTTCTCAACATGAGATTTTTTAATGTCATATATAAGAATGTTGCACTCCACTGTATGCATGCATATGCAATATTTCTGTGCACAATGAGATCATAGTTGGCTAAATGATATCATGTGATATTTAAATATAAATCTAGAATATGAGCAATGTTCAAACATACTATGGTGTTTGCATTAGAGTAGGTTTTAAAGGAGTTTCTTCTGCCTGAAGTCTATATTTTGGAGGGTTTTTTAGGTGGAGTTTGTGCAGTTGTGGTTGTGTGCTGTAAGCCTGCATAGAAATCCAGTTTAGAAGACCTGCAATTAGCAAAAAATAAGAGCAGAGTCCAAAATTAGGAGTAGCCACACTCCTCTCTGTCTTGTCCTATTTTTTTCAGAGACTTTCAAGAATTTTAAGTGAAATAAAGAAACTTTTGCTCAATTGCTGATGCTGATTGAGATTGCTGAAGATTAAAGAATTGCTGAGCTCATTAATGATTTAGAGCTTTTGAAAACAACAGAGAATTTTGATGTAGTGTCAAAAGGAAAACACTTGTTTAGCCAACACTTCAGCTCAGTGTAGCATAGCTAGATAATAATGATATCAACATCACAATATTGAATGGGCATTATGAAGAGGCCTTTCAGAGAATTTATATAGAAATGAATGTCATTTTGTTGTCAATTTTTGTCTACAAGACATTATCTCCATATTTTCTTTCTTTTGTTCTTCATAGACCAATGCTATGGTCACCTTTGACATCTGTCTGTGTGTTTTACAAATATTTAATCAATGAAAAGCATTAAGAGCATGTGACTAAACCTTAACCGTAATCCTCAAACTGTCTGCAAAACTTGATAATTCAACCCCGCCTCAATCTTGAATAAAGTACCACACAGTTTAGGCAGTCTCTGCTTGTTTGCAATGAAAGGGTAAATAGAGAACTGGTGGTTTAAATAAGTTTAAATCATTTTCTTTACTCAAGAAACACTATGTCTACATGGGCTAATGTTTTATGTATCTTGAGGAGAAGAGAAGCATGATTTGTATGAATTGCAATATCAAATGTGAAAATTTCAAATGTGAAATTGAGCTTGAATTTGGTTAAATGTTAATAATATAATAATAACACAAGTGTATGAACATATATAAAGCCACAGTACCAACTTTGAGAAGCTGTTTAATTATTATTATTTATTTATTTATTTAATTTCCTGAAAAGTAGAGTATTTGTACATACAAGGTGTCTATCCAATAACTACAATATATAGTTGTAAAAAACAGTATGGGTCAGTGTGAATTAATGTGCACAATGGGACCACAGACCAGAGTGTGAGAGACACACATGTCGACAGTCTGTTCCCAGTGTCACTTGAGAGAACATCTCATGCACAGCCTAAGGACTAATGGATTTATGAATATAATTAGGCAAGGCAAGGCAAGGCAAGGCAAGGCAAGTTTATTTATATAGCACATTTCATACACAATGGTAATTCAAAGTGCTTTACATAGAAGAAATTAAAATAATCAAAAGAAATCAGAATAATTAAAACAGTTTAGAATAAAAGATAAAATACAGAAATCAGAATAATTAAAACATAAAATAAAATACAGTGCAAACAGTCGGACGAACAGTGGCACAGTGCTCATTCAGTAAATGCACAGCTAAACAGATGTGTTTTGAGTCTGGATTTGAATGTGACTACTGTAGGAGCACATCTGATCTCTTCTGGAAGCTGGTTCCAGCTGCGGCTGGCATAGTAGCTAAAAGCAGACTCGCCATGCTTAGAGTGAACCCTTGGTATTTCTAGCCGATGTGATCCTAATGATCTGAGTGATCTGTTGGGTTTATATTCAGTGAGCATATCTGCAATGTATTGAGGTCCTAGGCCATTGAATGATTTATATACCAGTAATAATACTTTAAAATCAATCCTAAATGTAACTGGCAGCCAGTGTAAAGACCTGAGGACTGGTGTGATGTGTTCATATTTTCTGGTTCTGCTCAGAATCCTAGCAGCAGCGTTCTGTATGAGCTGCAACTGTCTTATGGTCTTTTTGGGAAGGCCAGTGAGAAGTCCATTACAATAATCCACCCTACTGGTGATGAAAGCATGCACAAGTTTTTCTAAGTCTTGACTGGAAACAAAGCATCTAATTCTTGCAATATTTTTCAGGTGATAATATGCTGATTTACTTATTGCTTTGACATGACTACTGAAACTAAGGTCTGACTCTAGAGACACACCCAGATTCCTGACTTGATTTTTAGTTGTTTGACCCCTAGACTGAAGGTATGCGTTCACCTTGAGAACTTCATCTTTGTTTCCAAACGCAATGACTTCAGTTTTGTCTTTGTTTAACTGAAGAAAGTTTTGGCACATCCAATTGTTTACTTCATCAATGCATTGGCAAAGGGAGTCAATGGGGCTGTAATCGTTAGGCGATAGGGCTAAGTAGAGCTGTGTGTCGTCTGCATAGCTATGGTAAGCGATTTGGTTCTTTCTCATTATTTGGCTCATTGGGAGCATGTACAGGTTGAATAGGAGTGGCGCAAGAATTGAGCCTTGAGGGACTCCGCATGTCATGGATGTCCACTCAGACTTATGGTCTCCTATACTCACATAATAACCTCTGCCTCCTAAGTATGACCTGAACCATTTTAGGACTATCCCAGAAAGCCCGACCCAGTTTTCCAGCCTGTCAAGAAGTATTTTGTGATCGACAGTGTCAAATGCAGCACTGAGGTCGAGTAGTACCAGCACTGATAATTTGCCTGTATCAGTATTTAAGCGAATATCATTTATTATCTTTATGAGCGCTGTCTCTGTGCTGTGGTGCGGTCGGAAACCAGATTGAAAATGGTCAAAGTATCCATTCGAGCTTAAGAATTTGTTCAGCTGATTGAAGACAACTTTTTCAATGATCTTGCCTATGAAAGGAAGATTTGAGATCGGTCTATAGTTGTTTAATATGGTCTTATCCAGATTGCTCTTTTTCAGGAGGGGCTTGACAACAGCAGTTTTCAGGGAGGTCGGAAAACTCCCAGAGAGAAGTGAGGCATTTACCACTTCTAGGAGATCTGCTTCTAAGCTGTGTAACACATTTTTGAAAAAAGATGTGGGAAGTGCATCAAGGGCGCAGGTTGATGTTTTTAGTTGCTGTACGGTTTCTTCCAAAATTTTGCCATCAATTTCTTCGAAATCAGACATAGTTGCTACTTTCTCGTGCTGTTGTTTGATCTGCCTGACCCCAGCGCAACTCAAGGATGAGCTGATCACCTTTCTGATATTATTGATTTTCTCAGAGAAGAAAGAAGCAAACTCACTGCACTTTCTCACTGAGAGCATTTCACTGGGAATCTGGCTTGGGGGGTTTGTCAGTCTCTCTACAGTAGCAAAAAGAGTGCGCGTGTTGTTTATATTGCTGTTTATAATATTCGAGAAAAAAGTCTGTCTAGCTTTGCTTAGTTCCTTATTGAAAGCATGGATGCTGTCTTTGTAGATGTTATAATGGACTACAAGTTTTGTCTTCCGCCACATGCGCTCTGCTTTTCTGCATTGTCTTTTCATATTTTGCACTGCTGTTGAGTTTCTCCAAGGTGCTTTTTGTCTGCCACTCTTCTTCCTGACTTTCACAGGAGCAATATCATCAATTACACTCTTAACTTTTGAGTTAAAAGAATCAAGGAGAAAATCAACAGAGTCAGCAGATATGCTTGGTGTTAAAGATATAGCCTTCATAAATAGTACACTAGTATTCTCATTTAAGCATCTCTTCTTGACAGACACAGATCTAGCTTCAATGGCAGGAGAGATCAATATATCAAAGAAAATACAAAAATGATCAGACAGTGCTACATCCTTAATAACAATTGATGAAATGTTTAGACCCTTACTGATAAGTAAATCTAGAGTGTGTCCACGATTATGTGTGGCTCCATGTACATGCTGAGTCAGATCAAAAGTTTTTAAAACAGTTTTGATTTCTTTTGCCATATTGTTTTCTGCATTATCTATGTGAATGTTAAAATCTCCAGCAATGGCAAAGCAGTCAAACTCTGAGGAAATAGAACTTAACAGTTCTGTTAAGTTCTCAGCAAAAGCTGGAGAGTATTTTGGAGGCCTGTAAACAATGATAAGTAAAATGCGTGGAGCACCTTTTAACACAATACCCAGATATTCGAAAGACGGGTAATTCCCAAATGATATTTGCTTACATTGATAGACATCTTTATAAAGAGCAGCTAAACCTCCGCCTCTTCTGACACCTCTGCAGACACTCATAAAAGTAAAGTTAGGAGGGGCTGTTTCATTGAGGACTGTTGCACTGCAACTTTCTTCTAGCCAAGTTTCATTTAGCAACATAAAATCCAGGTTGTATGTGGTTATTAAGTCATTGACTAAAAGTGATTTATTTTTAAGTGAGCGGATGTTTAAAAGTGCTAACTTAACAGTCTTACTTTTTGTCCCCACAGCAATCTTGGTATGTCGTGTAATAGGCACCAGATTAGATGGGTTTGCTGTACGGCTTTTGAAGGCCTTAGACTTTCTATCATGTAATTGAACAGCAATAGAAAAACATACAGGCACACTGGGTTCCCGCTTGTTCTGTAAACATTTGAGAAAGTTATTGTTATCATAGCGGGGACCCGACACATATCACTGAGAGCTGGTATCAGTTGTTTTTGGTTCACCTCGAGCCGCTGGAGGGGGGTGTGGGCCCTGGCGCTGTGGCAGAGGCCGAAGAGCTCTCACAGGGGGAGGGGGAGGGCGAGCTGGGCCCGTAGGCTTTGGTGGTTGTGGGGCCTGGCGTTTTTTGGTTGGTATCTGGGGGCTCGCAGCAAAAGAGTGGGATAGTCTAGTTCCAGCGTGCACCAGTTGTTCCATTTTCTCTGAGAAGCACAGAAGTGGAGATGCTGGAGAGAGTGATAATGTTTCCAGTGAGAGTGATTTTTGCTCTGGTGTTATTGGAGGCTGTAATATGCTGTCCTGGTTTCCCTGGCTGTTTTCCAGAAAGTCGTCCTTGGGTGCTGTATATTGGAGCAGTGCTGGTATGTCACAGTCTGTCTGTGGTGAGCTCTGTGGGCAGGGCTCAGCTGAGATTGTGTCCGTGAGCAGAGGTTGTTGTGGCTGAGTGGTGTTATCACTGTCCTTGTGTGATGTGTCAACCGCATGTCCATTCAGGGGCTGAAGTGAAATCCTGTGGTCATTCATACTGTATCCAGGTGTGTGTGTGCCATTCAGGTTGAGTGGATTGGCACACATTGCAGAAGGATGACGGAGGGAGAAGTAGATATTGTCCTTTAGCACTCTTGAACCAAGTTTGTTTGGGTGGTGGCCATCCTGTTGAAACAGTTGCCTCTGACTCCAGAAAAGATTGAAGTTGTCAATAAAGTTCACTCCTTTTATATTGCAGGTTTTTTGCAGCCATGTATTAAGCCCAAGCAACCGTGAAAACCTGTTTGTTCCTCTTGCTGGGAGTGGTCCACTGATGAATGTTTGAACTTTCAGTCTTTTAAGTGTTTCAAAAAGTTCATTGAAATCCTTTTTAAGAAGTTCCGACTGCTCTTTATGAATATCATTCTTCCCCACATGAATGATCAGTCGATTTGCAGTCTTATGTTTCATCAGAATGTTCTGAAGTTCCCTGTTTACATCAGATGTTGTTGCTTGTGGAAGGCAGCACGTTGTTGTATCCCTGCTATTAATGTTTCTGATTACGGAGTCGCCCACTATCAGAGTCCTGGGCTCGGCTGCACTGTGAGCTGAGTGCCGCTGTCTGCTCGACCTTGAGCCCCAGTTAGCATCAGTGTTAGCTACTGGCTGATTCTGTCTGTGTGTGATCACATTCATCAAATTTGGGGATTCCTCATTCATTAATACTTCAAATCTGTTCTCAAGATGTATAGGCGGTGGTAGGAGACCAGTGTTTGCAGTCCTTGTCAGAGCCGTATCTGGGGTAGAGGATGCTACTGCAGTAATATGTGATGCTCGTGACAATCTGATGTCTCGAGTGCCTTTGGGTCTCGCACCCTGTTTGTGCCATCGATTAGTAAAACGATCGGCTTGTTTCTCTACACTCAGTATGGCCTGTCGAGAAGCACTAGATTCATGGGACTCACCGGCTGTATGCTGAGGACGTCCATGACGAAGCTCTGTTGTGTGTTCCGTCTGGTTTGGTGGTCCCGCAATTAACTTTGTTTCAAGAATTGCAATCCTTTGTAAAAGTCTGTGGCAGTTGGAGCAGCAAGTAGATTCCAGAGGAGGCATTTTCTTATCCTTATGAATGTAGGCAGTTTTGTTTTCTCTTCCCCGGAATGTAAGCTTTCAGTGGGAGGCTGGTTGAATAAAATAATTCTGCTTTTTTTTGTAGTAATCCAAACGTTTGAGCACTGTGCTGATTTGCTGAAGTTAAAATTAGGTGATAAAAGGAGATAAAATATAGAAATATAAAAGCGATAGAGCAAAGCGCGGAGCAGTAAGCGAGAGCGTCCGAACAGTAGCTGAGCAGGAAGTAGATTTCCTGTAATTACTGCTACCAATTCTCTCATCATGCTCTCCATGCATGTGAATCTATTTACACACAGACAAGACACAGTCTAAAGGGAAATAGAACACCATGGACCCCCTACTTGGTGAAAATGAGATGAGGCTCCTGAAGGCTTTGGATAGATTTGTTGACTACTGTACCTCAAGTCCACTGATAATTGAGTTTGACAATATCACCAGCTGCATAGAGATTGAGTGAAATTACTTGATTGACAACTGAGGGTGTGTTTACACGACAACGATATACTAAAAATGTTTTTCCCGTACAGAAGACAACTTTGTTAATAAGATCTCCGTTCACACGGATCTGCGAAAACAACTAAAAACACTGTATTATGCTGCCAGGCCAGTAGTTGGCAATGTCACTTTGTAAAGACTTACGACAATGTCACCTATAGACTTAACATATAATACGCATGCGCATGATGCCACAGTTTTTTTAAAAAAGATTGTAGATTACACAGAGATGATAACGGTATCGTTTTCAAAAAAGTGCACTTTTTAAACACGTTTTTAAAAGTTAGTGTTTTCAGGCCTCCAAAACGCTGTTGTCATGTAAATGAGCACCCAAAAGTTTTCCATTTTTAGTTGAAAACGGTGTCATGTAAACGACCCCTGAGTGACATCTTAATCTGTCCCTTCCTCATCTTTTTCAAAGTCAAGAATGGAACAAAGTCTTTCTGCAATACCAGTAGTACCAAATACTGGGTCAATACGGTACCTGCTGATAGGCGGCTGCTTTCACACACAATTGCCAATCACAGGCATTTAATTAACCAGAATCCGTGGAACTGAATCTGAAATTGCAATGTTTGGTATTTTAATAGCCATAGCAATGGACAGGACAAATAAAATCTGATGGCAAAATAGGTCTGTACAATGTCACTTGTCCTGTGTTTCGTTTCTTTGTTTTTCACTTTTCATTTGATACTTTTAATGAATTTTTTGCTTCATTGGACAATATTTAAACTGCATGCAAATGTTTTAATTAATTATTTACTTATAATTACTTATAGCATTAATAATTTACTAATTTCATTTTTTTTTCAAATAGTTAAATGAAAAACTAGTCAAATACAATTGTTACAATCACTTTTCTGAAATTGGTACCAAGAAATGAAATGTATTTATTTGATGGCAAATTTTCTATAGTATTAATTTCTATATATATATAAAAAAATACCCCAAATTGTTTGAATGGTAGCGTATTGAAGTAGGGACCTTGACCATATTTAGAAGCCAGAATATCATAAATACATGGTCTTGGAATCTTTTGACTTTTGACTCAATCCCCTAGAACAACTTAACTGCCCAGAAACATTTTAAGACTTATTTGGAACAACTGCAGAGCAGCACCCTGGCACCCACTTAGAATGCCCCTAGGCTGGCATCATGGCAGAAAACACTGTACGGGTCTTTATGATATTTATGGTTGTGAGTTTACAGAGCTCCCTTAAGTCAGCCCTTACTTTATTGAGATGCTTTGTCTTTGATTTGAACTGAACTGAGCCTCAAGGCTCCTTCAGGACTATGAAAAGTCTCCTCTTTATTTACGAGGTGTATGTGCTGAGATTGAGAGAATTGCACTTGTGCAATGTTTGCACCCACATGTAGACCGAGATGTGGAACTGAAATCCAAAGACTGACACTTCTGATTAAAGTGAATTCATTCACAGTAGTGGTTGGTAAAATCTGATTACTCTCAGAATACTTTGGTTCATTCAGGTACACTGTTTTTCTTTTTCCCTTGTTCATAGGCTGAAAATCAATTACTCATACTATCCATACTATATTATATGCAAAATAGAGATTAGTAAATTCCAAATTTAAACTTGCTGAACATATTATGTGCAAAATGTCCGGTTGGTGTGAGATTTTGGTGGATATTTGAATTGTATATTCATGCATGCTACTTCAGGTTTTTATGACACAAGGACGTTTTTTGGCAGTTTCAACATTAAAAAAACAAAATTAAAAAAACACTTCCGACAGCAAATTCAATGCACCAAAATTTGAAATCTGTTGTCAGCAAATGAGAAGCTTGATGGTCTCCCTTTGCTTTTCCACCAAAATAAAAGGTCTATGGTTTAACCATTTCAAAGCAACATTAAGAGCCATAAATATTAATAGTGGACATTTTTACTCTTGCCCTGTAAAAATACAATTATTATTATTACATATTCATTTTTTTATTTTACACTACAACATAATTATAACAAAATATTATATTTATTTATTGGTTTTAATTTTATATAACTATTAATAATAATAATAATAATAATATATTTTAACAATGGTTTACTTCATACTCAAAAGTACATATTTTATTTCATAGTAGAAGCCACAATCTGCATTGTTTTTGTCCTTCCATCATCTCTGCTCCCATTTCTATCTTTTTTTCTTGAGTTTCATTCTTTGTTCTCTTGACATCAAAGTGGCCACCCCTGTCCTGTGTAGGGACAGGACATTTGTGGTCGAAACTGAAAATTCTGGATGCGCTTGGCCGGAATATTGAGCAGTGTCACACCGCACAATGATAATGGCTAGAGCGTCGAACACTGAGGGGCGGGGTGGGGAGCCAGCTTTTCTGCCGTTTTTCTCATTTGGCCAAAAAACAAAAATGCCATTTTTGCCAGTCCTGTGATTCTACATTGACTGTATAGCAATATATTCTTTGCCTCTTTGGCTGGACTGCAATGACAGGACAGCTCAACAAATGACATGCAGCTCAGTCTGGCCAGTGTAATGTGTTCCTTGTCCCAGGGCATCAGCATGCTCAACACCATCCCTACTCTTAATGGCTGACATGACCCCAGGGTAATGTTACATACATGCCTGTCATATGAGAGATGTAAACCGAAATATGCTGCTATATATTGTAATGGAGTTCTGCACTGTGGTATTGTTTTGTATGTCCTGAAAGAATATAAGCAGATCCTGTCATACTGGAATGAAGAGTGATGTCATGTTATTTGAGATGGGAAGGACAAATACAAATCACATAATGAGTTTGGAGAGATTCTGACATTAAAGTGAGCAAGATGTCTATCTTATGATAAGGTATATAATGAGCAGAAGGTGTGATTACAGTTCAGTCTTTTGCTTCGGAGCCAAGCACTTCGATGCTCTCCACAAGAGATTGTGAAACCACAAGCTTTCTTCTTCAACTGCCTCGAGTTGCTTGCAGTACGTCTCACTCTGAGCCGCTTAAAAAGGCCGCTACAGGGCATTTGTGTGCTGGTCTGTACGGACAACACTGCGACCGTTGCGTACATCAACCGACAAGGTGGTCACGCTCCCGTCTCATGTCGCAACTCGCCTGCCATCTCCTCCTCCTCTGCTTTGCGCCATGTATGTCTCCGGTGTGCTCAACCGTGTGGCCGACGAGCTGTCATGAGCTGTGCACCCGGCAGAATGGCGACTTCCACCCCCAGTCGGTCAGCTGATCTGGAGAGAGTTCGGGGAGGCTCAGGTAGACCTGTTTGCCTCAGAGACCTCCCACTGCCAGCTGTTTTACTCACTGACTGAGGGAACACTCGGCACGGGCGCACTGGCATACAGCTGGCCCCAGGGCCTCCACAAATATGTGTTTCCCCCAGTGAGCCTAATTGCACAGACCCTGTGCAAAGTCAGGAAGGCTGAGGAGCAGGTCCTTCTGGTGGCTCCCTATTGGCCCAACCGAACCTGGTTCCCAGAACTCATGCTCCTCGCGACAGTCTCTCCCTTGCCCATTCCTCTGAGGAAGGACCTTCTGACGGGGCACCCCATGGCATCTGCCGTCCGGACCTCTGGAAAGAGGACCCCCGAAGATGTTCGATAGGGTCCGTGCTTTCCTTCTTGCAGCAAGGGTTGGAGCAAAGGCTGTCTCCCTCCACCCTCAAAGTACATGCTGCCGCTATTTCAGCATATCACGACCACATAGATGACAAGACAGTAGGAAAGCACCACCTGGTCATCAGGTTCCTTAGGGGGGCGAGACGGTTAAACCCTCCTTTACCCCCCTCCATACCATCTTGGGACCTTTTCCTGGTGCTTCGAGCACTCCAGGATGCTCCCTTTGAGCCTTTGCAATCAGCTGACTTAAAGCTTCTCTCAATGAAGACTTTGCTGCTGTTTACACTGGCTTCTATCAAGACCTGCAGGCATTTTCGGTCGACGAATCGTGCCTAGAGTTCGGGCCAGGTGACAACCATGTTGAACTGAGACCCCGGCCTGGCTATGTGCCCAAGGTTCCTACCACTCCCTTCAGGGACCAGGTGGTAAGCTTCAAGCTCTATCCCTGGAGGAGGCAGACCCAGCCCTGGCTTTGGTCTGTCCCGTTTGCGCTCTGCATCCGTACGTGGACAGAACTCCAAGTCTCAGGACCTCAGACCAGCTCTTTGCCAGTTATGGAGGCCAGCAGAAGGGAAAGGCGGTCTCCAAGCAGAGGTTGGCCCACTGGATAGTGGATGTCATCGTCTTGGCTTACTAAGCACATGGCATGCCCTTCCCACTCAGGTTGTATGCTCACTCTACGAGAGGCGTTGCATCCTCCTGGGCGCTGGCACATGGCTCCTCGCTAACAGATATCCGTAGAGCTGCGGACTGGGTTACACCTAAAACGTTTGCTAGATATTATAGCCTATTTGTAGATCTGTTTCCTCCCGTGTTCTCACCCTAAACGGGTAGAAGCACTGAGAGGCCCGGCTCTGTCTGTTTTCTGCACCCTAATGTACACCCTTAATTGCTCCAGAGTAAAAAACCTGTTGAGTTCTCCAACAACCTAGGCCAGGACATGGCGGAGCGTCTAGTGCCAGGCCGTTTTCCATTGAATCCTTGAGAACCGGGTCTAGGCAGGGTCCCATATGAGTGACCCTACGGGGATCCTATATGTGTATTTCTTCCACCAGCTGCTCCTAAACGGAAGCCTGTGTCTTTCCCTTGGGCTAAGTCACCCAGTATTTCATATGCAGTACCACCTTCAGGCTAGTCCATATGTATTCCCCACATAACTCCTTCGGGGAAGAATGTGGCCATCCGCAGCGTCCCCCTTTCCCAATAGAAAGGGCACGCTTTCCCAGTGTTATCCAAAAATCTCACTGTATTGGTTATCACGGAACAACAGTGACAGATGCACACTGTGTAAGTGTAACGTCTGAGCAGGCATGAGACGGAGCGAGAATCCAAATGCAAGCACAAAGGTTTATTAAGAAAACAGGAACAAAGATAATCCAAGAACCAAGGCATAATGCTTAGAAAGCAGGCAGGAGAACAACCACAGGAACAAACATACAGGAGCAACGACCGACAAAAAACAACCAAAGAACAGAGGTTTAAATAGACTGGTTAACAAGGGGCTGACGAGGGACAGGTGTTTGTGATTGAAGTCATGGGAACCAATAAGGGTAACTATGGTGACAAACAAGGTACAAGGCAATACAGGAACAAAACACAGGAAGTGAACACAGAAACAACGGGGAACTAAGAATATACTTCAACATAAAAGTCCTACAAAACACAAGACAGTACAAGGAACAAGACACAAAACACATACCGTGACAGTAAGCCCTCTCCTATCGTCCTTCCAGGCAAGAAGGGGTAGAGGCTTGCACAGGGCGCTGGATGTGGTGCAGCAGCTGTGGCGCTTTGGTAGGGATTCCTGTTCATCGTACGTACGTAGAGAGTGACTGACTGATAGGGAACGAGACGTTTGATGGTGTTGTAAGATCATAAACATTTTTGTGCAGCGCAGGTTGCCAGATTGAGAAGATTAAGTAAAACACTGGCAGAAAATGTGTTTTTAAGAGAAAAGCCCCGTTTGGGGAATTTATCCTATTGGCCTTTGGCAATCCCAAGTGGGAAAGATAGTGTAGGCTTGTTACCAATACAAGATAACATAAAAAAAACATTTTCAGGACAAATAATCAGTGGGGCAAATATTGTGACGATTTGTGACGAGAGAAGATTAAATCGCTATCACGGTTAAAATACAATTAATTGTGCAGCCCTAATATACAGCTTGTTTCATCAAAGCAGCAAATGAGGCCAGCTTACACTGCAGAAGCAACACAAATCCATCAATAAATGCAGTAGCCAAGGCAAGAAAAATACATTAGTTTTGACTTGTGTACTTTGCCCATCTTTGAAAAGAAGTGTTAGAAATAAGTGTATGCCACAAGAGCTTGTTGTGTAAATGTATTCCTTTGCGCGCAGCTGGAAGTTTGTGAAAATAAAAGTAATTTTGTAATGTCAGCGGCCTGGTATACTACTGCAAAATGTATGCTGTGCTGATGTTCTTTCTCTCAGAATGAGCTTTTTTTTCTGTCATCCCAGTTTATCCAAGACATTTTAGAGTCTTGATACTGTTGTTGTTGTTGTTGTTGTTGTTGTTGTTGTTGTTGTTGTTCTTGTTGTTGTTGTTTGACAATTAGAGATTTCACAAAGGTTCCTAACACAGAGCTTTGTGGAACCCCCCTTGTGGGAATTCGATAACGTGATTTTCCCGTTGTTTGAAAAGTCTACTGATACACACAGATGTCAGATGTCTTTTGCTGGGAAGACTTGGGTCAATGTTTTCTGATAATGAGCCTCTCGTCACTGAGCTCTTCTTAGAAAGTCTGTAACTGTATCATCATATGATTGGGTACATCGGTGCAAAAGGACAAACTAATCCCATTGTGGCATCATAGTGGTTATAATTAAACAACAGTGGGTTTATCACTTGGTCACCTGCTCAAGGGGGGGGGGGGGGGGTTGTTATGTTTAAAGTGGTACTAAAGTGGACCAGAGGCATTTTGGGGATTAGAACCAAAGGCCAGATGAGTAACACCTCCGAGTATGGAATAGTGCAGCTGTGTTCTTATGCCCATTCTGCTGTAACCACATTGTAACCCTTTTCAGCTCAACATTCGTCCTTTCCCTCCCTCTTTCTTTGATCGGCAGCTGATTCAGCCTGTGACTGGCAACATTCTCTGGTTATTTTAGACACAGCACTTGTGATCTCAGGCTCCACTGGACTGTTATGAAGACACCCACATATTCGTGTGCCAAACCTTACTACTTTTACCTTGAGACAAAACACTATCATGTTGTATAAATGATATGATTTATAGGGTGACTTGAGTCATGGCGAGCCTCACAGTGTTGTTTCGCTTTCTATATGTTGGCTTTGTGAGAAACAGGCAAGGACGTCTCATTGAGTGGTCTCCAGCATTTGATAAAGGTAGGTCAGAGCTTTGTTACAACAAGCTTGTGTACATACAGGATGTGAGTCTTGTGCATGTTAGTGCAACAAGTTTTGAACATGGAAACTACTATAATCTGCTGATAATAGTTAAGAAAGTGTTTAGGGAGATGATGATTGTAAGAATGCAGATGATTTGAGAATTGGTAGATCAAAATATTTGCCTGGCTAATTAATCTGCCTTATTAATTGAAAATTAGGATCGATGCCGGGTTGGGGACCTAGTAACATTGCCGGGATCAGTCCCGGAACGCGCGCTGTGTGAACAAAAGCCTTAATCAATGCCTTGTCGTAATGATGACGCTGAAGTGAAGTGAAAGCAGGCTAGTGAAACAGTACGTAATGTGCTAGTTTATGATCGAATCAGAGAAAAAAATGCACAAGCGTGGTTTCTCGAGAGAGAGAGAGAAATCGCAGCTCATAAGCATACTATAGACGCTGCTGAGACATTACATGTCACATCGATGTCACGTGTCTTTACGGGATTTTTACGGGTTGTGTGTGAATGCTCTTTTTGATTCCGGAAAATCACTGGGAGTGTGAACCAAAATCAAACGAACCCGGGTCAAATCCCGGGTCACTTTATCCGTGTATTTTCTGGATAAATTTTTATTTTCTGTGTGAAAGGGGCTCAAGTAACAGGGATAAACAGCTGCTGATTTTGATGATGCAAACACACCACAGTTCGGACACAAATTATATAATGTGAACACAATCCAGCGGTGAAGGGGGGAGCAATCCAACTTGGGATCGGACCAGGCAATTGTGAAGTGTGAAAGCACCCTAATTATAGCAGTATTGGATAATCACTAGCAGTGAGCGTTCAATATATTATTAAGATAAATAAATGGAAATTTGTTAATTTAGTTGTTATAGCTCAAAATAAAAAAAAGATAAAAAGGGGTAGGACAACTCCCTACCTGAGGCACCCAACCAAGTTAATTTGGACCAGCTATCATTTGATTAGTACAGATAAGTACAATCTGTAGAATATGCCAATTAAAAAAATGTGATGTCACTAAATCAATTATTCTACATACACTATAAAACAATGACAGACAAGTCAAATAATCGAGTCCTAGTCAAAAAGATAAATCTGATTATATCTGAATTACACTATGCAATTCTATTAATTCACATTGAATGATTCTGCTCAAGCAGCATTTAGTTTATACTTTTAACTTCAAATTAAAACAACATCTTTCTATTATCCAATCAAATAGCAAGAATTTAACATAAAAATTGTTAAGCGAAATCTAAAAAATTTTGATGTTCAGATAAAACGTCAATAATAAAAAGAGCATAAACATTCAATAAATGCGGTTTTGAGATTTAGACCATCTGTAGTCAAGAAAAATAACATCTTACCTTACCTTATCTTCACAATAAACAATAAACCTTTATGTTCTTTCTCTCCTAGTAATGGGAAATATTGCTGGATTTCCTCACCAGAATCCCTTTTGCAAAACTTTAAATTTGGTAACCTAAAATCTCTATGATGTATAAAACCTGCAGGCCCCTGTGGATGATCAAATTTACTCTAATAATAATGAGTTTAAGTTATTTTTAAGTTTTTATTTAGCTGATCAAAGTTCAAGGCAAATACATTATGTGTGCATAAATCTTGTACATAAGCAGCACCTCTGCAAGATGTTTGGTACAGGGGTGTACCAAACAGGGGTGTGTGCACAGGGGGTTTGGGAGTTAACAGGTGGATTAGAAGCCATCAGCAAAACCTATTCCATCATAAATCTGCACACTCTGAGTGCTTGCCCGGCTTCAGAGCCCCAGAGCTTTAGAACACACAGGAACACCAGTAAATCTTGCCTGCTGGGGACACAGAGTGAATGGCTGCAGTGAATAAGACTGGCAACGCCCTCTTGTTTTGTTTTGGCCATTAGTTTAAAAGCTTACTTTCCTAAAGTCGACTCCTCTTTCCCAGAAACTTAGGGAATAGATGCAATATCTGTAGTTTGATGGCTATTATTTTACCTGTAAAATGGGAACATTTGTGAATAGCCACTCTTGGCAATATGCTCAAACGGGATTGAGACTCATCCCACTCTCAGGTATTCTTCTTCTTAAAAATTGTCTGATTTTAGAGGCTTCGATAAGTGTGATTCATTAGAGTAGAGATTGAAGTATGACAGTTGCTTCCCTAGATCATCCAACAAGTCTACAGTTGTGATAGAGGAGCACTTCATAATTTTATTTTTCTTCAATGACTGTATTGATAAAGTAGGTTGACACACTTTTTTGTTTATTTCTTGCATTTATTTCTTTACTATAGTGATATGTTGTATAAGAATGCCTCATCTCTTCGTTTCCATACGGTAGATGCTCTCTATGGGGCATTTAGGTTCATTACTAATTCACAAACCCTTTCCCACTCTACATAGTATTGCATTTATATGTAACAATTGTTGTAAATTGTTGTAACACTTTGTAATACTATTTTAGGATGGTAAACAGTTATTTATCTGTTTTTATGATGCACAAATGTGGTTTAGTAAAGTCTCAAGATACTGTTCCTAGTTTTGTCTTAAATGTGTAAAAAGGCATTTAAGTTTAATGGACCATTTTCTTGGAACAATTTCTGTCATTGTTAAATCTAAAGAATATGAATCTTTGAATTGTAATTAATGTAAATTATTTTTTTATTGACCTGTTTTCTTTACCTATCTATATGTAGTCTTATGTAGTATTTTCTTTTATACGGTCTGAATTTGGTTGCTGCCTTTCTTGGACAGTTGTCTCTAGTAAAAGAGATTAATATCTCAATGAGACCAATCTGCTTAATTACTTTAAATAAATAAAAGTATAAATATTCATTGCATCTCATTTTCTGTTGTTTCCCTAAATCTCAGCGAGCAAATGCAATTTATGACTGTAAATGAAATATTCTGCTAATGTACTGTATAATAGGGCAGGATCGAAATTCTGACTCCTTGCTGTTTACCAGTCATCAGATTTAAGGGCTTTAGGAAATGTGATTTGTGTAGAGACTGAATATTGCAGTTGTTTATTGTAAAATCATTGAAGCCTAAGCAGGCATTATTGTAGAGGAGCAGCTTGAGCTGTTTGTTGCACGAGTAAAAGGTAAATAATTTATTTGCAAACCCATGTGGAGCTCTCTTGTAGTTTTCCCAGTATGTTTGGTTTGACTCAAACTGACGTTGACACATTAACATTACTTCCCACCACTTCAATTGATTTATTTTCAATCAACGAATGTAAATCAAAATACTGTATACGATTTGTGTGACTTGTTTCTTCAGCAATTCTGGCTTTCCCTGCTAATCAGATATCAGTTTTATGTTATACCAACTTCTCAATAACTGCCTAGCTCTGGGAAATGAAGTCAATTTGTCATAAGGATGGCAGTGTGAAATGAATTCATGTCTGGGGAATTTTTCCTCAATGCTTCTGTCATATCTAAGGGACATGTGATTGTGCAACCCTGTCTCAACATGTCTGGTGCTCCCCTGTTGAGACTGTGAGCCATTGCAGAGTCTCACTGGTTGTAAAACAACAAGCAATCAAGACTTGTGAACAAGGACCATAAAAGCGAGGATGGGAATGGGTCGGTAAAGGTTGCCAATGGAGAAGCAGAAGAGAGGAGGAGAAATGCAGCCCATAAACGGGAGAATTGGGCGAGGGGTCCATAAGTCATGTGAGGTGCGAACTGTGTTGGGAGGCGCTGATGTGTGAAAAATGAGCTGGCTTTAGCTCATATACCTTCTTAGCCATCTCTCAACCACAGAAAAATCCAAAATATAAATGCTACGTATAATTAATTGTTGGCAGACAACTCTGTTGGCTTGCATTATGGCAGCTTGAACTCTACGCTGAATTGCTGATTTAGTCTGGGAAGTCTTTATAGTGTGACTAGAACATTGTGGTTGCATCTAGAATGAAAAATTACTTTCTCTTTCCTCGGATGTCAGTTAATACCGTATTTCTGAAGGTGTGGTTAGCCCACTGCAAATATTAATGCCAGTAAATCAAGATTTAAGTGAATCGAGAGAAAGTTGCACAATGTTTTGAAACAGGTGAAAACATACATTAACATTTTGGTTTGTATTATTGATTTGAAAAAGATATTATTATTCAGTTATCGGACATATTTTCAAATTTTAGTAATCAGTATCGTTTGGTCTACCTCTAATTCCCAACACGGCTTTGTAAAACGTTAGGGTACAAACAAGGCCAGCTAGACCATTACCAAACCAGCACAGTCCTGGATCAGAATAGATTTTTTTTCTAGCTATGGAATACACATAATTATTTTACAACTAGAATTTACCTCTTTTTGACAGTAAAACTGTCAGTTGTACTTAATCAGAATGATTTGAGTTGTTGCACAGCAACTATTTCCGACATACTGTTCAGGCGCATTTGAAATTTAACAATAATGATATAATGAAGCGATCAGATGTTTAAAGGTGCTCTATGTAACTTTTTAACTTTACTAAAGCATAAAAATGTCATAAAATGTTTGCATGTATTGAGAAAACATTCTAAATTCACATACTCGTTTCTCTGAAAAACACTTTTATAGCCAGTTATTTTACTTTGAAATGTGCGTTTCCAGGCTGGAATGTTTATTATTGTTTTTGGTCTGTAATACTGCACGTTGCCAATTTGCTAATTTTCATTGTCCATTGCGCTCGTACCTGTTCTGTGTGTAATTTGCTTAAGTAAACAGTGGGTGAAGCTTGAGTAGTTTCATGAAGATAAATGTTCTTATGGGTTTATAGGGCTACATACTGTATGTCTAGTAACAGGAATTAATTGTAAATGGGTGGTCTATATCTCATAGGCTGATAAATTGTTTGGTAAATAAACAACTGGTTGATTGACTGCACATTGGATACATTGGAATCAGTTGAGCCCTATTTTCTTGAAGTAGGTGTTTCTAGAAGTACTGATCTGGGTATTGAATCTTCACCTCCAACTCCCTTTTGGTCATAGACCTTAAGATAACTGCCTGCTAATACCTCTCACCTTATTCCATCAGGTCTATGTCTCTGATTTAACATGATTGATGTGGACTGACAGAATGAGATGTGAACTGGGCTTGGTGCGCAGAGGCATGGCCGAGGACTGGCCTGCTTAATCACAATCCCCAAAGCTGAGAAAGTGGCACATCCTTACCTCTGAGGCTGGCCTATATTTAGACATGAGCCAAAAAAAAAAGGAAATGTAGCCTAGCACCAGCCAACATACACACAGACATACACACAGCCAGAAGTTTCCATCCATACATGATTAGGGTGGAGGCCCATATTGCTTACCTTGTTTTACCAGAACCACACACAGCATGAGAAGTTTCACATCGAAGCCCTCCGACCGCGCCTGCCAGTTCCAGTCAATATACACTGTTCAATCGTTTTGTTTTCATTGTGGCTTAAATTGGCAGAATCATTTGAATCAGTCCCACAGTTTTGTAAATTGAGCTGTGACGGCTAGTGTGTTTATTTGGCTACATTATATCAATCTACAGTTGATTGTGTCCTTCAATCTATTTTAAAAGTTGCCTAAACTGGACAGAATGAATAAGTAATGGGTCAGTCATACTGCCAATATTGCTTATTGCCAATAAAATAATATAATATAAAAAATAAAATAAAATAAAAAGTTTACACTGAATGACTGTCTGTGTACTAATCAATTAACTTAAATGATTGATAACGCCTATAATTATCAATAAGCCATTGATGTCTGGATAAAAATACTGTCCCTTTAAGACCAGCCGCTGCTGACAAATGATCATTTAGGCGGAAGTGAATCAATCAAAACTAGCTTTAGCTGGAAAAAACATTTTTCAAGAACCACTATAAAACCAAACCAATCTCTGTTACCTTAAATTATATGTTTATCTCTGTAAAGCTGCTTTGAAACAATCTACATTGTTAAAAGCGCTATATAATTCAATTCAATTCAATTCAAATTTATTTGTATAGCGCTTTTCACAATACACATTGTCTCAAAGCAGCTTTACAGAAATTGCATTTCGGAAATGTACATAGAAAAATACAGTTAGTTAATCAAGTATTAATTTATGGCATAACATATCGCCGGCTTTGAGTCGTCTCTTCACAGGCGTCGAGTCGTCTCTTCACAGGCGTTGGGGCATCTGAAGTCTCCGTGAGAGGCTGGATACAAACTGGAGCTGACGAACGCTATTTACCTCGGGACTAGCGTCCCGAGATAACAGCAGAAAGGCAGATGGGAAATAATTAGCATAGCTGATGTTCATAATGTTAATGCATTCGAACTGATTCAGCAGTATCAAAGGTTAAGCATTAAGTGAATGCTTGGTTAAAGAGATGCGTCTTTAATCTAGTTTTAAACTGGGACAGCGAGTCTGAGTCTCGTACAATATCAGGAAGGCTATTCCAGAGTTTAGGAGCTAAATGCGAGAACGCCCTCCCTCCTTTAGTGGACTTAGATATCCTAGGAATGACCAGAAGCCTCGAATTTAGTGATCTTAAAGAGCGCGATGGATTGTATGGCGATAGAAGGTCTGTTAAATACACAGGAGCTAAACCATTTAGGGCTTTATAGGTCAGTAGGAATACTTTGTAATTGATACGTAACTTAATAGGTAACCAGTGTAGAGATGATAAAATAGGTGTTATATGATCATATTTTCTTGATCTAGTAAGAACTCTAGCAGCTGCATTTTGCACTAACTGTAGCTTGTTGATTGAGGATGTAGGACAGCCAGCTAATAAAGCATTACAGTAATCTAGTCTCGAGGTCATGAATGCATGAACTAACTTTTCTGCATCAGAAACAGATAGCATGTTGCGTAGCTTAGCAATGTTTCTAAGGTGGAAAAAGGCTGTTCTTGTAATATATGAAATATGATTTTCGAAAGTCAAGTTGCGGTCTAGTATAACACCCAGGTCTTTTACTGTAGTGGATAAAGTAACAGGACATCCTTCTAAATTAAAGTTGTATTGTAAGGGATTTTGTGGGTAGTTTTTTGGACCAATAAGTAATACCTCCGTTTTATCTGAATTTAATAGCAGGAAATTACACGTCATCCAGCATTTTATATCATTTAGACACTCTGTCAATTTAGATAAGTTAGTGTTTTCATCTGGTCGTGATGAGATATATAATTGAGTGTCATCAGCATAACAGTGGAAATTAATTCCATGTTTTCTTATAATATTACCAAGTGGCAGCATATATATTGAGAATAGCAGAGGGCCTAACACCGATCCTTGCGGTACTCCATAGTCTACTGACGTTATCTTTGATTTTTTCCCCATTTAGACAGACAAAATGGTAACGGTCTGATAAGTAAGATCTAAACCAGCTTAATGCCTGTCCCTGAACACCAGTGTAGTTTTGTAGTCGATCCAGGAGTATTTTATGATCGATAGTGTCGAACGCAGCGCTTAGATCGAGTAGAACTAGTATTGAGATACAGCCTTGGTCAGAAGCTAAAAGTAAATCATTTGTAATTTTAACTAGCGCAGTTTCTGTGCTATGATGCGGTCTGAATCCCGACTGGAATTTTTCATAGATATCATTTTCTTGTAAGAAAGAGCACAATTGAGCGGACACAATTTTTTCTAGTATTTTAGACATAAATGGAAGATTTGAGATGGGTCTGTAATTTGCTAAGTTATTTGGATCTAATTGCGGTTTCTTAATGAGAGGTTTTATTACTGCCAGCTTGAATATTTTTGGAACATGACCTAAAAATAAAGACGAGTTAATAATATTAAGAAGAGGCTCTTCGACTACAGGTAACACTTCTTTCAGTAGTTTAGTGGGTATTGGATCTAATAAACATGTTGTTGGTTTCGATGCAATGATAAGTTTATTTAGCTCTTCCTGTCCTATAGTTGTAAAGCGGTGTAGTTGTTCTAGAGGGGCCATAATTGAGGCTGAATCATAAGACATCATAGAGGATTGTATATTTACAATTGTGTTTCGGATGCTTTCTATTTTCTCATTGAAGTAATTCATAAAATCATTACTACTATATTGTAATGGAATATTTTGCTCTGGTGATGTTTGTTTATTTGTTAGTCTAGCCACGGTGTTGAATAAAAACCTTGGATTATTTTGGTTATTTTCTATTAGTTTGCGGAGATGCTCAGCTCTTGCTGCTTTTAGAGCCTTTTTATAACGTGACATACTGTCTTTCCACGCGATTCTAAAGACCTCTAAATTAGTTTGTTTCCATTTACGCTCTAAGTTACGAGTTTCTCTCTTGATTGCATGCGTAGCACTGTTGTACCATGGTGCTTTAGTTTTCTCTCTTACCTTTTTTAATCTAATTGGTGCAACAATATCTAGTGTACTAGAGAACATGGTGCTCAAACTGCTAGTCATTTCCTCTAGTTCATCTGTTTGTTTGGGTGCACTGCGCAGCTGAGATAGATCAGGTAAGCTATTTGAGAATCTATCTATAGTGGTTGGAAGGATTGTTCTGCCTGGTCGATAACGTTGCGCAACGTGACAAATTTCAGCAGTACGTATTATACAAGTTACCATGTAATGATCAGTGAGATCATCACTTTGCGGTATAATATTTATATCAGTTGGATTGGTTCCATATGATATAATTAAATCTAGTGTATGATTTAGACGATGAGTGGGACCACTGACGTTTTGCGTGACCCCAAAGGAGTTTAATAGATCTGTAAACGCAGTCCCTAACGCATCATTTGTATTATCTACGTGTATGTTAAAGTCTCCAACAATTATTGCTTTATCGACATTGACCAATAGATCTGAGAGAAAGTATGCAAACTCTTTTAGGAAATCAGCATAGGGCCCTGGAGGTCTATATAGGGTAGCCAAGGCTAGAGATAATATGGATTTGTTTCTTGCATCTAAGAGCGTAACATTTAGCACAAGTACTTCAAACGAATTAAACCTGTGACCTGTTTTCTGAGTAACATTAAGAATATCTCTATAGATTGTTGCAACACCGCCGCCACGACCGATCAGACGGGGCTCATGCTTATAACAGTATCCTGGTGGAGTGGACTCATTTAGACCGAAATAATCATTTGGTTTAAGCCAGGTTTCAGTAAGGCAAAGTACATCGAAACTATTATCTGTGACCATTTCATTTACAATAACCGCCTTAGGTGTGAGCGATCTAATGTTTAGAAGACCTAGCTTTAGAAATTGTTTTTGTTCACTGATATTTAGATTTTCTGGTTTAATTACAATAAGATTTTTGCTAGATCCTACACTAGATTTATTGTTTGGCCTCACTAAGCGAGGAATAGACACAGTTTCTATATAATGTTCTACACTACTTATATCAATTAAGTTGGGACAGCAAAGACTGTGATTTGGACTTTGACTTACTAGTCATATGGTGTGTAACGTCTTGGAGATGTTGTCCGACAGAACAGCCGCTCCGATTCTGCTGGGGTGCAGGCCATCAGCACGGTAGAGCCTAGGTCGCTCCCAGAACAGATTCCAATTATTTACAAAGAGCAGTTTCTGTTCATTACACCATGACATTAACCATTCATTTAGAGCAAATAATCTACTGAACCTTTCTTGTCCTAGTCGGTACGTGGGAAGCGGTCCAGACACGATGATCGTTGCTTCAGGCGATGTGCTGCGAACCGTCTCGATCAGGCTTCTGTAGTCCTTCTTCAGAACCTCCGTCTGCCGCAGCCTGATGTCGTTCGTCCCGGCGTGTAGGACCACAGCTCCGACGCGCTCGTCACCGTTCAGGATCTCGGGAATCTGTGCAGCGACATCAAGAACACGAGCACCAGGAAAGCAGTGAGTGCGCACCTTACGCTTACCTGAGGTAGCACGGACATGACGGACCATGGAAGTGCCGATGATCACGGCGGCGTCACGTTCCGGCTCGCGAAGAGGGGAGAAGCGGTTCCGGGTGGAGATCTCGAAGACCGGGAGGGGGGGGAAGTCCTTGGTCTGGTCCTGGCTCGTGTCTTCCGCTGTGGGATCACCCAGGGTCCGTGGTGTTGCCTCGGTGCCGGAGTGAATGAAGGCAGAGATGATCGCGTCCTCCTGGGCAGAGAAACGCACGGAGTAGACGAAGTCGGAGTCAAAAAGTTACTAACCACTGACTTGTGAGCATCGGCGCGTGATGTTTCAAGCGTTGATCGCCGATCTCGCAGCTCGGCTTGCTTCACCAGCAGAACGCGGATCTGTTTCTCCACCGACTCCAGCTCCAATCGTACCGAAACCAGCTCGAATGTGTCCTCACCTGCACTCAGAGGTAACGTTAGACACACATCCGATATGTTCGCCATTATAACAGATGAACAGTAAATTAGTAGTGATACTACCAATATCACTACTAATTTAGGACTGAAATGATGGATATAACACGTATCCTTTCAGTCAAACGGGTGTAAAATGAGAGGGTCGATAGGCGCGAGGCCACGCGTGAAATGCTAGCGGGCTAAAGGCTAGTAGCCGAGATTCGGAAAGTTGGATCTAAGTAGCGATATCAAAGCAATCCGATTGTTTTTTATAAGGAATAGTGTCGAGGATAAGTTCACATGATATAAAAATAGAAAGTGCTTGTTTATAAATGAGTGGTAAAGAAGAAAATCAGCGATTAATGAATCAATTCGACGGAGCTCCAAACACAAACACAGATCGCACGCGCATGCGCAAAAGCATCTAAGCATATAAATGAGGATGACTTGACTTGACTTGACATCAAGTCTCACACGCGCCTCATTCTCTCACGAGTCACAACTCTTTACGTTCATCATAAGACGACTCTTAATTTATGAATATACTCGATAAAAAGACATTTTGGCATAATTGTGTGTGTTATTGTTCGTTCAAGCGCGAAAGAGAACTGTACTCTGGCAAGCTGTCTTGTGCGCACGCATGATACTGGTTTGCGTCTTTCTGTGAGTCACAGTCTGGACATTCACAGGCAGCGCGCTCTATTTTGTTTGCTCGCGCATGAATGGTTTAAAAGCATTTGCATGAATAAGAGCCAATAGTAACACTAGCCAAATGATGACAAAAATTAACAGATGCTGCGTTAATTGCGTTAATAGCCCTAATTTGTTTAGGCTATTTCATATGAAATCGCAGCATTTTGCGTCATATATTCGCATAGGCTTGCGTTATGATTAATCAGCAGCACTAATTTAGGCCAAAATACATATATTGTAAAACTATTCGTGTGAGACTAAGATGCTGAAAATCGGATGATTTTAGTTCAATGTTTTGGCTGTAAATCAATGATGCCCTCTGTCGGTAAGGAATAGTAAGATGGCCGCTCCAACACTTCCGTTGCTCCTGATAGCAGTTTAGAACGCAATGAGCAATCCATTCATTATACAGATCTGTGGTATAAACGCCTCGTCTGTTTGGGCAGGAGTGCGTGCATTTAGCATAGGCTTGTGGTTCGTAGCCAGGCGAAAGTATAAACAAGGCTTAAGGCCGAAGTATACATTACTGAAGTCACACAGCAGATAATCATAGTCAAAACACTGGCAGGATTTGAAACACAGGTAGACAGTCCAATCAGCAAACAATGCAACATCAGTAATCGAAGAAACTTCAGTGCAAAAATAGGCAAAAAAGATGTGGAGTGGAGTTAGTCAAAACTCAGGGGAGGGATCAATCAAGGTTGGATAAATGATTGTGTTGTTGTTGTTGAGATATTACACTCTACATGTGATGTTGGTTAACTTTGGTATGCAATTCTAAAACATTCATTCCAATAGTTTGATTTACTACACAGTGAGCAAAACAATGTAAGGAAAATCACAAGATGGGAAAATTCTGTTATTAGTCTGTAAAGAATAAAGTAAAAAATATTTTGGGTTGTAAAACAGTTTTATTTTGCTGATGTGTTGTGTGCTATGGTACCTGTGCCTGTACCAAGTGCCTCTTTGCATCTGGATGTTAATTTTGAGTAGTTCTACAGAAACTCTCTAACTCATAGTTTGCTTGTTGGGTGAGGGTTTGGATTATTGAATGAATATTACAAATGATTTCGTGTCTGATCTGTTTCAGGCCTTACAAAAAAATGTAAAGGAAACTTAGATGATCACATAACCTTTTTTAAAGTATACTCCATCTGATAGCGTGAGGGAACACATGCACACTCGAAAGTTTCATATTTTTTCAGTGTCTGCGCTATTTATCTACAGATGTTATGGCCGATAAAACATTTTTTCCCTCATTTAAACTTTGTGATTATCTCTTGACCACTTTACAGTGAATAGAACATCATACTGTATATTTGTCTATGTAATAAAAATATTTTTTCTCTTAATGTGATGTCTTCGAAGAGACATGCACCTTATTGTATCTTGGAATGGACAAGATGAGTCTATCCTAAATCTTTTTTTGATTTTCAGTACCACCCATGTAATGATACACCATGCAAATCATTGGCTGTAAATTGAAGTTAGTTTGATACCCTTTGACAGCCACTTGAATCCCTTTGTGGGATTCAAACCTGCAACCTTTTGGTTACCAATCTACATAATTAACCGCTAGGCTGCACCAAATTTCTATTCATTACATGCACTCTGTGTAGTCATGTCATTAAATGCTTGTCAGGTTCACACACTTGTCCGGCACCAGGGCATCATCTGTTCACAATTTTGCCTGTGAACTGAATATTAACAGCCTCATTTACTCTGGGCACGGCTGTCTGAGTGATCGAACCCGTCAAAATGCATGGATGTTTTCAATGACTATTGACTAGCTGAATGACTTGCTCTGGGCATCATAAATACAGTTTGTTTTACTCAGGAGAATGGCGTGACACTTCCTTGCATGTAGCTCCAGTATTACTTCCTTTGTTGAGTTATACAGTGATAGGCTGCATCCGAATCGCATACTTCTGTACTATATAGTAGGTGAAAAAAAGAATGTGACAAAATAAGTAAGTCCGAATTAACAGTACTCGTAAAAGTGTAGGCAAAAAGTCCCCGGATGACCTACTTCTTCCGTCGAGACTCTGAAGTGTGCATACGATGAACATTTTACTATACCATGAGGCCACGGGATGGATGGTGGTGAAAGCAACACAACTGATGCTGAAAGGTCACATGATAATGACAACATGGCGAATGTAGTACGTCCAGATTACATTGTTACTACACACATTCATACTATATAGAACACACTCTTTTAGCGATCGTGAAGTAATTACTTTTTAACTAAATTAACTAAATAATTAACTAAACTAAATAAGTATACTCAAGAAAGTATGCGATTTCAGACACAGCCATAGTGTTCAAATTCAGTTTTGTCATTAATATGGATTACAGGACCCCAGGGTTGATTGACAACTTGCATTTCACGCTTGGCAGACCAGTTAATTTAGGAAGCATTAGCAAAGCTGATTATTATTTTTACTCTGTCCCAGACTGTCAAAGGAGAGTTAGGTGTTTTTGAAAACATCAGACACTAAGTGTCATTAAATCAGTTTGCCTGCTGAGTGATATGAAGTTAATCCCATGGTCCTGTTGTTGTAGGATATTACAACAGCAGGAAATGCTTAAGTTTCCTTGAGCCACAGAAGCTTCACTGGATTTGGCACAGCTTTTCCGCAGAATTAGAAATTTCTTTTAGATTGTGCTAGCTTTTAGCTATGAACATTGGCCACAACTAAATATTATGATTGTGCTCCGCTTGTGGTGTCTCCTATTACTGATCAGCACTTTTTGTAACGTCCCTGTGAATAGTGTAAATAATGAAAGCTGACACTGGAAGACCAAGAGGAAATGTTTTTTTTTTTTTTTTTGGTGGGGTATTTCTTCCAGAGCAATGTTGTTTGAATGGAGGAGGTTTTTGGTAATGTACATTTTGGCTGTTGTAAACCTAACCATCTACATCCGCTTTTCCACCACTGGGTCAAACCATTCTCATTGCTTAACCGCCCCGATCTGGCCAGATATGGTTTTATTTTCCACTGTGGGGCTGATAACAGAGCTCTTTGGAATGTTATACAAATGTGTCAACTGTGCTGAGAATTCTGGGCGAGAGAGGTTTGTAATTGTGACATGACACATCACATCTAATCAGAGCACCAGCTTTGGTGATTTATATACATTTCTGTAGCAGGATTTTGGGCCAATGAGATTTCAAGTTGAGCAGCCAAGAAACTACCAAGCTATGAAGAAACTGACAAAAATAGCAATCAACAAAGTGTCCTGTGAAATTTTGTCGCTTGTTTGTACAAAAACTTAAAAGTGCAATAGGTGATTTGGAAAATGCTAACTTTGGCCTGCTAGCATTGAAAGCATACAATCCCATCCTCTCTGCAAATCGCGTCCAAAGCCATGCGTCCTCCAAAACACATAACTTGCACAGACCAGAAGCGATACTACCAGAGACAACGTTATTTGATTAAATCATGAGAAAACTTTACAGTAGAGTGAGTAACAGTTCTAAAATAACGAGCGTAAACAACAGTCTGCCCAGCGTATGTGAATGATATGTGTGTGAACAGGCTGCGCAGTGGTACGCAAACACACGTTGACTGATAGGGAACACATGTTATCATTTAATTTGGACCGAATGCGATGATTGAACACACATTTTATGGTTCTACGCCTTCCTCAGACGATATATATTTTAAAAATACATTTAGACCGCTTAACATAGTGATTGCTATCAGGATATGAGTAGACTTTCAACTAGCATAACAAAATAAATGTCTGTATAGAATCACGTATTACACAATTTAAAGGAAGAGGTAGCTTTATCTTTTGTTGATTTATTATGTTAAAGCTTGTTAAGCTGGTTATGGTAAAAGTGTCTTTGAAAGGTGATCTGTCTGTGAAGAACAAGTCTGTGTACACACTAATTCTGATCAAATGAAAATTTTTATTTTTTTGTTGTTGTTATTATTGTTGAAGTTTTCTCTGTCCTTAGCGTTTTCTAAAAACTGCTTGTTAGCTGCTGTCTCCCCCTCAGCTCAAATGTTTTTGCAAACATTTTTTGGGAAATAAGAAAAACACAAGCTGCAGCAAATATTGCCGCAATTAATTGAATTTGCATGAATTCTTGTGCTCACAAGACTGCAAAATTCTGAAGAGACTGGAAAGTAGATAGCATGCACAACAATGGCAATACAACCCTTCTTGGTTGTTTTGAATGGATCACATGTGTCACTAGAATCATACTCACCAGAATCATAATCATACACTGTTGGTTTGTTGGCCAAAGGAGGACTGACCCCCCGACTGAGCCTGGGTTCTCCCAAGGTTTTTTCTCCATTCTGTCACCTGATGGAGTTTTGGTTCCTTGCCACTGTCGCCTTTTTTTTTCGCCTTCATTCGCCAGTGGCTTTTGGCTTCCTTAGTTGGGGACATTTAACATTTAATTTTGAATTTAAAAATACTATTACAACTTTACATTCCTGTTATCTCTGTAAAGCTGCTTTGAAACAATTTGTATTGTAAAAGCGCTATATAAATAAAGGGGACTTGACTTGACTTGACTAGAAGTGTTTTTAAAGTGTTTACATTCAATTAATTTCTTAATTTAATACATACATTTTAATTTATCACTATATTGACATAGTGGCATGGTAACCACAAAAACATCAACAACAGATTAATTAACAGTAAATGTCCAATATAAAAAACAGTAAACCCTAACAGGTCTTTGTATAAAAACTGCATAAAATAACTACTCAAAAATGCATAAAATAACACTAAATTTCAACATTTACTTTTCCAGTTCAGTCCAATGCAAAGCATGCTGGAAATTAAAATCCACCCATGCAGTTTAAATTAATGAAAAAAAAAAAAGATTATTGTAGTCCCAACACAAATTAATTAAGTAACCTTTCGTTTTACATATCTAAGTGGGCTGAACAATGAAATAAGGATGTGATAAAATGTTCAGCAATTGTGTTGCTTTAGCTCATTTTAATTAGGTAAATTGAACAAGCAGCATTTTTTTAAACAAATGTTTCTACTTTGGAGAATGTTTTTACAAAAATGTTTTTACAAATTGCTGTCTCTGGGGGTGCTGATGGCACAGTGGATAAGACACATGCCTTTGGTGTGAGAGACCCGGGTTCGAATCCACTGTGAGACACCAATGTGTCCCTGAGCAAGACACTTAGTTGCTCCAGAGGCGTGCGATCTCTGACATATATAGCAAAGTTGTAAGTCACTTTGGATAAAAGCGTCAGCTAAATGAATAAATGTACAATGTAAATGTGTCCGTGTAGACGGAAAGTCAAAACTTAAAGAAAAATATGTTTTAAAATGTATACGGATACATTTGGAAGTGTTTAGTGTGCCTAAGTAATGATCAGTTAGGTAGTAGGTCTCTGTTCAAAACATTTTAACTCACTAGTACCTACATAGGATTGTGGTTTCTGTTGTATTATGGCCACTGGAACTACTACAGTGCCAGCAGAAGACCCATGTAAGCTGAATGTAAATTAGTTGAAAAAATAGAATGCATACTTAAAACTCACACACACACATTTATACATGTATGACATATATATATATATATATATATATATATGGGGGGTTGGGGGTGTAGGACACACAAGCCCACATGCAAACAGTGTAAGTGTTATGCGGATATTGGATTGTGATGAGGTCATTGATGTGGGGGAATAACACACACACACACACACATATACAACACACAAGTCCACGAATACTACATGCCCTTGCCATTATTTCTCCCTGCAGACAACCTTAACCTTATGCCAGGAAGCAGTGGCCAATTTAGCCCAGTGACATAATGCTTTATGATGGCCAATCAAGCCTGACTTCTGCTGACTCCCTCATAAAGCTAATGAAATCAATAGCAGTGTGCAAATGTGCACTGCACCCTTATGCCTTTCAGTTGGATCACTGATACAGAAAAATATGTGTACGCAGTTTATGTATGTCTAAAGATAAACAATTAGCAATTCAAAAGAGTATCTTAGATAGCTGAACTAGGAACATGATTTATAATGATAATATAAGTGATAGTCGAGTTCATATAAATAAATAAATTCAGACAAACACTGCATACACTTGGCCTTTATAGCTGCATAGCAATATGTTGACCCAGATACCATGATTGTATTTACCAGGCTTTGGTCTTGTTTACTTCTTTTTGGTTCAAGAAGAGCACAGTCATTATACAGGTCTTGTTAGCTACCTCTGAATAGTGCAGTATAGTGATGCTATCAGGATATATATCAGGATATCTGTATGTCTGTATATATATATTTTTTTTTTTTATCTCAGATAAGATCATGTTACGGTGTGGTATACAGTCTGTTGTCCTATTGTGAACTGTACCATTATATTGAGTGTGAATTTGTACTGTGCTTGGATTGATATGGTAATTTTATTTCCCTGTGGCTTTTTAAAAAAAATTAACCTCAAATTAACATGCAAATATTCACCCATCCAGCCCTGCCAATTTGAAACCCAACCTCCACTCTCTGTTACAAAAAATAGCTATTTTTACAGTTGATCAAACATAATTGAGTTGTACATAGCCTATTTATTTATGCATTGGGGTTCTTAAAAAAATATAATAGGCTTAATAATAAGAAAGAAAAAAAAAACTTTTAGATCTATCAGATTTAGATTGACCAGGCCAATTAACCAGTCAATATTGAGCATTGGCATTGGTAAATATATAAAAATACCAGATTGGCCTGAAGTGGGAGTTATTCTTATCAGTTTCAAAATTATACCGTTATTATTGCAAAATATTTTTTAATTATTTTTGAGTAAATATGTAAAATAGTTATGTACAGGCTCCACAATCAACCAATTGCAGCTGTCGAAACTACCTAAGGACTGATCACACCTGCTTCACATTTCATTATCTCCCTCTGCATATAAGCACACAGTCAGTTCGACTGGTCTTGTTTGAGCAAAGGACTCACTTTCCTGTTGACTCCAAGTTCCCAAAGTATACGTTACCTCTCTGCATCGTCTTCCTGTTCCTTGTTGTCTCCAGCATCTCCTGTTCAGTGTTGTGTCAAATTGGATACTTACCTGTTCCTCCTCGAGGTGTGTGCTCAGTCATCCGTTCATCCATCCACGATCTCCACTCCACCTGCAATAAAGAGACTGTCAGTATCATTCCATTATTCATCTGCATTCTGCAAACTGACATATCTATCATATTCACCTGTATTGCTTATTGCTCATTGCTCATCTGTGTTAAATAAAGAAGCTACTGATTTTATCCCTGTCTTGAGTCTCTGTTACGTCACACACACACACACACACACACACACACACACACACACACACACACACACACACACACACACACACACACACACACACACACACACACACACACACACACACACACACGAACACGAACACAGACACAAAAATAATGTTTGTATATATATAAATATATATATATATATATATATATATATATATATATATATATATATTAATCAGAAGTTCGTGTGATATATTAGTCAGATGTAAGCAACAAGATGCTTAAAGCAGAACAACAGTGCTTTCCAGATGATCAGTCCCAGTCATTCTTTAGACAGATATGTTTGCCCTTTTTCTTTAGTTTTTTAATGCAAGACTTTGACACGTTATATTGAGAGAGATTGGTGTCAATGAGAGCACATTAGCATGTTATATTTGCACATGCATTGGCAAAGCCGTGGGTGAATTAAGATCTTGCCATCTGGTGAGTAGGCAGGGGAGAGAGAGAGAATGAAGATCAGTTTTGGAGAGGAGAGGGCATTTATCTCTGACTGGGGAGGCCATGACATAGAGCACTAGATAAATTATTGACGCCACACCATATAATTAAAGACATTTAAACGCATTGAAGTAAATAAAAATACGACCGGAATATGACTGGGCATGTTTCAGCTATTACCCTGTCATTCATACCCTGTCAGATTGCTGATTCATAAATGTAGTCTCATCAAACTATGAATACATTAAATCATGTGTTGCTTTTCCTGTTTACAAGTTGTGTGAATGAATGTGTTTGTCATCATGTGTTCTGGAGACTGACCTGCTTTTGATTCCTTACAGGGTTTCATAGAAATGAAGACATGAAGGCCATTGAAGTTCTTCCCATCCTTAAAGAAAAGGTGGCCTTCCTATCAGGTGAGCCAGTTGAGAAAAGAAAAGGATGCAGGATCCAGTATATATATATATATATATATATATATATATATAAACAATAACAGTAAAACATTTATATCAAGTTCTGGCATGAAACCCTAGATGTTACTGGCTGATAAGCCCTTAACACAATCTGCTTGCAATCACATCATTCTCTATAGGGCAGAGCTGATTGGTTCCCACTGTACCAAGTAGCCAGTGAGGTTGTTGCTCAGCAATCAAATGTATGCCTATCGTTTGCTGTTGCAGTTTGCAGCGTGCTTTCAGAAACCCTCCACCTTCCCCAGCTCCACCTGTATAGATCTGCAGTATACTGTGATTCATGTATGTCATGTATGCAGCAGCATGTCTTGATTGCTCACAGTAGCATGTTGTGTGTCTAATGGCAGTGTAGCATGTTGTGTGTCTTTGCAGCAGCTATAATCAACAGCAGCAGCAGCAATAACAGCAGCAGCATAGCATATCTATACATCTATATCAAGACCAAACACATAAACATTGTCATATTCATAACAGAATTAATGTTACAAAATGTTTCTATTTATAATAGATGCTGTTGTTTTGAATTTTATATTTGTTAAAAACTAGGGGTGTAACGGTACACCGAAGTCACGGTTCAGTATGTACCTGTTGTTTTGGGGTGATGATTTGATACGAATTCAGTACATTTACATGTCCTACAGTACAAATTCGGTACAGTTACAGGAACTCTTGTGCTGCATTCTCTGCATACTCCACACTCTAACGGCTAATATTGCCCACAACCCATTGCAAGTTGGACAAGGATTCAAATAGAACTACAAACACAAATAAAAAGTGCTAAAAACCTACAAACATGTAGGATGTGCGAGTCCGACGGTTGAAGAGAGAGGTTTAGATCAAGGGGTTTAAGTGATTAATTATCATTGTCAAAACTGAGGAAAAGCTATTTATTCAACGTTATCCACATTATATTGATATATACTATATTTATTTACAGTACATTATATTTAACTTCGCCCTTTTGTAATGATATGGTTGGTCATTAACTTTTAAATGCATCATTATACAAATAGCAAACTCATGAGGAGAGTCTCGATATGAAAGACCCACCACTGGTAAATCAACGTGGTACTAGTACATTTTTCTCCGAAACGGTAGGAAATTAAATAAAATTGCATGTGGAGAATTTGAACTGTGACAAGATGATTGACAGGGCAGTTTGAAAGGCTACTGGATGAACGTAACTAAGCGACAGAGCTGTCCGTTAAAGATGACAAAGTATTATGTCCCAAAGCTTGCCTACTCTTCTGCTACACACTCAAAATGATGTACTTTTTCTTCACAGAAAAGTGCATACTTTTAGGGCACAGTATGAGTTGTTGAATTGTGACGCTGCATTGTTTTGGGTTGGTGCATAGATCGTCTCTTCATCTGCTCTTTTTCCTGTTGTGGCGGTTAGTAAACAGTGTTGCATCATGTACGCGACCCCTTCTGGATTGGAGTGAGGAAGGCCTGGAACTGACTGTATTCATCGTCTGACTGTATGCACCAAACTGTTACTTCCATACTGTGACAGTTCGGGACGAATACATGTACCCTTACACCTTACACTTTTATGAGTGAAAAATCAGCATATTGCTGAATAATTTCTGATCATGGGACACTGAGAACAGGAGTAAATGCTGCTGAAAATTTACAGAAATAAATTTACATTTCAATTAAAAACTAAGGGTTTATATACACAAACAGTGCAATCAAAGAAATACGAACAGTTGAGGAACTAATGAATACCCATGGAAACTAACAATCACAGAGAGCTTCAAAATGTTTCGCAAAACGAAACTGTCACATTTCTGTTTGTGTTTGGACTTTCTCTATGTTCTTTGTGTTCAGTTTCTAGCCACTCCTCATTCATTAGTTCAATCTTTCCAAGCCTGTTTGTTACTATGGTTTGTCACTGAGTTAATTTGTCCCAGCTGTGTCTTGTTTCCCTCATCTGCTCTGTGTATTTAAGCCCTGTGTTTTGTCCTGTTCAGTGGCTGTCGATTTTAATGTTAAGCTGGTTGTGCTGTCCTGTTTCCTAGTCTCCCAAGCGTTTCTGTACGTTTAAGTTTATTGTTAATAAAGTCTGTTGCACAGAAATGCTGTTTCCTTGTTGCTGCAACCAGAAACCTAACAGAAACATGGCAATAAATGAAAACGAAAACAAAACAAAACAAAACAAAACAGAACAAGACCATTACAACTACATTCCAAACCACTTATTTAGAAGTGTTTGCTTCTTATCCAAAGGCCCAGATTCCTATGAATATTAACAAGAGGAAACTTATTTGCAGTGACAGTCATTAACACTCTCAGATATGTGAGCTCAAAGGCAGAGCAGCATCACTAGGGAATGCAGTGAGTGTTTAGCTGGCTGCTGACCCAGATAGCTTACGAACATCTTAATCTTTGGCAGGCCAACTTGCTTATCGTCAGCTCAGCTTGCCTAAGTAGAGATAAAACTCTTTTCCAATTTTGCCCTTCTTCCATCCCTGCACTTAAAAGAGAGTTTAATGGAAGTTGATATGCAATAACAATATTCACCAATGGTATTACTCTAGCAATGAAATGAGGCATCATATGCTGTATTAGACAAAAATTGCAGATAGCCAAAGAGTTGTACTCAGAAATGTGTGGTCAACTTTGATAAGTAGGCCACGGTGTTCCAAAGCATCACTATATACAGTAGGTATGCTAGTTGGACTCGTTTCTTGAGATTAGACATTGCCCTGTTTTACTAATGCTTGAGTGACAGAAATGTTGTTGTTCCAGCTAAACAAATAGTGTGTTTATTTGACTCGCAGGTGGAAGAGATCGTCGAGGAGGGCCAGTCCTTACATTTCCAGCCAGGAGTAACCATGACAGAATACGACAGGAGGACCTTAGACGACTTATTGCATACCTCGCAGGCATCCCCAGGTACTACTTGTGTGTGTGTGCATCTTTGTCTTTGTGTCAGTGTGAACATTATTATGCAACAAAATTCAAAGTCATAATAGATCAGGTGCAGCCGGTCGAAACGTTGAGGAATTGATTCCAAACCAGGACAGGCGTGGAAGCCAGCCAGCAGCTGGAATTTTAAAGATTCAGAGTCACCATTGGGTTCATCTTGAGGCTGGCCCACACTAAAATATTTAAAAATCTTATCAGATTTTCAAAATGTAAGATACCATAAGCATGACAATAAAAAATAAAAAAATTAACAGTTTTGCCCCTATAGTATGTGGAGTGCCACGATGTGACCAAGACGGCACACCACAAACAATCAGATTCCATTCACAAACAACCAGTCCCGACTGTAAACATGGAAAATCTCACAAAATTTCTCAGGGTCCAACGTGACTTCAGAGCAGAGATGGGGACTCGAGTTTGAGACTCGGACTCGAGTGCGACTTAAGTCGCACACAGGGTGACTTCAGACTCGACTTGAGACTCGTCCTCGAAAGACTTTAGACTTGACTCGGACTCGAGCTGCGGGACTCGTGAACAATGTTTATTTTTAGGAAACGTCTGATGAGCTCGCTGTTATTCCCCTCCCTCCGTTACGTATAACCTGCCTACGTAACACATACTACGTATTGGCTCCGCGCGGCCACACATGAGAGGACAACAAACAAACATGTCGACTGCACCGGCCGCTGCTGTGCCATTCATCGTAAGCTTTGCAGACATCCCGAGTCTCCCGCTTATTGATAGCAGTGTAAAGGTTTGAAATATTGAGAAGTGCAATGGCTTACAATAATAAATATCTAACATTATTCCAAGCAATTAGTTCCATTTGCAGTGTCCATTGTAAGCTCAGCTACACAGTTCAATAAATCCACTTCAGAAACGTTGTTGAAAAAAAGATGAAAATCTCCGGTTTTTATTCCTTGGTTTCCGATTTACAAAAGAAAATGTGGGCTGCTAATTGCTAATAAAATAAAAGATTCTTAATGGAAATAGCTATAAGTTAACAGTTAGAAGGGAAGAAAACCGTTCGCTTCCACAGCTCTCAATATCTGAGTCACATAATAAGAATCAACGTAATGTAGTCGGAGTTGGCCTGTTCTTAAAGAGGCAGTACACTGTTTTTACCAAATCTACAAGCACATGAATTATAGTATGCTTTTAACCTTTTAAGTATTATTTAAAATTTTTAACCGTTACATGAACTTCTAAATGAAATTATTTACCTGTTTAACATTAATTCTTATTCACATTACTATGAATTATACTTTGGCCTCTATAAGCGGCTCCCAGATGCCCGCAAATTAGTTCAAATCTCCCGGAATCTAGAGCGAGCGAGCAAGAGCTTGCACATACTGCGCTCCAAACCGTGTTTTGCACGCATGGCAGAGAGGGAGAGAGCGAGAGACTTTGCATGTGTGTGCTAGCGTGTGCCCCATGAAACGCATGTAAGACAGCATGTAAGACCCCCTCGAACAATCAGAAATCAAACTCTATCATAAGGAAGTGTGATCATAAAATTTTTGTGGATAGTAGCCTAGCCTATATCTCACATCATTTGGTTGCAATAGTGTTTTGCATTTAGCTACACTGTGATGTTTTGCACTAAATAGGACTTTGTAAGTTTTAGTGCTGTGAGGTATAACATTTTCTATATTTGATCTTATGGCCCCACAGAGCCAGCACAATAAGAGCTAAGGCCATTCATTATAATTCAGCGACAGACAAGGGAGTCCTTTTTTTTCAGAACCTCAATTTTTGGTCTGTCCTGTACTGTATGTTCAAGCTAAAAGGCAAAATACAGATATTAACTTAAAAGTAAAGCATTCTTGGTGTTTTTGTCATGTTGCAATAGCCTGTTTACACTGATTATATACCAAAATCAAAACTGATACTGTATGCTAATAGATAAAGGAGTCATAATAACATATTACATGCTTTGAATTCCTTATAGCTATGCAGTGTTCTAAGCAGCCTGGATGGGTCGCTGTACGTGATGCAACACTTATTATAACCACAAGAGACTTGAGACTTGACTTGGACTCTAGCTCAAAGACTTGAGACTTGACTTGGACTCTAGCTCAAAGACTTGAGACTTGACTTGGACTCTAGCTCAGAGACTTGAGACTTGACTTGGACTCTAGCTCAGAGACTTGTGAGCATCTCTGCTTCAGAGTAATCAATACATGGCGGACAATGGGCAAGACGAAATTGCGATAATAGTGTTTGGACTGCTTTTTACAGAAAATTCACAGGGCGAAAAAAGAAAAAGGTTTGGATGAAGTCAGGTCATGCTTCCGTCTTCTGTCAGCTCGCTTTCTGACTGGGTATCGTGTGTGAGTGCGTGCACATTTATCCTCGGGGTTCCTCCCACACAATGCCTTGTTTACTGACTTCCTCACTCCCTGATGGAGGGAACGGTGACGTTATGTTGAGTGATGACATTAGGGGTCTTGACAGAAAGGGAACAAGATTACTGATCGTAAATATTCAACATGTTGGATATTTATGATTTGAAAATTGGTGCAGCCCTGACGTTCTTCCGAGCAGATCAAATCACTTTAAACACACCTCACACCACAGGAAAATCTGATAAAATAATCTGTAGAACCATGAAGATAATCAGGACCAAAATCGACCCGATAATCTTGTAGTGTGTGTGTGCCATTAGCAGCTCAAGCTCTGCATTTGGTATATTTTTTGCTGATAATTGGTGATTTAATAAAGATGCAGTCACTTTTTTGATTGCTAGGTGCATTTTCACCAGCAAAATCCAGTCGTTTCAATAGGAATCCACGCTTTCATGATCGGGAATCCCAAAAGTTTGTGGTCTGTTTAATACTTTCTTTGAGCAAGGATGCAGTATATTGATAAAAGGTGACCATAAAAAAATGTGTAAAGATTTATATTTAAAAAATTGATGCTGTTGTTTTGAACTGTATATTCGTCAAAGAATCCTGAAAAAAAGTATCACAGTTTCCACATTGATAATAATAAGAAAAGTTTGCTTGAGCACGAAATCAGCATATTAGAATGATTTCTGAAGGATCATGTGACACTGAATCATGTGAACAGCTGCTCAAGAAAAAATAGACATGTTTTTAATCTATTTTTTGCCACTTTATTTAAAATTGCCCCTTTCAATAAAAGTGTTGTCATATTTACCATTGCCCTTTGAATTTTCATCCATGAAATCCAGGCATTTTCATAGGAATCCAGCGATAAGGAATTTAGTTCAGTTAGTGGTGCGAATTTGCTGCGTTGACAAACAGACAGCTGCTTGGTTTGAAAGTGACTTTTGTGTGAGTGGTGCTTCATACATCCACTCAATAGACAATTTACCTTTTTTGCTGTTAGGCGGAGTGTGCTCACTAGGGTGTTTGTCGGTTGCTAGAGCTGTGTGTTCTGGGTTGTTGCTAAGGCATTGCTAGCTGTCTGCTAGAGTGGTCTGAGCAGTTGTGATGGCGTTGCTAGCCGTTTGATATAGGGTGTGCAAGAGGGTTTGCTATAGCGTCTTTTTGGTTGTTGCTAGGGTGTCCGGCGTGGTTTCTGTATTACTTAAGTGGTTGCCAGGGTGTTCTTTGTAATTTCTATGATGTTGCTAGGCAGCCGTTAGGGTGTTCTGAGTGGATGCTGTGGCATTGATATGTTCTGATTGGTGTTGCTAGGTCTTTGTTTGGGTATTATACTCACAACCGACGCAACATCATAGAATGTCTCTGAATAGATTCACGCCCACTTTTAGGGGAAAATAAACGAAACTTCCCATAGACTTCAATACAAAATAGTGTCACAAAACAACGTCCGCACACAGCCGGCAGTCGTGAATAACTTAAGAAATCACTAAGATTAAACATGTCAAGTAATTATATGTCCACCCTGCCTGTCATAGAGCGTGAAAGATGCATCAACAAACTTAAAGGGATAGTTCACCCAAAAATGAAAATTCTGTCAGTATTTACTCACCCTCATGTTGTTCCAACCACGTAAGACCTTCTTTCATCTTTGGAACACGAATTAAGATATTTTTGATGAAATCTGAGAGCTGGATCATTCCTCCATACTAAACTTAAGATTGAGTAACTGCAGTCACTTGGACTATTTTAACGATGTCTTTAATAACTTTTCGAGGCTGGCTATTCAATCCCTCAAGAAGCCTATGGACTAGTATGGAGGAATGATCCAGCTCTCAGATTTCATTAAAATATCCTAATTCGTGTTCCGAAGATGAACGAAGGTCTTACGGGGTTGGAACAACAGGAGGGTGAGTAAATACTGACAGAATTTTCATTTTTGGGTGAACTATCACTTTAATTTTGTCAATTTAAAAACATGTCCCTTCATTCTACCTGCGTCAAATTGGTGTAACAACCCCACCCAGTGGCCAGAGGTGTCTTGTAGTCGTACCTCATCGCGTAACCATGGTAAGCCAGTGAATGATTTTACTTCGTTTTTGAAAGTAAACATCTTTAATATATATATATATATATATATATATATATATATATATATATATATATATTATGTCTTATAATATACATTATTATATATCTTATATTATATATAACGCCACTGGGTGGGGTTGTTACACCAATTTGACGCTGGGAGAATGAAGGGACATTTTTTTAAATTGACCAAATTAAGTTTGTTGATGCATCTTTCACGCTTTATGGCAGGCAGGGTGGAGATATAATTACTTGACATGTTTTATCTTAGTGATTTCTTAAGTTATTCACGACTGCCGGCTGTGTACGGACGTTGTTTTGTGACGCTATTTTGTATTGAAGTCTATGGGAAGTTTCGTTTATTTTCCCCTAAAAAGGGGCGGTGACGAAATCGATAGTTAAATTCCCGGATGTGCCGGTAGAACGTATGTGTGGTTGCTAGGGCATTGCTGGGTGGTTTGATGCACTGTTGTTGAGTGGCTGCTAGGGTGTTCTGAGTGGCTGCTATGGCATCGATGTGTTCTGAGGGGCGTTGCTGCAAGGGTGTCTTAGAGGATTGCTAGAGCGTTGCTTGGTGGTCTCTAGGGTTTTTGTTTTAGAGGCTTGCTAATGTGTCACTAGGTGGTTGCTATGGTGTTCTCTGTATTTGCTAGGCTGTTCTGGGTGGTTGATTTGGCATTGAAGCAGTTGCTTGTGTGCTCTGGAGGGTTACTAGTGTGTTTCTTATTAAATGAAAACTACAGCTCAAGGAAGCACCTTTACTTCTTGAACTGACATTTTCATTTTGTTTAATTTAATTTATTTTCATATCTATACTCATATACACATATCATGCCCATGGCTAAGCTTTTCCCAGTCTTTTTACACACACTTTAACACTACATAGCAGTTTTCTGGCAACCACCCAGGATACCTTAGCACTGCTGTGTTGAGGTAAGTATATTTGCATTTTCTTGAGAAGACGTTCAAGTCTAGTTAATGTATTATTTTTTTTTAAATCCTAATTTTGGTTTTATTTTTTGGTTTTGAAGCTCCCTGTTCTCTGGTTTGTTTAGACATCACATGGCCAATTTGGCTTTTCCCTGCTGTGTCCTTCTGTAGTTAGCATTGATTAGACTCAGTGAAACTCAACCAGCTCCACGTGAATCTCTGCTTTCAGCCAGAGGGTTTCAGCTCTGCACAGTTCAAAACTTTATGTAGGTTATCATCTGCCTCAGGGTTCTCCCAAACTTTACTTCTGTTCTGTTGTCCATAATCACTCTGTTTGAGCCACAGAAATTAAACCTCAACTTTTCGACGGCTGTAAACACATTCTCCACTTTTGCACATGACAGTTATAAATAAATAACATACTTCAAAGTACAGAATTTAGTTGGGATACTTACTTCTAACCCTTTGCTTGGAAGTGCAGATATTCAGTATTATGTTGCAGACCCAGATGTGGCCCCTGGTTAGGAAAACAACGCTTTAGTGATGAAGTGTATAGACACTTACGGTTGTTGGTTTTGGTGTCTGGTGTGTATCGGATAGCCAGGGGTGTAGATATGTTGTTTGGCCTGAAACTGAAGATTTTAGGCCGCACTGGTTGTCCTCCATCCCTCTTCCATTTCTTTCCTCCATCCATTTTTTCACTCATAAGAATATTCTCTGTTCCTTACTATTGCATTCTCATTCTTTCACACTGTGAAGGAATATTCCTGACTTGATACAAGTTAAAGGGGAATTCGGCAACTATTTCAACTTGATACAACCGTTTAGAAATCATTTGGATGGTTTAATAAACTGTTCTGATGAGAATGGTGACTTTCCCCACTCCCCCCAACATTCCTAGGCAGAAAACCAACCTTGCAACATGGGGACTAACATCCTGGTAAGTTGGAATTAGGAAGTCTCGTGAGAAGCGAGAACGAGCGAGAAACACAAACTGTTTTACGGCAATTTGACATTAACACACACAATGTGTATGATGTATTACCCACCTCGGTAGACATAGCTCCACACGATAAAGTCGGCCGTCTCCGATAATAACAAATGCACATGAGCAGCGGTTGAAAGGGGGAGGAGGGTGCTGCAAGTGAGTTTTTTTACGACATTGTTGTGAAATATACGCCTCACAGCTGTAGGGGGAGCTCGTTGAGAAAACATGAGACAACAAAAGTGAAAATCAGCGAAGAAATAGCTAGAGTTGCCAAGTTCCCCTTTAAGCTTCATGCCATAAATTACAACACAAAATAATTCGAACTTGCCCATCAATTAGTGAGATCAAACCCAAAATGTGTGTGTGGTAATGCACTTACAATGGAAGTCTATGGGGGCAAGTAATTGTGCAGGATAAATGTCTAAACACTCACTGTTTTTGAATGTACACCCACGGGACTTTTACATTTTATGTGTTGATATAGAATAGTGTAATAAAATCACTTTTTAACTCTTATAACCATACTGTATAAAGCAGGTAAAACCAGTCATTTTCATATGAAACAGGCATTGATACCAGACATTCATCCACGGGAATCATGTCGGTAACATATAACATTAAATCCGCTGTGAAAAGTAGTTACCTCCACTAAGATAATATATACAATTCATATAAACAATTCATATAAGCACTTAAAATTACAGCCGTACTTTCTTGCTAATTATTTATGTATGTGTGTACGATTTTTAACTGTTTTCGTAACAAGTCTCTTTTCAGCATCCATTACTCCAGTTGTGCTACTTAATATTTTTTGTGAAAACAATGTTTTTCAGGATTCTTTGATTAACAGAAAGTGTGAAGAACAGCATTTGATTGAAATAGAAATCTTTTGTAACATTGTGAATTTCTTTACTGCCACTTTTGATTTATTTAATACACCCCTGCTGAATAAAAGTATCAAATAAAAATGATACATATCACCCCACATCATGCTATCCTTTTCTCTTGTTTTCTCTCTGTCTCACTCTCATCCCTCTCTTCATTCTGTGTTCTTTCACTCTTCCTCCCCCTTATCTCTTTCTCTCTCTCACTCTCTCACAGAGAGGGAGGTCAGAATGATTTAGAGTTGTTCAGTGCTCATTCCTGTTTAAGAGTCAGACCAGAGAAGTGCAGCTGTGGATATCAAAACACTCTCGAGTTAACAGGCTGTTTTTCAAGCTAGAGAGCTGTTTAGTTAGCACTTTATTTGCTTGTTTTTGTCCTATAGCAGTTTTCTTTCAATTTAGCAAGAAGGGTTTATTTAGCTTTTACATATTATATTTGGGTAAGTGTTATTTTTCATGCAGGGTCATACATTATATCTGATGCACTAAATTTGATTTAAACCGAGAGGGATTTGTTGATATCTCTGAAAGCAGTGGCTTTCATTTACCTCTCCCTAATTACGTGAGTGTCAGCAGTTTGCAGAAGAGCTGATGCTGTGTTTTAATTTTTTTGTGTAGTGAGGAGGTGAGCAGACATGGCTTCACAGTCATCGTGGATATGCGTGGATCCAAATGGGACTCTATCAAACCTCTGCTGAAGATCCTACAGGAATCGTTTCCTTCCTGCATCCACGTCGCTCTCATCATCAAACCTGACAACTTCTGGCAGAAGCAGAGAACGAATTTCGGCAGTTCCAAGTTTGAATTTGAGGTAAGCACTTTAAATCTGTGAATGTACGTTAAAGAAAGTGACAGCAAATTAGGAGTTCTGTATATGTTATATTCAATAATATATTGTTTTGAATGTTTATAAAATCTGTTATGCTGTACAGCATTTTTCAGCGTTTTACTAGAACATTCCATCTTGCTGGTGTGAAAGTAGAGCTTTCGAAATTACTTCTGACCTATTTCATGAAACAGCTGAGAGGAAGTCACATGCAGTAGTGATATATTTAATCTGAAGGCTTAATCTCCCAATGGAGGTTTCTTAAATTAACACATTTAATGCAGCACAAGCTTATAAAAGTGTTATTATATAGTAATATATATGTAATTGATACATATTAGGTGTTTATAACTGCATCACAAATATGATTTAAAGCTGTGTACACCTAAACACTGGAAAATACATATAATTGCATCAGTATAATGCAGAGCAGACTGTCTTGAAGTTCTGCTCTCTATCCATCAGCAAGTCTCAAGTGTCCACGATCCCCTCATGTCTCTGCTGTTGTCTCTAATAACTTGACCTGAGCTGCAATGTCTGGAATGTTTTCCTGGCTCCTTTAAGTAAAGTATTCAATGTAACTGATCCAATAGGATTTGCATTCATCATCCAATTAGTGTTTAATTGCACAGTTGTTTTAAATAACAATTGCAGCTTCTTGGAAACCTCCCACTGACAAAAGTGATCCATTCTAGGCAAATTATTATCATAGGTTGCGGTGATCGGTTTTGGTTGTTGTTAAGATGTCACCAAAAAGCAGACCCCCATGTAAAATAATACAATTTGATATTAAATTGCAAAAATGTGGCCAAAAATGTATACAAAATATGTCAAAACTTGTAGAAAGAATGCAGAGATATCAAACATCAATGTGTCACAGTCACCCCTAGTCACATTCCTTTTTTCTGTTTCCCGCCACTCATCTGTTTCTATGGTTACTGTCATTTAATTCATCATCTGTTCTGCCTGTGTCTAGTTAATCATCTGTGTCACCTGGTTTCTGTTAATCTGTGTTCATCAGTCTTTGTATTTAGTTACTTTCAGTTCAGCCAGTCTTTGTCCGTTCTCAGTCTTATGTAGTATGATTGTTCATCCTGCCTGTCTGTACCGTTGGAGTTGGAGTTTGTATTGGAGCTTTTTTCCCTCTTCGTCTTCTTCTGCCTGCACCACACCGTGACAGAAGAACGGACCAGCCAAAAAAAAGAACATAGGATGGGTATCCTTCTCACCCCGGTGAACCCAGCTCAATCTCTCCTCACCCGCTTCCAAGATGGTCGGCCGATCAAGGACTACATAGAGGAGTTCCTCGATCTGGCGCATAAGGTACCTTGAAATGAGGACACCTTAAAGAGCGTCTTTAGGTGTGGGTTGGACGAGTTCCTCTACCAACAAGTTCCTGTGGCAGCTACCACATGTTCCCTGGCTCATTACGTAGAATATGTGCTATGGTTGAGTGGTTCTTCACTCACTGTCAGAGAGGTTGGTGAAGCCACCACCCCCACTCAACCATCTGATCTTCACATCGTGCCTGACCAGCCTGATCTTCACGTCAGCCCTGCAGAGCCTAAGCTTCCCGTCATTCCTGCCGAGCATGCGCTTCACGTCAGTCCCGCCGAGCCTGCACTTCACGTCAGTCCTGCCGAGCATGCGCTTCACTTCAGTCCTGCCGAGCCTGCACTTCACGTCAGTTCCGCCGAGCCTGCCGTTCACGTCAAGTCCCGCCGAGCCGGAGACTGTTCACATCATGCCCACCAAGCCAGAGACTGTTCACGTCATGCCCGCCGAGCCAGAGACTGTTCATGTCATGCCCACTGAGCCAGAGGCTGTTCACGTCACTCCCGCCGAGCCAGAGACTGTTCACGTCATTCCCGCCAAGCCAGGGACTGTTCACGCCTGGTCAGCCTCCACTGAACCCTCACCTCCGGCCAAGAGGGCCGGATCACCGCCTGAACCCTCAAAGCCTCTCCCTGAGCCTGTCCCTGAGCCTGTGCCCATAGCTCAGCCCAAGAAGATTTTTTATTTTTGTGGGGGGGGGCTATACGTCCTCGGACTTAGTGGCCAGACACAGCTCCCACGGAATGGCCACGAAGGCCGAAGGGTCATCTCCACCATGGCCCCCCGAAGGGTCGTCTCCGCCATGGCCGCCCAAAGGGTCGTCTCCGCCCTGGCCATCTGCTCAACCTGCTCCGCCCTGGTCTCCTGAACTGTCGGTACCGTCCTGGAGTCTTCAATCCCCATTGACCCTGCTGACCCTCCTGAGGAACACTTTAGAAGCCCCCCCCCCCCCCCCCCCAAATAGTTTCACCATGTACGGCGCGAGGACGCGTCACCTGGTTTCTGTTAATCTGTGTTCATCAGTGTTTGTATTTAGTTCCTTTCAGTTCAGCCAGGCTTTGTCCGTTCTCAGTCTTGTGTAGTGTTTGTGTGTTCATTCTGCCTGTCTGTACCCGTTGGAAGTATATTATCAGTAAAAGTTTGTATTGGAGCTTTTTCGCCTCTACATCTTCTTCTGCCTGCACCACACCGTGACGTAATAGTAAAATATCAAGAAGATACCAATCAGAATTCAACAGATATTAAACATAATTTCAAAACCTAGTAAATTATTTGATAATTTATATTTTTATTTCAGTTTTAGTTTTTTAGTGCATCATGTTAAACTAAATGAAAATGTAATTTTTTATGAAAAAAAGTTTGTTTTATTTTTTATTTTATTTCAGTTATCGTATTCAAAATCTGATGCATTGAGAATATGAACCCAAGTGTCCTACTTTCATCCTTTCAGACCATCATGGTGTCCCTCGAGGGTTTGACCAAAGTCGTCGATCCTTCCCAGCTGACTGCAGACTTCGAGGGCAGTCTGGATTACGACCACGAGGAGTGGATCGAAGTTCGAGTGGCCTTTGAAGACTTCACTAGCAATGCGGCTCGCATCTTAGCCCGTTTGGACGAGCTCCAGGACATGGTGTCCCAGCGGGACCTGCCATCAGACCTGGACGGGTCTCGGCGTGCTATGGAGGAACATGCGTCTCTGAAGAAAAAGGTCACTAAAGCTCCTGTGGAGGAGCTAGATACTGATGGTCAACGCCTGCTTCAACTAATCCAGTGTGGGGAGAAAGGCAGAGGAGATATCCAGGGATTAGCTCCAAAAGTCCAGGCACTTCTGGATAAACTCCACGGCACGCGCCAACATCTCCACCAAGCCTGGCACATGCGCAAAGTCAAACTGGATCAATGCTTCCAGCTAAGACTCTTTCAGCAAGACGCAGAGAAGGTATGAATGAACATACTACAATATATGTGAGGTTTAATAAGGACAGAACTTGACAGATTTACAATATACTATAAGGTTAGAACAATAACATACGTTACGATACAACATACAAAGAGCGTTTTATACATAATATTTTTACTCTATATAATTTCATGTGATATTTCAAGAGTTCTATATTTTATATTCTTTAAGTGCCACTATTATGCTATTTTATAGGTTACTAATTTCGTTTTGTAGGTCTCCTACAATAGAAATACACTCATCAAAGATCAAAAAACACTTTTCTCATAATATACATTGCACATCACCTAATTTCTGAAAATGGTGTGTTCGTAGATTCAGTCTCTCTAAGTGCCTTCTCTAATCCCCTTGTTTCCGCCTACTCTGCTGTGACTGGTCAGCTGGCCCAGTCTGTTGTGATTGGTCTACCACTCACAGCGGGTTTCGAAAACAAAACGACCATTACCATATCTGAATTTCAGATCCAGAGGGTTCCTCAGTGCTTGTATACCCAGTGATATGAACAGTAACGATGATGCTGGTTTTTTTTTTCCCCGTATAAATTACAGCGCCACATTCCACATTCTTTAGAAGTGCATGCAAAGTGGATTTGCAGCACTGAAAACAGCATCTTTTCAAGATGTCAACAACACAAAACAAACTTGTCCAGCCTCAAATACAACAACATTGTTTGAGGGTGGGTCAAAATATACGTTGTTTGCAAGCAGCCAATAAAAACAGTAGGTTGGCATTATGCAAATGTTACATTGTTACATAGGTATGTAACAGGAAATGAGACTGGAATTGCTGACGACTCGTTTTGTCATGCACTTAGATCTATAAAACTTTGCAGACCTTTTACACCCACAAACAGCCATATAACATACGGCATGAAAGGGAATATAAAAGCATAATAGGGGCACTTTAATAAAAAATCACTTTGCCAGTACAGTACAGTACAGTGGTACAGTAAAGGTAAGTAATGGAACCAGTGTTCATGCATTGTAACTGCATAATACCAAGTTATTAAGGAACTTTATTCCTGTTTTTAGTTTTTAGTATTTTCAAAAAAAGTCTCTTATGTTCACCAAGGATGCATTCATTTGATCAAAAATACAGCAAAATATTGTATTCCAGTCATCAGTGTGTCACATGATCCTTCAGAAATCATTCTAATATTCTTCCTTTTTTCAGGATTCTTTAATAAATAGAAAGGTAAAAAGTACAGCAATTAATTTAAATGTCTTTTAATCAATTTAGAAGTATTAATTTCTTTTTTTTTAAATCATATTGACTTTATTGGCAGTGTATGAGAAGTATGCATAGTTAAATACAGTAGTCAACATTTGAAGTGGATCAAAAAAGTTAAGACAAGAACGGGTATTATTCAAAAATTCATGTATAACATTGATGAAAGGTTTTGATCCACTTTAAATGTTGACTACTGTATTTTATGCCAGTCTATATACAGTAAAATAATAGTGTTATGAGCAAAAATAACAATGACAATTTAATAGTCAGAATTTTCTCTTGAAATATAAAGAAAACAGAAAAAAAATCATTTGTTGTTGAAAAACAAATCCAAAGATAAGCAAGATTTTATAGAATCTGAATGAACAAATCCTTCAGAATTTCTCCAAAAACATGTTTTGAGGATCCACAGATAAACATTGATAGAGTGTGATACATTATTATAGTGTTTCTTAATGAGAGTGTATTGAAGTATAACATAAAAACAATTTTTCAGTATATTTCAGTCCATGCTTTCCATTTTTTCCTTTCAACAGATGTTTGATTGGATTGTCCATAATAAAGGCCTGTTCCTGACTACCTACACAGAGATAGGAGCCAAACATCAGCACGTGCTGGAGTTGCAGACCCAACACAACCACTTTGCAATGAACTGCATGGTAAGACTATGTCCAGTGGTCCAGCAGTAATATTTGTCACCACCTGAGGCATTATAACAGTACAGCTTGATGAGTGTTACATCAGGAAAATAATGTGCACATGTACACGTGCCTTGACTCACTTAGTCATGCAAGAATTAATTTTCTGTTGTCATATAATAGTCATGTTTATATATGGTTGAAGGGTAGGTAATGCCACTGGAGCACAGTCACACATTGATACATCATCCGTGTGTGTGTGTGTGTGTTTATGTTTGTGTGTGTGTGTGTGTGTGTGTGTGTGTGTGTGTGTGTGTGTGTGTGTGTGTGTGTGTGTGTGTGTGTGTGTGTGTGTGTGTGTGTGTGTGTGTGTGTGTGTGTGTGTGTGTGTGTGTGTGTGTGTGTGTGTGTGTGTGTGTGTGTGACCCTGGGCATTTTTGTTAATCACCCCCAGTAGATTTTAAAGGGAGAGAGTTTCACAAGAAAACGCCAATGCATCAATCACTGGTCTTCCATCTCTATGGTCTCATCTGCCATCTGTCCATCCATATCTAAATGTTACTGCTGTTCAGCCAATAGGGAAAGTTTACAGCATGTGTCTGACTCGTACAAATGAGTTTTAAATGTTTTCACATGTTGGAAATTCATAGAGAATGTTTTTTTCTCAAATTTGAAGGATATAAATGTGGAAACACATATCTTATATTAATAAGTCATTAAACAGTAAAAATGCTTAATAGACCAGTAGTTGATATACATTGTATATTTTGATATATAAAAGAGATTAATCTTTTAAAACATTAAGTTGAATGGTTTCTAACCAGATTTTTACATTTTTGGCAGAAAATAAAAATGCAAAACTTATAGCACACATTGGGCCTCATATAGCACTCAAGTGCTTTGATGTTCAACAGTGATATTAAATTATCAAATTCATACACCCTATTAATGATGCACACTATATACAGATGAGCAGATGAGTTAAGTTAAATGGTAAAGCATTTTCTTTATTTTTTTAGTTTTTTTATGCAAATGCCTAACAATTTCCTTTATATTCTGAGTTCATCTGCTTTCCTGGACAAAGAATTTAATATACAATGGCAATGGAGGAAAGCCTGGGCATAATTCATTAGCGGTTTTAGTGATCTTGCACGTGCGTGCACCCTATTTACAAATGCTTAGAATTCATTAACATATATTTAACTATAAAATTTTAACTATCAAGTATCTGAATTTTTTAAGTGTTCACGAAACCGGAGGAGAGATTCTGCGGATAACACAAATTAATATATATATATATATATTCATTTTTGTTTCTTTGTTTTATAGGTATGAAATAATTTGATATACAATTAAGAAAAAACTATATAGATATAGAAATAAAACATCTTGGTGAACAATTAGAAGAACAAACAATATAGGTGATTAAAATACACGTAGATAAACAAGAAAACCATTTCTGTCCTAAATGGTTTCAGCCATACCTGTCTGACAGAAAGTTTAAAGTAAAGATGGGTAATTTCTCCAGCTCTATGACACCTCTGACCTGTGGTTTTACACAGCGCTCTTTTTGGCTCCTTTTCTGTTTTCTCTATACATGCTACCTCTGGGCGCTATTCTAAGGAGTCATGGCGTATTCTTTAATTTTTAAGCAAACAACACTCAAATTTATATTCTAATCAAGAAAAACAATCCTGCAGCTATAAATTCTCTTCTGCGATGCCTAGAGGAGGTTAAAGCATGGCTAACCCAAAATTTCCTCTTCCTAAATGAAGACAAGACTGAGGTCATTGTTTTCGGCCCAAATGAAAACTCATAGTGTACAAGTCCAGAGTTAGAGAGTCTATCTGCTTTTAAATCCCCAGGGGTGCGGAACTTAGGTGTTCTTGTTTACCAGCCTTTAAAATTTGACAAACAGATCTCATCCGTAATCAGTTCCAGTTTCTACCAACTTCATCTATTGGCTAAAATCAGCTAGATTTCTGCAATTCCTTATATTGCACGGTATATCAAGTTTTTAAATTGCTCATCTTCAGTTAGCCCAAAATGCTGCAGCCACAAATATGACCACATATCTCAAATCTCTTCACTGGCTGCCAGTTCGACAGAGAATAGATTTCAAAATTCAACTCTTTGTTTTTTCAATCTCTTCATAACTTAGCTCCTGCCTATCTCTCTGAACTTGTTTATCCCTACACTCCTTCCAGAAGCCTAAGATCCCACGACCAGGCTCTGCTGGTAGTCCCTTACGTTAGACTCAAGCGTAGAGGGGAGCATGCATTTGCGGTGGCAGGGCCACGACTCTGGAATACCCTGACCTTTGAGATTAGAATGGCCCCTACTATGTCTGTTTTCAAGTCTCTGTTAAAAACCTACCTGTTTTCTTTAGTATATTGATCTCTTCTCTAATGGTTGGTTGTACTATTTTATATTTGAGTTTGATACTGTTTTGCCACTCCTGTATTTCCATTCTATTTTTGAGTCTGATACTACTTTGCTACTGCTGTTTAACTACTTTATATTTGAATCTGATACTGTTTATCCACTCCTTTTATTTCATTCTATATTTGACTCTGATACTGCTTTGCTACTCCTGTTTTACTATTTTATATTTGACTCTGATACTGTTTTGTCACTCCGGTTTTAAGGTTTTGCTTAGCTTTGCTGCTCTTATTTGTGTTTGTTATGCAGGTCTTACTATATTTTAATCTGGTTGTTCTGTAAATCACTTTGGTCAGCCTAGTGGCTGTTGTAAATGTGCTATACAAATAAAGTGAACATGAAAACTAACAACAAAGATTAAAATAAAACAGATCTTGATAAACATAAGAAAACAAACAACATAGGGATGGAAATTAAATGAGTTAAATACAGCTAAATATTATTAAGCATTTGTGTTCTCCACCCTTAATTACATAACTTTTAAAGTTACCAATTAGGATGTTTTTATAGGTTGTTCTCGGGCTCTTTGTTGCCCCTTTGTTAGTGTGTTAGGTTTGGCTGAGTGTGCTAAATCACATGTCCTGCCTCAGCTGTGAGAACTGTCTACCCCCTCTCACGTTGCTACAACTGTGCAGAACCTAACGGATGAAACGCTTTGTCAACTGTTTGCTTTGGGTTAGCCTGACTGCCGGGCACCTCCTCAGGAAGTCCCAGGAGCCTTACTTCCCTGCCTGATGTGAAGCATGAACGGACGAAAACACTTTAGTGTCAGATGGTTATTTGGCTTGTATTTGATAGTTACTTGATTAATGCACGTTTTGTGTTTATCGTATTCTTTCTTATTTTACACAAATGGAATACTTATGTCTGAATGTGTGTTATGATCACTGGAAAAATACTTATTTTAGTTTTTTTAAAGTCAACATGAAACGTATATCCATATATCCGAGTGAAACGGCTTCTGGTATGTGAAGAAGAAAAAAAAGTAGGACGGGACTTGATTTTGTCCTTGAGATTTGATTGGATCATTGGAAGTTCCCCATTTGCAGTCAGTTGTGGAAGATATTTAGTCCCAACCTCCGCCGAAACACACGTCATGAAGAGAACAGATCTTGTTAATGTTTTTAATAAAATATTACGAGGGCACAAGAATTTTAAAGGTCCCATATTGTGCACATTTTTGTTTTTGGGAAAAATCAATGTAAATGTCCAAATTATGTACATTAATAGCTAGTTATACACTGAGTTTAAAACACTTAACTGCTTTATAATATATAACGTTAACAGACAAGCTACGTCAATGCTTGTGGCAACCATACAAAACAACACTTCAACATCAATTTAGCAACACGTTAGTGTTGCATATCCATTTAAGAACTATAATTTCAGATTATGCTGGCTCCAAAATATAAAATGTGTTAGAAGTTTACTTACGGGTTGGGAATTTGAGGTCGGACCGAACAATGTAGGGACTGCAGCATCTTTGATAAGAAGCTTCTTTGAAAAACCGGCATTGAACTGTAACGAAGCAGTCACTTTGGAAATGTGCAGACGGTTAAGGTTGAACTAAATTGCTCTGTTATTTCCGAATAAATAAACAGTTGCCACTGGTCTCTTATATTAATGTTGTTCGGACGCCTGTTCAATGATGTAGTTTCCTGAAATCAATCGACTAAACAGCGTTTTTTTCGACATGTTACCGTGTTGTTGTTGCTCAGCAACGGCATGGATGCGATGTTGTCTGGGATTGGGCAAAAGGAGGGCGGACAGTGGGCAGTGCTCGGGGTGGGCCTGAAGGCGGTGACTGAGTAGTTCTGACATCACATTTATACGGAAGTCACAGCGGTTCATGAAAAGGCACAGCTACTTTATCCAGGCTGTGTGCATTTGTCTGTGGATTGAATGGTTTGAAACTCAAATGGTAGATACATAGCCCCTAGACCAGGTGTGCCCAACCCTGCTCCTGCCGATCGACTGTCCTGCACAGTTCATCTCCAACCCTAATCAAACACACCTGAAGCAACCAATTAAGGTCTTCAGGATCTGAAGCAACCAATTAAGGTCTTGAGGATCACTTGAAAATTAAAGGCAGGTGTGTTTAATTAGGGTTGGAGATAAACTGTGCAGGACAGTCGATCGGCAGGAGCAGGGTTGGGCACCCCTGCCCTAGACCATTGTTATCATGACAAAAAAACAGGAAATTTCAATTTTGACAATATGAGACCTTTAAAACAATAATGATGTGCACAAATAAATTCTTTGTAATAAACTGCAACATTCTGAAAAAAAAAACATTTTTGATATAATGTTGACTTTAATGATCTATAACACTATATGCTGATAGCTTGCCCCCTAGAGGACTCAATGGTCACTACAGAGTAATAACCTGCACGTACTGTGGTATTTGCAACATGTATTGACAGTAATTCAGTAGGCGATTTATGGAGACGTTAATCTCCATCGCATGGCACACTGGGAGCCTGGTTGTAACCTTTCGTAATAGACACGCTTAAGCAGCTATGTCATTGAGTTCCGGAGGTAATGTCACCTGAGCGGAACGTTATGCTTGTCAAATTGTAAATGAACTCAGTCCCACTCACTTATGAAAGACAATCTGAAGGACAACATGTTGAAAACACTCCTCCAGCTAAAGGCATTTTACTCATGGCTGGGTAATCTCCCATCATGCAGGTGTATTGATCAGTCCCGGAGACGTCCAGAGGGAGATATAATGTTCCAGGCACTCCTCCTCTATTCACCCAGACTTTGTAAGAGAAAGGTTTTGCTTAATAATAATAAACCTGGGTTTTATGTCTGTCTGTAAGAGTGAAGGGTAAACTGTCCTTGTGTGACTCTCTCTGTTTAAGTAGACTTCAGGGTCCAGTACTGTTATAAATAGATTTATTTATTTATTTATTTTCATGTGAGGAAGGCTTTTGTTCTATGGTATGTGTGTCTTGGCTGTGTTCAGGTCCTGAAATGTGATCTGAGTAAATGAAGGTAGAGAGCTTCATCGGTCTGCACTCTCATTTTGTGCTCAAGTGACAGGACACTTGATTTCTATCCAAGTATAGTTAATGCAGGAGTTTACAAGAATACTAATGAAAAATGTGTGTGTGTGTGGGGGGGGGGGGGGGGTGTTTGGGTGGTGGGGGGGTTATTATATGGTAGGTATTACAGCAAAACAGAAAAGGTTAAGAAAATAAACAATACAAATTTAAAATGGAATGGGTGTAGGATTTATGAAACAAAAATATATATTTTTTTAACTATATGTAGACAGGCACTACTGTATGAAAGCATGAAAACCCAACACTTTGTTTAGTGTAATTTCTGCCTCTAACGTGATTGCGTTGCTTTTTATCCTTGAGTTCTGTAAATTTATGTAAATCGTACAAACTGTTTTCTTTGATGTACTCTCCATATGAAAGTCAATTTTGCTAATAAACCACACGCTGGTCATTAACATGAAAATAGCACCCATTATATTTAGCATATGTTAAGCCAGAAGTTACTTTAAGCTGCTTTAGATTTACAAGAAAATGAGATACCAGAAGCTCTTAATTGTTTTCATGATGCAATCCACAAGGTCTGTGATACGTAACAGAGGGATTTGATGAATTTGTGTTTACTGGTGCATGTCTATCTTCTCCAAGCAGCTCTGAAAACATGCTTGGAGTGAGGCTATACAAAGTTAATAACTATTTTACACCCTGACTTCATCTGGTAGAAATATGTTTAATTTGTGCATGTGGGCACCAGTGACTTTGGATTGTCTTATCTACTCATGCAGGCTGCATTATTTAGACATTGTCATATTTAAATTTAAAGTTTTGTTAAAATAGACAACAGAAGAAAAATCAGAATTGCGAGATATAAACTCATTGCGAGTTCTAAAGTCTGATTTGGGAGATATAAACATCTCTCACTACTGTAACCGTTGTTTTTTTCCGCCACCACAATGTGCACGCAACTGCATTGGCTTATCTGTGTCTGCTCCCAAAAGCTCACATGCTTATAAGCTTCTAATAATAGCTAATTCACACCGAGACCAATAACAACAAATTAGAAAATTACTGATATAGTCATCATTGTATTGTGCATCCATTGCATGTCACATTTTATTATAGGCTTGTTTTAAAGCTAAGGGTTGAAAAGTTTTTGTGTGTGTTTTCGTATGTGCATGTGACTGTATTATCGCTCCAGGTTTTCACGTGCACAGACATGACTGCTGCAGTTTATTGTTGCACGCAGGCCGATACCAAACCCCCATACGGTTTTCATCTGACAGCTCTCTGTGTATTGATCCTGTACCCTTTTGAATGCCCCTGGGCTGTGTAATTAGTCCCATGTGAGGAAACAGCCTGGTAACCAGAGCGCTGCGTTCCACCAGCACTCTCATGCACTAGACTTTAGTTCTCCCTAAAGAACGTACATAATTCAGACACTCCCATTACATCAGAGAGCACACACTCGTGAAGCATATTAGTATGAAAGCGCTAATCTAGAATCAGATTCCGACCCATACTGATCATGGTGGTCATAGCACTTTCTCTGATTATGTGACGTATTTCCAGGTGAAACAGAACGTTTAGGTGGAAATAATGTTTAGTGGAGCTTGATAGGCACATTTGATTGGATAATGAAAAATTAGTCTATGGTTTTATTGGTTAAAAGTTATGTTTAATTTTAAGTTAAGGCTAAGTTTTTCCCCAGCCACTGAACATTTTACATTTATTGATTTTGTATTTTGTATTTATTGATTTCAGAGTTAAACATTTGTTTTTCAGTGTTGTGTTTTTACTGCAAATTGTACTGATTTTTCAAAAAGATTATGCTATCTATCAAGAATGAAGTGTTACATAAATCACTTCTGAATCTTGGAAGCATCAGTAAGAATGTCAAAAACCACAAAACAATAAATAATGTTTTATATCCAATGCCAATACCATCAGTTACAATGGCGCTTAAAATAATGCAAACATATATATATATATATATATATATATATATATATATATATATATATATATATAGGTGCTGGTCATATCATTAGAATATCATCAAAAAGTTGATTTATTTCAGTAATTCCGTTCAAAAAGTGAAATTTGGATATTATTTTCATTCATTACACACAGACTGATATAGTTCAAATGTTTATTTCATTTAATTGTGATGATTAAAACTGACAACTATGAAAATCCCAAATTCAGTATCTCAGAAAATTTGAATATTACTTAAGACCAATACAAAAAAAGGATTTTTAGAAATGTTGGCCAACTGAAAAGTATAAACATGAAAAGTATGATCATGTACAGCACTCAGTACTTAGTTGAGGCTCCTTTTGCCTGAATTACTGCAGCAATGCGGCGTGGCATGGAGTCGATCAGTCTGTGGCACTGCTCAGGTGTTATGAGAGCCCAAGTTGCTCTGATAGTGGCCTTCAGCTCTTCTGCATTGTTGGGTCTCAGACGCCTCCGGCCCCTTCCCGGAAGAAGTAGAGCGGAAAGCGTTCCTGAGACGGGCGACCTGGAGAGGAACTTGGATCCAGGGCAGCTCGTTCCAGGGGAGCTCAACCGTGTGGCAGACAAGCTCTCACGGTCGCCTCCCCTGCCAGGAGAATGGCGACTCCATCCCCAGGCGGTCCAGCTGATTTGGAGTGACTTCGGAGTCGCACAGGTAGATCTGTTTGCCTCTCCAGACACGACCCATTGCCAGTGGTTTTACTCCCTAACCGAGGGAACCCTCGGCACGGATGCCCTGGCTCACACCTGGCCCCGGGACCTGCGCAAATATGCGTTTCCCTCAGTGATCCTTCTTGCACAGACTCTGTGCAAGGTCAGGGAGAACGAGGAGCAGGTCCTTCTAGTGGCGCCGTATTGGCCCACCAGGACTTGGTTCACGGAACTCATGCTCCTCGCGAAAGCCCCTCCTTGTCCGATCCCTCTGAGGAAGGACCTTCTTTCTCAGAGATGGGGCACTCTATGGCACCCGCGTCCAGAACTCTGGAAACTCCATGTCTGGTCCCTGGACGGGACACAGAGGTTCTAGGTGGTCTACCACAGGCAGTGGTGGACAACATCACTTCCGCTAGAGCCCCCTCTACGAGGCGCCTCTATGCGTTGAAGTGGAACCTGTTCGTCGATTGGTGTTCCTCCGGTCAGGAGGACCCCCGAACTTGCCCCATCAGAGTCGTGCTGTCCTTCCTAAAAGAAGGCTTGTTGGAGCGAAGGCTGACTCCCTCCACCCTCAAAGTGTATGTCGCAATAGCCGCGCATCACGATGCAGTGGAAGGTAAGTCCTTGGGGAAGCACGACCTGGTCATCAGATTCCTTAAGGGTGCCAGGAGGTTAAATCCACCTTGTGTTTTGCACTCTGTACCCTCTTGGGACCTAGCTCTGGTACTTAGAGCTCTTCAAAGTCCTCCCTTTGAGCCTTTGCTGACAGTAGAGCTTAATATCTTGTCCATTAAGACTGTCCGAATCGTGCCTAGAGTTCGGGCCGGGCCTTTCTCACGTTGTATTGAGACCCCGGCTCGGATATGTGCCCAAGGTTCCTACCACTCCCTTCGTGGACCAGGTGGTGAACCTGCAAGTGCTGCCCCAGGAGGAGGCAGACCCAGCCCTAGCTTTTATATATACATGTATAAATATATGTATTTGGAAATACAGTACTTTTCAAAAGATAAGGGTTGGCACGATTTTTTATACGTTTTGTAAATAATTAATTGTTCTCTATTTTGTTTCAAGTTTATGTTTTCATGTCTTTTATTTTGTAGTTCTCATAGTCATGTTTCATGTATGCCATGTGACTCCCTGTTCCCCTTTTCTGATCCTGTCATGTGCTTTCCTAATCTCATGTGTCATGTTCTGATTGGTTCTCTTTTTTCATGTGTCTTATTTATATTCTTGTTGAGTAGTTGGGGTTGAAGTATGTAATGCTGTAATGTAATGTGTTCCATGTTCAGTGGTTCCGTGTTCAAGGTCATTGTTTCAAGTCGGTTTGTAGTTCACTCACTCACTCACTCACTCACTCGCTCACTCATGTTTGTTCGGTTTCATGTTGTGGATTTAATTTAAGGTTAATGTTTCACGTTTTGGATCATCACTTCTGTAAATAATCTGCACTTGGGTTCTCTTCACCATCATCCTCGTCTACCTCCATGGCATTGTGACTGTGGTACAGCATATCGTATTAATGGGCCCAGATGCACATTTCTTAAGTAAATAGGGTCAATTTTTATTTCATGTTATCTATATCTAAAGCATCTTTACTTGGTGGTACCACAAGCTCATGGTGCTACCACAAGCTGATTGTGCATATCTTAATCTCAGGGTAATTTTATTATTTATATAATTTAAGATATTTTATGTCAGTTTCGCATACTAAACTTTTGTTTGCAATTTATGTTTGTATATTGTATTTTCAGTTGGTAGAGCATATAGCAAAACATTTAGTCTGAAATGCTTAGTCCTGAATTCTGACCATGATTCTTCCTCTTGGCTTAAATTGTTATCCACACACATTCCAGAGCTGTGGCTGAAGCTGTAGACACGTGTGTGTCTGTGGCCAGACGAGAGCTACTCCTCCCTGCAGAAGCAGATTTGAGTGGACTGCTGTTTATACATCGGTCACAACCATTCATCATGTGTTTTGAATGAAAATATTAAAAGAAAAGTTACATTTTATGATTTGTAGCAATTCCCCCCCATTTCAGCCTTCAGAGACAAATGCACTATGTTTTGATTTGTTTTAGCTGTGCCAATACCACATACCCTATGTGTGGTTAGCTTAAATGTGTCATCTTAAAAAATAACCCATTCAGGAAGTGTTGCGAGGTAGACAGCACTCTTGTGATTGTTGTGGTCTCTTGTGGTCGCAGAATGTGTATGTGAACATCAGTCGGATCATGTCCGTGGGGAACAGGCTGCTGGAGTCGGGTCACTATGCGACCCAGCAGATTCAGCAGATCTCAGGTCAGCTGGAGCAGGAATGGAAAGCGTTCGCCGCCGCGCTGGACGAAAGGAGCGCATTGCTGGAGATGTCTGCTAACTTCCACCAGAAAACTGACCAGGTGAGGCCTAAACAAGCCAACACACACCTATAGCTGGTGTGTGGTGAGCGCATATGTACTGTGGCTGCCGTCACATTATCCAGGTGGATGCAGCAATGTGCTGCACAACACTTTATCTGTGTGCAACGGTGATCATTATGCATTAGTTTGTTTGAATGCTCTATGTATCTGTAGCAGTGAGTGAGAAGGAAGGAAGGAAGTATTTATATAGTGCATTTCCTATGTTCTCCTGGTGGTTGAGGAGAGATGCGCCTGACGTGATTGTAAAGCACTTTGGTTTTACAGGAGAACATAGGAAATGCACTATATAAATACTTCCTTCCTTCCTTCTCACTCACTGCTACAGATACATAGAGCATTCACACAAACTAATGCATAATGATCACCGTTGCACACAGATAAAGTGTTGTCCAGATATTGTCTGGAGTGGAATGGGTTAACTAGAGTATTTCTGTATGCTAGAAAGGGCTTCCAGATTTTAGAGAATGATGTTTTGGTAATACTTCACTTTTAAAATGGAATACAATGAAACTGCAAAATTAATGATTCCGAACACGTTTTACACAACCTCATACCACCTCTTTCACCCCTCTCCTTTTATTCAGACAAACAAGTTGGAGGAGATGTGTGTTGACAAATGTTAAGAAAGCACAACAAGCCACAATTGCTCTTTTCAGGAAGTCTGCCTATATATACACAAAAAACCCAAAATTCCTATCTCAAAAAATTAGCATATCATGAAAAGGGTCTCTAAACGAGCTATTAATCCAATCATCTGAATCAACTAATTAACTCTAAACACCTGCAAAAGATTCCTGAGGCTTTTAAAAACTCCCAGCCTGTTTCATTACTCAAAACCGCAATCATTGGTAAGACTGCCGACCTGACTGCTGTCCAGAAGGCCATCATTGACACCCTCAAGCAAGAGGGTAAGACACAGAAAGAAATTTCTGAACAAATAGGCTGTTCCCAGAGTGCTGTATCAAGGCACCTCAGTGGGAAGTCTGTGGGAAGGAAAAAGTGTGGCAAAAAACGCTGCACAACGAGAAGAGGTGACCCGACCCTGAGGAAGATTGTGGAGAAGGACCGATTCCAGACCTTGCGGGACCTGCGGAAGCAGTGGACTGAGTCTGGAGTAGAAACATCCAGAGCCACCGTGCACAGGCGTGTGCAGGAAATGCTACAGGTGCCGCATTCCCCAGGTCAAGCCACTTTTGAACCAGAAACAGCGGCAGAAGCGCCTTACCTGGGCTACAGAGAAGCAGCACTGGACTGTTTCTCAGTGGTCCAAAGTACTTTTTTCGGATGAAAGCAAATTTTGCATGCCATTCGGAAATCAAGGTGCCAGAGTCTGGAGGAAGACTGGGGAGAAGGAAATGCCAAAATGCCTGAAGTCCAGTGTCAAGTACCCACAGTCAGTGATGGTCTGGGTTACCATGTCAGCTGCTGGTGTTGGTCCACTGTGTTTTATTAAGGGGAGGGTCAATGCAGCTAGCTATCAGGAGATTTTGGGGCACTTCATGCTTCCATCTGCTGAAAAGCTTTATGGAGATGAAGATTTAATTTTTCAGCACGAGCTGGCACCTGCTCACAGTGCCAAAACCACTGGTAAATGGTTAACTGACCATGGTATTACTGTGCTCAATTGGCCTGCCAACTCTCCTGACCTGAACCCCATAGAGAATCTGTGGGATATTGTGAAGAGAAAGTTGAGAGATGCAAGACCCAACACTCTGGATGAGTTTAAGGGTGTACTCACACTAGGCACGGTTGCCATGAACCGGGCCCGAGTACGATTGCCCCCCCTCCCCACTCCCCCTCTGGCCTGCACTCACATAGGGTTTCAGCATTCGTGCCGGAGCACGCTTACGTCATTATGGTGCGACGGTTTCGGGATAAACAAGACGAGTGGCGCTTTCTGAACACAATGGAGTCCATCGCTCTGTTTTCTTTGTGGATAATTTTGTGTCATTTGGTCCACAGCCCTCTCACAGCCTGTTGTTAAACAGATGTGTCGCCTTAGTGGCGCGAAAATTTTCACGTAATCGTGCTGCTCGTATGAGGAGGTTTGCAAGGTACCAGCTGAAGTGCAGCAGGACTTTGCAGGTTTGATTACGGACTACAGTTCCCGTACATCACGCGTCCTGTTCCGTGCTCCAGCACGGTTAGCGCTCACACTGCATGCGAACCGCGCCCGAGTCCAACTGAACCGTGCTCTGGCCCACCTCTTCCAAGCGGGCCAGGGCCGGCCAATCGAGCCGCGCCCGGGCACGGTTCGGAGCACTCACACTAGTCAAACGAACCGCGCTTTGGTGGTCAAACGCACTCGGACACGGTTCAAACTGGCTAGTGTGAGTACACCCTAAGGCCGCTATCGAAGCATCCTGGGCCTCCATAACACATCAGCAGTGCCACAGGCTGTTTGCCTCCATGCCACGCCGCATTGAAGCAGTCATTTCTGCAAAAGGATTCCCGACCAAGTATTGAGTGCATAACTGAACATAATTATTTAAAGGTTGACATTTTTTTTGTATTAAAAACACTTCTTTTATTGGTCGGATGAAATATGCTAATTTTTTTAGATAGGAATTTTGGGTTTTCATGAGCTGTATGCCAAAATCATCAGTATTAAAACAATAAAAGACCTGAAATATTTCAGTTGGTGTGCAATGAATCTAAAATATATGAAAGTTTCATTTTTATCATTACATTATGGAAAATAATGAACTTTATCACAATATGCTAATTTTTTAAGAAGGACCTGTATATGTCTGTGTGCTATATAAAGGATACATGAAATCCATTCCTTTCATCTTTCTGTCCTTTATCTTCTCTTTGAGCGTTTATTATCTGCTGTCAGCATCAATTTTAGACTGACATGCCATTCATTCAGCTTTAAATGTGTTCCCAGTGAGACATGACAAAAATAGACTGGATGTGTGTACACAGACAAATTGAAATGAATTTGTTTTACCTAATTAGGACTATCAGTATAGTAATCATTCCTGTCTGTGGTAACAGATCACAGATGTACTGTATATTTGGCCATTTTCATATAACCAATAACTCAATATTCTTATCCATTTTCTAGTATATGAGCAACATGGACTCATGGTGTAAGGCCTGTGGAGAAGGAGATCTTCCTTCTGAGCTGCAGGACCTGGAAGACACCATCCACCACCACCAGGGTCTCTATGAACACATCACCACTGCCTATTCTGAGGTATGAATTGTATTGAATTGTAATAAATAAATTCTGTTGCAGATCTATGCAGGTGGAGCTGGGGGAGGTGGAGGGTCTAAGATGAACTCTGATATTGTGCTGCAGAAACAGCTTACCTCGAACACTGAACCAGACTGTTTAAATGTTGAGCAAGCAATCTCAAAAGATTGCATGAGAAGGACTGATCAGCCTGTGCCATGTATTGTTTCATGTCCAGATATTCAATTGAAGGTAGGATTTTCTTCCGTCTGTAAGATGTTTAGGTGTTGATGTGTTTTACCTGTACATCCTCAGGTAAGTCAGGATGGCAAAGCCCTACTAGATAAGCTCCAGCGCCCTTTGACCCCAGGCAGTGCAGATTCGCTGACGGCCTCGGCTAACTACTCTAAGGCGGTGCACCACGTCCTGGATATCATTCATGAGGTTCTGCACCACCAGAGGCAGTTGGAGAACATCTGGCAACACCGCAAACTCCGTCTTCACCAACGGCTACAGCTCTGCGTCTTCCAACAGGATGTCCAGCAGGTCAGACACTTATTCGGAACTAACTATTCTTTATACACATAATACTGCAAATATTGTCGGTATGGATTCAGTTGGATTTATTTAATCATTCTTATTTGGGAGGTGAGAGATGTGCAGGTCGCATGGGGTGTCAGAGCATTTCACTAGACATCTGTGTGGATTTATTTTTTTTCACTCTCACCCACTTCCCACAAGTTTCATCCCCCACATGCCTGTTCCCACTGAATTTGACTTCTTACTTGCAATGATTTTGTTCTGGTTTCTCTTGCTCAATTTAGGTCAGTTTTTCCACAGTCGCACATGATTTTACCAATTGAATCAAAAAAGACTAATAGGGGTGCATTCAGATTGATTGATTTCCCCAGTCATCTCAATGGCAAAAAGTATCCCAATCAACCTGAGTTCACCACTATATATATATATATATATATATATATATATATATATATATATATATATATATATATATATATATATATATATATATATATATATAGGGAGCCTTTAGGAGCATGAGAGATTTTTAAAAAATATCTTTCAGACCCCAAACTTTTGAACGGTATATGTATCATGAAATAATCCTTAAACATTTTTTTATGCAAAAGTTAAAGATAAGCCAGTTTAACATTTAATTTATGCTTAGTCATATAAATGTCTGGTAACCCTTAACAATAAGGTCTCATTTGTTAACATTAGTTAATGTATTAACTACCACAAACTAACAATGAGCAATATATAGTATTTATTAAAGTTTGTTAATGCTAATTCACAGTGCATGAACTAATATGAACAAATACATCTCTTGGTTTTAATAATGTATTAGTAAATGTTGAAATTAGCATTAACTAAGATTAATAAATGCTGTAAAAGTATAGTTCATTGTTATTTCATGTGAACTATAGTTAACTAATTATATAAAATATAAAATAAAATATAAAAATTATTGTAAAGTGTTACCAAATGAATGAAATGTCACAGTGTGAGCGATTGTAAAACAACAACAAAAAACATCCTTCATATAATGTAATGTCATAAACCACAAACTGATTATTAGGTTTGTGTATGAATATAAAATATGACAATGTGGCATTAAAATTAATCCTTTTAATGAGGTGCATCTGGTTGAATCTCTTCTTCTCTTTTTCTGATTATCTTTATTGAAAAATGGCAGCATCTGAATGCCTGTGAGGCATCGTTATGTTGAATATAAAGTGAGTTCTTGTCAGTTTGAAATAGGATTTCACTGCTCAGTTGAGAATAGAATATAAATTTGAAAGGGAGATTTTAGGCACCACTGCATTAAATTGTTAAAGGGATAGTTCAACGAAAATGAAAACTGCCATTTCGTATTCACATTCATGTCGTTGCGATCCTCTATGCTGTTATTTTTACTGTGAAATAAATAAAAAGAGATTTTTTTTATTAAGAATCTCCTCATACAAAAAGGACCATAAAAGTAGTCCATATAGCATGTGCACTCTATTCCAATTGTATAGACTACTTTTATGGTTCTTTTATTGTGCTTTTTGTCATTTTTGGTGCCTTACACAGACTCTGGTTACTGTGAACTGGGATTTTACGGTAAGGATCTATACAAAGATTTTTTTTTGTTTATGTTTCAGAGAAAAATATATCATGAGGATTTGTAAGTATTTTTTTTTGGATGAAATATTTCCATTTTTCTTTTTCAAGTAAAACATTTTAAATGGATAGATAATTGTGAAAAATTCTGTCATATCTTTTACAACAACATGCATTTGTGTCTCTCTATCACTTTCCCTTTGCAACAACAACACAGCCTTACTTGTTTCGGCAGCGACATTCAGCGTGTTTCCTATAACAACATCTGATGTTTACATTTTACGTGGCATGAGAAATGCAATTTGAATAGGATTTCAAACAACATAAATTTTGCTTGAAACGGATTTGCCATTCACACTTTCAGATCAGATTTCAGTCGGATATGCACAAAAATTGGATTTGGACTGAAAGTCTGAATGTAGCATTTGTCTTTTTTTTTTCTCAGACGCATTCAGTATCAGTTGTCATGGTAACCGTGTTCAGCAGGCACATTACGTTGAGGGTTTGCCCCATAAAATGATGCAGGCATAGGGGACCTCTAAACCTTCCAGACATCTGAAGAAAAAAAAGCCACGTGAGGAGGAGACTCAACATCTGCACAACAAATGATTTCTTCTAATCACACGCGTGCACACATGTGCTGACAGATGCCACCACACACACACACACACACACAGCTCTGAATGTGGCACATTGAGCCAGATCAAAGGTGGCATAATGAAATATGCATGAGCAGAGGACTGTGTTTCGCAGTGTGCTGTGGTGTCTTTTGAGACAGGTAGAAAGCTTTCATACTCAGACTGCTCCATCTTGCAGATTTCAAATGTTTAATAAAACATTTAATACTAACCTAAACACATTTGTAATATGTTTCATTAGTAAAATAGCCTATTGCATATGCATTCAGATGCTCATGCAAGTCCGTGATAAACAACAGAAAATACCCAATTAGTCAGATTTCTATAAAACACCATCATTGAACTCGGACAACAACATCAGAGTCTTGCTTGCCTAATCTGCAGGATGACCTCACTGCGTGTATAGTGCTGATGTTTATAGAGGTGTTGAGCTGTCGCAGTGACTCCTGCTGCTCCCTGCTGGTTCTACACTACAACTGCAGTTCAACTCTTTTACATATTTATGAATTTGATAGACGCGTTTAGCCAACGCAACAAACAGTGCATTTAAAATATAATTTATATTTTATTTATTCATTTAAAAAAAAAAATGTTTTATCACATCGTGTATTCCCATGAAGGGAGTCAAACCCATGATGTTGGTACTAGCATCAGTCTATACAAGTCATAGGAACCCTTACAAAACCCCTACAGTAAAACAGTGGCAAATTAGTTTTAGCATCCACTGTCATTATAAATGAAATTAAACTAAATTACCGATTCCTGAGAAATGTTTCACTCTCCTCTAAATGTTTTATTCTGCTAGAAATTGCTTGAAAGTGAAATATATTTAAACATATCCTGTAATCATGAATGGCTGAAAATGGAATGGGAAATTCATTTGCAGGGTTCCCAAAGTCACGGGAAACCTGGAAAAGTTCAGGGAATGCTAAAACTGCAATGGTTTTATTTTGTTTTGTTTTTTTTGAACAGTTACATGGAACCTGCAAATATAGGGAATTTTAAAAGGCCTTGAACATGGACATTTCTGTAGAGATTATTTTCATCATACAGAAATTGCTCTTTGTGTGATCTTTATGCAATGACTTCAAAATCCTGATCCTATAATCATGAATGACCTCAAAAGGTGGTCAAAATGGTCAAAAGGTGTGGAAGCCTTGGATGGAGATGCCATGCTATTTATATATTTATTTTTTTCAATACATCATCAATCCTTCTTTCAAAACATTAGTTTTTTGTCTTACCCTGATTCACTATGGTAAGCTTATTATAAGTGTTTATATTTTAGACCTAGCAGGATGGTTTTCATGGGAAAATGTATTCATGTGTCCCTCGCCCCTGCGTGTCTTGTCATATCCGTAAATACAGAAAAGTTGCTCCGGCTACTTTGGCATATGTATGGTGTGGGATTGTCATAGGTTAGGTGTCACTACTAGCGATAAATGTTGATATGGAGCAGCTAAATATTAAAACACCGATGAATTACCCATTTCAAAAAAAGATAAACAGAGGAGAGTCTGCTGGGAACAAGAGAACATGACAGAGCTTGTAATAAAATGAGAATCAACATTGGCTTGGCTTTTCGGAGATGGCAAGAACTGAGGCATTTGAAATGTTTTAAAGGCGACGCAGATATGGTGTTTTTATTGCTCAACAAGTGAGTAAGGTACTTTATTGAACAAATACATTGCCATATCTAACTCTCTAACAGAGTTCATTTTAAAGTATTATCTGTTGCGAAGGGTCATATTAATCAGCACAGTCACGCAGAGCCAAAGCACAACCAAAACAATGTTCTTCCACAAAATATATGCAGTTTTTTTTTTTTACCATAAGAGTTACATAGTGTACCTTTCATTTATTTAAAAATATTAGGTCCCAAATGTATACACTACACTTTAATTAAATTTTACAGTAGTAACAGATAAATGTTGTTTTGTGTATTTTCACATTTGTTTTGACAATCCTCAGCTGAAACATGTATAATATCATGACTCATTTCGGATGACTATTTATGAGGCAGGTGGTGTTTCTTCTGACCCTCTCAGCAACATATGGTTATGTCCTTCTCGCAGGTTCTAGATTGGATTGAAAACCATGGTGAGGCGTTCTTGAGTAAGCACACAGGAGTGGGGAAGTCTCTGCACAGGGCTCGAGCATTACAGAAACGTCACGAGGACTTTGAAGAAGTGGCTCAGGTAAGGAGGAACAGATGTAAGAGCATCGCTTTTGCTGCTGTCCATATGGATATCTACTTTTCTCCTCCCAGATGCGAAATTATTTAGGCCACCTCAGAAATTAGTCGAATGCATATTAACTTCCAAACCACTGTGTGTTTCTCAGAACACCTACACAAATGCAGACAAACTCCTGGAGGCGGCAGAGCAGCTGGCTCAGACAGGCGAGTGTGACCCTGAGGAGATCTACCAGGCCGCACACCAGCTGGAGGACCGGATCCAGGACTTCGTAAGACGCGTTGAACAGCGTAAAGTCCTGCTCGACATGTCTGTGGCCTTCCACACTCACAGCAAAGAGGTAAGTCTTGGAAGAGAGTAAAAGTTGGTGTTGATATGTGTGGGTTGTGCCTGTATTCTACTAGACAGAAATATGTTCCAGAATAGGATATAACATTCACAGTCTTGGACAGTTTCTTGGACTTTTAAGAAAGTTTTAATAATTTGGAGCCATGGTGTAGTGGTTATCACACATCCTCTGGACACATTGAGCCACAGTACTCATGTGTTTGAACTTGACTCACAATATTATTTTATTAATTAATCATTTAAAGGATTAGTTCACTTCAGAATTAAAATTTCCTGAAAATTTACTCTCCATACATTGGTCTTCAACGGTTATCAACGTGTTGAAGGTACAAATAGCAGTTTCAATGCAGCTTGAAAGAGCTCTACACAATCCCAGCCGAGGAATAAGAGTCTTATCTAACGAAATGATCGGTCATTTTCTAAAATAACTTAACATTTATATACTTTTTAGCCACAAATGCTCGTCTTGCACTAGCTGTGATGCACCACACATTACGTACATGTAATCATGTTGAAAGGTCACGGTAGGCGGAACTACAGACCTAGTTTTTACGAAGCGAACGTGCAAAGACTAAGTCAAATGCCCTTTTACAAAAATAAATAAACAAATAAATAAAAGGTAAAACAACGATGTTAGACGATTTTGAACTTGAAGGAGAAAATGAGATGGAGTTTTTCGCTCTACCCTACATTCCCCGCCTACGTCACGATTGACCTTTCCAACGTGATTACGTAATGCGTGAAGTTGTGGACCTGCAAGACGACCATTTCTTATTAAAAAGTATATGTATATTATATTATTATTTTTTTTAATTATTTTTTTTTTAATTGAAAAGTCGTTTGGCTGGGTAATACCCTTATTTCTCAGCTGGGATTGTGTGGAGCTCTTTGAAGCTGCATTTAAACTGCAATTTGGACCTTCAAACCGTTGGTCCATGTTGAAGTCCACTATATGGAGAAAAATCCTGGAATGTTTTCCTCAAAAAACTTAATTTTTTTTGACTGAAGAGTGAGAAAATGATCATGAAATTGTAATACTGAAGTAAACTAATCCTTTAATTCAATCATTCATTTATCTTATTTTTTGTAATGTCTTCACTTTCAAAGATGAAAGTATAATTGCAAAAAACACCTAATTCATCAGCTTATTACTAGAGGCTGCAAGACTTGAATGACCAATGAGGAAGACATCAAAAATGTGAAGCACTGGTATAGTGGCTATCCTACATGCTCCAGAGACATTGAGTCACAGTGCTCATGTGAGTAATGTAGGTTTGAATATTCCTGAATAATGTATCCTGTAATCTCCTATGTACACTATCTTTGAAAATATACTTGAAAAAATACAGGACAGATTTAGAACAGTTTATGAAAAGTTGACGGCATAGTGGTTGTCACATGTGAATAATATGGGTTTGAACCCGATCCAGAATGTCATTATTATTATAATTAATTCATATGCAATATATATATATATATATATATATATATATATATATATATATATATATATATATATATATATATATATATATAGTATTATTCCACTTGCAGATATTAAACATGAGCTTTGTTACGGTTAGTGTTTTTTTTTTTTTTGTATCTCAAATATTTATCATTTATATACTTATAAATTCAGAACTCTTTTCTCCCGGTCTATCTATATTCCACAAAATGTGAATGATAATGAGTAGACAGTGTGTACATGATTCATGACATACCTAATACGAACAAACAATGCTCTCTTTAATGCCTCCATATGGCAGAATGTTAGCCATCTGCTATCTGTATCAGGCTGCTTTATGCAGACATCTTTGTTTCTGAGAGTGTGTTTCATAACGGGGTGAGTAATGATAAAGGGTTGAAGGCTGGAGTCTTGATAAAAGAGAAAGGTGGAGATGGAAAAAGACAATGGGGAGGTGTGGAAGGACTGAGCATGGCCTGCTGTGGCAAGAGATACACTCTTTGACATGCCAACACAGGCAGATGGCTAATCCTGTGAGCTCACACAAGACGAAGGCCTTTCACAGGAAATAACAACACCAGCCGTTCGGTGGCAGCCTAAGTGCGACTGGCTGTTTGTCTCGTCATGTTTGTGCATTTGGATATTTCGTTTTAGAACAGTTGTTATTTGTTTGAAGAGACCCATGGATCTACACAGATCATAACATTGTCAAGTTTCTAATCTAATTGGCTGGTGATGATGTCATTCTTCTGCAGCTGTGGACATGGTTGGAGGAACTTCAGAAGGAGTTGCTGGATGATGTTTATGCTGAGTCAGTCGAGGCGGTGCAGGAGCTGATCAAACGTTTTGGTCAGCAACAGCAAACCACCCTGCAGGTCACTGTCAATGTTATTAAAGAAGGAGAGGATCTCATCCAGCAGCTCAGGTACTGACCAATGAGAAAACATTAGTTAAGTGGAAAAAAAGTGACGTTCACTTGTTGTCATGAGAATTCTGACAAACACAAACACATATGTACATCAGTAAACTCTAACCCCACAGATGCTTTTTCCAAAACACTGTTTTTTTTGTTTGTTTTGTTTTTCTGTTAGATTATTTGGTCACTTTATGAAACTAGCTGAAAACCAAAGCAGGTTTTTCAGGTTTTATTAATAGAGCAAATTAAAACCATGCACATCACGAACACTAACAACTTACACATCTGTAATTACAACTTATCTTATTTGAAGAAACTATGGTTAAATACCAGAAAATATGTTACTCTAAAACATCCAATATTTAGTTCTATATCTACAGAGATTCCACAGTCTGGCCAAATTCACTGTTGAATTGTGCAAAAACGAATCAACATTGTTGATGTTGCAATGTTGTTTCAACATCATACTTTTCACACAAATCTTTATAAAATGTATTCTATAATTATTTAAGTATTTTGTTAATCTTTTTGATTAAAAAAAATTAAAAAGCTATTTACAACATTGTTTAATTTATTATTATTTTTTTTAATTATTTTTTTTATTTTTTTTAAATTGAACCACCTTACATTGTTTCAACCACATTTCAGTGCTGAAGGTTGGCCACATGCCAGCTGGGATAGTAAAAAGAACCATCTGATCTACTCTGTGGTGTACACACAAAATTACACACACGTTTACAGTTTATCCACTTCAGTCAATATTATTTGTATAGTGCTTTTTCATAATACACATTAATTCGAAGCAGCTTTTTCAGAAAATCATGATGTTAATGTTTATAATAGCTTTACATTCATGCCTTATAGTCGTATTTAGGAGATTAGTGCAGGGCGATAATAGTTACATTTTGTGATTATATAAACATGCAGTTTGCTCATAGCACATTTACTATATACTGTACAATATACAGTATATATACAGTATCTCTTTGCATGAGTATACTGCATGTATGCAGGTTAAAATGGATATAGCTACATATCCAACTTTATATAGAGAGCTGTGCAATAATATAATTTATATTTTGCAATATTTAAACAATCAAGCAGATTTGCTATATAGTATATTATAGGTTATTAAATATTCCAAATTGACATAAGGGCTAAAACATTGTTAAATAACACTTAATTAGACTTGTATTTAAAGATATACTTTAATTAATATGTGAACATAGAGCTGCAACAACTACTGTAAAACACACTCGCACACTTAACCCTTAGGGGTCTCAATTAACTTGCAGAGACTAATTAAACTGTAGTAAGAAGATGCTTCATTGAAGTTATATGGTATACTTTCTGCCGCAGATCTTGTCTCTCATACTCGTACATCTTCTTTCTGACTGCAGGGACTCTGCGATCTCCAGCAATAAGACTCCTCACAACAGCTCGATGGCTCACATTGAGAGTGTCCTGCAGCAGCTGGACGAGGCCCAGGCTCAGATGGAGGAGCTGTTTCAGGAACGGAAAATAAAACTAGAGCTTTTCCTCCAGCTCAGGATCTTTGAACGAGATGCCATTGACGTGAGTCCACACTTTACAACACACTTGACAGTTCGACAACTCACTGATTTTGTTGTAAAGAATGGATCTTAACAGTCAAGACAAGTGGTTCTCAATTGATGCGTTGCAGGCAATGGTGGAAATGTGGCAAGATTCACTGAGGGAAATTGGTGGGGAAGACAGTCTTTTTTTTTTCCATCATCATTCTTCTCACTTTCAGATGTCTTGAGAATCTGAATGAATAGCAGACGCTCAGTTACACATTACTAAATAATTGACCACATCGAAAAAATTATCATGATAAGCTGATCAACACTCAAGCACTGCAGAAGTCAAGTCACCTTTATGTATATAGCGCTTTATACAATACATTGTTTAAAAGCAGCTTTACAGTGATACACAGGAAAATGATGCAAACAGAGTTCAATTCAGCTGTAAAACAGCTTTAAAAAGAATAGTGTCATTGTTCAGCTGGGGTCAGTTCAGTGTTGATTCAGTTCAGTAACTGTGTAAATATCGTCAAATAGGAAATAAATTGTATTTAACTATAAAGCAGCTAGAAAATGGTGATATCATCATTCAGCTCAGTTCAGTTCTCATCCAATAGTGTCAGTACAGTCAAATCAATTATGGCTGTGAGTACAATATTCTGACAGCATTCACGAAAGTCAACATTGCACAACCATTACTTTCTGTCACAGGCTGGTTGCAGCAGAGATGAAACTGGATCTAAGTGCAGCAGTCTTTATTGATAACAAACTAGTTATTATACTACTCAGGTTTTTCAGGAATTTAAAAACAAGAAAAGAAAAAACAGTAAATAGCAAAAATAGACCTATACGCACAAGATTAGTATTATCTGGGGACAACCCCCTCCCTCCCCCTATACACTACATAGAGATATGACCCAGTACCCAAAATACTATCAAAACACACCAACTCTATTCTTCGCGAAAGATAGATACAAAGGCGCACAGGAAACAAAAACCTTGAAAAAAATGATAAACAACCAAATCCTGGCCAAATCACAGAGATGCCGATTCACACGGGACTAAAATTATCACAGGACCTCTGTGTTTGGCGAAATATGGTAGGTCATTTGCGGGGGAATTTTTACTTTACAAATTACAGACATGGCCAATTCGCACGGGATTAAGATCACAGATAACCTCCGCAGTTATTACAAATGAATAGAGGTCACCAGGTAATACTAATCCTGTGTGAATAGGGCTAATGACAGACAACTGAACAGGACTAAACACATGGTTTAAATACACAGACAAACAAGGGAGCTAACAAGATAATTAACGGAACACACCTGAACTGAATACTGAAATCAATTTTTATTTTATTTTAATTAGAATATTGCTCTCAGATATTTTTCCCCTCATATCCAACAGTCATCCATCCATGATTACATAAGTTTGAATGTTCCATACTGCGTCAATTTTGTGGTAGAAGGCTATGTACCACGTGCTTTCTCATCCGTTTTGATTTGATGAAGTGCTGAAAGACAAAATCCAGTGATCTCAGAGAATCTGAGCAGAAGCCTTGAGCAAAGATAAAGCCATCATGTCTGCTCTTCTCACAGCCTGCACCATGAGTCATGGAGGTTTGTGTCTCTGGATGTGTGAAAATGAGTCACACTTTTGTCAAAAGGGTGTTTAAGAAACCGACAGCTTTATCTAATCAATATCACTTTCACAGTAGCTCTATATCAAAGCTCTTAGAGTCAACATGAAACAATGTGTATCTTATATGAATAAAACATGTCCTCAAATTATAATTGAACAGATTATTATTGCTGCTTCCATAGACATCAGTGTGTATTTAACAAAGTTTAAATGTATTTTTTTGCTAGTAATTATGTGTATCTAAATCTCTGAAACCTAAAATAAATATTATGTGGTTAAAAACACTGAATATTTGTGTGACAAACATTGAGCGCGTCCATCTCTGGTAGGCGGCGGGTGGATCATTTATTTTTCACAGCAGACACTAGAGCTGATCCCGCACATCTCTACTGTTGACCCTGACCTTACCCCTTAACCTATGCTTAAACATAACCATACTACAAAACCTGTCCATAACCCTAACCATATTCCACCTCAGTAGCAGAAAGTGTTTTCCAATAAAACATGAACACAAACAGTAGAGCGTTGGCGCTTGCAACGCAAAGGTCATGGGTTCGATTCCCGGGGAAAGCAAGAACTGATAAGAATGTAAATGTGTTCCTTGAAATGCAATGTAAGTCGCTTTGGATAAAAGCATCTGACAAATGCATAAATGTAAATATCATGGGCTTTTTGTCCCTGCTGGTATGATGTTGTAACTACATTATTATTCAGGCTGAAACATTCAAAATGTTTATCCATTGACGGCCATTCACAAGTAAAAAATTAATTATTTTACAGTAGATTTTTTAACATTGACAGTTTTTGTTAAGTGACTTATATTTTTCCCTGCCCTTCCCTGGCAAACTATGTGGACTCTTATTGTCAAATTCTGTTCTGTTTCCCTTAGTTTCTATTTACCTGTTCTGTTTAGTTTCAGTTACTGTTACTGTTACTGATTACAGTATGTCCTCATTTGTTTCTATAGATACGCATTACATATTATACGCTTTTTTCACAATGTATATATTCTACCTGCTTTCATTGATTATCTGAGCCCTGCATGTTGGATTGCTACCACAACATGACAGAATATGTTGCCCTCACACTAAAAAAAAAAAAAAAAAAAAAAAAATATATATATATATATATATATATATATATGTGTGTGTGTGTGTGTGTACTTACTAGCAGGGCTCAGCCTCCTTCTGGAGAAGGAGGAATGTTCCCACGAGGATCACATGAGAGATTTTCTCAACCTGGCTCACTACTCACAGCCTGGACTGCTCTATCTCCATGTTTTATCGCAGAAGCCTCAATGACCGATCCAAGGCACACGCACACCTGCCCCTCGAGTTTGTGGAGTACGTACGCCCACCATGGAACCCGCGCTAGAGCTTACTCCCGCTATGGAGCCAAAGCCATCCAACATGTCCGTCCCGAAGCCAAAGTTGGCTACTATGTCCCAACATACTACTATGTCCCCTCGGCTACGCTCCGAGGCCAGAGCTTGTCACCAGAGTGTGCGTATCCTGTCCTGTCCATCCTAGAGCCATGAGCAGACCATTGGCTAATAGATTTACAGTCCAAAGATCCAGGTCATACCCTTGTCCCCACCCTTGAACTCACTCCTCTGATAGTCCTGTCCAGCTGTTTAGATGATCCAGTTCTGTCTGGAGTCCTTCATCCTCCGATGTTCCCGCCAAGTCTTCAGGCTCCTGTATCCCACCTGGTCCCGCACGACTCCCTGGTGTTGTCCACTTCGCTGGCTCTGCCCAGTCCACTATTTCCGCTGTTGTCATCCAGCTCCTCGGCTCCATCCAACTCTCTGGCCTCACCAGGCTCCTCATTCCCTCCGACTCCACCTTGGTCCTCACTCTCTCCGGCATTTCTCTGGTCTGCTGAGCCCCCGTCGACCGATACCTCGGTCTTGCGAGCCAGCGGCTCCACCTTGAGTTTCCAAGCCATCAATGTTTCTCTGGTCCGTCGTCCTCTCTACTCCACCTGGGTCTCCACATCTCCCGTCGGACGGTACCCAGGTTCTGCTGCGACTGTTGAACAAGGCTCCACCCCGGCTGCTCCCTCTGTCGGCTCCGCTGTGGTGTCTCCCTCTACCGTTTCCTCCAGGTCCCTGTCTTTCACCAACTCCTCGCTCACTTTCTAAACCCCCTCTTGCCCTCCACTGTTAGACTTTCAGTTACGGCGTGAGGACACAACTTCTGGGAGGGGGGATTAATGTCACATTTATGTTCTGTCATGTGAACTTTTATTTTGACATTTTGTTCTTTTTTCTTTAGTTCCTGTTTCCCCACTCTGTTTAATTTTGGTTTCCTTGGTTATGTCCTTGTTTGTTTTTAAAGTTACCGTACCTCTGTATTAGTCCCATCTGTGTCTCGTTTTGTTCACCATGTATTTATTCTCCCTGTTTTGTTCTATTCCCTACCGGTTATCATCTTAGTTTATATGAGGTTAGCTGTGTCTTCTGAGTGTTTCTGTTTGTTGGATTAAAAACTATTTCCATTGATTATCTGAGTGGTACGTGTTGAATTGCTGCCACAGCAAGACACAGTAAGCCCATCATTCTTTGCGATTGACCTTTGGTGACTGTGTTTTGAATGTTTTGTTCATAGGAAACCCTATATGATGTAATCAGAGTCCACGAGTTGGCTTTTGTAGTAAAAGTGATATCGCTCACTGTAACATAATCCAAAACAGATCAAGGAGTATCACATTCCTTTTTTGAAGGTGCTCACGTGCCACTGATACTTTGCTGATAGATTAGGTAAAACCAAGACAAAGAGCATGTAAATATTGATTTCTTCACAGCCTGAAATCTGTACAAAGACAGCATAGGTGGATGTCAAGTATAACTTCCAGTATATATGGGATGGTAGTTGACAATTGTAGATGAACTCCTCCTTGTTACACTTAATGTTGTTACTCAGAGCAGGGCGGGTTGGCAGTGTCAGTCAAGGCGGCAGGGTGCCAGAAGGTACAGCTGTGGGCGTGTGATTTCCCAAACGCTGCTCCCACACGTTGAAGAACACATTTACTCCTTACAGAAAATGGTTGTGTTCCTGCTCTAGTCATCATCAACGCTTCACTCAGAACAGCTGGGAAAAATGCTCATTTTAATTAGAGAAGGAGGAATTCTCAATCAGACGACAGTGCAGAGTGAGTGACTTTTGACAAGAGGAATGTGGGAGAATAAATCATGTCTTTAAACTTTACCAAATCGCTGTATCAATGACGAATGTTGTGTTTTTAGAAACTTAAGCACTGTGTTTTGACTTCTGTATTGTTATTGAGGAATAATTTAGTGAGTTGTATTGTAAAGTTTTGAATATGCTCTATATGAAGTGATGTAAGAAGTGTGGACATTTGCTAATTTATTGGCTGAAGTGAACTGTTTGCCAAGCGCTTGTTCTCTGATTCATTTTGCTCCTGTTTTTACTCACCTGTTGTCACAGCAACTCTTTATTGCCTATTAAGTTGTTCATTTTCTCTTGCGTGTTCAACACCATTTCTGGGAATGCTTTATTTTTAATAGCCAATATGCCTTCACAGCAGATTACCCATTAATTACCCACATAGAACCCATTAAACAAACTGTGCATACCTCCGCCTTACATTCTTAGTTTTATCTTAATCTTAATTCATTATAATACGGTATTTGCATGGTCCTTTCACAGTACATGAATAATACATTTTTCAAATACTTTATTTTATACATTTTTAAATATTACATTAATTGCTGCTTCCAGTTTTCCAAATACTGCATTTTCAGACGATTATATTGAATTAAAAATCGTGTTCGTTCAAGGATGATTACTGATACATTATGCACGCTTCATTATGGTGTTGTTGTGTAGGTCATCTCAGACCTGGAGTCGTGGAATGAGGAGCTGTCTCAGCAGATGAACGAGTTTGACACTGAGGATCTAACGCTAGCTGAGCAGAGACTGCAACATCACGCTGATAAAGCTCTCACCATGAACAACCTCACATTCCATGTCATACACCAGGGCCAGGAACTCCTGCAGTACGTCACAGAAGTTCAGGCCTCAGGTGAGCACACTTAAGCACAAATATAAAACTATGGTCGTATCTCAATAACACTAAAATAATGTATTTAATCCAAAATTAAGTAAAACGGTTATATTGTTCGAAATTAAAATAACAGTATTTGAATATAATTTAAAATGTAATGTGTCCCTGTGATGGCAAAGCTGATTTTTCAGCATCATTACTTCAGTATTCAGAATTAATTCTATTGATATTGAATTGGTGCTCATTTATTAATAATGGTTCTTATTATTTTAAATTGTGGAAAAATAAATATATATATTTGTGGAAAATGTGATATTTTTTTGTTTTTTTGTTTGCTGATTAGAGAGTTTAAAAGAAAAGCAAGTTTTGAAATCGAAATGACTGAATGACACTAAATAATGGAGTAATGGCTGCTGAAAATCCAGCTTTGCCATCACAGGAATAAATTACATTATAATTACATTCAAATAAAAAACAGTTATTTTAAATCGTTATAATATTTCAAAATATTAGTGTTTTCCTGTATTGTTTGATCAAATGAATGCAACATTGGTGAGCATAAGAGATTTCTTTCAAAAAGTAAATTATTCCAATCATTTGAGCCTTAGTGTATGCATTTGATATCTGTCCAGCCGTCTTTATATGATGTCTTTGTGTGACCTTTGCGGTCACCGGATCACGAGAGGCATCAGAGTGTGTGTGTGTGTGTGTGTGTGTGTGTGTGTGTGTGTGTGTGTGTGTGTGTGTGTGTGTGTGTGTGTGTGTGTGTGTGTGTGTGTGTGTGTGTGTGTGTGTGTGTGTGTGTGTGTGTGTGTTTGTGTGTGTTAGTATGTCAGTCCAGAGCAGGCTTAAGGGGGAGGAGAGGACACAGCTAAACTCTAAAGCCAAACACAGCAGGTCCAACCAGACACCCAGCAACCCTCCCTCCCTTCCTCCCACCCGGCCCTGTAATCCTATAGACTCACACTGCCTAGCAAAATCACTGGTCACACACACTCACAAGATTTGACATCTGACAGCACGCACAGATAGCAGAGAGCAAAACGAATCCTCTTTTCACTAGCATCCTTTTGCGGAGGCACATATACAAACGCAAAGCTGGAGTACTCTCAGAGTTTTAGCCCATTGCAGCTCTGGGCTACGGGTGTAAAATGTGAGTATGTATGTGTGTGTGTGATAATGTGTGTGCTAAGACCCAGGTATCTGCACTTCTGTATGCTGATTGTTTTATAGGTCAGTTATCATTTTCAGTGGTGATTTAGCTTATTTTTCTCATGGTATTCTACTGGCAAATTGGACTTTAAAGACAGCATGAAATCACAATTGACCCCATTTACTTCCTGCATAAATGTTACAGGTTGTATTGTGTACGAATTTTCAGTGCACATTATTCGAAAGAAGTAATAACTTTGTAATTGTGTCAAATGAAACTGATAATATCTTAGCTGTCTATCTGCAACCCAGTCAAATCCCTATACTATACATAAAATCAAATATTTCAGCTGAATATTCACATGATGTCCCATTACAGAAGGCAAATGCCATTTTGATGCCCTTCAAGCTGAAGTGTGTCATTTCTGCATCCACCTGTTTAAAATATGCCCATGTCAAATGTCATTAAATGAAAAAAAGAAGGAAAGAAAATATATACATTTTTATATTATGAATATTATTTTATTTTAAATTATTTTGCATTTGTAATTGTTCATGATTCAGTCTCAGTGATGATTCTGAATGTATTTTAGTGTCATGATATGCTATTAACTTTTTGGTAATATTTTGAATTATCGATAGATAGGTAGATAGATAGATATATAGATAGATAGATAGATAGATAGATAGATAGATAGATAGATAGATAGATAGATAGATAGATAGATAGATAGATAGATAGATAGATAGATAGATAGATAGATAGATAGATACAGGGCCTGAAATTAACACCTGACCACGCGCCAAATGCAGGTGAATTTTGCAATTGGCGGGTAAAACTGTCAATCTACCTGCCACATTGGCGGGTAGCCAATGAGAATTGAGTGATTCATTATTATTTTTATTTTTTTCGTCTATCCGATAACATCAACAATTTTCATTCAAGCAGCTGATTTCTGTGAATGCATGTAAAACTAAATGTATATTGCATTACAGGGTGAAGTCAGTATATACATTAACGACGATTTGAGACAAATAAATGTACATTTAATGTGAAACTATGTAAACGGCGCTCTGTGGCGCGGCAGGATTTTGAACAAGGTCCTGAGCCGTTGCTGTGCGCCGCGGACAGACGCCGAGTGGCGCCGCTGGTGTGTGTACATTGATAGAAAATAATGTGTTCGAATTTTAAAGACATGGTTCTGCGCGACGCGGCGACGCGCATCCGGTGTGCAACCCCCTTAAGAGTTATTATTACTTATAATGATTTTGTTAATTACTTGACAGCACTTAAATGTGAATTCTTACAAGTTAAAGAACAATGTTTGTGTGATTTCTATTTTTCACCTTTATGAGGCAAAAAAACAAAACAAACAAAAAAATTGGCTAGTAAAAAGTTACCGTGGCTGGTGGTCAAAAAAGTTAACTTCAGGCCCTGGATAGATAGATAGATAGATAGATAGATAGATAGATAGATAGATAGATAGATAGATAGATAGATAGATAGATAGATAGATAGATAGATAGATAGATAGATAGATAGATAGATAGATAGATAGATAGATAGATAGATAGATAGATAGATAGATAGATAGATAGATAGATAGATAGATAGATAGATAGATAGATAGATAGATAGATAGATATTTTAACTGTATGAAATATGACCTAAATATGTTTTGTCAGGTTTTTGAAGGCGTCACATAAAGGAAAACAACTTAATCCATTTTGACTCAATTTAAAAAGCTCAATTTATTTGTGTCATAGGAGATTATTTACGCCCTTGTTATACACATCTCTCTCTCTCTCTCTCTCTCTCTCTCTCTCTCTCTCTCTCTCTCTCTCTCTCTCTCTCTCTCTCTCTCTCTCTCTCTCTCTCTCTCTCTCTCTCTCTCTCTCTGTCTGTGTGAAGGTGTGGAGTTGTTGTGCGACCGTGACGTTGACATGGCGACACGGGTTCAGGATCTGTTAGATTTCCTGCATGAGAAACAGCAGGAGCTGGACGCAGTTGCAGAACAGCACAGAAGACACCTGGAGCAGTGTGTGCAGCTCCGACACTTACAGGCCGAGGTCAAACAGGTAACATCTCACTGTCTGTCTCTCTGTCCACTCCAGAACTCACGCAGGCACTTACACGTAGACATAGACGTTTACATTTCAGATCATGATACAGCTTTCTCAGCTGAGAACAAACAACCACTGTATGATTTGTTCCTTTTAACGTACTGCCATAATTAATGTCATGGTTAATTATCCAATAGAGGTTTTATTTTAGAGGTGGGAATTTCCTCGGTCTGTACCTGAGCAGTGACTCATGGGTAATGAATGTAGGCTAAACTGAGGCTGAAAATCAGGCATTGCCTTGTACACTAATATTTCTGACGCCTTGTTACATATCTTGGTTTATTACATTGTCTCCCAATGTGCATTTCTTTTTTGTGATCTAACTGATAGGCGTTGTCTCCTTCCAGTAAACAATGATAATTAAGCTCATAAAATTTGAAGCAGTGTCTTTTCTTTCACTAACAAATATACATGTAGCAGGATTCAACGGGTGAAAGGAAAAGGTGCTTTTCACTACTCGCATAGTGTATTATTGCATGTTTTTTATTGAACATTGATGGAGCAACACATTTTGTGGGAATAAAAATAACACAGCTAATAGTTGTTCAAAGCAATCACTCCAACAAATATTGAACCAAATTTTTTTTTCTTTTTTTTTCTTTTTAAAACTACAGATTTATTTTTATCATTCTGAAAGATTCTTAGACTGCTTAAAAGACATTGCATAATATTTCAAAATGGCTTCACATTAACAATAAATTGTTAATGTCTATGTCTTGTATGTCTATGTCTACTGGACATAGACATACAAGACACACAAACATAGATGGAGTAGATCGAGTACATCAACACCCCAAAGCTTCACAGTCATATATCAATTCCTGGGTCGACATTTCATTCAGTAACATTGGCAATTTGGCCAGTTTAGATTTATATGCTGTTTTATTTTGATTATCGCGTTATTTTACATATGCATCAGCTTATGGTGTTTGCTTCTTCTTGACATGTGTTTTGATCAGGAGATTCAGTACTCTTTCAGAAGATGTGTTATAGCGCACCTACCGTATAACAGTGAAAACACAGAAAGCCGGAAAAATCCATCAATGGCGGGGGAGCGTTGTTTCATGAATGACGGAAATTTCTGTCAATGGAAAGAGTTAAAAACATGAAATATGGACAATCTAGCACAAAATCGACTTTTTGCTGCCCGAGATTGTGTCAAGGATCAGTCGAATTTTCTGGCCCGTAGTGAATCATGGATGTTTAGGAAAGTGCAGCGTGAGTTTTTGTTACATCTAGTGGATTAGAGGAAAATATAATAAAATATCCTTTTTACCTCAGTGTGCCTTTAGCCCCTATTGTACCCTATATCTAAAAATGTATTTAATTTAGTAACAGTTTATAATAACTTAATTTAATTGCATTAAAAATGATTATGTCATTCCATTATTAAAATGTAATGTTGATATTCATTATAACAATATTTAATTGCTAGAAGCTTGATTTATATATTTACATATGTATTAGTCTTTGAACTACTAACTACTGATTCTTTAAGCATTATTTAATGTTTGTTATTGCTGCCATTTTTATATTTAATGAAGTGCAGTGTTAATGGTTGGTCAGTTTTGAGTGGCGGATCTGACAACATACAGGAGCTGATGGGAAATGTGGGGCACACTTAAAATGAGAAGGAAAAACTAGGCCAGGAGGAGCAGCTGGTAATCTCATTTCATCCTTTCATTTATTTATTTTATATTATTTTATATTTATTTTTGTCTGGACTGCTCTAGAGGAAAGGGGTGATTAGAGATGTGGCGGAGCTGGGACGCCCGTGTGGTTTAAGGAGTATTTGAGTGGGTGTGTGTGGTGGTAGACATGTAATCATGTTTTTTGACTTTACAGGGAAAATTTGCGCCTGTGTGGCAGTTTTCAGTGTGTTTATTTACGTTCGTGCAAGAAACATAGGTGCGCTATCTGTCACTGTCGGTGTATCAGCACTAAATTAGGTGTGTAAAGTGTGAGTCAATGTGTCCGGAGACAGCTTGGAATTTAGACCTAAAGGTGAAGTCGGAGAACACATCTGTCAGTACAAAATATTTCTCACTTTCCCCACTGATGCAATCTCCCTGTTTACAGCACACTAGTGTTGTAAAGTTGCCTCATCTCATTTCAGAAAACAGCACTTTTTGATTTACTGTAAAAGGCAGTATTGTGCACTTTGTACCATTTTCCGTCTTCTGCCCATTTTAGTCACGGTTTCCCGCACAAAACCAAGAATGTTGTTCTCCCTCTATATGACCTTTAAAATTAAACAAGCTGTGTTTTTTTTTTGTATAGTGCCCTTAAGATTTTAATATGTAATTGACCTCTATTTAATTTGGCTAACCTTTTTACAAATGAAATGAGTACCAGTGACCTTAACTTCTGAATATTGTCACTTAATTCTGAATAGGCATTGATTATGTGTAGTCTTCAAACATTTATTTCAGCTACAAAGTGTAGTAGACTTAACTCTGTCTAAAGGCCCCCTAAAATCCAAATTTTTGTATAAATATGTTAGGCTTAAGGTTATGAATAACCTGGTGTGTTCCAAAACAATGACAAAATTCGCATTTAGAAGATATAAGCATTCAAAACTTAGAGTTTCCCACTTCCGCTAAAATGGATCACGGATTTTTACCACCGCAGACGTCAGCTTCTCATCATATCTTCTGTCCAATCAAATGCTCTCTAGAATCTAAAGCTCCGCCCCCTATGCTATAAAAAACACCTGGCCAAAGTGACCGTTGACACGTCACTGAGCAATATGGGTTGGAGATGTGTGTTCGGTTGATCAAACGCTCAAGTTTTATTCCGTATTCCAACTGTACGTCGGTTAAGAATGAAATGGCCTGAATTTATTCACACCACGTATCATCAGCACTGGGATTCGCTTCCATGGTCCTGTCAAGTGCGACTTGCAGTCTGTGAGGTAAACTAAATGCTATTGGCTATTTGAAAAGGGGGAGGAGAAATTCAATATGTCCCGCCTTAGCTTCCTGTTTCAGTGGAAATGACATCAACGCATCATACAAAGCTGCGTGTTCCAAGGCTCTTCAGTGGGCCTTTAACATACTTTATCACGTTACAAATCCATTCTATAGAACCCTGAAGTCTGTAGATTCTGTCTGGGCCTGGTCAAGTGTTAAAGGGGTCGTCTTATGTCCTTTTTAAAATCTTGATTTTATGTTTGGGGTCTACAAGAATAGGTTTTCATCCTTGAATGTTAAAAAAACAATAACATTATTATATATATATATAAAATTATTGCAACACCCATCTTCCCAGTCTTTCAGTAACGCTCATAACGTTCCTGTCTCTATGAAGACCCTCCTTCCGAAAAGTGTAGGCTCTGATTGGCCGACTAAACTTACAGTCCATGGCATGCCCCCTTTAAATCCTTTGGTTATGTGTGTTTCAGGTACTGGGCTGGATCCGCAATGGGGAGTCGATGCTCAATGCAGGTCTCATCACAGCCAGTTCCCTGCAGGAGGCAGAACAGTTACAGCGGGAACATGAGCAGTTTCAACATGCTATTGAGGTACCACAAAACAACACGAACACATTGACATACTGTTTTTGCTTTGCTTTGCTTTGCTTTGCTTTGCTTTGTTGTTTTGTTTATGTTATGATATGTTTTTTTGTTTGTTTTGTTTTGATGTTTTTTCTTTCGTTTTGATGTTTTCTTTTGTTTAGTTTTTTGTCTTTTGCCTTGTTTTGTTTGCTGTCACTTATGCTAGTCAGAGTGTCTAGCACTAAAAATAATTGTTATTTTCTATCAATTTTGGTCATTTTTGCTTTCTTTTTTCTTGTTTTCACTTTCTCTTTCATTTTCCTTCTCCGCAGAAAACCCATCAGAGTGCACTGCAGGTGCAGCAGAAGGCAGAGGCTCTGCTACAGGCCAATCACTACGACATGGACATGATCCGTGACTGCGCAGAGAAGGTGGCGTCTCACTGGCAGCAGCTCATGCTGAAGATGGAAGACCGCCTCAAACTGGTCAATGCCTCGGTGGCTTTCTACAAGACATCAGAGCAGGTCAGTGATGATCCTGTGATGGTTTGATCTCAGTCTCTTATGTTAAATATGTTTACAATTTTGTTTGTTTAAGTTAACTTAACATTGTGTACATTTAAAACAAACCAAAAAACATATTCACAGAATTTAGCTAAATCCTACTTGTAGTGAAGTAATGTAAAGGTACAGTAAATCATGTAAATTACATAAAAATATTAAATTGTGAAATACTATCATAATTATGCAATAAATATCTAATATACACGTACTGTGTTATAATTATGACATGTTTAATTTGAATTTATACATGTAAAATTCATAATTCTGATATAAATCAAAATTATGTTATAATTATAAGATAAAAAGTCAAAATTATGACAAAAAGTTCTACTGTTATAATTATGACGTTTAATTTGAATTTATAAATTCAAAATCTAGTTATGATATAAATCAAAATGAGGTTATAATTATAAGATAAAAAGTCAAAATTATGACAAAGGTCGTTTTTTTTATTTCATAATTATGATTTAGTAATGTATCATTTCCACTTTTTATCTCAAAATTTTTGATTATGTCATAATCATGATTTGCGAAATGAAATATTTTTTCTTATGCGGCGGAAATGTGATTTTGCATTTAAATATCAGAATAATACTGTCTATTAACCAACATGTGTGTGTTCTGCAGGTGTGTAGTGTGCTGGAAAGTTTGGAGCAAGAATACAAACGAGAGGAAGACTGGTGTGGAGGGACTGATAAACTGGGACCAAACTCGGAGTCTGATCACGTGACTCCCATGATCAGTAAACACCTGGAGCAGAAAGAGGCCTTTCTCAAGGTACCGAGCCCATACACACATGCACTCACGTTCTCAAGTAGCGATCTGATCAAACGTTTTGTGCGAATTTACTCATAACTGACTCTTTTTTCTTCTCTGAAGGCATGCACACTCGCCAGACGCAACGCTGATGTCTTCCTCAAGTACTTGCACAGAAACAGCGTGAATATGCCTGGAATGCTCGCACATGTCAAAGCCCCTGAACAACAAGTCAAGAGTAAGACTACATCCACATTTTGTGATTGGTTTAAAGGGACAAATGTTAAACCACAATTAGGACTGAAGTGAACCATTATTTGCTTTTCGATTAGCATGATTTATTGTCATGAATCCAGGGTTCAGGTATGTTCTGTGTTTCTGATTCTGTCCTACAGACATCCTAAATGAGTTGCTGCAGCGAGAGAACCGGGTTCTGCACTTCTGGACCATGAGGAAGAGGAGGCTTGACCAGTGTCAGCAGTATGTGGTGTTTGAACGCAGCACCAAACAGGTCAGTACCAGTCTAATCCAGAAGAATCTGCCTTTTAGCTCGGCATATAGTCTGGACCAAACTGTGGTCAAGTACTACAACACCCACCGACTTAGACAGAGGTTAGGTTTGTGAGGAGGAGCATCTAATGCCGGGCTCAGACCAAACGACATTTCAGGTTATGTGATTTTGACAATTCTTGTGTCGTGGTCAAGACTACACGTTGCTTTCAACCAATCATCGCGTGCTGTCTTTAACAACGTGCCTGATGTCATTGAGACGTAGACTGACTTCCAGAAATAAGAGCGTAAACAAACAATGGCTACCGATGCGGCGTGTTTTCTACTGGCTGTCTTGTCACCAGTAAAGCTCAAAAATAGAAAGAAAACCTGACAGTGGACACGTTCCTGGATTGCATGGAGAGGACTGTATAATCCTCCATGGAGAACTTAGGTAAGACATCCATGAATCTTGCCTCCATTGCATAATAGCACCAATACCATTGTTTCTCTCTTTCGTTTCGCCATGTTTGAAGCTGTGTATGGAAGAGCTTCTGTGCTTCTATTGGTCAATGTACAAATGTGATGGAACTCGTCATAGAGGACCGAAAAAAAAAAAAAAACACTTGCTAGTTTTTCTGTCGTTATGTCCTGTCCCATAGTAAGGTACTATGTCTTTAGTTATGTCCTGAAATGTGGGCGTCAGTTGTCTTTCACTATCACACACACTATACAAGATAAACCGATCGATTGTTGCATCCTGATGTCCACGACACTACGTCAAACGGATTGTGGCAAAATCGGCTGATATCTAGTGATAATCGGCTGATGTTTAGTGTAGTCTAAACCCGGCATGAGTTTGAAGCTACCACTTTGACAGTGTGCCTGTCAATGTCACAACACTCTCTTGCTTGTACAGATGTAACGCAAAATAAAGTGAAAAATGCCATTTCTGAATTTTAGTATAAGTATTGCTTTACAGAAAATAAAGAAGAACAAATGAAAAGAAAAAAAGAAAGATTTCCTTACAAAGGCTTATGCTAACCATTCATTTGGGCAACTAATCAAAATTAAGATTTATTAATAGTAAGGTACTGTGGTCATGCCGTCCCAATATTGTTTATCATAATTATGACTTATCTCATTATTTCGACTTTATCTCATGACTTTTTGTCGTAACATCGACTTATGTCAATTATGTCCATTTTGACTTTTTATCTAATTTATATATATATATATATATATATATATATATATTGTTGTTATCATTTTCAAAAGCTGACTTACAATTGCAATATTTTACATTTTATAATATATATTTGACAATCCTAGTCCATAAAAGTGACAGACAATGATCATTTGTAGCATAACCTCTGCTTGGCTGGTACTTAAACACAGATTTCTACAAGAGAAAATATATAAACTCATACATATATACATAGACAGAAGTAATCCACCCACACATCATTAATGATAGTGTTGCATTTAAGTTCTTCTGAAAGTAAATGTTCTGACATACAGGGGAAGCATGGTGCTAGACACAAAGGTCATGGGTTCAATTCCCAGGAACCAGACATTATGATGTTTATTTGTAATGCACCATACGTCGTGTTAGTGTCCGCAACATGCTTAAATGTAATTTTTCAATTAAATGTCTCGAACCCGTGCACCCTGACTTCAGAATCTTGCACAAACGTTTAATTTTATTTTATTTAATTTAATTTTAAAAACATACATTTAATCTTAGGCTGACACTAGCATTATGAACATTTGATAATTTAAATTTGAATAGTGTAAGAAACCCTTGTCTTTCTTCAAACATCAGTTCCACAGACATAAAGTCATTCTCAAGAAAATCAGTTCAACCATACAGTCTATTCGAGATCAAATTATTTGATGCCATACAGAATTGACTAGAAGCTGCCGCAGACCACAACAAGTATTTCTGGAGCCTCAAATAACAGAAGCACGTCAGGTCAAGTGATCAGTGGTTTGCGTGACTGCAACTGTCATGTATCACAACCTTCAAAAACGTTCTGTCTACAAAATAACTAAAATGGTATCAAGTTGCATAATTACAGTGTAGGGAACCTGGAAGTCTGTGGTACTGGATGGAGTTTCTCTCTTCGTTTCACATTTAAGCGTTTTGGAAGGACTTTAGTTTGACCACACAGTTTTCTGCTTTAGTAGTCTTTTTTTCTATGAATATTAGTATTACTTTGAGGTGGCACACAATGCAACCCAAACAATCAAACCTATTCTGAAATTGGTTACTTTAAAAAAGACATGAAAATATGTGTTTCAAAATGAGCAAGAGCACTTTTAAAGATCTCACTCCCTCTTGTGGACAAATGAGAGTAAAACATATACACATGTATGGGTCTATACACTGGCTTATTTAGATATCCGTGTTCGCCCGGACTGCCCTTTGACATCTATTGTTAATTAAAGCTAATTGTAAGTTCTATGAACTAAACCTAACCCTGAAATACAACTTGAAGACAACTTGTTTTGTCCCTTTTCTGGTATTCTTTTAAAAGCGTTTTCAAAAACTGCTCTCACAAGGTTAGAAAAACACTGTTGCACAAACACACATGCACATATTCACATCTTTTTTGACTTGTCATTTTGACTGTTTTCTGTAGGCTTTGGAGTGGATCCATGATACAGGAGAGTTTTACCTATCCACACACACCTCTACAGGCTCCACTATACACCACACACAGGAACTGCTGAAAGAACATGAGGAATTCCAGATTACAGCCAAGGTATGTCTCAAATATACAGGTCCTTCTCAAAAAATTAGCATATTGTGATAAAGTTCATTATTTTCCATAATGTAATGATAAAAATTTATATTTCATATTTTTTAGATTCATTGCACACCAACTGAAATATTTCAGGTCTTTTATTGTTTTAATACTGATGATTTTGGCATACAGCTCATGAAAACCCAAAATTCCTATCTCAAAAAATTAGCATATTTCATCCGACCAATAAAATAAGTGTTTTTTTAATACAAAAAAAGTCAACCTTCAAATAATTATGTTCAGTTATGCACTCAATACTTGGTCGGGAATCCTTTTGCAGAAATGACTGCTTCAATGCGGCGTGGCATGGAGGCAATCAGCCTGTGGCACTGCTGAGGTGTTATGGTGGCCCAGGATGCTTCGATAGCGGCCTTAAGCTCATCCAGAGTGTTGGGTCTTGCGTCTCTCAACTTTCTCTTCACAATATCCCACAGATTCTCTATGGGGTTCAGGTCAGGAGAGTTGGCAGGCCAATTGAGCACAGTAATACCATGGTCAGTAAACCATTTACCAGTGGTTTTGGCACTGTGAGCAGGTGCCAGGTCGTGCTGAAAAATGAAATCTTCATCTCCATAAAGCTTTTCAGCAGATGGAAGTATGAAGTGCTCCAAAATCTCCTGATAGCTAGCTGCATTGACCCTCCCCTTGATAAAACACAGTGGACCAACACCAGCAGCTGACATGGCATCCCAGACCATCACTGACTGTGGGTACTTGACACTGGACTTTAGGCATTTTGGCATTTCCTTCTCCCCAGTCTACATGCAAAATTTGCTTTCATCCGAAAAAAGTACTTTGGACCACTAAGGAACAGTCAGTGCTGCTTATCTGTAGCCCAGGTCAGACGCTTCTGCCGCTGTTTCTGGTTCAAAAGTGGCTTGACCTGGGGAATGCGGCACCTGTAGCCCATTTCCTGCACACGCCTGTGCACGGATGCTCTGGATGTTTCTACTCCAGACTCAGTCCACTGCTTCCGCAGGTCCCCCAAGGTTTGGAATCGGTCCTTCTCCACAATCTTCCTCAGGGTCCGATCACCTCTTCTCGTTGTGCAGCGTTTTTTGCCACACTTTTTCCTTCCCACAGACTTCCCACTGAGGTGCCTTGATACAGCACTCTGGGAACAGCCTATTTGTTCAGAAATTTCTTTCTGTGTCTTACCCTCTTGCTTGAGGGTGTCAATGATGGCCTTCTGGACAGCAGTCAGGTCGGCAGTCTTACCCATGATTGCGGTTTTGAGTAATGAAACAGGCTGGGAGTTTTTAAAAGCCTCAGGAATCTTTTGCAGGTGTTTAGAGTTAATTAGTTGATTAAGATGATTAGGTTAATAGCTCGTTTAGAGACCCTTTTCATGATATGCTAATTTTTTGAGATAGGAATTTTGGGTTTTCATGAGCTGTATGCCAAAATCATCAGTATTAAAACAATAAAAGACCTGAAATATTTCAGTTGGTGTGCAATGAATCTAAAATATATGAAAGTTTAATTTTTATCATTACATTATGGAAAATAATGAACTTTATCACAATATGCTAATTTTTTGAGAAGGACCTGTATATAAGATAAGATGGTGTGTAAGGGCAGTTTGCTTTCTTATTTTGCTAGATACCTAGAAACTTAATCAGAATGCTTGTACATAAACTTTCAGACCATATTCTGTTGTCCTTTTAGTGTCATCATTTACTCACCCAAACCAGATTCCCTTTCTTCATTACAAGGAATTCCTTAAAGGAATAGTTCACTTAAAAATGAAAATTCTGTAATTTGCTCACCCTCAAGTTGTTTCAAACCTGTTTGAATTTCTTTCTTCTGCTGAACACAAAATAAGTTATTTTGAAGAATGTCTGTAACCAGAAAGTTGATGGACTCCATTGACTTCCATAGTAGAAAAAAAAAAATACTATGAAAGTCAATGGGGTCCATCAACTGTATGTTACCGCCATTCATTCTTTTAAGTCGGAACTTCCACGAAAAGGAAGTTGCGATAGTATTTGTCTTCCCTGTTTTGACATGTATACAAGTGAAATGGCTTATCAAACGATAAAAAATATATTGGGCGGGACTTGTTTTTTGTCCATCAGGACTTGATTGAATCGTGGGATCGTTGTGGTTTGCTATTGGTCGATCTCATGTGAGTGACAGGTCGTCCTGCACTCGTGCAAGTAAACATGTCATCAGAGAAGAGATGTCGCTGCCAGAGGGAGGGGAAGCTATTTTGATTAAAGATTAAGAGGGTAATGGATAAATCATTATAATTAATATTGAAATATTACATTAACAAAAAAAAAAAAAGATGTATCCATTTTTATGTCATGGTGGCTTTAAAATCAAACTTAAAAACTCTAGATAATACAGGTGAGTAAAAGATGACAACATTTTCATTTTAGGTGAACTATTCCTACAACTTCATCCAAAGTTAATCCTACAACTGTGATTCTTAGCATGTTACAGGTTTATCAACTCACACCCCTCCCAGGTGATATTTACACTCTGATTGGGGACATTTAATTTAATATTCAACAATATTATTGATCAGCCTGCATTGACACCATTATATGAGAACTGAACTGACCTGAACGATGACATCATGGTTTTCTCCAGATCGGTTATATATATATATAAATTTACTTAACTAATAACTTTTTACAACAAAAGTGAAACATCACTGAATTTACTTAAGCTGGACTGTGACGCTATTTTCTTCTGGAAACAAACTTTGTTGCATTAATTTCAATATAATCTCTATAAAACTGCTTTGAAATCGGTGAAATCACAGCATGTCTCTCTCTCTCTCTCTCTCTCTCTCTCTCTCTCTCTCTCTCTCTCTCTCTCTCTCTCTCTCTCTCTCTCTCTCTCTCTCTCTCTCTCTCTCCCTCTCCCTCTCTCTCTTTCTCTCTCTCTCTCTCTCTCTTCAGCAAACCAAAGAGCGGGTAAAGTTGTTGATCCAGCTGGCTGATGGTTTTTGTGAGAAAGGCCACGCCCATGCGAACGAGATTCAAAAATGGGTCGCCTCAGTGGACAAACGCTACCGTGACTTTTCCCTTCGCATGGACAAGTACCGTTCCTGTCTGGAGAAAGCTCTCGGCCTGTCCACTGACTCCAACAAAGCGGTGAGAGGGAGTGTGTTGATGTGGCCTGTATGGCTGGAGTGTGGATAAACAATATCTTTGCTGTAAGAGTCATTAACCATGTTAATCTATGAAAGAACAGTGATTTCTGACCATTAAATCATTTCTTTCGGGGTTTCAGAGTAAAGATCTGCAGTTGGACATCATCCCAGCCAGTGCTCCTGGTGCAGAGGTCAAACTCAGAGACGTCAACCATGAACTCAATGAAGAGAAACGCAAATCAGCCCGGAGAAAAGAGTACGTCTTTTAAACCTGATTATACGATAACAAGCCGACGGCAGGGAGTGCTAAAAGAGAACTCTTCATTTGAAGAAATTCCACCTTTAGTAATTTTGTTTTGTGAGGAAACACCCTTGAATATTCATACTAAAATAACCAACTAAATGTTTTGATTTTTGAGGGTTTTATACCAGATTGAAACCCCTCCCAAATGTATTGTGCTTTCAAACAAACGTTGACAATAGGTCTCTGTTGCATTGCCCTCTTTCAGGTTTATAATGGCGGAGCTCATTCAGACAGAGAAGACATATGTGAGAGACCTGCGGGAGTGTATGGATGTAAGTGTTTTTTTCACGATCTGCTCCTTACGGACCGACATTTCGAGGGTGTGGTACACCAATGTCCACTTTGGACAGAACACAAAAGCCCTGTGCTATAAATGTATTCACTGCAGTTCAGCCCAAAAACAATCCAGTTTCTCTAAGAATAGCTACTGTTTGATCACATAAAAAGATTGAGTGTCATTAAAACACTGATCATGTTTATATGCATCATTTTTAATCCAAATGGGAATATTCATGCGTTTTGGAATAGACATGTAATCATATTCCTGAAAATAATACATATGCATTGTTTTTTCTCTATTATTTTCTGGGAAAGACTGTCAGTAATTCATTTGTTATGATGCATTTTAGTAATTCTGCACAGTAATTTAATCAGCTCATTTATTCTCATTCACGACTAGCAAAAACTGTTCATCTCCAAGGGTGCTTTAACCCATCTGTATATTGATTTATGTATATTGTATGTTCCTTTAATTTCTTCTTGTTCTATTGGAGCACCCAGCATTACTTTTATCACGTTAATATTCAGTTACTGTGTATGTTTTGGATAATATTGTGTTTATGACCCAGAATTCTGATTAATACAGGTATATATGTCACAAGACTTTAAAGGGTTAGTTCACCCACAAAAAAAATCTAATTCTGTCATTAATTACTCACCTTTATGTTGTCTGAGAGCTTTCTGTCCCTCCATCAACAGCCCATGCACCTACAGCTTTCAAACCCTAGAAAGACAAAGACATCATAAAAGTAATCCATGTGACTCCAGTGGTTTAACATCAATTTTATGAAGCAACATGAGTGCGTTCACGAGAGCGCTCTCTAAACGCGTGTTGTTTTTGCGTGAACAAAGCACTCATGTCGCTTCATAAAACTGGGGTTAAACCACTTGGGTCACATGGATTACTTTAATGATGTCTTTACTACCTTTCTGGTGCTTAAAAGTGGCAGTTGCTTAGGCTGTCAATGAAGCTCTCAAATTTCATTAAAAAGATTAATTTGTGTTCCGGGGGTTTAGAACACATGAGGATGAGTAATTAATGACAAAATATTTGGGTGAACTAACACTTTAAAATAAATTGCAAAACTGTAAAAACTAAAACCTTTAAAAACATGCTCAAAATTGACTATTTTTAATTTCTTAATAAATGGCCTGCTTTATTTTGTTTTTGGGACAAATTATTTTGAAGACAAAAGCATAATCAATGTTGTTTTTATAATAATTTTCATCAAAGTCAATTTGATGACAATTATTATACTGGGAGATTGTTCTCCACTTCAGAAATTACTTTTTTTTCTGTTGACATAATTAAGGCTGTGCAGGTAAGAGAAATTAAATTAATATCAGAGCCAAATATTCCTGTAAAGAAAAGTCCATATTTCCCATTTAAGAACTATGTAAACTGAATTATGGAAGGTGTCTTTCATTGTTTAATAGCATTAGGTTGGAAAGAATTCTAAGTGTGTGTGTGTGTGTGTGTGTGTGTGTGCGTGCGTGCGTGCGTGTGTGCGTGTGTGTGTGTGTGTGTTTCAGACTTATCTGTGGGAGATGAGCAGTGGTGTGGAAGAGATTCCCCCAGGGATTGTCAACAAAGAGCACATCATCTTCGGCAACATGCAAGACCTATTAGAGTTCCATCACAAGTCTGTGAACCTAATGAACTGCAGTTCTCAGAATTATTGAATTGTATCGTTCTTTAATTACCATTTCTTTATGCCCTTCTTTGTCCTTTCCTCAGCATTTTCCTTAAAGAATTGGAAAAATATGAGCAGCTTCCAGAGGATGTGGGTCACTGTTTCGTCACATGGGTGAGTGTGTCAGTGTGCTAGAGATAAACTGATTAAGAAGTGCACTAGACTAGTGTAACGTTATCTTGACATTAAATCAGATTATTAGAACACATATCTGGGTTACACTGCATTTTACAGCACATACACTTACATTTTACATTCAAAGAATAATTACTGAGTAATATACAGTACAGTAAGGGAACTGTTTGGACTTAAAATTGGTTTAGTTTTGGTTTAGTGTTCAGGGTTAGTACCTAGTTATTACACTAAGTACATACTACATACACTACCTTTCAAAAGATTAGGGTCAGTAGATTGCTTTTAAAGAAATAAATACTTCCATTTAGAAAGGATACATTCAATTGTAGTAAACACTTTTTGCTTGAGCACCAAATCAGCATGTTAGAATGATTTCTGAAGGATCATGTGACACTGAAACCTGGAGTAATGGCTGCTAAAAATTCAGCTTTGCCCTTTGCCATCACAGGAATGATATATATTCATGTATCTTAACTGTAATTGCTTGAATAAATGACTATATTAAATTATTAATTACAAATATTGCTGATATTTAAACTTAGTACTGTAAAACTAAGTGCTACCAATATTTGTAACTGTTAAAAGCAATTCATGGACTATTGTAACTGTAACTGATTCCCTTATTGGTGCAGTGGTGCAGTAAGGGAAAAGAACAGGTTCTCATCAATATAAGCAATTAATGATCACAATTTAGAAACTATCTTGTTAAATTGTTTCACACAAATATTTATTTAAAAAATCAGAGGAAAAATCACTTGGTGTTGCTTTAAAACGTTCTGATAATAGTTATCATTTTAAAAGAGACTCCAATTATTATAAATCGGGAAAAAATAGAACATATTTGGGTTCTAAATGTTTTAAAGAATTGATAATTCTTATATAATGATTTGCTGTTGTTTTTGTTTTGTTTTTCAGGCGGATAAGTTTCAGATGTACGTGAATTACTGTAAGAACAAGCCTGACTCCACTCAGTTGATTCTGGAACACGCAGGGGCCTATTTTGATGTGAGTACTAAGCAAAACGAATCTTACAATTCTTTACATAAACATCATTAAAGGGCATATGATTCTGTGTAAGTATCCCTTTTATACACTTGAATCAAGGAATTTCAGTTTATTTATTCAGTTTATTCAGATTATACAACACTTTTTGTGTGTGTTTCACAGAGAATGTGGGTGTTTATATGAATATGTATGTGACATTGTGTTTTTGTCGTAGTATTATCGTGCGTCTCCATTAATGTGTATATGTATTTGAGTTTGTGTGTAAGGTTTCTGTGGTCTGTTGAGCAGCTCTGTTCTTGAGCTGGTAGGTGGAGGTCTTAGAGAGAGGGTGTGTGTCCTGTGTGTTCGGGGGTCGTGTGTGTGTGTGTGTGTGTGTGTGTGTGTGTGTGTGTGTGTGTGTGTGTGTGTGTGTGTGTGTGTGTGTGTGTGTGTGTGTGTGTGTGTGTGTGTGTGTGTGTGTGTGTGTGTGTGCGCGCGCGACTGTTGCCAGGCAATCAGAACAGACGGACTCTTCTTTCACTCTGATGAATGGTTTTACCCTTGAGCTCTGCTTTTGCAAAATTGCTATCACTAAGCTATATAAGAATAAAAAGGCTAATAGTTAAGATAAAAAGTTTCATCATGATTGTTTTCCAGCAAGCTTTTAGAATGTGTGTGTGTGAAAGATATTTGTCGTTTTAATTAAAAGTCTTTTTGTGTTTGTATGTGTGCAGGAGATCCAACAAAGGCACAGGCTGGCCAATTCCATCTCATCATACCTTATTAAACCGGTTCAGAGGATCACCAAGTATCAGCTGCTGCTAAAGGTGTGTTTCTACTATAATTGAAGCAATCTCAGCAAAGATGAAATACAGATTCCACATATATAAAGCAAAGAAGTTGAGCACAGACTTAAACCAAACTCTTTATTGTGATGCTCCCCAACAGATGTTCTCCTGACTATAAGTAACTTTGCAAGTACTTGTCAACTTATTCTAACCCTTACCCTACCAGTCTACTAATACTCTACTAAAACTCTAATGAGAGTTAGTGGACATGTAGGTGCAATGTTACGTATGGTCAATAGAATATGTTAAAGGGACCATCAAAATAAAGTGAAACAAAATTTTCAGCCATACTTTTAACAGATGGGCAAAATAAATTACAAAGGTATAATCATATATTACAATTAATCATGTTTTAATCTTATATTGTTTTTCCTTTACTTCATTAATGTGTTAAATATAGAAGTATACAAGCAAAAACAATGCTTGTCCCAAAACACTGCTTGCAGACAGACATCTGGCTTACACACACTGAACCCCACAAGACCATGCTAGTGAACCAGCTTCACCAGCTCCGTTTGGCTTTAGAACAGCATGACTATGCTGGTCCACCAGCTAGACCAGCAGTAGACCAGCACTAACCAGCCTGGGCCAGCATGGAATTCAACATGGTTTTTCAACAGGGTTTACTTATTCAGTAAATATATTTAAAAAAGAAAAAAGAAAAGAAAGGGATGTTCCACCGCATGTTAACAATCTCTAATTACAAAATCCACATTAAAGCACAAACTCTTCAATGTTTATCTTCAAATGTACAAGTACAATTGTTGTGTTTGTACATAGGAACTATTGACATGCTGTGAGGAAGGTAAAGGAGAAATTAAAGATGGTCTGGAGGTCATGCTCAGTGTGCCCAAGAGAGCGAATGATGCCATGCACCTCAGCATGCTGGATGGTAAGTAACACACACATACACACACAGCTTGTTAACCCAAACCCAAACCATCATTTTACTGTAACTGTATATCATTGTTCAACCACTCTCTCTCTCTCATCACTGTCTCTTACTCTGCCTCCTGTCCTCTCAGGTTTTGATGAGAACATTGAGTCTCAGGGTGAGTTGATTCTGCAAGAGTCATTCCAGGTTTGGGATCCAAAGACACTGATCCGTAAGGGCAGAGAGCGGCACCTCTTCCTCTTTGAGATGTCCCTCATCTTCAGCAAGGACGTCAAAGACTCCAACGGCAGAAGCAAGTACCTCTACAAGAGCAAGCTTATGGTATGAGTTTTCTTTTAATTTTGTTATCAATTACTTGAAGTCCCCCTGTAGTCAATAATTGTATCCTTTAATAATAATTTATAAAAATTCTATAAAAATAAAAATACAAATTGCAGTTCTATGAATATGCAAATTAGCACCGCCTCCACTCACTCACACCAGCTTAGAGATTCACTAGTTGACATGATTGGTTACAAGGTAGTTTGTGACATCAGAAACACCAGCTATTTCAAACTGCATTTTTGAGACTGTCTTTGGTTCAATGCAGTTTTAAAGAGAAAATATTCAGCAATGGTGTTGACTTATGAATTTGGACATGGTTTGTCTTAAAGCATATTAAAAACACCACATAGACATATAAACAACATTGAAAGCTGGATTTCACCACAGGGGGACTTTAACAAAAAAAATGCTTGCCTGATTACAGATTAAGAATTGCCATACTTAATTATTTTTTGATTTTTTGCTCTGCCTAGACCTCAGAACTAGGAGTTACTGAACATGTGGAAGGAGATCCATGTAAATTTGCGCTCTGGGTTGGACGAACACCTACCTCAGACAACAAAATTGTCCTAAAGGTATGATTTTCATTCCACATTGATACTTCATCTAAGATGTTTTCAGTTGTTTCAGTAGAACTATCACTAATTTCTGGCTTCTAAAATGTTTTCTTTGCTTATCAAGTTTATTTACATCCAAACATTACTAACTTGCTCAGCATATAAGCATGCTTCATTATTGAAAAAGTTCTCCCTTATCTCAAATCAAATGGAACTTTCCAATAGTCTTTGTTATAAAATAAAGAGTATCACTCATCCTAGGGTCCTTGAAATAGATCGGATAAGTGGATATGTTTTCAAGTTTTGAATGTTCATGTAGCCTACTGTACCTCTGGCTTGAGTCATACCATTGTATAAAATCATTTTGTTAGACTTTTAAGTACTTTAAGTAATCCCTTATGTAATTTGTGTCTCTGAATCGTTGCCCTTCATCTCTGCAGACATCATTGAATCATGGAATGAATCATGTGTCACTCCATGTGTTCTCACATGTAGATACACACATGGATGCTCTCATGTTCACAATTTTAGCCTGGCTTACAATTGAAATCACTAAACATTTCTCCCATTTTATTGTACTTGCTTAATCTAAAGTATTCCCAAGTGAAATGTAGGATGGATGGGAACTGATTTTATCTTTTGAGAACGAATTGAATCGTGATTGAGTTTTATTGACAGGTGGTTGAAGGCGATGCATTGAAAAATAAGAGGGATTTGTAATCTAAAAGGAAATAACATTTAGAAGCAGAGCAAGTTATTATATTTTGATATAAACAGGGTTTAACATCGGTTCAACTCTGATTGCCTTCTTTAACAATTATAATAGCTATATATGTCTGTTTGTGTAAAGAGAGGTTTGTTAATTTTTGGTTGTATTCAATGCACCCCCAGGCTTCCTGTATTGAAAACAAACAGGATTGGATCAAACATGTACGTGAAGTTATCCAGGAGCGTACCATCCATTTACGGGGGGCACTCAAGGAGCCAATTCACATTCCCAAAGCCACTGCAACCAAACACAAGGGCAAACGGTATGTCAACCAATCACATCAATCCATTGCCTGATAAGAGTATGGATCTCTGGAACTTAGAATAAGCTCCAGGTGAAGAAACTCATTTTATGCATGTCAGTATTTTGTCTTGTGGCTGTCAAACCATGGTGAAAAAGCTTTTCTTTGGTAAATTGGCACTTTTAACTGATGTCTATTTAACCGAGGTCTATCGTATTGAATAGCAGGGATGTAGAGGACCTCGACAGTCAGGGTGATGCAAGCAGTCAACCAGACACCATCTCCATCGCCTCCCGCACCTCCCAGAACACACTGGATAGCGACAAGGTGAGTGTGAAAATCTGTTGACCTCAGTCTAAAAGTGCCATGCTACACCTGCTGTTCAGCTCTGGTGTTTTGGTGGCGTGTTTAGACCTGTAGAGTTTTCAGACAAAGAAATTGGTTTAATGTCTGTACTGAATGTTTTAGCCTCACCCTAAAAAACAGATTTGATGGGTTTTACCAACTTAAACTTGCTGATGTGGTTCAAATACCTGTTTTGTCGCATCACATTCAAAGACCATGGTAATGAAGCTTATAATCACTTCTAACTCAAGTGTAAGATCAAGTTCTTAAAGGGCTAGTTCACCCAAAAATTAAAATTGAATCACCCTCATGTCGTTCCAAACTAATGAGATTTCCGTTCATCTTGGTAACACAAATAAAGATAATTTTTGTCCATCAATTGAAAGTATATGCAACCCAAATTTTCATGAAAAAAAGTTGTAGACATTGTACAGGTGGGTTTACTATAATTTATGAGCTCTATGTATGTGTGTTTATCAATGTTTATGTGAATAATACATTAAATAAAATTGTTCATTATAAAGTGATCATGTCTCTTCAGAAGACTTGGATTAAACCGCTTGATTCATATGGTGTTGAAGTAGTTGGGGATTTTTGGTTGCATGGACATAGAATAGATGGACAAAAATAATAAGAGAATATTAGAATTGTCTTCAACTGTTTTCTGAAGAAACAGCATGAGGGTGAGGTCACCCTTTTTGGGTAAACTAGCTCTTTAATTCATTTCTTAGTGCTTGTGGAACACTATGACCGTTTTTAAGCTTCATCTTTTGCTGGATGAACATTCCGTTTAAGGTTTTTTATTGCTACATCTTGATCTGATCCAAATATTTAAAGAACATAATCTTGTTTTTGTTTTCCTAAATTTATGTTCTTCTTCTGAGAAAATACTGACCTGCTGGAAATTCTGTGAACTGTATCTTAGCAAAAAAAAAAAAATTTGCTTCATTCATCTCTGACTGGCAAGGCTATCTTAGACAACAGGCTGCCGCCTCGCCACACTGGCTTGTGTACATTACAATAGTTGAACATTGCAAAGAATAGTTTATTCCAGGAATTAGATTTTAGTTACAATGGCCACATATGGGTGATTCTTCAAATAGGGCAACTTTCACTACTTGAAATCTTGAAAATTCCTGAAAACTATGTTTCTTATGTTAAAATGATGATGTGAGCTGGTGTGGATTTTTAAAAAGGTAGTTTAAATGTTGGATTGTTATATAGATTCTCAAATTATAATCTGTGGTATAATGACACTTACAGTAATAAAGTTTCTCAAGATCCTTATGTAAACATCTTAGAATGAATTACATTTCTGTCACTATGCAGTTGTACTAAAAATTACTCCTCAGGCTCATGATAAGCAAATGTAATCTTGGTGATAATGACAGCATTGTTGGGGAATGTGTTTGTCAAGTCATTTATTTCTATAGCGCTTTATACAATACATACTGTATTGTTTCAAAGCAGCTTTACATTATTAAACAGGAAAATAAGTGTTAATGTAATTAGTCAATTATGACATGACTTCAAAGCAGCTATAGTGACATTATTCAGCTGAAGTTAGATCTATGTTGTTTCAATTCAATTCAATAGCTGTGCTATTGTTGCAAAGTTTATAAATTATGAAACAAGTCCAATTCAGCTTCTGTATAAGATGCTCTACAGAAGGCAATAGCGTTCCATGAATACTAAATTAACTGAAAGCATAATTTTTCAACCTAAGTGTAAAAGCACTTTTTATATAAAAAATTTTAGTGGACAGAAAATGTATCCTAATTGAAGAATCAACCGTACAAAAAGTTCGGACACAGTGGCATCCAGTAGTTCCAACATTCCTTTAACCTGATTATCAAAAGACGTAATGAAGGTTCCTCAATGGGGAACGTTGCTTTGGTTGCTTTGGATTTAGCAGCACAGACGCTCATCTTCCCACTCACAGTCAGAGCTCTCCTCTCTCTCGCCCTCACACATGTGCATGTTTTTGTCACTGGTATGTATTGCGAGCCTCCTACAACAACACACGTTACATGCTCATACTGTCTTGAATCAAAGCACACTTGGATGCACAATCTTTATCTCCATTTCCATGTCGGTCTTATCCCTGTCTCTGTGACACGTAAAGAGTCTCGCTGTCACCAAATTGACTCTTGTACCCTGACGACCCCTCACAAAGGCTCACTGTTTTAACCGTCTTAACGCACACAGAGCCCTCTCAGTTCGTGGCGAGGTGAAAAAGTGAGGCTCCCAGAAGCATACGAGTTTCTGCACGTCACTTCTAATAAGCATTAATTTGCCTCCTGCTCCTTTAAATCTTGGCACATTGTGTCCGTCTCTGCCTCCTCTCCCTTCCTCCTGCCAGACGTCACTCCTTCAGACTGATTCCATCTCCGTGGCAATGCGAGGATGTGTCAGCAGCCTTCAAACGCCTGCCACTATACCTCACTGGAGTCCTGAATGCTTGAGCTGTAGATGAACTGTAGACCAGGTTAATTTTGATCAGAAAAAAGGAAGGCAAAGTCATTCCGTCTTCCAGATTTAAGGAAATGTCATTGTTTATAACCCCTCATAGGGGTTTTCGACACAGAACGTCATCCTGTGAGATGTTTGAGGCATAAGGACTTACTTGGAGGTGTTGTTTTGGTAGAAACATGGCGTGTAAAGGTTCAGGATCAGTGGCTCACCTTTTGAGCTCATTGGCGATGCCACATTACCAGTGGGTACGTTCGTTCTGACTTTAGACTTGTCTATTTTCTTAGTTAGGTCAATTTTGTTTTCTTTATCACAGATTTTTTTTTTATTGTGACGCTTATTCTTTCCTCCACAGTTGTCCGGTGGCTCAGAGTTGACGGTGGTCATCCACGATTTCATGGCAAGTACTGGATCGGAGTTGACTGTGCGTAGAGGTCAGACGGTGGAGCTGTTAGAACGGCCCCAGGACAAGCCCGACTGGTGTCTGGTTCGCACCACTGACCGCTCACCTGCCCAGGAGGGCCTGGTTCCCAGTTCCATGCTTTGCATCGCACATTCCCGCAGCAGTATGGAGATGGAGGGAATTTTCAATCATAAAGGTAAGATGGCTTTCCTGTTTTCTGCAGATTGGGTTGTGTTAGATTTGATTGGACTGTAAATGTGTTTGGGTTTTCTGGATGTTCATGCTAGCCAAAGCTTGCTGCCTAAAGGGACAGTATCATTTACTCATCCTCATGTTGTTCCCAACCTGAGTTTCTTTCTTCTGTTGATCTGAAAAGAAGATATTTTAATGAATCTTGGTAACCAGACAGTTGACTGTAGGCTACCGTCTATTGTCTAGTTACCAACGTTCTTCAAAATATCTTCTTTTGTGTTCAGCAGAAAAAAGAAACTCATATAGGTTTGGAATAACATGAGGGTAAGTAATGACAAATTTTTGGGTGAACAATCCCTTTAACTATCATAGTATGATGCATCGTCAAAGAATTGACAACTTTATCCTGTCGCACATCTGTCGTTTGAGGAGTACTGCACTATTTTTGTTTTATGTCATTTGGCTTTATTTGATGTTTGATTTTATTCTGAGTTCCCTCTTACATCATACGCACGGGTTCCCTTACGCACATGCACATTCTTAAAAAATTTTACTAATTGTTGACAGGCTAATATATATATATATATATATATAATGTTTCAATCTACAGTATATACTTTATATACTATATACTTGTGTACAAGAGCATGGTCTATTTTAGTACACATGTCATAATAACAAGAAACTATCTAAGAAACTAACTAAGTTGAGAGCTGTAGTTCTAACCTTGTAAGTTTGCGAATGTTCGTTGGAACTATGGTTTCGGGAAAACTGAAACATTGAACTATGTTGGTAACACAGGTAGGCTACTTGCTTACATACTGTAGTTGACTAACTTGCTTTTAAAAAACACACACCTGCTTCTATAGGATCAGATCAGGATGGCATCAGGATTTATAATGGGTTTAATTTGGGTTTACACTTCACAGAGGCTGCACTACTTTGATTCGTCAGTGTTTTGAATTTTTGGCAACTCTGTGATAGTGTTTGGTGTTCCTCTTCAGTCGTGGGAAGAGCTGCTGTGTAAATGCTTGAAGACACATCAACACACGCATCCAGCTGGTCTTTTGTGTAAGTGTTGTTAGGTAATCACCTTTGGCGTGATAAGAATCTCAGTTTTGTTTTACCAATATGCTTGGTAGAATCAAAGGATGTATAGATTTTAAAAAAATCGAATTTACCTTATGGATTAATTGTATATCGGTGATTTATACAAAATTGTATTTTAAATTATAATGCATACCGATTTCCATCTGTGTGCAAGATTAACATTTAAATATAACGAACCACAATTACATCTGATTATCCTAATGTAGGTGCTAGATATTGTGTTTTCCCTCAGGAGAGATGGATCAAAGCTGTACAGGTGTGAGTGTCTGCTCTTGATTCACCCCGAACCCAAATAAAATTTTAATTGCAGTCCAGCTTTGCTCTTTCTTATTAGGGTTGAAGTGTTGTGCATGCAGTTACCATGGTGATGGGTTGTGTCAGGTGATGAACAGGGTTGCCAGGCTGTAGGGGATTTCCTTGCTACCATATCCATGGACACAGGACAGTGAATGTGATCTTTTGATTTTGATCATGCCTTTAAAAGCAGCCATTTCGTAAACAATAATACATGGACTACTTTTCAAAAGTTGTTTTTTAAAGAAACTAATACTATCATTCAGGAAGGACACATTAATTTGATCAAAAGTGACAGCAAGGGCATTTATAATAGTACAAAAAAAAATAATTTCAAATAAATGCTGTATTTGTTTCTAAATAAATCTTTATTTTCATCAAAAAATCCTGATGCATTATATTTTCCACAAAAATATTAGCAGCACAACTGCTTTAAACATTAAATATATATCAAAATAGAATTTTTTTTTTTTAAATTTTAATAATATTTCACAACATTACAGTTTTTACTGTGTTTTTGATCAAATAAATGCAGCCTTGGTGAGCAGAAGAGACTTCTTTCAAAAACATTAACAAAAAAAACTTTTGAATGTTATATTGCATGTCATTGCTGTGTGGTGGAATGCGTTTTTTATTTATCCTAATATATATGCTTTCAAAACGTCTGTAACAGTTGCAATGTGACCTATGTCAGAAAGAAAAGGTATTTGGCAGGAATTATTTATACAAGACTTGATTTTATTTGTTGGGATTTGACTTGTGTATAGTTAGCTGTTATATATGACATCTTACCTGTGAGATCTAGGACATTTATTAAGAGCATGTATACGTAGGGTCCATTTATAAAAAAATAAAAAAAAGGTTATTCGAGCTTTGTGGTGAAATAAAGTTTTGCATATGAAAACATTTATGATGAGTCGGCATAAATTAATTTTGGAGCTATCTTATTGTTAATAGGTATGGAAGGATTTAACTCAGCTATAGTACTGTAAGTACATCAGCTACAGTTCGTCAGTTCCTCATGATCAAAGACGTGTAAAATGAAATTCATGGTGGTTAGTCACTGCTTTTGAAAACTCTGAATGGACTATGATTTGTGACAAAGAAAATGACTACAAAGGAAGAGCATGTTGTAAAACTAAGAGGGTCACCAGGCAGATTTTTGAGGTCACCCACACAAGGATGACTGGGCAGCATCTGAGAGAAGATCATTAGTGTGTGCAGGGTGTGGTGTTCAGTGTGGAGAATTCTGGGAAGTTACTGAAACTGACTTATTTTAACTCTTGATGTAGTTAGAAAATGCTGCTCAAATCTATTTATCTATCTATATATCAACAATGAATGTCAAGGAGATAGTTAATGAAAACCTTTAACGTATTATGACAGTCACTTCATTTCTATCTTTGTAACTACATTATAAGTATCATACCTGTGTCATCTTTTAAGTCTATTTTTATCATTACAAGTAGGCAAGTACCTTTCCTTTTGAAGAGGTCACGGGAAATGTCAAACAGCCGGTTCTCTTAAAAGCAAGGACAATTAGTATTTATAGAATGCGAAATATGAACCGTCATAACTCATGATGACCACTGTATTCTACCTCTTCAAATTGGTGCCCTGACTATTTCGTTAGCTGAAATATTTTAAGGCAGCCGGTGTGATGCAACGTGTCCAGAGGGGCTTAAAAAAATCCAACTTTTATAATATGAGACCAGAGCAGAATCCTCAGCAGAATTTTGATTAGTTCTGGCATAAACAGTTAAGTGTGTGTGTGTTGTGTGTTGTGTGTGTGTGGCAAAGGAAGCAGTTTGACTGGCCACAGACCAGCTACTGTTAAGCAGCCAAAGACGCTTCAACAGGGAGATCTTTGTAGCTGCCCGCTCCGGTGCAGCCTGTAAGAGAGGCAGACATTTGTGTAGGTGATATAGAGGCAGTTGTTTGTATAGTTTACTTCATCTTCATGCTGTGACCTGATATTGTCAGCCATACGTTATGCTTTTAAACTGTCATTTACTTCTGGGATGTATTATTACTGTGCTCCCAATAAAAAATGCTTTACATTTTTCCGAACAGGTCAACACTTGACTGATGTTGCTTTGCAGAATGCCATCATCCACTTGACATTTCAGGAATCCTCACATAAAAGACTGTAAAATAGCTGAATAGAGCTATAAATAAAATAGCTCCAACATACTGCACACACACACACACATATATATATATATATATATATATATATATATATATATATATATATATATATATATATGAAACTTTAACAGACCATAAACTTTTTGAGACTCCCCCTATTAGAAAATGAGTAAAAAAAAGCTGAAAGAGTCTCATTTTGAGAAGGCTTGTAAGGTTGACTCTTTTGGGATCACTTCTTTCATATTAAAGGATTGCAGATTACACCTCTTTCCTCTCTTTGAGTCTTCTCATCCGGTTTTCCCTTCCTCCCTCTCTCTCATTCTGAGCATAACTCAGTCACAGCTGTGCATGGAACACCAAACCTCCCTCTTTCTCCATCCCCCTTCCTCTCTCTCTCTCTCTCTCTCTCTCTCTCTCTCTCTCTCTCTCTCTCTCTCTCTCTCTCTCTCTCTCTCTCTCTCTCTCTCTCTCTCTCTCCCTCCCTTTCTTTCATAGTCCATCACTCTCTTCTCAGCATTATGTGGTAAAATCCTTTCAGTTTAGAGGAGTCAGTGTAGGTGTCCTCTGTTCAGATCACCTCTTGGGTATGGCACATGGAATACACTCATTTTTATCAGTCAGGTCACTCTGTCACATGGGTTCAGCTTCAGGACGCTCAGAGAACTGCAAGTATTGGCTGCTGGATTTGGGTACGTTTCTCACCGGACAACAACTTTGTCAGAACTGAATGCAGTCATCGTAACGCAGCTTTATATAATGCAGCTTGTTTATTCAAGAAGTTATTGAAGAACTTATTTAATAAGTTAAGCGTAGGGTATGTTGATATGCAGGTTTAATTTTTATTTTTGTCTGTTTTTATTCAATTCAAATTAGATGTTATTTAAAGTGAATTTATTGGTCAATAATGTATTACTCAGCATCTGATAAGGACAAAGCTTGGTCGTTGATTTATTTAGCTGGACTTTCTTGGTTATAGAAGTCTTCCATAGATGTTCCTGTGTCTAAAGAATTTTCTTCATATTAATTCACATTAGTTAATTAATTCACATATTCTTCATACTAGTTTGGTTACAATGTCACTTTTTTACACAGTGTCACAAATTTACAGCGTTTACACAGTTGATTTTGAGGGTCCGATCAGCTTTTAAAAGTTGTCTCTGGATCTGCAAATATAAAAGCAGACAGTCAAAGTAAAAAGGTCAATGACATGGTAGTACTTTTTTTGCATTAAAATGCAATACAGTGAAATGAGGGGGGGGGGGGGGGGCTCTTCTATGATGTTTTTATTTTTTGACTTGAAATAATTTTGACATTTTTGGAGACATAATTTCAAACTGATCATAAGTTTAAAGTGTCCTGTTTTCATAATGAGGAAAGTTATTATTAAATTATTAAAAGAATTACATTCTCAAAAAGAAAAATTGAGTAGTTTATCATTAAATTTTATTTTTACAAAATTATTATTGTTTGAAAAATCAAAGTCATGGTATGACTATGCAGGTAAAAGAACTTGCTGTCAACAACAATAAGACTTTTTATTTGACCTTTTTATGACAAGGCTGATGATGATTAATAATTTTTATGACTGAATAATTCATGATTTTGGTCAAATTAAATGAACCCTTAAATGCATACAGTACCTCGGGTCTTTTTCTGGATAATTGCCACGATGTATATGCTCAAATGTATTCAATGGCTTATTACTTTTTACTTAGTGATTGCATTCAAAATTGAACTTTTCATAAAAATAGTATAGACGTTTTTTTTGTTGTTTTTTTTTTACAATAAGAAACGTCTACGGTTACGTATGTAACCCTCGTTCCCTGAGTAGGGAACGGAGACGTTACGTCGGATGACGACGAATGGGGTTTCGCTTAGAAAGCCTATCAACTTCGAGTATTACAAAACGAGCCAATGGCAAAGAAATGCCATGGGTCTGCGGAATTTGCATGGCGTAACTCCGCCCCACCTCGTGGGTATAAAAGGAGGAAGCCGGCAGCAAGCAGATATGTTTCTTCGCTGAGGAGCCAAGACTGAGCTCAGGCGATCCCCGCGGTACAGCGGAAAGTGGCAGGCAGACGTAACGTCTCCGTTCCCTACTCAGGGAACGAGGGTTACATACGTAACCGTAGACGTTCCCTTTCGTTGTCACTCCGAGTTACGTCGGATGACGACGAATTGGGTTACCAGTCTAATCACGCCACCTTCTCAGCTGTCTTCCAGTGCCCTGCGTAAATCGAGATCCCTGTCAGCCTGGACAAAGGACTCCATATAACACAGGAATACCAAGGTACACTGGGAAGCATATCCCAAGCTAGGGGAAGTATGCAATTAATGCCAGCCCGGAGGGGGGGGACTTAGAGAATACACATATGACCCGAAGGAAGCATATGGGAAACACTGGGGTGTCCAGCCGCAGGTGGAATATTTCAACCCCAGGGGTGGCAAGGTGGCTAGCCAAGGGAAAGACACACGCTCAGAGAGGCTTACAGTGGAAATACACATGTGGGGGTCGCTCAGAGGAGGGACCATGCACACGGGAGGCACCTAGCCGACGCACAGGCAATAGACACTGGCGCCGACGTCAGGAGTGCTGGAGGAGCTCAGGGCTTTCGGAGAAGCTCACCTGAGAAAAATATCGCACGTATCCAGTCCGTGGAGTGGAATGGCGAGCAAGCGAAGACACCTGAGCGGGTCCGGTACTAGCTGGTTGAAGCGAGTACACGAGAGGACACAGGCTCCACTCGGAGATTATAGAATCTGGCGAATGTGTTAGGTGTCGCCCAGCCTGCAGCTCTGCAGATGTCTGTTAGCGAGGCGCCATGCGCTAGAGCCCAAGAGGACGCCACACTCCGGGTGGAGTGGGCAGTCACACCAAGGGGGCACGGTCGACCTTGCTGCTGGTAAGCCAAGGCAATGGTGTCCACTATCCAGTGAGACAACCTTTGCTTGGAGAGAGCCTTTCCCTTCAGCTTCCCACCATAACAGACAAAGAGCTGGTCTGAGGTCCTGAAACACTGCGTTCTGTCTACATAGGCGCGGAGAGCGCGTACTGGACAGAGCAGTGCCAAGGCTGGGTCTGCCTCCTCCGAGGGCAGCGCTTGCAGGTTCACCACCTGGTCCCGGAAGGGAGTGGTAGGAACCTTGGGCACATATCCAGGCCGGGGTCTCAGGAACACGTGAGAGTAAGCCGGCCCAAATTCCAGGCAAGCTTCGTCAACGGAGAATGCGTGCAGGTCCCCAACCCTCTTGATGGAGGCCAGTGCAACCAGGAGCGCTGTCTTCATCGACAGGAACTTAAGCTCAACTGATTGCAGGGGCTCAAAGGGAGCACTCTTCAGGGCAGTTAGAACCACTGAGAGGTCCCAAGAGGGAACGAGAGGAGGACGAGGAGGATTCAGTCTCCTCGCTCCTCTCAGGAACCTGATGATCAGGTCGTGCTTCCCCACCGACTTACCTTCGATGAGGTCATGATGTGCGGCAATGGCGGCAACATAGACCTTCAGGGTGGAGGGAGACAGCCTTCGCTCCAGCCCCTGTTGAAGGAAGGAAAGCAAAACACTGATCGAGCATCTCCGGGGGTCTTCTCGGAGAGAAGAGCACCAGTTGACGAAGAGGTTCCACTTCAACGCATAGACGTGTCTCGTGGACGACGCTCTAGCGGAAGTGATGGTAGCCACCACCGCTGGTGGTAGGGTACTCAAACCTGCCTCGTCCCATCCAGGAGCCACACGTGGAGGTTCCAAAGATCGGGACGAGGGTGCCATAGGGTGCCCCGTCCCTGAGAAAGAAGGTTCTTCCTCAGAGGGATCGGCCAGGGAGGTGCTGTCGCGAGGAGTACTAGTTCGGGGAACCAGGTCCGGTTGGGCCAGTAAGGGGCAACCAGAATGACCTGCTCCTCGTCCTCCCTGACCTTGCGCAAAGTGTGCGCAAGAAGGCTCACTGGGGGAAACGCATACTTGCGGCCCTGCGGCCAGCTGTGCGCCAGAGCATCCGTGCCGAGCGTGCCCTCGGTCAGGGAATAGAACTGGGCGCAATGGGTCGAGTCGTGAGAGGCAAACAGATCTATCTGAGCGTCCCCGAACTGGTCCCAAATCAGCTGAACCGACTGGGGATGGAGTCGCCATTCTCCAGGGAGGGGCTGAAGCCGTGAGAGCTCGTCGGCTGCACAGTTCAGCGCTCCGGGAATGAAGATGGCTCGAAGCGACCTCAGATGCTTCTGACTCCATAGGAGGAGGTGGCGAGCGAGTTGTGACATACGGCGGGAGCGTAGACCACCTTGATGGTTGATGTACGCTACAGTGGCGGTATTGTCTGAGCGGACTAGTACGTGTTGACCCCTGAGCAACGCCCGGAAGCGGTGCAGGGCAAGGCGTACTGCCAACAACTCGAGGCAATTGACATGCCACAGCCGCTGGGGTCCTGTCCAGGAGCCCGCAGCAGCATGTCCATTGCACATGGCGCCCCAGCCCGTGGTGGAGGCATCTGTTGAGACAACAACATGCCGGGAAGCTCGAGCCAGGGGGACACCGGCCCTGAGAAAATCGAGGTTCGACCACGGGGTGAAGAACTGACGGCAGGTCGGAGTAACTGGTACTCGGAACGTGCCGTGTTGCCATGCCCACCTCGGGACTCGGTCGCGAAGCCAAAGCTGAAGCGGTCTCATATGAAGCAATCCGAGCGGCGTGACCGCGGCTGCAGATGCCATATGCCCCAGGAGCCTCTGAAAAAGTTTCAGTGGAACCGCACTCTTGCCCTCGAATTGTCTTAGGCAAGTCAGCAGTGACTGCGCGCGCTCGCTCGTAAGCTGCGCGGACATGGCGACCGAGTCGATGTCCATACCGAGAAAAGAGATCCTCTGCACGGGGCAAAGTTTGCTCTTCTCCCAGTTGACCCGAAGGCCCAGACGGGCTAGGTGCCGGAGCACTAGGTCCCTGTGTTCGCAAACCTGATCTCGAGAGTGAGCTAGGATCAGCCAGTCGTCGATATAACTCAGGATGCGAACCCCTTGCTCTCGAAGGGGAACAAGGGCCGCCTCGACGACCTTCGTGAAGATGCGAGGAGACAGGGCTAGCCCGAAGGGGAGAACCGCGTACTGGTATGCCTGCCCCTCGAAAGCAAACCGGAGGAACGGTCTGTGTCGAGGAAGAATGGAGACATGAAAGTAGGCGTCCTTCAGGTCGATCGCTGCAAACCAATCCTGGGGCCGTATGCATTCGAAAACGCGTTTGGCGGTGAGCATCTTGAACGGCATCCGGTGAAGGGAGCGGTTCAGCACGCGCAAGTCCAGGATTGGCCGTAACCCACCGGTTTTCTTGGGGACAATGAAGTAGGGGCTGTAGAAGCCGGACCTCATCTCGGCTGGAGGGACAGTCTCGATTGCACCCTTCGCCAGCAGGGTGGCAATCTCTGCTCTCATGATAGGGGCATTGCCACCGACCAAAGTGGAGCGGACTCCCCTGAAGCGGGGAGGAGACCGTGCGAACTGAATCGCATAGCCGAGCCTGACGGTACGCGCGATCCAGTGGGACAGACGGGGAAGCTCTAGCCAGGCTCCCAGGAACTGAACCAACGGGATCATGCGAGCCACAGGCGTCCCCCCGGAGGGGCAGCGAGGCGGAGTAACTGGCCCAGAAGTGGACGGCATAGCGGCCCGGAGAGGGGGCACAGTTAGCAACCGCACCCTGGCAGAGGGGGCCAGGGGAGGACCAGGCTGGTCGTCCCGCGGGGGCCTGCTCTGCCAGGGGTCTGGCGACAGAGGGGGACAGGGGCGAAGCGGTCCGTGGACGGCACGCCGTGTCAACCGCCTCTGGGACAGAGGGGGGCGAGGAGAGCACGGCTGGTGGGCGGCGCTCTGTGTCGCCCGAGAACTCTGTGAGCTCAGGGAAGAGGGGATTGTTTCTGTCTTTAACCACATTAGGGTGCTGCCCACCCGTGGGTGAGCAGCGGGGAGTGGAGAACAAAAGATTCTCCCCCGGCCCTCCACCGGGGGAAGGAGTGGTCCTGCTACCACCTCCTGAGAAACAATCATCATCCCTGAGCAGCCCGTCTCAGGAGCGCCGCTTGGCCCGGCGTTTAGCGGGGGGCGGGGCAGGAGAGGGCTGTGGCGCCTTCTTACGGCTTCCTCCGCGACCGGCCCTGGGTGGAGGCTGCTGCGTGGTCCGGGCGGGAGGGGCGGGAGCCGCAGGAGGGCGCCCTCGGCGGGAAACAGGTCGAGGCGTCTGCCCGGCCGGCAAGGTGGAGGCAGCAGCGGGCCGGCGGGGCAGAATGTGTTTGATGGCCTCGGTCTGTTTCTGGGCAGTTGAAAACTGTTGGGCAAAGTCTTCAACTGCACCGCCGAAGAGGCCGGCCTGGGACAAGGGGGCGTTAAGCAGACGGGTCCGCTCAGCGTCCCGCATGTCAGCCAGGTTCAGCCACAGATGTCGCTCCTGGACCACAGCTGTGGACATCACCAAACCCAGGGAGCGCGCGGTAACCTTCGTCGCCCGGAGAGCAAGGTCGGTCGCGGCGCGCAGCTCATCAAAGAGCCCTGGGTTTGTCCTACCCTCGTGCATGTCTCTGAGCATCTGGGCCTGGTAGACCTGCAGAGTGGCCATAGCATGCAGTGAAGCAGCCGCCTGTCCCGCCGCTCTGTAAGACTTCGCCACCAGGGTCGACGAAAATCTACAGGCTTTGGATGGGTGCTTAGGCTCGCCCCGAGAAGAAGCACTCTGAGGACATAGTTGCATGGCAACAGAGCGTTCAACCGGGGGAAGCCCAGTGTACCCACGGGCAGCTGCCTCATCGAGGGGAGGAAAGGCGGATGAGACCAGCGAGCGGTCCCGAGAAGACAGGGGGGTCTTCCAGGACTTCGAGATCTCATCATGCACATCCGGGAAGAAAGGTATTGGGGTTTGCCGAGGACGAGGGTCGGCGGCCTTACCCAAAAACCAATCGTCCAGCCGCGAGCGCTCAGGACAGGGTGGAGGCCTCCACTCAAGTCCGATGCTCGCGGCTGCCCGGGAAAGCATGGCCGTCATCTCCGGATCAGACTCGAGCACAGCCGTATGCACACCGGAAGGTGGCAGCTGTGACGAGCCCTCACTTCCAGAAGAGTCAAACCCGCCTAGTGATGCTGCAACAGACATGGCATCTTCCTCTGTAGCTTCAACTGAAGCCCGCGGGCCACCAGAAGGTAGACCCGCGGGAATCAGCAGTTCACTAGCGGGCACCGTCATTGAAGAGGGGGGCTGGGGTCGCGGACACATAGTCGGCGCCTTGTTCCAGACCGTAACCCTCAGATCACCCTGGCCACCAGCCGCAGGACGGGGGGTGGATGAGGGGACTCTCACTCTTGCGAGTTCACGGAGTCTCGACCGTAATGACGCGATGGTCATGTTCCCACAGAGAGAACATGAGTCATCCACGAGCGCTGCTCTAGCATGATCAATGCCCAAACATACTATGCAACGCTCGTGCCCATCAGAGTCCGATACCAATCTGCCGCAACCAGAAGTACACGGGCGAGACATCTTTAAAAAGACGTGCCACGTGTAAGCTCTTTTAGTGAGAGAAAACTCAAGTGTTGAAGCACCCGGGGAGAAACGCACCGACTGGCAGACCACTGCAACAGATCAGCAGGAAGCACGCTCTCGCCGTAGATCGCCGTCACACCAACACTCGAGGTACTCGTTTGTAAAGCTGACAATTCAGAGATGGCTTGTGGAGAGAAGAATACACTTGGCTCCGAAGCGAAAACATATCTGCTTGCTGCCGGCTTCCTCCTTTTATACCCACGAGGTGGGGCGGAGTTACGCCATGCAAATTCCGCAGACCCATGGCATTTCTTTGCCATTGGCTCGTTTTGTAATACTCGAAGTTGATAGGCTTTCTAAGCGAAACCCCATTCGTCGTCATCCGACGTAACTCGGAGTGACAACGAAAGGGAACCAACATGGTTTCAACAATGATTTTAAACTAGATTTTTTTTTTTATCTTGGACACTGTCATTTGTCATTGGCCCGAATATCATAGGAATAGAAATTCATGATAGTGCTTATATTTGGCTTTTGTTTATAGGCTGTTTGATTTAGATGTTACAGTATGTTGGTGTTTACGTGCTCTAGGTCAGGGCTCTGCTTGAACAGTTCACACAAAAATGAAAATTTCTTCTACTAAACACAAAAAAGAAAATGGGTTACCAAACAGTTGATGCAACCCATAGTATGAAAAAAAATATGGGTTGTCAATGGGGTCCCATCAACTGTTTGGTTTCCCATATTCTTCAGTGTGTGTGTGTGTGTGCGTGCGTGCGTGTGTGTGTGTTTAGCAGTAGAAATAAATTCATACAGGTTTGGAACATCTTGAGGGCGAGTAAATGATTACACAATTTTCATTATCCATCCCTTTAATAAAGATTCTCAGGCATATGCAGCAAAACGTTGTGGAACCTGTGCGTGTGTTTTTGAGCGAGTCTTTATTATTAATTTGGACATAAGAGGCTCTCAGAGAAACAGACTAGATCTTTCTAAATATTACCCATCAGTCTATGAAGTGAGAGGCTCAAAGTATGAGAAAGCATCAATCGGTCACACCTCAAGCATTCCTATTTAATGAACGTTACCTCAGTTGGGACGGAATGTTTCTTTAAAAATATTTTTTCAAGAAGTTTTCTTTAAGATTTCAGTGTTCAGTGTTTATATATGATTTATATCTTTGGATAATGTACAAATCACTGTAAGGTTCCTATGAGGAGACTGGTTGTGCCCTCTACATGCGACACAGGGCTCATTTCTGTGGCACTGAAGGCTCGGATTGTTCAGGTGTGAATTTAACAACACAGTTCTGGAGGAATGAATTTATTACAGAAAAGGAAAAACACTCCACTATCCACAACTGATCTATCTAGGAACATCATATAGGAAAATTGTATTCAATTGTGCTGTTGTCATGGATATTCAGTCATTTGCTCGTTAAGTTTCATTATCATAGACTTTTAGTTTGCTTCTCATTATTTCCTGTTGTCTTTGTTTCATTAGTTAGTATTGGAATTCATCTGTTCATCACACCTGTTAGACTTTTAGTTGGTTATCAGTGTGTTTAAGGTCATCGTTTCTCTGCCTTGATTGTCAGTTCCCTATCAGTCGCTCACGTTCATCGTAACGTCGATGTGACAACGTAATTGGACCACTTCAGAGAGTCCTATCATCTTCGAGTTACGTTAGTAACCGAGATGTTATTGTTTGTGTATCAAACGCTGTTACGTTACTTGATTTTGAATTCATCTTCATCTGATCTTCTTATTCACTGTGATATTGACAGCTGTTATGTACAAGTGGTCACAACTTTTTCCAGTCAGATGAATTTTTCAGAAAAGTTGACTTTGTCTGTGTTAAACTGACTTATTTAAGGTTTATATCTTGCTGTGAAGATTATATAAATTAAGATGGTAACAAACATGCACTCGCTAAATTGTCCACAGCTGTCTGTTACTGTATATTATCTGTTTTAGATAAACCCGCCCAAAAACCGGTGCAAAAAAAAAAGAACTAACTGTGATTGGTCACTTTACATCAGTCAGACGGTTCTCATCTAATTGGACAGTTAATAAGCCACAATAAATAAGCCTTTATTCAAAACCTCTGAGTCAGTGAACAAGACATTACAATTAATTGGTTCACAATGATTCATATGCCGACATCAATAGCAATATGGTTTCAGGGAAGAAGTACTCATTGCTGATATAGAAGTGTTCATCACTCAGAATTGAAAGATTTTGGACTTTGTTTACCAGGTGTGGCTATGTGTGTGTGTGTATATAAATGCACAGAGTGCGAACTGTGACAGACGGGTCAGACTAGGCTCAGCTATAATATAATGTCCCCAATGAGGACAAACTACTCACAGCTGAGATTTCATATACACAACATATTGCAGACTGAAGTTAGATCATCTTTATTTATATAACACTTTATACAATACAGATTGTTTTAAAGCAGCTTCACAACAATAAACAGGAAAATGATGCAAGTTTTATCAAATGTAAGACTAAAGTCCTAAAAAGCAGCTCTACAAAGAAAATAGTGGCATTTTTCAGCTCGAGTCAGTTCAGTGCTGATTCAGTTCAGTTCAAAAACTGTGTCAAATTCATCAATTATGAAACAAGTTCAATTCAGCTATAGGCAGCTCTACTGAAGGAAATACTGTCGTTATTCATCCCGAGTCAGTTGAAAGTTATAGACTGTACATATATTTTTATAGTGACAGTCAATAAAGATTTATTTATCAGCTCTTGATTTTTCCACTCGTCCCCTGAAGACCGTTCATCAGAGTCCTTGAATGCGTTTCCTCTGCACATCAATAGACTTGAAAAGAATATCTTATGCAAGCTTTATGTAAGGACATACTCTCTGAGGAGCAGAGCAAGGTATTTTAAGAGGGTTCTGCAGTTTCCGTTTTGAAGGGGGCTGAAAACAGAAACCCCTATGAAGTGAAAAGTAGAGCTATTATTTGCATCACCTTGTGGTGAAAAAAAAAACACTCACACTCTTAGACCTCTCAATAAACCCCCGAATAATTAACAACTGATAAAATATACTTGATATAATTTTAGTTAAGTGTATTAATTCTATTTGTTTATTAGTTATATGTAGCTATTATAGTTATAATACAGTAAACTGTGGTACAATGACATTGCAGTAATTCTGTTTTGAGAATCAACTATGTACAGAGGCCCCAAAAATATTTAGACAATTGAAACCACATATAAAAATATTCGAATGTCTTTGTGTTATACAACAAAATAAATGCCATTTATTTAAAATAGATGAATAAATACAGAATGCATGCTTTTTCAAGGTAAATTTCCCAAAAAGAAAGTTAGGTTTTAAATTCTAAAAGAATATATAATGTAGTCTATTAATATTACATTTGGAAACATAACTTTCTTGTTTTGGATTTCCTTTTTATTTTTTTATCTCTAACTCCTACTAAAAATACCCTTGCCATGCAAAAATAAGTAGTTAATGTTGAGAAAAGGCCATAATTTGTTTTGATGATGCCACTTGATTTAATTATGACATTTAGACAGTTTATTTGTGATCAAAGTCACAATTAAAATGTAAAAGTGTCCAAAAGTATCCAAATATTTGTGCTGCATGTCTGTATCATATGTTTATTTACATGCAGATTATTTTGTAAATTATGTAAACAATTAAAGAGCATACTTGTGTTATTAATAACACTTAATAATATGGTATGCCATGCTGTTGTTGAATTCTTGTTTTTGATTGACATTATAGGTTCATTATTTTATGACTACACAGCTATAAACTCATATTAGTTATGATCAAAGTTTTTTCAGCCGTTTAGTAAAACAGAAACACTGACTAAGCCCAGCAAGACATGTAAACACCTCTCTCTCTCTCTCTCTCTCTCTCTCTCTCTCTCTCTCTCTCTCTCTCTCTCTCTCTCTCTCTCTCTCTCTCTCTCTCTCTCTCTCTCTCTCTCTCTCTCTCTCTCTCTTTCTTTAAAGACACGCTCTCAGTGTCCAGTAATGAAGGAGGACTTTCGGGCAGTGCCACGCTGCAGCCGGGTCATTTGCAGAGCTCTCCTGGACCCAGACGGCCTGGAAATACTCTGCGCAAGTGGCTGACCAGTCCCGTCAGACGACTCAGCAGTGGCAAAGCAGACGGCCACGTAAAGAAACTCGCACACAAGCACAAGAAGAGTCGAGATGTTCGCAAGAACGCAGACCCCGGCTCACAGAAAGACTCAGATGACAGTGCCGCCACACCACAAGATGAGACCATAGAGGAGGTTGGTGACCAGAAAACCAATAGAATAGCACACACAAACCTATTACTTTTGTCAGGTGTGTTAGCTTGATGAGCGAATCAGTTAAAAACAAATCTGCATTGAATTGTGATCAATGTATTATATAATTTTTTGTATGCGTTCATGTGTATCATTCGAAAGTTTGGGGTAGGTAAGATATTTTTTAATTTTTTATTTAAGACATTAATACTTTTACTCAGCTAAGATAAATTAATTAATCAAAAGGTACAGTACATTTGATATTGTTGCACAAATATTACAAATACATTTTTGAATTTTTTCTTGAAAAAGTATTAGGATTTCCAAAAAAAAAAAAAAAAACATTATGCAGCACAATCGTTTTCAATTGTGATAATTATAAGAAATGTTAATCAAGCACCAAATCAGCATATTCAAATGATTTTTTACTGAAGACTGGAGTAATGGCTGCTAAAAAATGTAGCTTTGCCAACACATTTTAAAATACAATAAAATAGTAAATTGTTATGAAATTCACTGTATTTTTGATCAAATAAATGCAGGCTTGGTAACCATAAGAGACTTTCAAAAACGTTAATATCTTATAGACTCTTTTGAATGGTATATTCAATTATCTATACAATTGTTTACTTTAAAAAAAAAGTTTGCAACAGTGAAAAGGGTTAAATCAGTTTGCAGACAAGTAAATGTACTGTCTCTTTTTAAGTGTTGCGCTGTATGATTTGTAACTGTCTAAGTGTTGGTTATGTCTTGTGGTTTCCAGTGTAGAGCAGTTATAAATACAGTGCACCGCTTCCGCTAGTGATATTTTGGTATAAAAATGTGCCGCAGCTGCCAAGCTGTTTCATAGCTTAACAATGTTTATCTCTCTTTATTTCTGTTTCTCCCTCTTCTGTGCTCACAGAGGATGAGAAATGAGGGCTTGAGCAGTGGCACTCTGTCTAAGTCTTCGTCCTCAGGGATGCAGAGCTGTGGTGAAGAGGAGGGAGAGGAAGGGCCAGACTCGGTTCCCCTGCCGCCCCCTATGGCCATCCAACAGCACAGTCTTCTGCATCAGGACTCCCAAGACGACAAGGTAACTGCTGAAGCGTCGCCAAATCAACATGGATGGGTTTTTATATCCATTTTGATTTGAGATTACATTACTTTTTTGAAACCTGCTATTTTGGATTAAACAAAGTAAATTGTTTTTTATAAAGTCAACATGAAATCTTATTTGGCTTTGTTACATACTTAAAACACGTTCTTGGTCTTATAATGCACGATTCATTAGTGCATGTTTAAAAAAAGAAAATTATATATATTTGTTTTACAGATATATGTATAGAGATTTATTTTACAGTGTCCTTGTTACATATGTTACATGTACTTATCATAGTAGTAACAGCAAATTATGCATAATTACATGCAACTAACCCTTAACCAAATCCTAATCCTACCCTAATCCTATAGTAAGTACATGTAGTTGCTTAATATTACTCAGTACTTAAATATATAATTACACTGTAACAATGACACCTTAAAATAAAGTGTAACCAAATATTTTTCTTGCATCAAAATGAAATGTAAAACTAACTCCACCACTCCGATTCAATACGACATTGCGTTTTGCCTGATGTCACCTAGTGTCAGTGCGGTCAAATCCACATTATTTTCGATTTGCCTGCACAGACACTATTTGTTAAGAACCGAACAGAGCTGGACGATGACATCACTTTTTCTGCAGAGCTGCTTTATAGATTAAATTAACTAATTTAATAATTGATGATCTGACTGAACGGACTTCAGCTGAACAATGACTGGTATTTTTTGCCGTACAACCGAACTTACATTTTTCCTATTATCAATGTAAAGCTTCTTTGAAACAATTTGTATTGAATAAAGTGGAATATAAATAAAGGTGACTTGACTTGACCAAGGCTGTGCAGGGTATAGGTCAGTATTAACAAACAATCGAATAGGCTATTGTTGTACATCTTACGAATAGTTAATGCAGTCATTTAATGCAGATTCATGTAATAGCAAAACAAAGAGGGTAACACTCTATTTTAAAGTGTCTTTGCTACACGTTACATGTAGTAACTATAGTAATTACCATAAATTGTACTTAATAACATGAAGACTACATAAACCACATCCTAACCCTAACACTATAGTAAGTACATGTAGTTAATAATTAGTATTACTCAGTACTTAGTACACTGTAACACAGACACCTTAAAATAAAGTGTAACCAATAGAGTTTAAAAACTATATTACCATTGGATATAGTGAGATGCACTTGAGGATGAGGGTTCATTTCCTACTTCGCATAGACATTTTTCACATTACGAAAGTAGAATATGTTGCAAATGCCATTTCATATTGACTTTAACCTATGGTAATGATAGCTTAGAAGAAGACCAGTGAGGTCTCTGTCAGGCATATCTAACTGCTGTCTGTTTTCTCTTTGTTTCTTAATGTTCTCCAGCATTATGTTGATTTCTGTTCTGCCTCTGTTTTGTCTCAGTTTCCTTATCTCTCTATGTAGTCTTCTTTCCTCCAGCCGTCTCCTGTTCTTTCCTTCTATTCAGTCTTTTTTCTACTTTTATACCTCATCCTTGCATATTTTCCTTCTTGTTCATTAATTTGTCTGAATACTCCACACATCCTCAGTTGTGCTTTGCCAGAACTTGAGGTACAGTTTCAGTAGCATTCTGACTTCTGACTGATATAGCCTGTGAAAGCCCTTCTGTCCGTGACCTTTTTGTGCTTTTTAATGGAGTATTTGTGTGTACGATCACATGTGGTGGGCCATGTATGCACTTACTCTTTACCCAAAACAACCCAAATCTTCCAAACCAAAGTTCCTACTTCCGTTCCCCCCAAATTAGCCCCTACCACTCTGAAATCAGCCCCCGATTTGCTGGCGAATCCAGAAACCACACTCATTACCATATTTGGAATGGAATGTTTCCGCCTTCAGTGTCCGAACACTACAATGGTGAGCATCGTTGCAGATTCACATAATAAATTAATATTGAAGTCTAGTCAATTATGTAACTATAACCCAAAAGGGAAATCACTCCACTTACTAAACTAGTCCTCATGGGGGAAAAGACAGGTAGGGCATTTAACATGCAAATTAGACCACTTAGTTAACCACCAATAAATAATCAATTGATGAGTAAGCGGTATATCCCTTTTGAAACAAGAAAAAAAAGTGGAAACAAGTCCAAGGTGGTAGTCTTGCTATTTCCCAACCTGACCAAAATTGTTTGATAATTTCTTCTTTTTTTGGTTTTGTTTGTGAAATTCATAACAATTATAATAGTCCTACCTTTGTGAGATTATAAATATTGTCGCTTGTTTTCTTTTTTACATAGGCTACCTCCCGTCTGCCTGGACGTCCCAGCAGTTCAGAGACGCCGAGTGCAGCTGAACTGGTCAGCGCTATTGAGGAACTCGTCAAGAGCAAAATGGTAGGAGATCACAGTCCATCTTTTCACATTGAATATTTTTGTATTGTCCACTAAATTCTTTTTTCTCTCTCAGAGTCTGGAGGACAGGCCCAGTTCTCTCCCTGTTGAGAAAAGAGATAGCAATAGTCCTTCCTGCATCCCATTGGATAACTCCTTTCTGTCTTCCTCCTCTCCCATCGATGAGATGGACGAACGCAAGACTGGCTTCCTCAAGAGACGACAGTGCGTCGCTCTCTTATTTTCCTCAGATATTTCCTCTTTATAGTTATTGTTCTTGGTGCAAACGGGCCTTAAGACACCACCAGAATCAAATCTCTTGTGTTGTAAGTGACTGACTTGGAATATGAATCACATCAAGGCTTCATCTCTCAACACAAGAGTTGACACTTTGACCTCTGCATGAAAAGTTTTGCAGATAGTAGCATAGAAGTTTTAAAAAAGCAGGAATGGAACATAAATAAATGGCAAAAAGAGCAAAAGAAGATGAAAGAGGTTGCGAGTTGAGGACAGAAAAGAGTCGTACCGACTTGATACATCATAGATGTATGTAGAGTAAAAATAACTAATTTTATGACCCTTTACTGTCTTGGTATGCTCTTGTTGAATTTAAATTAGTTCAATAACATTTAAATCATTAACAATAATAATTTAGAATATTGGTTGTACATTGCGATATATCATGCAAATTGCCTCGTCATTATTGTGTTTGCTTTAAAAGGTCAGTGGCAAACTGGGTCAAAGCTATAGTCTGAACTTTGAGCATCTCATTATAATGCTTTACATTGGGTTTAGTTAGCTGTAGCTTGAAGATTTCTTCCATAGAGTTCAATGCATTGAGGATCATTAGCTACAGTATGTTTCAATCCAAAATGTAACTATTTAACTGATGCGCAAAATTGGAAAATCACATAAAACATTTGCGAATAAAGCACAGTGAGTCGAAGCACAGTGGCATGCGTTACAACACTGGCACGCTGAGGGTTAATCCCTGGCACGTTAGCAAAAGTGAGAGAGATGTATGTATTTCATTCAGATAAAGTACCTCGTACCTGCATGCAGATGTACATTTTAAGGGTAATCATTCCTCATAGTAGCACAGCTTGTTATATTATGAAGTTTTACATACTTTCAAAGTGTGAGAATTAAACTGCACAAATCAGTAAAAGCACACTGCTCTGACAAACCATTAGCATGACCACTGCGCATCACGCACACACAAGTTACTGACTGACAGCGAACAGCTTGTTCTGCTGAACATAGTCAATGCTATAAATGTCATGTGAAAGGGTGCATAGGCATCATTGATTCCTGTAGAGTACTATAATTAGCATAAAAAATACATAACACACTCAAATATTGATTTCTCAATTAGAAATATTTTTACAGATACTAAATATGTTTATTTTCACGTCACCTGCCATCTTGTTTAGTTTTTTGTTTTAAATATAAATGTCCTAATGTCTTTTTTTCCCCAGTTATGTTCTGCTGGAACTGGTCGAGACAGAGAGGGACTACGTGAGAGACCTTGGTGCAGTCGTGGAGGTGGGATTATATTCAGTTCTTTTAACAAACACTGCACTGAGATCACTATGGTGACCACTTGTAACCAAACAAATTAATTCAAGTAAACACAATCAGCAGCTGCTGTCAGGGTTCAGTTCTGTTTGTTTCAGTAGTCTGTATCTATTTAGGGCTTACACAACTTGTTGTGAATTGATCACATGATCTGTTTGACAGTTAGGAGTGTCTCTCTGAAAGGAAATGAGATTGGTTTGGATTTGCTGCTAATTCAGAATGATGCCTCAGTGTGATCACATGTTTTATCCGTCACTGTCTACATGGTAACTGTACTCATGTGTTCTGGCACCTGCAGGGCTACATAAGCAGGATGAAGGAGGAGGGTGTACCCGACGACATGAAGGGCAAAGACAAGATTGTCTTTGGGAACATCCACCAGATTTATGACTGGCATAAAGAGTATGTGAAAATTATACACTTAGCGTCCATCCTCTCAAATACCATATTAAGACCCTACTTTAATTTTCTGGCATTAATGTTAATGTAAACCTCTGCTCTTTGTAGCTTATTTCTTAGTGAACTGGAGAAGTGCTTGGAGGACCCTGATAGGCTCGCACCCCTGTTTATCAGACAGGTATGATGTGATTTCACTCTTACTAAAGCCCTATTCGAACGGGACTAGTTTTCTAAATGATGTTTGAATTACAATTCGGATCAATCGCCGTCTGTGATTCGATTCGGATAACTAGTCCCGTCCGAATAGGGCTTAAGACAACTACAATTGCAAGGTGCATCTGTGTTAAATTCAATGGTGAAGTGTGTATTTTCTGTTCCACTACACAAAACATTTTATCAAACACTTCTTCCATCTACTATTGGTCAGCTAAACTGATAGTCCCGTCCCTAACTTACATAACTGGTTGAGGCAATGTTGCCAATGGAGTCATTTTGGGGGGTGTTTCCCAAAACCACCAACATAGATTAACGGTTCTGTGTTTTTAATGAAACTATAGTTCAAATGAACATTCGCAAACAGCATCGCAAACTTTCGCCAACCACAGCTCTCGTAGTAGTTCGCGATAGATAGCTCAAGATTGTTTCTTGTTATTATGACGTGGACAAATAGATCATGCTCTTTGGACGTAATAAGCAAGCTGACATGCAGTACATTCTATATGTTTCATTCCATTTATATATATATATATATATATATATATATATATATAATGTTTCAATCCATTTATCTTAACTGTCAACAATCACAGTTTTTGATACGTGTGTACATAAATAAGATATGATAAAATGCGTGATTTATAAAATGAACGGCTTTCTTTTGTTCTGAAAATAAACTAATCTGATTGTCATGTTCTGTGTTGGTTTTATTTCCTGTACTCTCAGTTTGTATGTTGTTATTTCCTGTTGTTAAGTTCCTTTTTTCTTTGTTCCTTTAGTTTCCATTGCTAGTTTGTTTCTATAGTTACCAATAGTTTATTTAGTATGATAATTAATGATAATGATGTCTGAAATTTGGTTTTGACTACAGGAACGAAGACTCCACATGTACATTGTGTACTGCCAAAACAAGCCCAAATCAGAGCACATTGTTTCAGAGTACATCGACACATATTTTGAGGTACGACTCAAGACACTGTCTGTATCCTGCCTGACAATTTAAACATGAGCGTGTGAAAAAGTGAGAAAGACTCATAACCACACTCATCTTTTGTTTGTATCTTCATCAGGATTTAAAGCAGAGGTTAGGCCACAGGCTACAGATCACAGATCTACTGATTAAACCAGTGCAACGGATCATGAAATACCAGCTTCTGCTGAAGGTCAGGCAGGAAATTGCAGAAGCATTGTAGCCATTCTTTCTAGTATTACTGACCCATACAGACTCATCGTGCTTATGTGAAGCATGGATGATCTTTGAGAAAATATATTTTTTCTTGTTTTATTCTGACATCCTTGTTCTGATTGCATAATTTTAGGATTTCCTTAAGTTCTCCAAAAAGGCTGGTTTGGACACTGTAGAATTAGAGGTGAGTGTATTTGTTAAGACATGGGTTAGTATTTAACTTTTAAAAAACACCTAGCAACGACCCACTACACCTTAGTAATACACTGGCAAATTTTACACAAGCAAGCACCAGTCATGTTTTCTTCAGAAAAATTTAAAAATGTAGTTGTTAACATTGCTGTATGCTCTATCACAGAAAGCGGTAGAGGTGATGTGTGTTGTTCCTAAACGCTGCAATGACATGATGAATGTTGGACGCCTCCAAGGATTTGATGTAAGATGAATTTCCTTTTTTACAAAAAATTATGAGCGTGTAGGTGGGAAGTTAAAAGCACAGCCATTAACAGTTGTATGTACATAACTTAGCAGTAATTCCTTTAATTCTGATTCAGCTAAAAGGCTACAAATCAAACCAAGAATGGCAGTGAATTTTCATCATTCTCTGGAAAGAGTTTAGATGCCTGGCAAAATTCACATTCCAAGCAACTAAAACACGGACCTTGCCTCCAAATAAAAAACATGGGAGCATCACACAATATTTTGAAATAGACTGCATAGAGATTCTTGTTGTGTATGTTTATTATACAAACATTTATTTTACCTAAGGCACGGTCACATTTCATAGAAATTTTGTGTGTAAATTGTTTTTATAATATTGTTGGGATATATGAAGCAGAGCTCACACAATAGTAATTTTCAAACAAAGCAGCTTTCTGTTTGTTAATCCGCATGGCTAACTTGCACCTGTTGTAAAATCTGTATAGAGAAAAAAAATAAAAAATTGATCCTAAAAAATATAGGAATCAAAATTCCAGGTCATGTTGATTCCTATTTAATCCTTTACCCTGGGATGGATTACTAAGAGTCTCATTTTCGTTTAATACTTTTCATTACAGTTTTGTACTTTTTAGTAGTATGTTTGCACATACTAGGGAGTTTTAACTTTTCTGTGGACTGAACATTGTTTATTTTATGTTTGTGTTCAGGGTAAAATTGTAGCCCAGGGCCGACTGATTCTCCAGGACACCTTTATGGTCTCAGACCAGGACGGTGGTCTCCTTTCTCGCATGAAGGAGAGGCGTGTCTTCCTCTTTGAGCAAATAGTTATCTTCAGTGAACCTCTGGATAAAAAGAAGGGCTTCTCTATGCCAGGTTATCTGTTTAAGAACAGCATAAAGGTGTGTAGACAGAACCACTGCAGTTGAAAACACTGTGCTCAAGACACAGCATAGCAACTAAAGACAAATCATTCATCTCATTCTTCTTCTGTTATCTATCTCTCTCTACTCTGCAGGTCAGTTGGTTGGGTCTAGAGGAGAGTCCTGACAATGACCCTTGTAAGTTTATTTTGACCTCAAGGTCATCGACTGGCAGTACAGAACACTATGTCCTCCATTCCTCCAACCGGATGGTTTCCCAGGCCTGGATCCAGCAGATCAGCAGCATCCTGGAAAACCAGATAAACTTCCTCAATGGTATTGCAATTTTAGAGTTTCCAACAAAGGAGGTTATTGGTTAAATATCTGTAAACCAAAAGGTTGTTGGTGTTAAGCCCCACAAACAATCTTAACCTCAAATTGGTCCTGTGGGATTGTTCCTGAAATATGTTTACTATATGTTGCTTTAGACCAGGGGTATCCAATCTTGCTCCTGGTTTGCCAATGTCCTGCAGAGTTTAGCTCCGAGCTGCCCCAAAACACATTGATTAGCTGTTTCAGGTGTGTTTAAATAGGACTGGAGCTAAACCCAGTACAATAGCGGACCTCTGGGTGCAGGATAGGACAGGATAAAACATTGTTGACAACATTCAGACATAAAAATGTCTTTGATGATTGAGTTATAATATTTAACCTAACTTGTCTCTTGCTGTCCACTCAGCACTGACTTCACCCATTGAATACCAACGAAACCATGTTGGAGCAAGCGCTCCTGGAGGACCCAGCAGCAGTGGACTTCCAGGGGGTAGCAGCAGCTCTTCCATGGGTCCCGGCTGTGGCTCCCGATCCCGAACATCCCGAATCCCTCAACCTTCCTCTCGTCTCCCTCAGCCTGTGCAGCACCACCACGCCCCCACCCCAGATGACCGCACTTCAGGTACGTGCCCTCTTCCTGTCCAGGACCTTAACGGGGAGGTCCCTAGGATGTGGGTCCTGGAGAGCCCCTTGAAGGAGCTACGCGAGGAAGGCCAATCAGGGATACCTATTCCAAGAACTCAAGTTGCGTCCCAATCTCTCACCCTAACGAAGCCTCGTCTAAGAGTCCCGTCACCCATTCTCTCCCCCTTGAACCCTCAGAACTTTACACCTTTCACACCAGGCATCCAAGCCCAGAAGGGTTCCCCTTTTTGGGTCTCGATGCCAGCTTCTCCCACTGGCAGGCCTGGCTCTTACACAGAGCAGAGTGACACGTTAAGTCGCAACCAGTGTCAGACTCGCAGGCACTCAGCCCACAGTAAGGAGTTGGACCGCATCAGTACTTGCTCCTCCACCAGTGAGCAGTCCCTGCACTCCACTCACAGCAATGGGGTAAGAGCCAAACTCTAGCTCCTGGCTTCAGTGAGGCTTAGTCCTACTTCACCTCCACCTCCAACTTCATACTAACCCACTGGGGTGTGTAATTGTGCCTTGTCCTGGAACTAAAAGAGGATTCTCACAGGCTGTTGTGGATATTAACTGGCCTGGTTTGAGCAACTAACAATGTACACTGTTAAGCAGGATAACTTCTCAAGAGTTTCTCTGAAACTCTGTGCATCCATTGACTCTCTCTGCTGATTCTATCTGCTTTGATCTGGTAGGATCTTTTTTTCCCTCAACTGCCCGTGAAAAATGCCTAATATGCAAGCATTGGGAGCACGTAAACTAGCCAACTAACAATTACTAACAATTTTTTTTCTTTTTAACCTGCTTACGGCTTTTTAGGCAGATTTTTTTTTTTTAAATGCTTTTTGAGACAATTCAAAAAAATATCCCCTTAAAATCCCCTGCAGGCTTATTTCCTATTGAGACAAGAACATATCAAAAGGTTTGTTTCTTTTTTTAAATAGCATACAGGATTTAGTTACATCACAGCCAGGGACAGTGATTTACTACAGTACTTGCAAGTCTGAAGCAGGGACTATTTGAGGTAGAAATATGTTCTCATTCTACAAAGCATTTTATTTGACAAACAAATGTGGGTACTCCCAAAGTGCAGGATGAGTCATTAATATATTTTGTCTGTTTCCTGAAAGAGCAAGATTTTACTTTTAAATGTGTGTATCTGTTCGAATATATGTTGTTAACTTTTAGCAGTCCACTAACATATTTAAATATGCACAAAGTTAAAAGACATGGACTAAAAGCCAAAAAACTCCAATATTGATTTCATGTTGTCTTGAAGGGTTGGATTTCCTCTCCTAACCAACAGAACCTTAAGGGTAATCACACTGACAGTAATCTGCGGCAACAAAGAGGCCAGAAGTTATGAATTTTTAATGAGTAGGTGATTAGAAGCAACATAAGCGAAAAATATAGTTGGCGATACAAGAAAGTTCAATATGTCCCAAGTTCCAACGACTATCAGTAGGAGCATAGACATTGTAACCAACAGTACAGCAATTTTTAGTGTAAACTGCCAATGTGATGACTCTTTAGTGTATCTTGAAAGAGGTTCTTGTAACTAAAATGATTTTGCTTTATAAATCATATTTTCCTTGAACTGCTCTCACTTGCTTCATTCATGCTCTCTTAAATGTCCAGCTTACTAAATGTTTCAACACATTTCACATAAAACATAGTGAATAAAATGTAAATCATGTAAAATGTGTGGTGTTATGCTGACGTTTTGCTTATGTTTCTGCTCTCAGAGTGAAAGCAGCAGCAGCAGCAGTGTGTCGACCATGTTGGTGACCCAGGACTATATGGCTCTAAAGGAGGATGAGATCAGTGTATATCAAGGAGAGGTTGTGCAGATATTGGCCTCTAACCAGCAGAACATGTTTCTAGTTTTCCGTGCCTCGACAGAACAAGGCCCAGCAGCTGAGGGCTGGATCCCCGGTTATGTTTTGGGTCACACCTCCACCATCATTCCCGACTACCCCGACGGAACCCTCAAGTGAGGATTGGTTATTATTGATATTTATTACAGATGGACTAAGTAGTCAGATCTAGGATGAAGAAGCACCATATGGTTTGACTTTTTTTTTTATGTCAATGTCAGCAATGTAATGTTTGCTTACCAGTGGTAACCTTAGTCATGTGTGATACGGGGGCGTAATCAATGGCACGTAAGCAATAAAAGCAAAAAATAAAATAAAATGGGTTCAATAATTATTTTGTAATTCACATCTGCCAAACAGCTATCTTTGTAGTTAGGTTTAGGGTACCTTCAGCTTCACAGCGTTTTGTCATATTGTTACTAAACAGCTTGAGTGTTGTGCAATTTGTATGATAACAGTTTTTATTCATAAATTAATATAAGGTATTCATTTAGTATAAGGGTATTCAGGGATTAAGGGATTCATTAATGGATATTTATGGAAGCTTGTTTCAGCCACAGAATAAAATTCTAAAAGATAATTCATGCAATTCTGACTTTATGACTCGCAAATGCGACTTTATATCACACGTTTCTGAGATAAAACGTCAGAATTGCGACTTGCACTCGCCAATAAACTCGCAATTGTAAGAAAAAAGTCAGAATTGTGAGATAAAAAGTCGCAATTACCTTTTTTATTTTTTTATTCTGTGGTGGAAACAAGCTTCTATAAATAATTGCTTTATATTAAGTGTAAAAAAAATATTTCGAGAAGTTAGTAAATGCATCAGAAATGTCTTGTCATTTACTCTCATAGAAATAAACGGTATGAACTAACATATCTCCTAGAAGTCACCAATAATTCGCTTTCTCTTATATTATATTATATTATATTATATTATATTATATTATATTATATTATATTATATTATATTATATTATATTATATTATATCATTTGCTTTATACATTTACAGCTAAATCAGAGTACAAGCAGTTGTAGCTTAAAATTAAAAAGACAAGCCAAAATAACAGTAGATAAATATTAATATTTCTTAATGAACCATGCTGAAAAATTCTAACTTGAGGTAATTTTTAAATATAAGTTCAAGTATTTTTATTCAACCAACTAGTTAGATTACATTTGATGGGAAAACAAAGGATGTGATGTTCAGAACATGGTAAAGTAATGAATGATAATGAGAAGCGATGCCCCCTTGGGGCGTTTTACCCCACGGACTAGGTTTGAAAAAATTATTATGTCATTCTGAAAATATAATAATATTTTTCCTAAATAACATATACTCCCTAAATACAGGCCTTACTATTCTCATGCCATATGACTGTGATGTTCTGCAAAACAACAAGCTTTAAAGCATTTTATTTTTATTACTGCTGAAAATTAGATCACTTACCGTGAAATACGTTTTCTCTCAGGTATTTCTCCAGTGTAAAATACATCATTCTTGTCAATATAGTCCATAGCAACAACAAAAACGTATTTTGACTCCATCTAGGGGTTATTATATTATATTATATTATATTATATTATATTATATTATATTATATTATATTATATTATATTATATTATATAACACGTTATTTTAAGGGGAAGTTGTTACAGTTTAATTACACAAATGTATTAAAACATATTTATTAAGTACATGTACTTACTATAGGGTTTAGGTTGTGTCTGATTTAGGTTTAGTTGCTTGTAATTTTGCATAATTTACTGTTATTACTATAGTAAGTACATGTAACATGTAACTACGTCTCCTTAGTATAAAGTATTATATTATAGTATATTAATTATATTTTATTATAGCAGTTACATTTTAAAATAATGGGTCTTGTTGCAACAAAACCTCGAAACCTTTTGTAATATATGAAAAAAAATTAACAGGATACTCAACATAAATGTTGAATGGGACTTGATTTTATACACAAGGAATTGATTGAAAAACTTTAAAAACGTCTAGGTTATGTAACCACGCTTCTCTCAGAAGTGAAACTCTACACTGCATCGTCAGTTCCACTTCGAAATGGAAATAAAAGAGGATTAAAAAAGAAATTAAAGTCAAATTTATTTTGATTGAAATGATGATGCTTTGAGTAATGTGCACTGATGAATTGTCACAATAAAACAAAGAATTTGTATTAAGTGTGTAAACAGGTTCATCTTAAGTTCATGTTGACCTTTAATTTACTCCAAATGCTGTAAGTGCGAAAACATCCGCTTATGACTAGACCACCGTTTTTAATTAGAGAATGACATCTTGATTGTTGTCTAATATGTATAGTCTAACTGTGAATTAGTTGTCTCAAGAACAGTGCTATTTTTGTCATACAGGAAGTCTTCATCATGGCACACAGCTCTCCGCATCAGACGAAAGTCCGAAAAGAGAGACAAAGAGGGCAGAAAAGAGAACAAACCAGAGAACGGCTTTCGCAAGTCAAGAGATGGACCCGCCAATAAGGTTTCTGTAAAGGTACTGCTTTAACAGTCTGATGGTTCATTATGTAATTCATTTCATGGTTTTGACAAATTCTACATATGAAACATTACATTGTTGGGGGGTTTTTTTCAGCTTTTGAATCCCAACTACATTTATGATGGTAAGTAAGAATATTGCTTTTTCGTTCTTGGAAATCTCTCTGAATATATTGAATCAGTTCATCTGTCATAATGAAACAGCCATATGACTGTGTGTTTCTGAATTGCTGGCAGCATTTCCTCCAGAGTTCATGGTCCCCCTGTGTGAGGTGGTGTGTGACAGGGGTGACAGTGTTACTCTCCGCTGTAAGATCTGTGGGCAGCCCAAAGCCTCGGTCTGCTGGAGAGGGCCTGACCAGAGCACTCTCAGCAGCGGTGGAAGATACACTCTCACACACAGGTAAAACCAGTGCACAGACATCATTGTGCGTGTCATGCTGTTAAACAGACTGCAGGTGGCGCTTTTGCTTTGTTTTCTGATGGAATGTATTGTGGGAGATGAACAGTCATTTTGCTACTTTCATTTGAACTGTTTACTTAAAGAAACTTGGACAAAAACTGATTCATTTACTTAATTTTTTTTTACAATTTGTCATTGATGTCAGTTAGACAATAAAAATGCAGCAATTCAAAATGTTTGATTTCAATAATGTATTAGTAAATGTTGAAATTAACATAAACTAAGATTAATAAATGCTGTAGAAGTATTGTTCATTCGTAGTTCATTTCAATTAAAGGTAGTGTTAGAAATGCATTTCTCTCTCAGCTATTGTACAATACAAAAGCCACGTTGGCAAATTCTTTTGTATGTATGTAAAGTTAAACATCTGGTATTCATTAATGAGGGAGGGAGTCCCCACCCTTATCCTTTCTCTTCCTTTTCTTTCTTTGTGTTTCTATGTTTTACATTGAAGAGCTTCCTCGGAGCTCCAGGCTTGCAAGAAGATTTTGCCGGATATTGACCAAATATAGTCTTGTTATATAACGTGTATATGATATGCCATTATGTAATGTATGGATCTATTGGTTAGATACATTGTACTCCCACTTTAGACTTACAATATATACCGTAAACAAACAGTATTGAGCTGAGCTTTTGTCTCCCCAGCGCTGATGTATTGTTTATTCATTACCTTTTTGAATAAAGACCAAGATCAGGCACTTTAGTTTGGACCATTTCATTTCGATTCTAACAGGTAGTTAACTAATGTTAACTAGTGAACCTTATTGTAAAGTATTACCGACTAAATTATTCTCTCGTCTTGGAACGTAGATTATTTCCTTTGTGAGCAAAATTCCAGATAACAATTTTTAAAATTATAATGTTGTCGAAACGTAAGTGCACTAAATATCAAATCTTTAAGGAATAGTTCACCCAAAAATTATTCCAAAATGTACTCACCCTCAAGCCTTTCTAGGTTTATATGACTTTCTTCTTTCAGCCAAACACAATTGGAGTTATATTAAAAAATATCCTGGCTCTATCCTGTCTAGTGCCTGAGTTTTTGAAGCTTTAAAAAGCGCATCCATTCATCATAAAAGTAATTCATACAACTCCAATGCCTACTCTATTCACTCCCATTGTATATATATATATTATGTGTATATATATATATATACAGTATAAACATGCAAATATTTATTAAATATATACATGCATATGTGTGTATTTATATATACAAAATAATTATACACAGCACACACACACATATATTATGTAAACGCAAACTTTTATTTTGGATGCGATTAATCATTGCCCAGCACAAAATATTTGACCAATGAATGACGTGATTGACCAATCTGAATCTAGTAATCCAGAGAAGCATGTTTTGAATATACAGAACAACACTGGTTTTGCAGTTAATTTTTTGTGTCCTAATTATTTACTTTTTGTTCAGTGAGACAGGGGAAGTGACCCTCCGTATCTCACCCGCCGCTCTGGACGACAGTGGCACCTACACCTGCATCGCCTCCAATGACGTGGGCTCAGTGACATCATCGGCCTACCTCAGAGTGATCGGTCAGTTGGTTTTTCGTCCACTGTGCTCAAAATCAAAACGTTTAACTGTGCCAGCTGAGTCACTGACGGTGTTGGTTTTTTCGTAGGCACTTCCTGTGACGGTATCCTCTGGAAGGATAACTTTGAGTCCCTCTACACTGAAGTCATGGAACTGGGGAGGTACCGTACAAATGAAATATCCTCACATACTGAAGATATAAAATAAAACAAACGTATTTATCTTTAACATTTGTTTCCCGTCCGTCTGTAGAGGCAGGTTTGCCGTCACTAAGTGGTGTGAGCAGAGAGGAAGCAGGCTATCAGTGGCCGCTAAGCTAGTAAATAAGAAGCTAATGCGTCGAGAGCAGGTTGTTCAAGAGCTGGGCGTCCTGCAGTGTCTTCAGCATCCTCATCTGGTGGGCCTGCTGGACACCTTTGAGACCCCAGCCAGTTATGTTCTCATCCTGGAGATGTATGTGCACTTCTTTTCTTTATCTGTAACAATATCATCTTCTCACACGCTAATGCTAATACCGTCGGTTGATTTAGGAAAGTGTGAGTGTTTTGTTGAAACACGTTTTCTCTTTTTTGCATGTCAGCGCTGATCAAGGTCGTCTCCTGGACTATATTGTTAGCTGGGGGAACTTGACTGAAGAAAAGGTGTCTCTTTACCTACGGGATGTTCTAGAAGCTTTACACTACCTTCACGCATGCAGGATTGCTCATCTTGACTTGAAGGTGGGCCTTCCCATTGAATTATTCTTAATAAATGTTTAGATTATTTGGGGAAGCAAGTGGAGGGCCTCAACACATTTCCAAGAGAGCTGCAAGATGGCTTAAAATGATTTAAATGAAGCCACAACAACCTATAAAATCACATAAAACATAAAGATCAAAATGTATTTCTTGTTTTAATCGGTTCCTTCAAAAACTTCAAAAAACAGTATTATTATTTGAAAGACATTTTAAAAGTGTGATTTTCTAGACCTAAAAAAGTAATGTAAATTTTGGTAACACTTACAATAAGGTTCATTAGTTAACTACCTTACTTAACATGAACTAAGGATGAAATATACTTATTCAGCTATTATTAATCTTAGTTAATATTAATTTCAACATTTACCAATACATTATTAATTACATTAGTTAATACACGGTGAACTAATATGAAGAAGCAATGAACAGCTGTATTTTTATTAACTAACAAATTAAAAAAACATCTACTGCTCATTGTTAGTTCATGGTAGTTAATACAGTAACTAATTTACCATATTGTGAAGTGTTACCAAAATTTCTAGAATTAATATAATCTGTGTAGTTATGTTAAGCTGTAATATATTTTATCAGGTAGAAATTGCCTGTTATAAAATATATTTTATCTAATTGAAATTGAACTACTGGAATTAAAAGTGTGAACTCTGAAGAACATTCAGTGCTTAAATGTAGTTATTTTTTATTTTAATTGCTAAATAAAATAAAAAGCGTCAGCATTGTCTTAAATAATAAAGCGTAGAACGGGGAGGAATTTAAGCAATAGTGAAAGCATAGAAGAGGTAGTTTAATGAGTCAACAGGATGCAGTAAAGTGCTTACAAACAAAATCCTTTACCATGTAAAAGTCTCAAATTAAATAGAAAGTTTATCACTTAAACACAAAATATTTAACAAGCATTTCAAATGCAAATAACTTCTTCCTGGTGACAACTATTAGTCTAAACACAAACAAATGCATTAGGAGTAAAAAAATAAGGGGGAAAAAAAGAGTAGCATAAATAAATTCTTCCATGCAGCAAATATTAATTTAAGCATTAGAAACAGGGTTTTAAGCAACTAGGGTGTGTAATGATAAATGGACAATTTAGTTAATAATTCAATAACAGATGACAGACAAAGATAATCCCAGTAAAATAGATTAATCTGAAAGGTAAATTTATTCTACAGTATGATTTAAATACAGGAATATGAATATATACATATTTAATTGCCCATATTTGAATTGATGATATGTCATAATGGCATCACTATGAATTCAAGAATGATTTCAAACCAATAGTCTTTAGGTCTTAATAAAATTATAAGATTAACTGAAATAATTCATTAAATTATTGAATAATGCCTGTCTTCTGATCTCCCCCTTTTTTTCTCTAAATATGTAAAAATGTACAACCATGTTCTGAAATGTTTGGAATTTTGTAATATGTAGAAAACCCTATAAATAAAGTGAGGGGAAAAAAAACATTGAATAATAACCCTAATAATTAAATTTTAAAATAATAACACGTGCAACAACATGTTTGGCTTTCTGTGCCAATTTTTGTGGGCATCTTACAAGGTCAACAAATGCCTCATTAACAACAACAAAAAAATTGATGTTTAATATAATACAATGTCATAGATCACTATATTCAAGAGACACAAAATTAGATCCGTTAACCTCAAAACTAATTTGACTGACTGAATCTCACAAATGTTGATATTCAGATGAAATGACAAAATTAAGAGCATAGCCATTCATTTAGTGTTGAGAGATGATATTTGTGCCATCTACAGTTAAGAAGAAAAAAAAGGTGGGTGGGGTCATCTTAACCTATACTGTATATCTATTGAATAATTCAATTATGTCAAATATTTGAACACTTTGCTCCGTCGAATTTTTGACCTCTCGATTGCATCATTCTAAAGTCAAATGTTCTGTAAAATCTATATGCTATATTCTTATGTTTTGACCCTGTCATTTCTCCTCATTATCCCATACTTATGTGTCTTCCAGCCAGAGAACGTATTAATGGAGCAAACGTCAACCCAGCCTCTAGTCAAACTGACGGACTTCGGTGACGCGGCACATCTCTCCAACATCCCTCACATCCACCCTCTGCTGGGCAGCCCAGAGTTCTCGTCCCCCGAGCTGGTGTTGGGTGAACCGGCGGCTCTGACCTCGGACCTCTGGAGTCTAGGAGTGCTGGCGTACGTCATGCTCAGCGGGGCGTCCCCGTTCCTGGACGAGAGCGTTGAGGAGACCTGCCTCAACATCTGCCGCCTCGACTTCAGCTTCCCGGAGGAATACTTCCGCGGCGTGAGTCAGGCGGCGCGGGACTTCCTATGCGTTTTACTCCAAGGAGAGCCTTGCAGACGTCCCACTGCGCAGGTCTGTCTACGCGAGGAGCCCTGGCTGAAGCCCAACGTGGCCTCCGCCGCAACTCGCCTCGACACTTCCAGACTCATCTCTTTCATAGAGCGGAGGAAACATCAGAACGACCTGCGACCCGTCGCCAGTTTCCGAGCATTCCTGCGTAGCCGCCTACTCAGCCAGACCTGAGACAGACGTAGAGGGGGGAATACAATAGTAATGTTCTCCTGCAGATCTGAGTAGGATATGGAGGAAGTCTGTTGAAAATATTGATCATAAATAGGAAATATGCTGAAATCTCATCCTCGTTTTAGAGTCATTCTGAAATGGTTCTGGGTCTCTGTTACTGTAACTGCTGCTGACAAATCTCTGAAGTCCCCTTTCCCACCGTTCAAAAAGTCATTTCAGTCATTCTCTCTTTGTTTGAACAACACTCAGAAGAAGAAGAAAAAAGTGATTTAAGAAGGGGGCATGATTTTTTAAAGGTTGTTCCCTGAGCCAGAAAGGTTTAGCCTTGTGTTCAGACAGTATTTCCATCTGCTTGTCTCAGAGGAGTACTGTAATTTGAATAGTTACATTCAGGAAAGATTGCATTTTGTATTAACCATGTAAAGAAGCACAGTAAAGATGATATCTTTATCCTGAACGTTTTGGAGAAAGAAAAAAAAAAGCTTATTTAAAGATAAATAAAATCGGTTAAATTATGGTGTTCATCTCAAGTTTCATGTTTGATAAGCATACAGTCATTTTGGAAATCAATCACAACAAATGAAACGCCTTTTAACAGCTGCAACTCTTTCAGACAAGGGAAGTAAAAGACAAGCTTTTCGTTTCGATTCGCATCTGTTTATCAGCCTTATGTTGTAAATAAACTGGACCTGCCTTCATTCATGTTTATTTGCTGTGTTTGAAATGCGTTCTCATTGGCTGATCATGACCTTCAACTGACCAGTTAGAAAACAAGCTGGAAAACCGCAGAAGGCAGGAAGTGCCAGTAAGCAGAGCAAATGTGCACTCTTTGTAATTTGTTGAAATGTGCAATGTTGGGGCTTTTACATTTTGCAGCTATTTATAATAATTGTTAAATCGACATGTATCGGCCACTGCGAGTTGAGATATGTTTCCGTGGCTCTTTTGCTGAGTTCTCTGTGTTCAGTATTATTTTGTAAGCTTAAGCCTCATTGGTGAAAATCATTTGTGTCTTTGGCACACTTTTGTTATGAATGTCATTATTTTTCATCGTTATACCAAAGTTAATCCTCATGTACCTAAATGCTTCTTCTCCCTGTTTGGTGGTTATGATTTGTAACAATAAGTTATGAATGCAATTCTGACTCCTAGAGCAGGAGTTTACATGTATTGATTGTTGATTTATTTATTGTGTCTTGTTCGGTTTTTGTTAATCGAATTTAAGTTAGTAGTGCTTCATATGGTCAGATTATTAGGATTTTTTATTTCCATATCTGCTCATTGCAGCAGTAGTCTGTTAATATAAGGTTGCATGACTAAACGATAATAATTATTATTATTTGTTTTCAGTTCACTTTGTTTTAAATACAATGAGATGATTTGTTCCCATGTACTATATCTGTTGTACAGGGAGAAAGTACCAAGATAATTGCCTCCAAATTGTGGGTTAAAGTTTAAGAGGCAAATTGCAGTAGAATAATTACTCCAAATAGCAACTGTTAACTCTTGTCAGTTGTCACTAAACCTATTTGCAGTTATTTTATTGTTGAATATAAAGGAGGTAAAAAAAAAAAAAGCTGGGACAGTAATGTTAGTATGACTTTTCATGTTTTATTTAAGTTAGTTTCTCATAATGTATAGATGTACAGACACCATAAAAACCTGGACGTAATGACACCCTGTTTTTTACATAACGTCAGTTTGAATGTTTTTGACTCGATGTTAATTTTGCATGTACATTTCTTTGTACAAAAACCATACATGTTTGCACATTCTGTGCTGTACATAAATTACTTTACCCTCAGTTATTTTTGAGATTAAACATCTGAAACATTTTATTCGTATGACTAGCCTCAAATGTCTTCGTTTATAATCTAGTAGGCTACTCGTTTGTTTGTTTGTTTGTTTGTTTGTTTGTTTGTGTGCGTGTGTGTGTTGAGTGGGAGTGAGGGTGTGTGTGTTTGTGTGTTTGTGTGTGGGGATGGGGGTTGGTAGAGATTACACAACAGCAATTGTTGCCGTAGCCTACAATAGCCTAGCCTAAATCGCACATCTAAACTGTTCTAAGGATTCATATTTTTACATATTTCCTGTCTATCTGCCTTGAGGCATCACCCAGACCATGTGAAAACGGAGTGGCTGAGGAAACATGCAGGTGTGAAAGCTGCATCTGCAGGTGCTGAGATCTCACAGATAAATTAAACCTCCCCTGATCTTATCGTGGAGATCTCAGCTTGTGCAGGCAACCGTAAACGTCATACTAAAGTGTATATATATATATATATATATATATATATATATATATATATATATATATATATATATATATATATATATATATATGTATATATGTATGTTTGTTTGTTTGTTTGTTTTTTTTGCAGAACGAAAACAATCTCAAAAATCCATGCACGCATATTGATTTTATTTAATTTAACCAGACGCTGGTATATTTGCACTGTCTCTCTTTCTTGCAATTGTCCATAATTTGATAGGTAGCCTATAGCCTAAGCCTACTTTTATAACTCATTTATCCACAGGAACATTTTTTCAAAATTATAAAATTATAGCAAGTTAGGATATTAATGCATGTGTCTTTTTGTAAGCATGCAGGGTCCCTGTATTTTTTTTTTTTTTTAATGATGCCTTCTCCAAATAATGTTCGTGAGTTTTTCACTGCTGTTTTTGACACTTGCCGCGTCTGTGGTTGTTTGTCTGATTGTGTGACTATAACTGCTTTGTTTTTTAAGAGGTGTGAGCACAAGTTTGATGTCAACTCAAGTAGCCTATAAACTGTGGCTAATCTTTCTCTGCAGGCACCCACACATTACGGTCTGTTCCTCTTATGAAACGCGAAGTGCCTCTAACTGTTTTCAAACTCTTGACTTTGATGTAAAAAAATAGTTCCATTTGGTGCCCCAAAGCCCATGCTTTAAGGTGTAAGATAACCAGTCCAATAAAATGAAATGATCTTTATTCATGTTATATATTTTTAAAATAGCAACAACCTCAAATCCAAACTTAAGTAGGCCTAGGCTTTGAAGAAGAAAACCCCCTCTCAAGCAACTTTCTAAGAAATCATGAACATAGTTTCCGTGACTCATTTTTGACTTTTCATAATTAGCATTTATGAAATAAGATGTCTGGTGACACTGAAGTTTTTTTTTTCTAGATGCGTGTCAGTTAAAAGAAGGGATTCGAGTATATACCACCAGGAGGCGACCTTTGACTACCAAGATGTCTGAGCTGTATATAATCTGTTTATCTGTAACCTATGCAGTGTATAAAACACTTAGGATAAATCTATATTTGTGGTTTGTAACTGTGGTTGTGATTTGATCAGATATCTTACTGAATCACTGATAGATTAGCTTAGATAATGTACAAAGTTCTCGGTTCTTCTCTGTAAATGCAGCCTTTGGTGCGACATGGAAACATACTGTAAGGGTAAAATGGGTTAATTTAGTAGGGTATAGAATTCTTCAAATAGGCCTACCTCTATTCAGTCAGTGTTTGAAAGGTAAGTGTTTTTTGTCATCTTAATGAATTTTATTTTTGCGCAAAATAGAGGGACAACAACGTAGGCCTACTTTAAAAAATGACTTTTTATTTTTAAGTTTTTATTTAACAAAAAATAAAATAATCCTTTGTTTGACTTGCATTGAACTTCTAAACTAAAACATCAAGCAAACAGCTGGCTGAACATGCAAAATAGATGCATGTTTTTGCAATATTTGGACTTTATGAAGTTTTAAAATCAAAATGTTATCAAGTGGAATAGTTAAGACTTGTCTCTGTCATTTAAATAAAATGACAAATCACTCAAGCAAACTTCCTGATTTGTCTTGTACTGAAATAACCAAAAATCCTATTCCTCAAGAGAGTGTATTTGCAAAAGCATGTATTTGCAATTTATTTGCACTGCATAGTAATTATAGCAAATATAAAATTATTTCCAGGTGTTATTAGTACACTTCAAATATGTTTCACTAATGTAAAATTTTATATTATTTAGTATTTTGTTAATATTTTATTTTATTATTTAAATACAATGTTATTTTAAATTATTACGTTTAACAATAATCAGAACTGTTTATAACTGTAAAAATTAACTATATAAAGCAAACCTATTTTATGTCTAAACAAAAACATAAATACATAAAAATGACAATGCCAAAAACTGACTGAAATCTTTTGAAACATTATAGTGTAGATACACTTTTTTTTTTTTTTTTTGCATCCAATATATAGAGAGTCTTCTGGACCAAAACAGTAGATCCAAAATCAAAATGCAAACATTTGAGGAACAAAAGATCAACTGATGATTGTTCATTGTGTTCATAGTCAACTAATACATATATATTTCTCCGGCTCAAAGCAGTAAATATTCAATGTGAGAAGCAGGTTTCTAACATACAGTACTATGTGTGTATTGTGAAATTGCCAATGAAATTTAAAATTATTTTAACTTAAGTGTTGGCTTCATCACCTTTCAACCTGCTTTATCATAGAAGACAGGAGGCGACACCTGCATATTACGAACACACTACAGAGCTTTGTGACTGAAAATTGACTGACTTTCAGTTCAACTGCAGAAAAAAAAATCCCTTTGTAGCATAAAGAGTTTAGTTGGGAGTATTCAGAAAGCAAAACATGGCCCTATATATCCTTAAAATACATAGTATTTGTACACATACATTTATATTTTAAACAGATAATCCTGGTTCTGGGTGCTGATTTGTCAATGCTGTATTGCTAAAATCCAAAATATAGTTACAGCTTTGAACTGTTGATCATACATTACAGGTCGACTTCTATATTCAACTTCTAACAGATGTACACAAAGTTTTTCGGCAGTTTCAGAAAGCAGATTATGCAGTGTCTTTATGTTTTTATGTGCAAATCATATAATTATGTATGATTTATTTATGATTTTATTTATTTATTTATTGTTTAGAACTATTTGAGTTCCCAAGTCAAAAAGTAACAAAATAGCTTACAATTTTGCATCTAAAATTTAATTTTTTAGGTGTGTGTTGCTAGGTGTTTCAACAAAAAAGACTTCCGCATCCTCGGTTCATGCACTCTCTGTAAGCTTCCTCAGTTCTTGATTCTTGCTACTTTAAAATATGACGGCTATCAAGAGGTTATTTTTAAACCAAGAAAATGTTAAACGGATACGTAATGCTTGTAACATTGTATAGATTATGGAAATGAATAGCTGGCTATATCTAATCAGGTAAGGACCTGGGGGAAAAGCCTGTCGGCTCGGTGGGTAGCACTGTTGCCTCACAGCAAGAAGGTCCTTGGTTCGAGTCCTTTCTTTGTGGGCTTCCTCTGGGTGCTCTGTTCCCACGTGTCCAAGACATGCAGGTTAGGTGGATTGAATATGATCAAATTGGCTGTGATTGTGTCCGAGCACTGTAAGAAAGAGCATCCGGTGTAAAACCTGTGCCAACTGTGTACTGGAACCTGCAATATGAGCGGGACTAATGCCATAGGATGAGAGAGAAGTTGTGTTCGAAATCGCCCCCTACTATACCCTCATTCACTATTCCCTAGTTTACTCCACTAATATAGTCCACTTGAAGGAGTTGATGAAAACAAGTGAGTGAATTCGGAGACTGAGTGCGCCAGTAGGTCTGCCGATTTTGCATAGTTTGTGCTTGCTGTTTAATAATAATCATTTGAAACATAGCAAACTGGCAGCTCCAGTAGTAATGAAAAGATTTACTCTGACTTGGAAAATAGCATATAAACTTTAATCAAACAATATAATAACAAATTAAAAAGGAATTTATCCCTGTATGTACGATATTTCGCTGGACCAGTGCGGTTTGGAAAATGGATGGATGATTTGATTCAGCTGCGGCGCCATCTCCTGGCGAGATGGGGGAATTCATTAAGCGCGCGACTCTCACAGTGCATTATGGGTGATCTCTAGCCAATGAGCATACATCAGTTGTACACTCGTTATTGCGGTGCATTGTGGGATTGAATGAGTGCACTCAATAACGTCCACTATGATTTCGGACACCACTACAAATGGCTGTCCCCTAAATTAGTAACCTATTTAAGGTTATAGGGGGCAATTTCGGACACAAGCAGAGAGTCACTTTCGCAGACCTTTTCCCTCTGCTTTCTCACAGCCAACTTTAGTAAAATAGACACCTGTGATCTGTTCAGTTTCCAGAACCTTTTGCCTTAGGATCATGAGAGTTAGGAGACCAGGGTGTTTTGTAACACATTTTGCTTTGTTATCTGTTTTTGTACAAAGTGTCTCAAAGGTTGATATAATTTTTCTACACTCCTCTACAAAGTCCACGCCAAAGGAAACCAACAGAAAACACTTGCCTTAAATGCCTTTTTTTGTAGTTCTGTCATTATTTTTAGTAGTTGTAGCTATATCAGCATGTCACACATTTGCATATACCCACCTACTGGCTGCTTTAGCCCACCCCCCCTCAAAGATAAGTTAGGTAAATAAGTTCGCTATGTTGAGGAGATACTGTTTTTTAACCATACAACATCTGATATGATCCTCTAGGGACTTTTGCAGCATTCGTGGAGTGGGTGTATTGGGGATCTTTGTTCACCGTCTACCCAGCTGATGAGGACATGACCAGCCTGACTCTGGACACAGAGACCAGCCAGACCTTAGCCACGGCCATCATGGAGCCTGAGCCAACCGCAGACACAGAGCCCAAGCATGCCGCGATACCAGCTGACGGCTGAGCTTATCGTCGCCCCGGAGCCCAGCAGAGAGCCTGACTGAGTGTGTGAGCCGGCAGCAACGTCTGTCAAGGAGGGCATCATCGTGGAGTTTGATGACATGGAATGGTGCCTGCCCATAGTCCCGCCACTGAGGGTGAGCTGTACCTGGTCCCTGTAAAATGGGTTATTCCCTAAAGTCTCCTGTCGCCGCTGGTCTCGCCCAGCTCCAAGTCTCCTGCGTCTTCAATGGTCTCGGCAAGCGCCAAGTCTCCTGCGCCTCCAATGGTCTCGCACAGGTATAAGGCTCCTGCATCTCCTATGGTCTCACGCAGGTCTAAGGCTCCTGTGTCTCCAATGGTCCCGCCCCAGCTCCGAGTCTCCTGGGTCTCCAATGGTCTCGCCTAGCTCCAAGTCTCCTGGGTCTCCAATGGTCTCGCCCAGCTCCAAGTCTCCTGCATCTCCAATGGTCTCGCACAGGTCCAAGTCTCCTGGGTCTCCAATGGTCTCGCCCAGCTCCGCCTCTCCTGAGTCTCCAATGGTCTCACCTAGCTCCACGTCTCCTGGGTCTCCAATGGTCCTGTCCAGCTCCAAATCTCCTGGGTCTCCAATGGTCTCACCCAGCTCCAAGTCTCCTGCGTCTCCAATGGTCTCGCCCAGCTCCAAGTTTCCTGGGTCTCCAATGGTCTTTCCCAGCTCCAAGTCTCCTGCGTCTCCAATGGTCTCGCCCAGCTCCAAGTCTCCTGTGTCTCCAATGGTCTCGCATAGGTCCAAGTCTCCTGGGTTTCCAATGGTCCCGCCCAGCTCCGCGTCTCCTGGGTCTGCAATGGTCTCGCCTAGCTCCACATCTCCTGGGTGTCAAATGGTCCCGCCCAGGTCCACATCTCCTGGGTCTCCAATAGTCTCACCCAGCTCCAAGTCTCCTGCGTCTCCAATGGTCTCGCCCAGCTCCAAGTCTCCTGAGTCTCCAATAGTCCAGCCCGGCTCAAAGTCTCATTTTGTCGCTGATGGTCCCAGCCAGCCTCCCTTTCCTGCATCCTCTACCTAAGTCAGCCAGTTCCACTGCCACTTCTCTACTGGCTCCCTTCAGCCTCTCAGCTCTCCACCTGTTTCCCTTGTTAGTTTCCTTGGTTACTGATTATGTTACACACCTGTTTCAGTTCAGTTCATTTTTCAGCAAAAAATGCAGTCTCTGGAGACACCCCAGGCTCCAAAAACAGCACCAAAAACAAACTGGGCTAACCCGCACCACGAAACATAACAAACTGTTCCAGCCAATAACCGACAAGAAGGATTTGGGGATGGGGTTTGGGGGTTTAGTGCACGGATGAGGAGGAGGGAGGGTCTAGCTAGCCTCCGTTTTGTTTGACAATACTTTAAACTTCAACAAGAAGTGACGTCACCCGACATCGCTTAGAGCTCCTTTAAAGGTGTTTATTCTTACAGAAAACAGTCCATCAAGTTACAGTATTTGTAAACAAAAAAGCCAGGAAGAGTAAAATATATGTATGAATGTATATATGTCAAATCAAAAATACATAAAGTTACTAGAAAACATCAAAAAGTCTTATCATGTTCAAAACTTCTTTTTTTGGGGTAGGGAAGCAGAATTGAAACACTCTGGTAGATGCACTGGAAGGGAAACATTTTTAAGTAAATCCTTATTAGAATCGTTCCCTTTCGAGGGAACTCGGACTGCGTCGAATGACACTTTGGGGGAACGCCCCTCAGCTAGGGCTGCTCGATTATGGAAAAAATCATAATCACGATTGATTATGATTTTGGTCAGTATTGAAATCACGATTATGTAACACGATTATTTCACATGACTGGGAACGTGTTGCATTTATTAAAAGACACCTTTCAACAACTCTTAAAAAAATCTAAATTTGAACATTTATTGTACTTTTTGAACTATTAAACAGACCTGCAAACTCACAAGTGGTGAAAAAGATTACCTGTTTACAAAGTAATTTGTAGTAGGGGGTCACCAGGGCATTATTTACCTCAATAAATGACAATTTATTAAACCTTACTAAATATGTTTTATGTCAAATTCTTACATTTGATCAAATTCAGTTTTAATAAAAAGGTCTGTTATCCATTAATTTAATTTACACTGCAAAATTACAACTGTAAAAATATTATGAGATTAATGATTAAACAAATAATGAAATAAAAATAAAATCAATGATACCTTTAAACAATAAATCAATAGGTGGCGACATGGGACCGTCTTAATAAATGAATCGAGTCATTAATTAAAACGATTCGTTCAAAATAATGAATCATTCAGTAAAAAAAAACACAGCGCTTAGTGTTGCTTTTCTTTTGTAACTATTTTCGTCGGTGAAATAGAACCAAACCAGTCAATACTGCGTCTAAAATGTAAGTTACTACATATAAACTAGGCTAACGTTACTTTTTTCTGATATTATAGAACAGCTCTTTGTCGTGTTATGTTACTTAACTATATCATATATTATAAAATAAAAAAATCTCAACATTTCTACCTCAGTATGTTTCTTCTGTTTTTTGTGTGAGCTGTTAGGCTGATGAGTGTTGGGGCTCATGGCAGCAGCGTCCAACATTATTCCATTTGGCCTGCTGCACATGAGGGCCCTCCAGTGGTTGATCTTCCCGAAGGGGAACCCGTTCCGCATGATCAGGGTTACGCGCAGATGCCTTCGTTCCCTATCTATGTGGAAAAAAGCTTGGTTTCTGTCCCAAGGTCCAGTGTTTGTAGCGTCATGTTGCCGGAAAATCGTTTCGTGATGCCTCCCTCACGGGGTGGGGCGGGGTCATGGACGGCCGCTTTACGACAGGCTTATGGCAGGACCAGATCATTCCTCCTGGCACATAAACTGCCTGGAGATGTTGGCGGTGTTCCGGGCTCTGACGAGCTTCCTGCCGGACCTCAAAGGTCATCATGTCCTTGTGAGGTCAGACAATATGTCGGTAGTGGCCTATATAAACCATCAGGGGGGTCTGAGGTCTCGCCCTCTATGCAGACTGGCGCATCAGATCCTCCTGTGGTCCCAGGGGAAAATGTTATCTCTAAGAGCAACATACATCCCAGGGAGTCAAAATCAGTGAGCAGACATCCTGTCGAGACAGGGGCTGAGGCCCGGGGAATGGAGACTCCACCCCGAGGTTGTGGAGTCAATATCTCAGAGGTTCAGCCCAGTAGAAGTGGACATATTCGCGTCTCGAGAGATGACCCACTGTCCACTGTGGTTCTCCCTCACTCATCTAGCCCCGCTGGGGTTGGATGCCATGGTGCAGACGTGGCCGAGGCTGCGTCTGTATGCATTTCCCCCGATCGCTCTGCTCCCGGGAGTTCTAGTGAGGGTCCGTCGCGACGGGATCAGTCTACTGCTGGTAGCCCCATTGTGGCCACCCCGAGTATGGTTCTCAGACATTGTATCACTCCTAGACTGCTCTTCTTGGGAGATTCCCCTCAGGAGGGACCTGCTGACACAGGCAGAGGGCTCAATATTTCACCCTCGGCCCGAGCTATGGAAGCTGTGGGTCTGGCCCCTGAGGGGGCACAGTACCTAGAGGCCGGCCTATCAGCTGGAGTAGTGGAGACCATACTCAGCTCTAGAGCTCCCTCCAAGAGGAAATTGTACGGCTTAAAGTGGAATGTCTTTACCAATTGGTGTAGAGAGCGTGAGGTGGATCCAGTTAACTGCCCTGTGGCTTCAGTTCTGGAGTTCCTCCAAGATCGCTTTTCAGCTGGTCTTACCCCGTCCACACTCAAGGTGTACGTGGCTGCCATTGCGGCTTTCCACGCTCCTCTGGGTGATGGACCTCTGTGGAGACAGCAGTTGGTCGTTCGTTTCCTCCGTTGGGCTTGGAGGATGAGACCTGCGGCTCGTACCAGGGTTTCCACATGGCCGAGGCCCCCTGAAGGTGGTTTTTCTGTTGGCCATTACTTCTCTGAGGAGGGTAGGAGATCTCTAGGCGCTCTCTATATCTAACGAGTGCCTGGAGTTTGGTCCAGGCGACATTAAAGCCATCCTACATCCTAGGCCTACGGCCTACGGTTCTGCAGGTTTTCATCCTCCACCTCACGTGACGGCGGATGAGGAGAGACTTCATCTGCTCTGCCCTATCAGAGCTCTAAAAATTTACATTCAGAGGTCCTCTTCATGGCGGAAGTCAGACCAGTTACTGGCAACTGGATTGTCCATGCTATTTCCTTGGCCTACCAGGTGCGCAATCTGCCTTCACCTTTGGCCGTGAGGGCTCATTCAACCAGAGGCATGGCGTTCTCTAGAGCCCTCCTCTCGGGGGCCCCAATCCAGGAAGTCTGCGAGGCAGCAGGATGGGCCACCCCACACACCTTTATTAGGTTTTACAGTCTGGACATCCCGTCTACGCCTGGCACTCTTGTGCTCTCGTGCCTAAGTGTGCCTGTGAGCAGCTTCACACTAGGACAAGCAGGGCGCGTTGTGATATAGTGGGTACTCGTTCCCCCAAAGTGTCATTTGACGCAGTCCGAGTTCCCTCGAAAGGGAACGTCCTCGGGTTACGACTGTAACCCTTGTTCCCTGAGAAAGGGAACGAGGACTGCGTCCCTTTGCCAAGCCTTCCCCTGCCTGGGAGTGCTTGCTTCAGCACAGAAGCTGACATCTCATGTGTGCCGGCATCCTATATAGCTTCCACTTGTATGCCGTCACACATTATGTCATGACGCAACACCAATCAGAGATTGGCTTAGTTTCATTCATTCTTCAGAGGCGCTACGCTGAGGGGCGTTCCCCCAAAGTGTTATTCGACGCAGTCCTCGTTCCCTTTCTCAGGGAACAAGGGTTACAGTCGTAACCCGAGGACGTTTTTTGTTGTTTGTTTTTTGTCTGTATTCCTTATTCCAATTAATGTTCTGTTCACACTGCAGCGGATCTCTCATCCACACTAGTGTTGTCTGAGTGATATAACTCTGCATGAATTGCAATCTACTGAAGTGTGTCTAAAAAAGATGCCTCCTGAATTTCTCTCCCACAGACACATAAAGCGTTGGATTTAGGCAGCTGTGTGAGTAAGCCAAAACTTCTGTGATCTGAAGACTTTGTATGGATCCCAACAGTAGAAGAAGACCACCATAGCCACAATGACTAGACGCATGGCCTGCCTCCTGGAGGAGCGAACTGTCCTCTTCAGAATGAGTACCAAAATCCAGTCACAATAAGTGGGAGAATTAAACCCATGACATTCATTTTAAAGATACCAATAATACTGCATGTATGATTAGAAGTTTGATCATCTATTGTATAATATGTATAATACTTTTTATTATTATTTTTTGTGGTTTTGAGAACATCAACTCAGGAAACAAAAACAGTAATGATGCATATTACCAAACTGGCTAAGATCCTGTTTCAGACTTTCAAAGCAAACACAGGATGAACTTCAGCTAAGTATTGATCAACACTCAGGACAATCAGTACAATGTAGAATATCCCACTATAGAATCCAATGTGGTAGACACTGAGGACCATAATGCACATAACATCTCCAAAGATCCACTGGTCTGTGGCAGAGTGTGTGCCAGGAAGGGCAGAGAGGAGACCAGCAGCAGGTCAGCTATAGCCAGGTTCAGGAGACAGATGTCGGTCATGCTTCTCAGTTTGACTCCCATCAAGAGCACCCAGACCACCAGTATGTTACCCAGAAAGCCCACCACAAAAAACAGGGAGTACAACACAGGGTACTCATCGTATAAGTCAGAATAATCATATTGTGCAGTAGTATCAGAACTTCGTCCATTCACACTTGAACAGGGGAACAATACTATAAGCAAAGCAGAGATCCTCCTTGAATTGTGACAAATTAATTGGAATATGACCTCACCTGGACGATCCTTGATAATTTAGATCAAGGGTGCTGTTGGTTATCATTCCTTTCTGTGGTGGCTGTGCAGTGGTCCTGTTAATGACAAAGAGAAGAGGCAAAGAAACTTATTTAGTGCAAATGGATCTTCAATGAACACTGTACTATCATCAACTGAATCAACACTGAACTGACTTAAGCTGAATAATTACACTATTATCTTCTATAGAGTTGCTTTATAGTTTAACTGAGTTTTCTTAGTAACTAATGACAACATTCACACTTTTACTGAACTAAATTGAATCAACATTGAACTCAATTGAGCTTAATAATGACACTTTTGTCTTTTTAGAGCGGCTTTACAGCTGAAATTGTATTTGTTTCATAATTAAGGTACATTGCAACATCAGTACTGATTTTTTGTATTACTGTGAATCTGCATTGAAACAATCTATTGTATAAAGTGCTATATGAATAAATGTGACTTGACTTAATCAGAACAACACTTATCAGGTATTAATGGCTCTCATTCATGGCTTCTGTCCTGTGCTGCTCGACACTAGAAAGAAATGAATGATACGTTGTATATTTTGATTGATTAATGTGAGCCGTTCGTAAAGAAATCTATATGTTTGAAAACAGAATAGCTTGTGTATACATAGACTGTTGTCAGTCTCAGTGTTTATTTTCTGTTGTCTGAACTACATTTGGACAGGGGTGTGAAGTAACGAATTACAAATACTCACGTTACTGTAATTAAGTATTTTTTTTCAGAAATTGTACTTTTTACTTTTTTGTAATTTTACTTTTACTTGAGTACATTTTAAGTGATGTATCGGTACTTTTTCTCCGCTATTTTCCTTCTGTTTGTGGTCGTTACTCCTTACATGCTTGTTTTAATTTTATTTTATTTTTATCCATCAACGTGATTGGATCGAGTAATTGGTCTCGTGACTGTCATCAAATCAAATTAAGCATAGAAAACTGTAACCGCCTATTCCTGCTGTTACTCGTGACTGCTGTGGAAGTGTATTCTTCACGCATCAATTCAATCCAGATATCAGCGTCTTCCTCTAATATGCTAAGGTAGGCCTACATTTCTGCTTAATGATATTTATATAGGCTGGCCTGTCTACAGGGCCTAACATTTGGTCTGAGGTTGGGGGTATTGGGTGACGAGTTCATAATGCGGTGAATTCCCGCTCCCATTTAATTCACAATCACATTATAGAGAGACGCGCGTCACGATCTCGCGCTCGCCATGCCGCCAGATTCAGAATCAGTGCACTCTATGAACCATGGTGTTAACTTGAACTGCATTTCTGGCAGTGCGTGACTACAGCTCGTTAATAAACAACGTTTTTTGATTTATCCATTATACAATCCGTCTTCATTTGGCAAGTGCATTTGCGCAAAAACATTTTTCATGTTCAACTTTTGTTTTTTTGTGTGTGGATGCTGCTGATAAAACAGCTTCACCGAGACTACAAAGAGACATGCATTTGTGTGTGTGTGTGTTTGTTTCTTTTGTAAAAGTTTCCTGGATATAACTTCCCTAATGCACAATTTTCCTTACTTATATTATCAGCATTACAATGTGAGTACATGTAGCCGTGTAAAATGTAAGGGATGATGTCACCCTTATAGAACAATGTGCATTTATGTTTAAATTGTAAAATATTTAATAGCATGGAATTAAAGTGTGTAATTAGTGTTAGCTCACTATCTTAGCCTTTTTCAGTGCATTAGGTGAGGTAATCTGATAATATTAGTGATTCTCATTTATCAAAACACTAACATTGGTACCGTTTTGGAGAGAAATTGGGTATTTTTTAATCTCTCTATTTAACCCATCTCATGGTGTGTGATGCTGAATTATCATATGAGTTTCTAAGGGTTTTTGAATTATTAGCACAGTTATGAATATTGATATTTTATGTGCAACAAAATATAATGTGAATTACAGTATGTGCATTTTTTTTAAATTTATAAATTGTAGTGCACATTGTTTATTATAAGGGGTAGAATCCACAGCTCAGTACTGACTACTCACTACTCATGAGTACTTTTAAATAAGCTACTTTTTTACTCTTACTCAAGTAGATTTTTGGACAAGTACTTTTTACTCTACTCACACTACATTTTTTGGAATGTAATGGTACTTTTACTTGAGTACTCTTTCCACCACTGCATTTGGAGATAAAGTTTAGTCTTACCTCAGTAATGCAGCTGTATAATTCATAATCAGAGAACCAGAGGCGTTCTTACTGTATTAGACAAACAGGGAAACAGACGTTAGAATAATGCTGCAAATAGATCTTAAGGCACTAGTACAAAATGTCGTAGGGTAGCTTAAGCATCTCCTTAGCACTGTTTGATTGACATAAGCGGCAGCCAATGAGCATGAAGCCTGATTATTAAAGGCTTGGTCTGTGATCATTGGTGTTGTCACCCTTGTGCGTGTGCTTACGTGTAAGCTGGTTGTGTCGAATCCATGCAGTTGTAGGGCTGTTCCAGAAAGCAGGTTAAAAAAACATGCCTGGTAAGTTAACTGGTAAGTAAACAGAAAACCTCAACTTTCAGTTACAGAAACTGAGGTAACTTTCAGGGTGTGTAAGTAGCCATAGCAACTTACTGTCTGAACAAAACCTGCAGGTATTTGGCGCATATGTACCCTTTCGACGAGGCTCCAGTGATTCTGACTGCACATATTAGACATAATATAATATTATATAATTTACAGTATAAAACATTAAACATTAACATAAACCAATGGATATTTTTTTTACCTTACAAAAAAAAAATGATAATGGCAGATATTGAGGCCATTTTTAAATATTCCTTGGAATTGCTGAAGAGGATCAGGCAATCTGGTCCGCTAAGCCTTTGGCTGAGAAAGATCTTAAGAAAAGCAGGGATAGCATGGAGACCAAATAGGAAAGGAGGATGTAGAGGGGGTAACATATTGGACAAGATTAAGACTGGTTAGCGGTAGATTTAACCTCACTTGACCCCAATTGTTTGGATTTAGGAATGGAGACATATCATAATCACAAGATGAAGATGAAGACTGACAACAAGATTACAAAAACGGTTTTATTAAACTAGAAGGCAGGAGGTGTAACACTGTGCACTAAAAAACAAATAACAACTGTCCACTGAAGCGTGAGAAAGGAGGAACTTGAATACACAATCTTCATGTCTTGTTCCTTGATCTAGCCAATGTCTGTGGTTCAGTCCCTGATTCAGCTGCCAACTACAATCACAAATCTAGTGAAACATTACTTCCAGGATCTACTGTTATGCCTTACAACATCAGGCCACAAGTTGGCAACTACTGGAGGTAGGCATCATGGCGGGGTGCACCATCTCCTCATTGGCCTTCACGATGGCAATGGAGATCATTATTAGAGCCTCGAAATGGGTTGTGGGAGGAGAACGACTACAATGTAATCAGAAGTTACCACCAATTCGAGCCTATATGGATGATCTAACAACACTCACAAAAACTGTCCCCTGTACCAAGAGATTGCTGGAGAAACTTCATCAGAATATAACATGGGCGAGGATGAAGTTAAAGCCCAATAAGTGCAGAAGCATCTCCATTGTGAAAGGCCAAGTCACAAACCAAAGATCTCATGTCGGTGGAATACCTGTCCCAGGTGTCTCAGAAATGCAAGTAAACAGCTTGGTGAGATGGTATGATGTGATGCTCAAAGAAACCGAGCAGTTTCAACGACTAAAAAATTATACCAGCATGTACAGGTCCTTCTCAAAAAATTAGCATATTGTGATAAAATTCATTATTTTCCATAATGTAATGATAAAAATTAAACTTTCATATATTTTAGATTGATTGCACACCAGCTGAAATATTTCAGGTCTTTTATTGTTTTAATACTGATGATTTTGGCATACAGCTCATGAAAACCCCAAATTCTTCTCTCAAAAAAATAGCATATTTCATCCGACCAATAAAGTAAGTGTTTTTAATACAAAAAAGTCAACCTTCAAATAATTATGTTCAGTTATGCACTCAATACTTGGTCGGGAATCCTTTTGCAGAAATGACTGCTTCAATGCGGCGTGGCATGGAGGCAATCAGCCTGTGGCACTGCTGAGGTGTTATGGAGGCCCAGGATGCTTCGATAGCGGCCTTAAGCTCATCCAGAGTGTTGGGTCTTGCGTCTCTCAACTTTCTCTTCACAATATCCCACAGATTCTCTATGGGGTTCAGGTCAGGAGAGTTGGCAGGCCAATTGAGCACAGTAATACCATGGTCAGTAAACCATTTACCAGTGGTTTTGGCACTGTGAGCAGGTGCCAGGTCGTGCTGAAAAATTTAATCTTCATCTCCATAAAGCTTTTCAGCAGATGTAGGCATGAAGTGCTCCAAAATCCCCTGATAGCTAGCTGCATTGACCCTGCCCTTGATGAAACACAGTGGACCAACACCAGCAGCTGACATGGCACCCCAGACCATCACTGACTGTGGGTACTTGACACTGGACTTCAGGCATTTTGGAATTTCCTTCTCCCCAGTCTTACTCCAGACTCTGGCACCTTGATTTCCGAATGACATGCAAAATTTGCTTTCATCCGAAAAAAGTACTTTGGACAACTGAGCAACAGTCCAGGTCAGGCGCTTCTGCCACTGTTTCTGGTTCAAAAGTGGCTTGACCTGGGGAATACGGCACCTGTAGCCCATCTCCTGCACACGCCTGTGCACGGTGGCTCTGGATGTTTCTACTCCAGACTCAGTCCACTGCTTCCGCAGGTCCCCCAAGGTCGGGAATCGGTTCTTCTCCACAATCTTCCTCAGGGTCCAGTCACCTCTTCTCGTTGTGCAGGGTTTTTTGCCACACTTTTTCCTTCCCACAGACTTCCCACTGAGGTGCCTTGATACAGCACTCTGGGAACAGCCTATTTGTTCAGAAATTTCTTTCTGTGCCTTACCCTCTTGCTTGAGGGTGTCAATGATGGCCTTCTGGACAGCAGTCAGGTCGGCAGTCTTACCCATGATTGTGGTTTTGAGTAATGAAACAGGCTGGGAGTTTTTAAAAGCCTCAGGAATCTTTTGCAGGTGTTTATAGATAATAAGTTGATTCAGATGATTAAAATACTGATGATTTTGGCATACAGCTCATGAAAACCCAAAATTCCTATCTCAAAAAATTAGCATATCATGAAAAGGGTCTTTAAACAAGCTATTAACTGCTCGTTTAAAGACCCTTTTCATGATATGCTAATTTTTTGAGATAGGAATTTTGGGTTTTCATGAGCTGTATGCCAAAATCATCAGTATTAAAACAATAAAAGACCTGAAATATTTCAGTTGGTGTGCAATGAATCTAAAATATATGAAAGTTTGATTTTTATCATTACATTATGGAAAATAATGAACTTTATCACAATATGCAAATCTTTTGAGAAGGACCTGTACATGGAGCGCATCAACAAGACCTTGTTGCCAGGAAATCTCAAGTTATGGTGCTTTCAGTTTGGCATACTTCCAAGACTCCCAAGACTGTGTATGAGATCCCCATCACCAAGGCTGAAAAGTTGGAACGGCTGATAAGCACACAGCTGAAGCAGTTGCTTGGAATTCCACTTTGTTTAAGTTCTGTCTGACTTTATGGACATGGCAAGTTGGAATTACCAATCACAGGGCTTGTGGGAAAGTTCAAATGCACCAAAGCAAGGCTCGTCATGACCCTAACTGAATCTGAGGATGCTGTCATTCCAACAGCGGCCCCCCGGGTGGCAGCAGGAAGGAAGTGAACTCCATCTGAAGCTGTTCAGAGTGCAAAGTCTGCGAATCACTTCAGAAATGTGGTTGGACAAGTACAGCATGGGTGGGCAGGGTTCGGACTCATCCCAAAAACTCCACTGTGGCATAAAGCAACATCAGTGCAGAAGAGGCAGCAAGTGGTAGAAGAAGTCAGGTGACAGGAGGAGGGAGAGTGACATGCCAAAGCCATCTCAATGGCCAAGCAAGGGAGATGGACCAATTGGGAGGGTTTGGAGAAGAAAGAGCTCAGCTGGCGTGACATCTGGCAGATGGAGGGAATTTTGTCCATCCTGAGTTTTATCCATCCTGAGTTTTGTCATCAGAGCCACATACGACCTGCTACCCTCCCCCCAAAATCTGAAAGAGTGGTAAGGAGAAGATCCCGCCTGTTCCCTGTGTTAAGTACCTGCAACCCTAAGGCACATTCTATCAGGGTGCACTACAAGTCTCACCCAAGTGCACTATTGGCTGCATAACCAAGTACTCAGAGAGCTGCCATCAATACTGGAACAGAAACGAACCACCACAAACAATCTCCCACAAACATCGGCAGGAAAGGTCAACTTCACAAATTTCGTACCAGCTGGCCAACATCAAAAGCATAGTACAACACTTAAGGATGCAAGCATCCTGCAGTCAGCGCGGGTTTGGAAATTGGAAATGGACCTTGGTAAGAAGCTTGTGTATCCCCCAGAATGGCTGGAAGACCAGCATCTTCCCAGTAGAGGTGGATGCAGGGGAGTTGTTGCCACATCTACCGCCAGTTAGCTGAAAAAAAAATAGTTCTACCAGAAAGACTTGGGAGGCAAAATACCTTAACAGGTATACATTTATTAACAGCCCAGCAAGTATATATTATGATATGAAGTTCTTTGGCATAGGCCCTGTATGTAACTCGTATTCCGAGGGTACGGAATCTGCATTTCCTGCCAGAAGATGAATGCAGGAGCGCAGTGACCCCCAAAAATAGGTGGAAGAATAATTCCACTGGGACGGAGCCCACCCCCAAAGAACAGTAAATAAAAGTATTACCACCTATCGTGTATCCTGTCGATCATAAAACATAGAAAGTAAAAAGAGTTAACAGAAAATATGCATGTTGAAACATGGAACGTGGAATGCCTCATAGGCTGATAGGTTAATTAGTAAAGAGGGCCACTTTCATCATTGTGGAAAACAGTGAACCTGCAAGGTACTATGTGAAGACGTGTATTTGCATTTATTATGCATTTTTATATTTTCTGCTGCTGTATTTACATTTATACATTTATAAATTTGGCTGACACTTTTATCCAAAGCGACTTACATTACATTTCAAGATACACATTTACATTCTTATTAGAACCAATTACCTTAGCGTTATAAATTCCAACTCTCTACTGTTTGAGCTACATGAAAGATGTGTTGAAGGGAAGCGAAGAGCAGGAGAAAAGTGGAACATTAAAATGAAAATGAGGGCTAGCACAGCATAGAGACAAGCCATTGAAAGCCACAAGCCGTGATAGACCACACATAGCAATGGACCACACAGGGCCAGGCCACTATGGACCACACAGAGACAAAGCCACTATGGACCACACAGAGACAAGACTGTGACAGAAAACACTGAGACAAGGCCGCGATGGACCACAGAAAGCCAGGCCACTATAGACCACACAGAGACAAGGCCGTGATAGACCGCACAGAGCCCAGGCAAGGACAAGGCAACAATATGCCACAAGGCCATGGTAGACCACACAAAACCTATACCCCAGACAGCCACAAAAGGCATAAAGGACAAGGCAACGATCTGCCACAAGGCCACTAAAGGCCATACTGAGCAGAGGTCGCACAGAGACAACTGCCACTTGGCCACACGGAACCAAGATGCTAAGGGCCACGAGGCCACAATGGCCATTTTTTACATACAGCACAAGGCAACGATATGCCACAAGGCCTCGAAGACCCACACAGAGGCAAGGCCCGCTGGGCCACAAGTAGGGCTGGGACGGTTACCGCATTACCGCAATACCGCGGTCACGTGACCCCTACCGCGGGTCTGTGCTCGTCACCGTCATCACCGCAAAAAATAAATAAAAAATTGCCTGCCCATGTGCACGTTTTGTCTAATTACATGGATTCATTGATTCTAATGACTTGGATTGAGTCTAGTGACATTGTGTCTAACATGGACTCAAGGTTTTCTAAACAAAACTCATCATCATCAAAAGATGGAGCAAATCCGACCTTTCACGAGTTGGGGAGCGGAAGGTTTTATGACACATAATAACATTCCATTCATATTGACTATTAGGCCTGTATGCGAGAGTACATGTGTAATGTCTCTTGTAGCCTATAATTTGAATTCTATTTTGCTAAAGCATTAAAATACAGGCGGTCAGGCGCATGACCCAAAACAGGACCTCAGTTTTTAATTGCACGTATTTAACACGATTCTCTCACGTGGTTGAGCTGCGCAGCCGACAATAGCGGGTAGGTAGATAGGCAACTATTCCATCGAAACATGGCAGAGAGGGCTAACTTGGTGGCAAAGCCAAATGTCACGTCGCCAATATGGGCACATTTTGGCTTTGAACCAGACGAAAAAGGACTTCCAAAAAATTTGGATGAGCCCATTTGTAGAATTTGCCACAAAATGACACCGGTATCACGCTCAAATACTTCCAACCTTGAGGACGCATCTCCGAATCCATCATCCGGCAACATATGCTGCCCCTGGCAGCACCACGAGTGCTTCGTCTGAAGATCGGCCTACAACCTCAGGGACGACAGGTGGGGATCGCAGATTCATTTGCTAAAGGGACTAAGTACCAACGTGACAGCCATCGGTGGCGAACCCTGACGGATAGCGTGACCAGGCTTCTGGTGGAGGAAAAGTTGCCATTTAACTTAGTCGAGAAGCCAGCCTTTAAGGCGATGCTACAGGCCTTTGACAAACAATATGTCCCCCCTGACAGAAAATACTCTTAAAAAAAGGCAGTACCAGAGAAGTATGTGAAAATGAAGGACAGTTTGACTCGCAAGTTAAAAGACGCGGACCATTTTTCTCACAACAGATATGTGGTCAAGCGTTAATATGATGCCCTATATGAGCGTGACCATTCATTACCTGAACACCAACTGGGAGCTGAAGTCAAGGTGTTTGGAGACCTCATTCATGCCAGAAAGTCACACAAGTGATAACCTGTCCGAGGCTCTGCAATCTGCTCTTAAAGAATGGTCTCTGGATGAGAAGAGGTTGGTTTGTGTCACTAGTGATAACGGAGCCAACATTGTGGCTGCGGTGAGGAAACTTGGATGGGGATGGCTACCATGCTTCGGTCACAACCTCCATTTAGCCGTCACCAACTCCATGAAAGCAGAAAAAGAACGCACCGTCGGGCCATGGGTTTGTGTCGAACGCTGGTGACCACTTTCTCCCATAGCTGGCAAAAGAAACAACGGCTTCAGAAAGAACAAACTGAGCTGGACCTGCCTCAGCGCTCCTTAGTACTGGTAAGTTTTAACTCTCTTCCAACAGCGATTTAATAAAGACTTTGTTTAATTAAATAGCCTTCGTTAAATAGCCTTGAACCACTGAGAAAAAAGCGGACACGAGATATGTAAATTAATATAAATATGTAGGCTAATAAAATATAAATAATATTTATATTATTATAAGTACTATACAATCACGCTAGTGTGAGCAGCTTTGTTAAATTAAATAAGACTTCGTTAAATAGCCTTGAACCACTGAGACAAAATAGGACACGAGATATGTAAATTAATATAAATATGTAGGCTAATAAAATATAAAAAATATAAATAATATTTATATTATTATAAGTACTATACAATCACGCTAGTGTGAGCAGCTTTGTTAAATTAAATAAGACTTTGTTAAATAGCCTTGAACCACTGAGACAAAAGCGGACACGAGATATGTAAATTAATATAAATATATAAATATGTAATAAAAAAAAATATAAATAATATTTATATTATATAAGTATCTAATATACAATCACGGTAGTGTGAGCAGCGACACTGTTAAATTAAATAGACTTCGTTAAATAGCCTTGAACCACTGAGACAAAAGCGCACACAATATATATTTAAATTAATAAAAATATGTACGTATGTTATAAAATACAAAAATATAAATAATATTTATATATTTTATATATATATATATATATATATATATAATATAAAAATATGTAAATTTGAATCATGTTATTATATTAAAGCATAGTCTATCCTAAATGTGTTTTAATTTGTTCACAGGATTGCCCCACCAGGTGGGGAACAAAGCAAAAAATGATAGCGCGCATTCTTGAGCAAAGCACTGCTATTCGGAGGGTTTTGGATGACCGGCGCACTCAACACCTAATTCCGACGTGGCAGGACATGGAGGTCATTGAATCGGTGAATGCAGGTCTGAAAAATTTTGCCAATTTCACAGATGCACTGTCTTCTGAGCGAGCAGTGACTGCATCCTCTTTGAAACCGCTGCTGCAGCTAGTCACCGAGGATCTGTTACTCCCAGCTGAGGAGGACACCCAATTGACGCGCATTCTGAAAGAAAAAATGTCTGCCGTTTTGATGGAAAAATACAGTGCACCCTCAACTCAACAACTATTGGCAAAGACCGCGTTTGTCGACCCTAGGTATAAGGACATTGACCTTGATGACGAGGTGAAGGATGAGCTCATGGAGGAGATGATGGATGTGCCCGAAGAGCAGCGTGATAACGGTGATGGAGAGGGAGCAAGTGCACCCAACCCTCCCAAAAAACCGAATCTGGCGGACTTACTTGGGAAAAGAAAAGAAAAAACATCTACTCCGATCCCCAAGAGAATTCGTGTAGACACAGAGATCAGAAGTAGTCTAATTTGCGGTTTACCGCTATACCGCGAGAATTTCTTGCTTTTAAACCGCGGTAAGAAAAAATCCATACCGCCCCAGTCCTAGCCACAAGGCCGCTAATGCCACACAGAAACAAGACACTCATAGACAAGGCCGCTAGGCCACACAGAACCTAAGCCCTGAAGGACCATACTGCCAGCGATAGGCACAAAGGACAAGACAACAATATGCCACAAGGCTTTGGTGGCTGAAAAGTGGCTGCCTTGATCCTGAAGGGGTGTCCAGTATACTGGGAGGGAGATAGACTGTAGCTTTTGAGGACAGAAACTAAATGAGTCCTGAACCAGGCTTTAGAGGGTGGAGCTCTAATTTTAAGGAATTTATCATAGATGAGAAGGGACAGAAACTATCATTAATTTAGAAATTGTTCATTTGAAGGTAGATCCTTGAGAGTCATTCTTAGAGTGCTTAAGAAAGAGAGTAAAGAAATTAGGTGAAAAGTGTAAATCAGAAAAGGAAGGACCACGATTGAATTGATTGGTTACTGAAGATTAAATTGTTTGGTTACTGAAGTGAATTCCCCTGGATGGATTAATCCGTAAAGCAGTTAGAAACAGGCTTCTAGCAGAATATTAGTGTACGTGGAAAAGAGACCACTGTGGACGGAGATAATTAATCTTTGCGAAAAAGGCAAATTAAAAGGCAACCGTTTATCTGGGGAAATGCTAGAGGATTTAGCTAAACCTATGAGTAATAAGCTAACAGAATTAGCATTGAAAACACTTGGAATCCTTGATAAACTTTGATATCCTTGCGTAAAATTGAATACCTGTCTAACAATCTACTAATGGAGAAATTTAAATGATGATTTCCATAATATAGACGAGGAAGGAACTAGATGAATCTGGAAAGAATAGCAAAGCATTAAAAACAGAGACCAAACAGAAGTATACGCTTTTAAGGTAGAGGGAGCTATGCCTTAGTGAAGTATAGTCTAGCTGGATTGAGCAGATCATCTAATTTAGCAGGGTGATGGATCTGGGTTGGCTGAATGGCAAAGCCGTCTGAAGCCTGAAGACTAAAGCGCGAAAGCGCGTAGCTATGGCATTGCACTGGCCAGGAATGTCAAGTCAAGTCAAGTCATCATTTATATAGCACTTTTAACAATGTAGATTGTTTCAAAGCAGCTTTACAGAGATAAATATATAATTTAAGGTAACAGAGATTGGTTTGGTTTTATAGTGGTTCTTGAAAAATGTTTTTTCCAGCTAAAGTTAGTTTTGATTGATTCACTTCCGTCTAAATGATCATTTGTTATTAAATTAGGGGCCGCTAAGACGACACCGCTCTCTCTAAACAGACTTTAAACGTGAACCTGTGATAGACGCTGATGGCGTTCACACGCGCATTAAGAATTGATTCTATAGTTATGTGCGTTTGAATATATGTGCGCAGGTTTGTAATTCCTTACAAACCATGCCTAAACAAACTACTTGTCCTGTCTATAATTTTTGATGCAGAATTTTATTTTATCTTATCACTTTGGGTAGGTACGCGAACCGAAAAATTCCACAACGCTTTATCTGTAGAGTGGTATAGGGATCCTCCATAGGGAGAGGCTACTTGGCACTTCAGCACTGCATTGTCATCAGGTCCAGGCGAAAGTCCTTCGTCAGATCTGGAAACGGCCTGGATCCGGCAGGCACGATTATTCCAAAGTTTTGGTGCTAAATAGGAAAAGGATCTACCGCCAGCAGTCGATTTAGATATTCTAGGTATAATCAACTGGCCAGAACTTTGAGATCGCAATAGACGTGAAGGACTATAATGCGTTAAGAGCTCGCTCAAGTACTGGGGAGCAAAACCATTTAGTGCTTTGTAAGTAATCAGCAATATTGTAAAATTTATACAATGTTTAATAGGGAGCCAATGCAGTGTTGACAGAACCGGGCTAATATGGTCGTACTTCCTGGTTCTGGTAAGAACTCTAGCGGCTGCGTTTTGAACTAGCTGTAGTTCGTTTATTAAGCGTGCAAGGCAACCACCCAGTAGAGCATTACAATAATCTAGCCTTGATGTCATGAACGCATGAACTAGTTGTTCCTCATTTGTCAATGAGAGCATATGACGTAATTTAGATATATTTTTAAGATGGAAAAATGCGGTTTTACAGACACTAGACACGTGACTTTCAAATGAAAGATTGGTATCAAAGAGCACACCCAGGTTCCTAACTGACGACGAAGACTTAACAGAGCAGCCATCAAGTGTTAGACGGTATTCTAGGTTATTACGTGTGGAAGTTTTTTGTCCAATAATTAAAATCTCTGTTTTTTCAGAATTTAGTAGTAGGAAATTACTGATATCAACTATGCATTCCGATAATTTTGTGAATTGGTGAGTTTCGTTAGGTTTGGAAGAAATATAGAGCTGAGTATCATCAGCATAACAGTGAAAGCTAATTCCATGTTTCCTAATGATATCTCCTAAAGGTAGCATGTACAGAGTGAACAGCAGCGGTCCAAGTACTGAGCATTGTGGTACGCCATACTGAACTTGTGATCGATAAGACATCTCTTCATTTACTGCTACAAACTGATAGCGGTCAGATAAATATGATTTAAACCATGCTAATGCAATTCCACTAAAAAAGACAAAAAACAAAAAAAATACACTAAAAAATTAAAGACTACTGATTGCCAGATAAACGTCTCAGGAATAGCATGATCGTCTGACAAGAAGATCTGCTTTAGTGATGCAACCGTGCTTCGTTAGCACATACAACATATATGTGTCACAGTGTTGGGTTTGTGTTCCCCAGGTGTCCACTAGATGTCCTCCTTCCTCACAGTGTCATTCACTTCATGAACTACATTTCCCACGATCCTTTGCTTATCATTGCACTCAGCTGTTCCTCATCACTGATCATTGCACTCAGCCATTTCCCCATTATCATTGACAATTCCCTGTGTATATAACCCTGTCTGTTTCAGTGTGTGTCACAGAGTCCTTGCATTTATCACGCCACTTCTGATGTCCTGTTTTCCTTGCTTCTTGTTTTGTTTCCTGTGTATGTTGGATTGCCTTTGGATTTTGACCCTTGCTTGGACTTGTTTACGATTTTGGATTACCCTCAAACAGTGTTGGGGGTAACTTATTACAAGTAACTTGAGTTACGTAATCAGATTACTTTTTCAAGTAACTAGGAAAGTAACGCATTACTTTTTCAATTTACAACAAAATATCTGAGTTACTTTTTCAAATAAGTAACGCTAGTTACTTTTTCACATTTATTGACTGACAGCTCTCCTGTCCCCATGTTGAGAGAAATAAAGTGAGGTGTTGTGTGCATTTGCATTGAACATGCATTTACTCATCTCACTTGCACAAAAACATTCAGTATTCCTCAAAATGAATAAAAACAGTCAAATGCAATCTCAGAATTTTGTGCAAAAGTTTTATAATTAACTATGTTAAATTACACAAATATACTTTATGTATTTAATCTCACTTTATTAACCAATGTCTTTGCTGCTGACCTACAATGATCTAATTCAACCATACTAATAAGCAAAAATGACTTTAGATTAGGTTTAGAAATAAGAGTGTTGAACTTCTTTCTCATGTATCCTATTGTTATTTAATCAAGAACAGCAGCAGCTGAAAGGTTTGTTTGAGCGGAGCCCTCTACTGTACAGTAGTAAATATGCATTTCCTTCAGCCTTAGGCTTATTCATTTAACTTTTGATGTGAAAGGTCCTTAACAATTGGCAAAAATAGATTGTTTTAGCTGTTATTAAAAAACAAACAAACAAGCCCATGCAGGTGAGAAAAAGTAACGCAAAAGTAATGTAACGCATTACATTCCATAAAAAGTAACTAAGTAACGTACTTAGTTACTTTTTTGGGGAGTAACGCAATATTGTAATGCATTACTTTTAAAAGTAACTTTCCCCAACACTGCCCTCAAATAAACTACTGCTTTTGGATCTTGCCTTTTGTTTCCTGAGTGTGGATCGTGACAGAAGGACTCCGTCAAACCCAGATCCAGCGGTATGTTTTCGAATATCTCTTCCCCAGCCACCGAGCGGGAGAGAAGGGAGTTTTTTAAGGGGACCCGGTTGGTCAAGTTTTGCGGGTCCCGTGGAGGTCACAGTGGAGGAGGTAGTCGGGAGATGATCCCTGTTCTGGTGGTCCCGGTTCCGTTGGTCCTGAGTCCGCTGGTCCGGAGAAGGAGAAGGAGGAGACACTCTCTGACTCTGCCCAGTCAGAGACTGTTCACGTTCCGTCTGCCCAGTCAGAGACTGTTCACGTTCCGTCTGCCCAGTCAGAGACTGTTCATGTTCCATCTGCCCAGTCAGAGAATGGTCACGTCACTTCTACCCAGCCAGAGACTGTTCACGTCCCGTCTGCCAGATCAAGAGATGCCCATTCGTCTGGCCGCCAAGGCAATGCTGGACTAAACGGAGCGTCTGGCTCGGATCCTGGACATGCCAGTGTCTGCTGTTCCTGAGCCGGAGCCCGTGTCTGCTGTTCCTGGGCCAGAGCCCGTGTCTGCGGTTCCAGAGACGGAGCCCATGTCTGCTGTTCCAGAGCCGGAGCCAGTGTCTGCTGTTTCAGAGCCAGAGCCAGTGCCTGTTCCAGAGCCGTAACCAGAGCCAGTGACTGTTTCAGAGCCAGAGCCAGTGTCTGCTGTACCTGAGCCGGAGCCAGCGCCTGTTCCTGAACCATTGTTTGTTTCTGTGTTTGTGTCTGTTCTTGTGGCTCTTACAGTTTTGGTGTCTGTTCCTGAGCCGGTGTCTGTTCCTGAGCCGCCAGTCTGTTCCTGAGCTAATACCTGTTCCTGAGCCGTTGTCTTCGCCCTGGTCGCCCGAGGGGTCTTCACCGCCCTGGCCGCTCGATGGTTCGTCTGCTTCGCCCTGGCCGCCCGATGGGCTGTCGTCTCCGTCCTGGCCGCCAGATGAGCTGACGTCTTCACTCTGGCCGCCAGATGAGCTGTCCTCTTCACTCTGGCCGCCCGATGGACTGTTAGCTCCGACCTGGCTGTCAAATAGGCCATCGCCCCTTGTCCCTGTTCCCCTCCACGGACCTGGCCCCCCTTCCCTCCCCCTGAGCCTTTACTGTTCTGGCTCGCATCCTGGACTCTTGTTTTGTTTTGTGGTCTTTGTTGTCTTGGAGCGTCTGGTAGCCACTCCGTAGAGGGGGGGTTATGTCACAGTGTTGGGTTTGTGTTCCCCAGGCGTCCGCTAGATGTCCTCCTTCCCCACGGTGTCATTCACTTCAAGAACTACATTTCCCACGATCCTTGGCTTATCATTGCACTCAGCTGTTCCTCATCACTGATCATTGCACTCAGCCATTTCCCCATTATCATTGACAATTCCCTGTGTATATAACCCTGTCTGTTTCAGTGTGTGTCACCGAGTCCGTGCATTTATCACGCCACTTCTGATGTCCTGTTTTCCTTGCTTCTTGTTTTGTTTCCGTTGTATGTTGGATTGCCTTTGGATTTTGACCCTTGCTTGGACTTGTTTACGATTTTGGATTACCCTCAAATAAACTACTGCTTTTGGATCTTGCCTTTTGTTTCCTGAGTGTGGATCGTGACAATATGTTTTGCCACCACTTCAAACCCAAAGGACGTTAGCAACCGCTATAGGATAATTTTCATGAAGCGCGGATGAACGAAGCCTGAGCAGGCTTGGTAATTCGTCTGACCTTTGCTGTACAAAATCAGAGATCAGACATGCACCCTTCATCTGGCTGGATCGGCATGGATTAAGCATGTACCGCTTAAATATATATATATATATATATATTTTCTTTATATAACCACTAAATCTTAATCTTAATAATTCTTAGTACAATACTTACCTGAAGTAATGTGACGGCGTCCCGACAAGACACTACCTCAATCACACATTGATATTCTGTTGTTGATTTTTGAGCATAGTCTATTTCTCAGCTGCGCAGCATATGTCACATGTTGAACCAGTACTTTTTTGTTTTTAATTGGAAGAGACATTAGGGCCTTACTGCGTGTGGTGTATCATGTGTGATGGTGTTTACTGTGTGCATGAACATATTTCCACTCTGATTTGTAGTGGTTATTCACTGTGCGTGTGCATAAAATTTTGAATGGGTTTTTTTGTCAACTTAATCTGCCCTACTTGACTCTTTTTATACACCAGTTCATGGACAAACCTGGCAACCTGCTTCCTGTTCACTACTATGCCCATATTTTGACTGTGCTTCCTCCCCTACTAATGTGATGAAATTAGTTTATTAGAACTCGTTATAATGCTCCACCTTTTTACCCATATTTGGGCGATACTTCCTGTCATTGAGTAATTTTATTATTGCCTCTGCTTTGATGCTGATGATTTCAATTACCAACTAATTGTTTACCGGCGGGCCATGCTTGGTTTGAGCTGGGAACCGGAAGTGCGGTGGGACCCCTTTACTCGAGTTGCTGAACGCGGTGGTTGGCATCAGCTGGATTGTGACTGGAGCGCTGATGGAAGGAAGTAGCGTAGATTCCGGAAGTGATCCGGATATGGAGGATGTGGATAGTGGAGGTGGTGAGAACGAAAGTGGTAAGTGGAGTGTAGTGGAAAATCGGAAAAGAAAGAAGAATTGGGGGCAATCTTTAGACTCGGGCAGTGAGAAAGGAAATATCCAGGCTAAAAGTAGGAAAAAGGAGTATAAGGCACTGTTGAAGTTTGTTGATTCTGTAAAAGCGATTAATCCGTTGAAGCTGTCGAAAACATTGAAAGAAACGATTGGGACGGTTGAAAGCATTAGGACTTTGAGGGATGGCAATCTGATATTGTTTTGTAAAGACAGTAGGCAGCAAAAATCAGCTTTGGGTGTAAAATCGATGATTGGACATAAGGTGATTTGCTCGATACCAGAAGAAAAGAATTGGGTTAGTGGTGTAATATCAGGGATTCCAACAGATGTTACAGAAGAGAAGATTAAAAGGAATATCACGGGAGCAGCGGTAAAGTTTGTTAGACGGCTCAAGTGTGTTAGAAATAATGAAAAGACAGATAGCCTCTCAGTAATGATAAACTTTGACGAAAAGAAAATGCCAGAGAAAGTTTATTTAGGATTTGTAAGGTATGTGGTAAGACCATACGTCCATCCACCGATAAGATGTTATGAATGTCAAAAATTCGGTCACGTAGCGGCAGTATGTAGAGGTAAACAGAAATGTGCGCGGTGTGGAGGTGAACATGAATATGGCAAGTGTGGGCAAGGTGTAAATCCTAAATGCTGCAATTGTGGTGGGGACCATAGTGCAGGATATGGTGGTTGTCAGGTACGGAAGAAGGCAGTCAAGGTTCAAAATGTCAAAATGACAGAAGGGATAACATATTCTGAGGCATTGAAGAAAGTAGACCAGACCCCTAAAACAAATGAAACTAGGATTGAAGAAATTAATGCAAAACAACAGAGGAAAGAGCGAATAGATGAAAAGGTAGTAGTTGATGATAAGGTGACATTTGTCGCATTTATAGCTGAAGTAGTGAACTGTTCAGCTCAAACTGAAAGCAGGACCGAAATAATTAAATTCATTATCAGAGCCGCAGAAAAGTACTTGGATCTGGGGAATGTTACTGTTGACATGATAAATGAAAGGCTCAAGATTACAACTTTAAATAGTCAAGTAGAAAATAGTCAGACAACATGTGGTGGATCTTAATGGTGTTATATATCTTGCAATGGAATGCAAGAAGTTTGTTTGCAAATGGACAGGAGTTTAAAAAATGTATAGCAAATCAAGAGAAAAGCCCAGATATTATATGTATACAGGAAACTTGGCTTAAACCACAATATAATTTTATAATACATGGCGGTAAAGTTTGTTAGACGGCTCAAGTGTGTTAGAAATAATGAAAAGACAGACAGACTCTCAGTAATGATAAACTTTGACGAAGAGAAAATGCCAGAGAAAGTTTATTTAGGATAGACTCTCCGAATCTATCCCTCCGAATAGTTACTATTCGGAGGGATAGATATCAAGGAAATGGAGGTGAAGTAGCTACTTTTATAAAACAAGGAATTGAGTATAAAAAAGTTGAGGTAGATAGGGAAATAGTAGTTGTGGTGGTGGAAATACGGGATGGATCACAGTGTATTAGAATAATTAATTTTTACAATCCATGTGATAGGTTAAGAAAGGATATTCTAGAAAGTATAGAGGGGGAATGGAAGTCAAAAAACGGTGTGGTGTGGTGATTTTAATGCTCACAGTTCAATATGGGGGAGTGCAAAAACAGATTATAATGGAGAGATCATCGAAGATATGCTAGACTGGGGAAGATTAGTGTGCCTAAATGATGGAAGTCATACTAGAATTGATTTATATAAAGGAAGGCATTCAGCACTAGACTTGACTATAGTCTCTGAAAGCTTAGCAAGTAAATGTAAATGGAAAGTATTAAAACAAAGTACAATAGGAAGTGATAATTTTCCTATTTGCAGTAAAGTTGGAGTAGATATAGAACAAAGAGTAGGGGAAAAAATGCTCAGGTGGAGGTTCAAGTCAGCAGATTGGGATAAGTATAAGGAGTTATGTGAAAGCAAAATGAAGGAAATAAGTAAATGTATAGATGATGTTGATGTTTTTAATAAAGAAATATGTAAGGTTTTTCAGAGTACAGCTGAAGAAGTAACAGGTAAGAGGAAGGCAGGCAGCAGGAGGAAAGCTATGCCATGGTGGAATGAGGAATGTAATGAGGCAATAAAAAGGAGAAATAAAGCACTCAAGAGGGTAAGAAGGTCACTTAACTTTAACGATTTGGTTAGTTATAAAAGGGAACAAGCTATAGTGAGAAGAGTTATTCGGACATCTAAAATAAATTATTGGAGGGAATTTTGTAATAGAATAGGGGAAGACATCGAAATAAGTGAGTTATGGAATATGATTCGAAAGATGGGCGGGATACAAAGAGATTACAACATTCCTGTACTAGAATGTAATAATAGGCAATATATGTCTGAAAGTGGTAAAGCAGAGGTGTTTGCAGAAACATTTGTTAAGGTTCATAGTAATTCAAATTTATCAGAGGATGCTAGGAAAACTAGGGACAAGATATTAAGTAAATATCCTAATTTATTGGAGGAAAAAGGACCTTCGGGTAGTACGTTGGATACAGACTTTACCTTGTATGAATTGAAAAAAGCGCTTACGGGGGTTAAGCAAACATCTCCAGGTAGAGATGACATTTGTTATGAAATGGTAAAACATTTATCAGAGACAACATTAGAGTCAATTTTGAGGCTTTTTGATAAGGTTTGGGAGTCAGGAAAGTTACCAAATGAATGGAAGCATGGGGTCATAGTGCCAATTCCAAAACCAGGCAAGGATAATACACAGCCAAATAACTATAGACCTATAACTTTAACATCCAATTTATGCAAAATAATGGAACGTGTGGTTATGAGTAGATTAGTATATGTAATTGAAAGGGATGATATCTTATCACCTTATCAAAGTGGATTTAGGAAAGTACGTAATACAATGGACTCAGTATTGTGTCTGGAATCTGAAATAAGAAAGGCTCAGGTAAATAAGGAAGTTTTAGTTGGGGTATTTTTTGATGTCGAAAAGGCATATGACATGATGTGGAAAGAGGGACTTTTAATTAAGTTAGAAAAAATGGAGATTAAAGGAAGAATGTATAACTGGATCAGGGGTTTCCTGTTTAACAGAACTATACAAGTAAGAGTAAGGAATGTTTTTTCTCAGATATACACAATAGAAAATGGAACACCCCAAGGAAGTGTAAGCAGTCCAATTCTGTTTAACATTATGATTAACGACATTTTTACAAAAGGTAGATGGGAGTATAGGAAGATCTTTATATGCAGATGATGGAGCGCTGTGGAAAAGAGGACGTAATGTAAAGTATGTAGAAAGATGTTTGCAGAACCCTGTTAAAATGGTAGAAAACTGGGCAAATGAATGGGGATTCCGGTTTTCTGTAGATAAAACACAGGTAATTTTTGCAAAAAAGAAAAGTAACCCTAACATTAATATTAAATTGTATGGACAAGAAGTGAAGCAAACTGCGGTTGTGAGGTTTCGAGGTATATGGATGGATTTGAAACTGAATTTTAGTATACATATCCAGAAACTGGTTGACAAATGCAAAAAAGCATTAAATATCATGAGGTGTCTAGCAGGAGTTGATTGGGGAGCATGTCGCCAGTCCCTTAAAATAATATATAGTGCTCTAATAAGATCAGCAATAGACTATGGCAGTATGGTATATTGCACTGCATCCAAAACACAATTAGTAAAACTTGAGGCAATTCAGTCACAAGCTATGCTAATTTGTTGTGGAGCGTTTAGATCATCTCCAATATCAGCAGTGCAAGTAGAGATGGGAGTAATGCCTCAAGTAATTCGTAGGCTCAAGTTAAAAATGAGGTATTTCATAAGCATAAAGGGACATTCGGACAGTCGCCCAGTTAAAATGGTGTTGGAGGACTGTTGGGAATATGAATATAAAAAGTTATCAAGTTTTGGATGGAAGGCCAGTGAGGAAGCCTGAGAATGGGATTAAGTGATATCAAAGTTGCTCCTACTGTGGCTAGGTCAGCAATTCCTCCTTGGTTGTTCCCCATGCCTTTGATTGATATCAAATTGCTTAAAGAAAAGCATAAGGATAGAAATGGATTAGAAAATGTAGGTATTCAGCTATATATAGATCAAACTTATTATAGTGCAATGCAAATATATACTGATGGTTCAAAAGACCCAGAATTTGGGAAAACAGCAGTAGCGCTATATATTCCACTGTTTAACATTAGAATGTCAAAAATAACATCAGATCATATTTCGGTATTCGCTGCAGAAATAATAGCAATATGTCTGGCACTTCAGTGGATAGAAGAAATACAACTAACAAGGGCAGTGATTTGTACAGATTCCTTATCAGCTCTAAATAGCTTGGAAAGTGGAACATCATCAGCAAGGCAAGACATGATAAAAGAAGTAATGCAGAGTCTTTATAGAACAAAACAGTATGGAATTCTGGTAAATCTTGTATGGGTTCCATCACATATTTTTTTTTAGATTCGAAAGAGAAGATTTAGTCTAAACTTCCCTCCCATCATGCGCTTCACACTCCATTTCAGTAGGTGGTGGGAATGCACCTTTTAAGTTGGTTTGCCAACCGCCATTAAATCCTAGAAGAAGAAGATGCTTGGTTTGAAGGAAGATAAAAACTGGTCCTTTGGAAGAGAAAGAGGTCTGGCTTGGTGGTGGTTGATCGGCAGCCATTGTGGTCAATGCATGCTCCTGCTCTGTAACTGTTAAGCCCAGGTTCCCAGGCCTCGCTGTTTGAACACCGGTATACTGCAGTTGGATTTCCTCAACGCTCGCTATTGTTGCCTGAAGGGCCGTAACTATATTTTTCTACCACACAGTGTGAATGCGTGATCTTCTGCTATCTGTGGTGTCGGTGTTCATTGTGGTTGCTTGTTCCTAGCCTCAGCAATATCCATCCTGTGGTTCCAGTGTCTGGCGTGGTTCTGAAGACAGTGTGGCTACCCTTGAACCTCCCTCAACGCTCGCTATTGTTGCCTGAAGGGCCGTAACTATATTTTTCTACCACACAGTGTGAATGCGTGTCTTTCTGCTATCTGTGGTGTCGGTGTTCATTGTGGTTGCTTGTTCCTAGCCTCAGCAATATCCATCCTGTGGTTCCAGTGTCTGGTGTGGTTCTGAAGACAGTGTGGCTACCCTTGAACCCCCCTCAACGCTCGCTATTGTTGCCTGAAGGGCCGTAACTATATTTTTTTACCACACAGTGTGAATGTGTGTTCTTCTGCTACTGGTGGTGTTGGTGTTCATTGAGGTTGCTTGCTTTTAGCCTTGGCAATACCCATCCTGTGGTTCTGGCGTTGTCTCGAAGACTGAGTGGCTATCTTCGAACCTCCCTCGACGCTCGCTGCTTGCTGCCTGGAGTACCGTAACTTTTTCCTGTGGGTCTGACTACTACCGTGACCCTCTGGACGCGTCCGTTTGACTGTTTTGAGGGAGGACAGCTGGAGCAAACCACTGAGAAGCTACTGAAGTCACTGAATCTTAACCTGTCTCAAAAGGATTTCAGAGACTTGATTTTAGTGAACTTTTTCTCCTACGTATTAGTGTTTCTATTTTATGCTTGCTGGCCCATCAATAAAGTGTATTTTTTTGTATGCAACCTCGACTGTCTGTTGGGTTTCTGTGGCTGGGACCTGAGTTTATAATTTAACGTTGGTCACTAGGTGACACATATACCTGACATTACTCTGACAAAATTAAATTTGAATCACGGCCGGGAGATCGCAGGCCACAACAACCAAGTGAGTCCCTGATTGAAGTTTGATCAGAAGGGATATGTTAACAGTGGCTGATGGAGCACCTACTGAAACATGAAACCCGACTTGGAAGTGGTAGTAGAACTTGAACCAGTGTGAGGAGATTGTCTCCCATAAGTTTCTGTTTTTATATCCGCCACGCACTGGTTTCCTACACATGATCGCTCTCGCTTTGGCGCAGCCACCAGAGATGGTGAGATCAAAATCAACGATATGTCTTTATGTCATTATGTTTGCAATTGAGACGTGGGTGAGTGAACGCGTGCATCGGTTTATGCCAATGAATGAAAGCGCCATCTGCGAATTCAGATATGTGTAAGTACTAGGGCTGTCAGTTAAACGCGTTATTAACGGCGTTAACGCAAACCCATTTTAACGGCGTTAATTTTTTTATCGCGCGATTAACGGTCTTTTTGGCCTAGCAAACTTTGTAGTTTTTTTTCACATGCTTTTGCAATAGGACGCGGCATGGACGTTTTGAAAGCGCAAGCGGATCTAGCTAGACCGGAAACAAAACAACAGGCACGCCGCACACACTTGTTTGGGCTTGCGAGCCGGATGCGCGAGCGCGAATCTCTCTGCTCGCGCGTGGAATATAATGTGCCGAGCACGAATCTCTCTGCTCGAGTCGCGCGCTCTCAGATACACGCTGCTCTTGTTAGAATTTTCTCTGGGCTCGCTCAGACAATATGTGCCTGCACTTAAAACGTGTTCAGTGCAATCGCGAATCTCTCCTCTTCCCCAGCTAACAATTTTAGGTTATAAGAACGTTTTCATAACGTTCCCATTAAGTTATAAAAACGTTATTTCTGAATGTTATAGGAACGTTCAAAACGTCCAGTTTTGAGTGGATGACGAGCGCGAGACACCGAAATGGATGCCAATAAGATTCTGAATGGAACGTTTACTTTTTAAAAGTTGCCAAATGGTTCCATTGACGAGACCAAAGTGATCTGTGTGTTTTGTCGTTGTGAACTGAGCTATCATCATCGCAGCACGTCCAGTCTGAAATACCACTTGATGATGGCCAAACACACACAATCACACACACACACACACACACACAGCTGATGCGAATTCTCCGCCCCCTCGTCAATATCAGGACCTCGTCAGTATTTCTTTCACCCTTTTATTGATGGACAGTGTTACATTGTGTGAGAGATTATTTGCTCCAAGTAAGAATGTTTTAGTGTGAAATTGAACACAATATATGCCAATGTTGTTTTCAATAAAAAACATTTGCACAAAGCAAGCCGATCCACTTTTCCATGTTGATAAGAGCATTAAAATGAGAAAAAATAATGGGACAAAAAGAAATCAAGAGACATTTCGAATAGATAAAAACGTGCGATTAAATGCGATTAATCGCGAGTTAACTATGACATTAATGCGATTAATCGCGATTAAATATTTTAATCGTTTGACAGCACTAGTAAGTACCGATCTTTTATACTACAAGTACTAGAACATGATTTGATAGATGAGAAGGTAATAAGTGGCATAACAATTGAGTCTTTCCGGCATAACTTACGCTAAAGCTTTCATGGGTGAAGGGTCGCTCTCTCCAACAGGCCATCAAGTTCATGTCAAGTGCTGCCGAAAAAAGCAGTAACTGGCTCTGGATCAAGCGCAAGGTAGAGACAGATGGTATGCAATCAGGCTTAGGCCAGACTCAGGGAGAAGGACGCCCCTGCCACGCTGAACCCATCAGGTATATGGAAGGTATGGCATGGAGGCATTGTGGGCTTCAATCAACGAAACGTTGATGAAGCAGGGTACCCACCTGATGGCCCCAATGACATACCTTACCCTCCTTTTCACCACTTCACATTGACTGATACTGTCAAAAGTTTCCTACTAAAGGGACTGAAACATCTAGTTCTATTAGCTTTACAGTGCCCAGACAACAACATAGTGTCAACAGATGTGGGCTGGCTCTGGGCCGACATTATGTTGCTGTCGGGGTGGTGACAACTTAAACGATGAGCAGCTGAGACTAATGGTTATTGTCCATGACAACCAATGAGTGAAACACTTGTTTTCCAAATGCCGAACAACTTGTTGTGGTGGAGGTGTTGTATTGTACATCCGAAACAATGTTCCATCATATCCTTTAACCTGTTCCAGACCATATAGAATGTCTGTGGGTGAAGGTGAGATCTTTGAGACTTCCACTGCATATACTGTATGTGCTGTTGCTGTCTGTGTGTGGTGTAATCACCGCCACAATTACCACATCAGTATGAAATCATTGAACATCTATAATTGCCTCATTTGACTTGCTTCATACTATGTACCCAGACATTGGACTTGTTTTCCTTGGAGAAGTCAACTATCTGAGAGTCCATGATATCTGCCTAGATAGTAAACTCTGTCATCAGCTCAGGAGTTTCTAAATCTCTCATAGAAACTATTTGTAATTTCCAATGTAAATGTCATAGCCGTTGTGTTTGAGTACTACTTGTGTGTTCTCTTTTACCTGTAGTGTCCTTAACTCTTGTGAGCAAACTTTCCAAACTTGCAAAGAGTAAAAACACTAAGTTCGGGTTTCATTATGGTAGTGGGTATAGTCCCTCAGAAGGTGTCAGTGTGTTATTATGAATTTACTGGGAAGGAGTGATGTCTATCACATGATGTTTTGACTGGCTAGTGAAGGCCTAATCACTCAAACTGGTCATATACAAGAATGCTGCACATAATTTAATTAGAAGGGTCGCACTGGGGATATTAGACTGAATCATAATGACTGCTGTGATGACAATCTGTGTAGTCTACATGTTAAATCTGCTCATCATAGCTGAGCACAACTTGAATAATCATGCGTTTGTGGAGGAGTAGTGGCTGGGGTCTGTGGTTAAGCCTATGACCCAGTTTCATATGACCCAGCTCTAGTCGTCATTTACATTTACATTTATGCATTTGGCAGACGCTTTTATCCAAAGCGACTTACATTACATTTCAAGGTACACATTTACATTCTTATCAGTTCTTTCAGAATCAATGAGTAACAAAATCCAATCACAATAAGTCGGAAAATTAAACCCATGACATTCATTTTAAAGATACCATTTATTCTTGATTAGAAGTTTGATCATTGGTTGGATAATATGTACAAAAAATTTGATTCTATAGCCAGGTTCAGGAGACAGATGTCGGGCATGCTTCTCAGCTTCACACCCATCTAGACAACCCAGACCACCAGTATGTTACCCAGAAAGCCCACCACAAAAAACAGGGAGTATAACACAGGGAGGAAGATATCTGCATGATCTCCATAAACACAGGAATACGCAGATGGATCAATATCTTCATCGTAGAAGTCAGAATAGTCATATTGTGCAGTAGTATCAGAACGTCGTCCATTCACACTTGAACAGGGGAAAAAATACTATAAGCAAAGCAAAGATCCTCCTCGAATTGTGACTAATAAATGTGATATGACCTCACCTGGATGATCCTTGATTATTTAGATCAAGGGTGCTGTTGGTTACCATCCCTGTCAATGGAGGATGTGCAGTGGTCCTGTTCATGACAAAGAGAAGAGGCAAAGAAACGTATTCAGTGCAAATGGATCTTCACTGTACTATCATCAACTGAATCAACACTGAACTGACTTAAGCTGAATAATTACACTATTATCTTCTATAGAATTGCTTAATAGTTTAACTGAGTTTTCTTGGTTGCTAATGACAACATTCACACTGTTACTGAAATAAATTGATTCAACATTGAACTCAATTGAGCTTTATAATGACACTTTTGTATTTTTAGAGCAGCTTTACAGCTGAAATTGTATTTGTTTCATAATTAAGGTACATTGCAACATCAGTACTGATTTTTTGTATTACTGTGAATCTACATTGAAACAATCTATTGTATAAAGTGCTATATGAATAAATGTGACTTGACTTAATCAGAACAACACTTATCAGGTATTAATGGCTCTCATTCATGGCTTCTGTCCTGTGCTGCTCGACACTAGAAAGAAATGAATGATACGTTGTATATCTTGATTGATTAATGTGAGCCGTTCAAAGAAATCTATAGGTTTGAAAACAGAATAGCTTGTGTATACATAGACTGTTGTCAGTCTCAGTGTTTATTTTCTGTTGTCTGAACTACATTTGGAGATAATGTTTAGTCTTTCCTCAGTAAGGCAGCTGTATAATTCATAATCAGAGAACCAGAGGCATTCTTACTGTATTAGACAAACAGGGAAACAGACGTTAGCATAATAATGCTGCAAATGGATCTAAAGGCACTAGTACAAAATGTGGTAGGGTAGCTTAAGCATCTCCTTAGCACTGTTTGATTGTCATAAGCGGCAGCCAATGAGCATGAAGCCTGATTATTAAAGGCTTGGTCTATGACATATGGGTGTGCGTCATTGGTGTTGCTACCCTTGTGCGTGTGCTTACGTGTAAGCTGGTTGTGTCGAATCCATGCAGTTGTAGGGCTGTTCCAGAAAGCAGGTTATAAAACATGCTTGGTAAGTTTACTGGTAAGTAAACAGAAAACCTCAACTTTCAGTTACAGAAACGTCTACGGTTACGTATGTAACCCTCGTTCCCTGAGTAGGGAATGGAGACGTTACGTCGGATGACGACGAATGGGGGTTTCGCTTAGAAAGCCTATCAACTTCGAGTATTACAAAACGAGCCAATGGCAAAGAAATGCCATGGGTCTGCGGAATTTGCATGGCGTAACTCCGCCCCACCTCGTGGGTATAAAAGGAGGAAGCCGGCAGCAAGCAGATATGTTTCTTCGCTGAGGAGCCAAGACTGAGCTCAGGCGATCCCCGCGGTACAGCGGAAAGTGGCAGGCAGACGTAACGTCTCCGTTCCCTACTCAGGGAACGAGGGTTACATACGTAACCGTAGACGTTCCCTTTCGTTGTCACTCCGAGTTATGTCGGATGACGACGAATGGGGTTACCAGTCTAATCACGCCACCTTCTCAGCTGTCTTCCAGTGCCCTGCGTAAATCGAGATCCCTGTCAGCCTGGACAAAGGACTCCATATAACACAGGAATACCAAGGTACACTGGGAAGCATATCCCAAGCTTAGGGGAAGTATGCAATTAATGCCAGCCCGGAAGGGGGGGAACTTAGAGAATACACATATGACCCGAAGGAAGCATATGGAAAACACTGGGGTGTCCAGCCGCAGGTGGAATATTTCAACCCCAGGGGTGGCAAGGTGGCTTGCCAAGGGAAAGACACACGCTCAGAGAGGCTTACAGTGGAAATACACATGTGGGGGTCGCTCAGAGGAGGGACCATGCACACGGGAGGCACCTAGCCGACGCACAGGCAATAGACACTGGCGCCGACGTCAGGAGTGCTGGAGGAGCTCAGGGCTTTCGGAGAAGCTCACCTGAGGAAAATATCGCACGTATCCAGTCCGTGGAGTGGAATGGCGAGCAAGCGAAGACACCTGAGCGGGTCCGGTACTAGCTGGTTGAAGCGAGTACACGAGAGGACACAGGCTCCACTCGGAGATTATAGAATCTGGCGAATGTGTTAGGTGTCGCCCAGCCTGCAGCTCTGCAGATGTCTGTTAGCGAGGCGCCATGCGCTAGAGCCCAAGAGGACGCCACACTCCGGGTGGAGTGGGCAGTCACACCAAGGGGGCACGGTCGACCTTGCTGCTGGTAAGCCAAAGCAATGGTGTCCACTATCCAGTGAGACAACCTTTGCTTGGAGAGAGCCTTTCCCTTCAGCTTCCCACCATAACAGACAAAGAGCTGGTCTGAGGTCCTGAAACACTGCGTTCTGTCTACATAGGCGCGGAGAGCGCGTACTGGACAGAGCAGTGCCAAGGCTGGATCTGCCTCCTCCGAGGGCAGCGCTTGCAGGTTCACCACCTGGTCCCGGAAGGGAGTGGTAGGAACCTTGGGCACATATCCAGGCCGGGGTCTCAGGATCACGTGAGAGTAAGCCGGCCCAAATTCCAGGCACGCTTCGTCAACGGAGAATGCGTGCAGGTCCCCAACCCTCTTGATGGAGGCCAGTGCAACCAGGAGCGCTGTCTTCATAGACAGGAACTTAAGCTCGACTGATTGCAGGTGCTCAAAGGGAGCACTCTTCAGGGCAGTTAGAACCACTGAGAGGTCCCAAGAGGGAACGAGAGGAGGACGAGGAGGATTCAGTCTCCTCGCTCCTCTCAGGAACCTGATGATCAGGTCGTGCTTCCCCACCGACTTACCTTCGATGAGGTCATGATGTGCGGCAATGGCGGCAACATAGACCTTCAGGGTGGAGGGAGACAGCCTTCGCTCCAGCCCCTGTTGAAGGAAGGAAAGCAAAACACTGATCGAGCATCTCCGGGGGTCTTCTCGGTGAGAAGAGCACCAGTTGACGAAGAGGTTCCACTTCAACGCATAGACGTGTCTCGTGGACGACGCTCTAGCGGAAGTGATGGTAGCCACCACCGCTGGTGGTAGGGTACTCAAACCTGCCTCGTCCCATCCAGGAGCCACACGTGGAGGTTCCAAAGATCGGGACGAGGGTGCCATAGGGTGCCCCGTCCCTGAGAAAGAAGGTTCTTCCTCAGAGGGATCGGCCAGGGAGGTGCTGTCGCGAGGAGTACTAGTTTGGGGAACCAGGTCCGGTTGGGCCAGTAAGGGGCAACCAGAATGACCTGCTCCTCGTCCTCCCTGACCTTGCGCAAAGTGTGCGCAAGAAGGCTCACTGGGGGAAACGCATATTTGCGGCCCTGCGGCCAGCTGTGCGCCAGAGCATCCGTGCCGAGCGTGCCCTCGGTCAGGGAATAGAACTGGGCGCAGTGGGTCGAGTCGTGAGAGGCAAACAGATCTATCTGAGCGTCCCCGAACTGGTCCCAAATCAGCTGAACCGACTGGGGATGGAGTCGCCATTCTCCAGGGAGGGGCTGAAGCCGTGAGAGCTCGTCGGCTGCACAGTTCAGCGCTCCGGGAATGAAGATGGCTCGAAGCGACCTCATATGCTTCTGACTCCACAGGAGGAGGTGGCGAGCGAGTTGTGACATACGGCGGGAGCGTAGACCACCCTGATGGTTGATGTACGCTACAGTGGCGGTATTGTCTGAGCGGACTAGTACGTGTTGACCCCTGAGCAACGCTCGGAAGCGGTGCAGGGCAAGGCGTACTGCCAACAACTCGAGGCAATTGACATGCCATAGCCGCTGGGGTCCTGTCCAGGAGCCCGCAGCAGCATGTCCATTGCACATGGCGCCCCAGCCCGTGGTGGAGGCATCTGTTGAGACAACAACATGCCGGGAAGCTCGAGCCAGGGGGACACCGGCCCTGAGAAAATCGAGGTTCGTCCACGGGGTGAAGAACTGACGGCAGGTCGGAGTAACTGGTACTCGGAACGTGCCGTGTTGCCATGCCCACCTCGGGACTCGGTCGCGAAGCCAAAGCTGAAGCGGTCTCATATGAAGCAATCCGAGCGGCGTGACCGCGGCTGCAGATGCCATATGCCCCAGGAGCCTCTGAAAAAGTTTCAGTGGAACCGCACTCTTGCCCTCGAATTGTCTTAGGCAAGTCAGCAGTGACTGCGCGCGCTCGCTCGTAAGCTGCGCGGACATGGCGACCGAGTCGATGTCCATACCGAGAAAAGAGATCCTCTGCACGGGGCAAAGTTTGCTCTTCTCCCAGTTGACCCGAAGGCCCAGACGGGCTAGGTGCCGGAGCACTAGGTCCCTGTGTTCGCAAACCTGATCTCGAGAGTGAGCTAGGATCAGCCAGTCGTCGATATAACTCAGGATGCGAACCCCTTGCTCTCGAAGGGGAACAAGGGCTGCCTCGACGACCTTCGTGAAGATGCGAGGAGACAGGGCTAGCCCGAAAGGGAGAACCGCGTACTGGTATGCCTGCCCCTCGAAAGCAAACCGGAGGAACGGTCTGTGTCGAGGAAGAATGGAGACATGAAAGTAGGCGTCCTTCAGGTCGATCGCTGCAAACCAATCCTGGGGCCGTATGCATTCGAAAACGCGTTTGGCGGTGAGCATCTTGAACGGCATCCAGTGAAGGGAGCGGTTCAGCACGCGCAAGTCCAGGATTGGCCGTAACCCACCGGTTTTCTTGGGGACAATGAAGTAGGGGCTGTAGAAGCCGGACCTCATCTCGGCTGGAGGGACAGTCTCGATTGCACCCTTCGCCAGCAGGGTGGCAATCTCTGCTCTCATGATAGGGGCATTGCCACCGACCAAAGTGGAGCGGACTCCCCTGAAGCAGGGAGGAGACCGTGCGAACTGAATCGCATAGCCGAGCCTGACGGTACGCGCGATCCAGTGGGACAGACGGGGAAGCTCTAGCCAGGCTCCCAGGAACTGAACCAACGGGATCATGCGAGCCACAGGCGTCCCCCCGGAGGGGCAGCGAGGCGGAGTAACTGGCCCAGATGTGGACGGCATAGCGGCCCGGAGAGGGGGCACAGTTAGCAACCGCACCCTGGCAGAGGGGGCCAGGGGAGGACCAGGCTGGTCGTCCCGCGGGGGCCTGCTCTGCCAGGGGTCTGGCGACAGAGGGGGACAGGGGCGAAGCGGTCCGTGGACGGCACGCCGTGTCAACCGCCTCTGGGACAGAGGGGGGCGAGGAGAGCACGGCTTGTGGGCGGCGCTCTGTGTCGCCCGAGAACTCTGTCAGCTCAGGGAAGAGGGGATTGTTTCTGTCTTTAACCACATTAGGGTGCTGCCCACCCGTGGGTGAGCAGCGGGGAGTGGAGAACAAAAGATTCTCCCCCGGCCCTCCACCGGGGGAAGGAGTGGTCCTGCTACCACCAACAATCATCATCCCTGAGCAGCCCATCTCAGGAGCGCCGCTTGGCCCGGCGTTTAGCGGGGGGCGGGGCAGGAGAGGGCTGTGGCGCCTTCTTACGGCTTCCTCCGCGACCTGCCCTGGGTGGAGGCTGCTGCGTGGTCCGGGCGGGAGGGGCGGGAGCCGCAGGAGGGCGCCCTCGGCGGGAAACAGGTCGAGGCGTCTGCCCGGCCGGCAAGGTGGAGGCAGCAGCGGGCCGGCGGGGCAGAATGTGTTTGATGGCCTCGGTCTGTTTCTGGGCAGTTGAAAACTGTTGGGCAAAGTCTTCAACTGCACCGCCGAAGAGGCCGGCCTGGGACAAGGGGGCGTTAAGCAGACGGGTCCGCTCAGCGTCCCGCATGTCAGCCAGGTTCAGCCACAGATGTCGCTCCTGGACCACAGCTGTGGACATCACCAAACCCAGGGAGCGCGCGGTAACCTTCGTCGCCCGGAGAGCAAGGTCGGTCGCGGCGCGCAGCTCATCAAAGAGCCCTGGGTTTGTCCTACCCTCGTGCATGTCTCTGAGCATCTGGGCCTGGTAGACCTGCAGAGTGGCCATAGCATGCAGTGAAGCAGCCGCCTGTCCCGCCGCTCTGTAAGACTTCGCCACCAGGGTCGACGAAAATCTACAGGCTTTGGATGGGTGCTTAGGCTCGCCCCGAGAAGAAGCACTCTGAGGACATAGTTGCATGGCAACAGAGCGTTCAACCGGGGGAAGCCCAGTGTACCCACGGGCAGCTGCCTCATCGAGGGGAGGAAAGGCGGATGAGACCAGCGAGCGGTCCCGAGAAGACAGGGGGATCTTCCAGGACTTCGAGATCTCATCATGCACATCCGGGAAGAAAGGTATTGGGGTTTGCCGAGGACGAGGGTCGGCGGCCTTACCCAAAAACCAATCGTCCAGCCGCGAGCGCTCAGGACAGGGTGGAGGCCTCCACTCAAGTCCGATGCTCGCGGCTGCCCGGGAAAGCATGGCCGTCATCTCCGGATCAGACTCGAGCACAGCCGTATGCACACCGGAAGGTGGCAGCTGTGACGAGCCCTCACTTCCAGAAGAGTCAAACCCGCCAAGTGATGCTGCAACAGACATGGCATCTTCCTCTGTAGCTTCAACTGAAGCACGCGGGCCACCAGAGGGTAGACCCGCGGGAATCAGCAGTTCACTATTGGGCACCGTCATTGAAGAGGGGGGCTGGGGTCGCGGACACATAGTCGGCGCCTTGTTCCAGACCGTAACCCTCAGATCACCCTGGCCACCAGCCGCAGGACGGGGGGTGGATGAGGGGACTCTCACTCTTGCGAGTTCACCGAGTCTCGACCGTAAACGCGATGGTCATGTTCCCACAGAGAGAACATGAGTCATCCACGAGCGCTGCTCTAGCATGATCAATGCCCAAACATACTATGCAACGCTCGTGCCCATCAGAGTCCGATACCAATCTGCCGCAACCAGAAGTACACGGGCGAGACATCTTTAAAAAGACGTGCCACGTGTAAGCTCTTTTAGTGAGAGAAAACTCAAGTCTTGAAGCACCCGGGGAGAAACGCACCGACTGGCAGACCACTGCAACAGATCAGCAGGAAGCACGCTCTCGCCGTAGATCGCCGTCACACCAACACTCGAGGTACTCGTTTGTAAAGCTGACAATTCAGAGATGGCTTGTGGAGAGAAGAATACACTTGGCTCCGAAGCGAAAACATATCTGCTTGCTGCCGGCTTCCTCCTTTTATACCCACGAGGTGGGGCGGAGTTACGCCATGCAAATTCCGCAGACCCATGGCATTTCTTTGCCATTGGCTCGTTTTGTAATACTCGAAGTTGATAGGCTTTCTAAGCGAAACCCCCATTCGTCGTCATCCGACGTAACTCGGAGTGACAACGAAAGGGAACTGAGGTAACTTTCAGGGTGTGTAAGTAGCCATAGCACCTTACTGTCTGAACAAAACCTGCAGGTATTTGGCGCATATGTACCCTTTCGACAAGGCTCCAGTGGTTCTGACTGCACAGATTTGACATAATATAATATTATATAATTTACAGTATTAAACATTAACATAAACCATTGGATTTTTTTTTTTACCTTACAAAAAATTTGGCAAGGCAAGGCAAGTTTATTTATATATAAAATTTCATACACAATGGTAATTCAAAGTGCTTTACATAGAAGAAATTAAAATAATCAAACGAAATCAGAATAATTAAAACAGTTTAGAATAAAAGATAAAATACAGAAATAATCAAATTAAATCAAGAGTAATTAAAACAAAATAAAATACAGTGCAAACAGTCGGACAAACAGTGGCCCAGTGCTCATTCAGTAAATGCACAGCTAAACAGATGTGTTTTGAGTCTGGATTTGAATGTGACTACCGTAGGAGCACATCTGATCTCTTCTGGAAGCTGGTCCCAGCTGCGGCTGGCATAGTAGCTAAAAGCAGACTCGCCATGCTTAGAGTGAACCCTTGGTATTTCTAGCTGATGTGATCCTAATGATCTGAGTGATCTGTTGGGTTTATATTCAGTGAGCATATCTGCAATGTATTGAGGTCCTAGGCCATTGAATGATTTATATACCAGTAATAATACTTTAAAATCAATCCTAAATGTAACTGGCAGCCAGTGTAAAGACCTGAGGACTGGTGTGATGTGTTCATATTTTCTGGTTCTGCTCAGAATCCTAGCAGCAGCGTTCTGTATGAGCTGCATAAGAATGAGCCGTCTTATGGTCTTTTTGGGAAGGCCAGTGAGAAGTCCATTACAATAATCCACCCTACTGGTGATAAAAGCATGCACAAGTTTTTCTAAATCTTGACTGGAAACAAAGCATCTAATTCTTGCAATATTTTTCAGGTGATAGTATGCTGATTTAGTTATTGCTTTGACATGATTACTGAAACTAAGGTCTGACTCTAGAGACACACCCAGATTTCTGACTTGATTTTTAGTTGTTTGACCCCTAGACTGAAGGTATGCGTTCACCTTGAGAACTTCATCTTTGTTTCCAAACGCAATGACTTCAGTTTTGTCTTTGTTTAACTGAAGAAAGTTTTGGCACATCCAATTGTTTAGTTCATCAATGCATTGGCAAAGGGAGTCAATGGGGTTTGTAATCGTTAGGCGATAGGGATAAGTAGAGCTGTGTTTCGTCTGCATAGCTATGATAAGCGATTTGGTTCTTTCTCATTATTTGGCTCATTGGGAGCATGTACAGGTTGAATAGGAGTGGCACAAGAATTGAGCCTTGAGGGACTCCGCATGTCATGGACGATGTGAATATCTATGTGAATGTTAAAATCTCCAGCAATGGCAAAGCAGTCAAACTCTGAGGAAATTGTTGATAACAGTTCTGTTAAGTTCTCAGCAAAAGCTGGAGAGTATTTTGGAGGCCTGTAAACAATGATAAGTAAAATGCGTGGAGCACCTTTTAACACAATACCCAGATATTCGAAAGACGGTTATTCCCAAATGATATTTGCTTACATTGATAGACATCTTTATAAAGAGCAGCTAAACCTCCGCCTCTTCTGACAGCTCTGCAGACACTCATAAAAGTAAAGTTAGGAGGGGCTGTTTCATTGAGGACTGTTGCACTGCAGCTGTCTTCTAGCCAAGTTTCATTTAGCAACATAAAATCCAGGTTGTATGTGGTTATTAAGTCGTTGACTAGAAGTGATTTATTTTTAAGTGAGCGGATGTTTAAAAGTGCTAACTTAACAGTCTTACTTTTTGTCCCCACAGCAATCTTAGTATGTCGTGTAATAGGCACCAGATTAGGTGGGTTTGCTGTACGGCTTTTGAATTATGATAATGGCAGAAATTAAGGCCATTTTAAAATATTAATGTGGCGGGTAGGATGGTGGAGATGAGAAGTGTATCTTTAAGGCCTTCCCACTGGCAGTGATTATTTGGATCAGGTGGCGTAAGTGATGTGTCCCTTTAAATGTATCGTGAGACATGGATCGAAAAACATTAATGCGGTGTGGATGGAAGAGAGAGCTTCTTGGTGTATTGGCTGTGCAAATGGGAGAATGTGAGTCTTTTTGGAAAGTTGTTTATTTGTCATTTATACTAAACTCATTGAGAAACGGCTGAAATGCCTAATATGGCTCTTTGTTTGTTTGTAGCTCGGCCTGGCTTCTGCGTGTATGGTGACCAGTAAATGGTGCCCGCAGTTACGAGTCTATATAAATCTGCTCACATAATAGCGAGTAGTGATTCTATACGGGTTTGCAGTAACGTAAGTTTACTAATACTTTTCCTTCTTGATGTAATGTGTAAATTTTAGTGCTGATCGTTTTCTTTTGCCTATGATTAGAAGCAATACTGGAGAGAGCGTGTACAGCTAAGCGTCGCCTACACCATTTAACTTTATTGTTATGGGGTGTATAGCTCTAATTCATTTAGGTTGGTGTCCAGAGAAGAGAACGTGAGTTTATCCAATCCTTTGTTTTATTTTTTTTAATCAGATTTAATATTGTTCTAAATTGCTAAGATGTTATCAAAAATCGTATGTTTATGATTGCAGGAGGACTGCGTCGTCGGTCTAATTAGCCACTGTTTTTCCTGGGTTCAATAGTTCTGTTTACTCTTATTTCTTGTGTATGTGTGTCTTGGAGCCCGTCTGCAACCAATTTGTGACGATCTGGACCTAGGTGGGCCTAGGGTGGAGTCCTGCTGGTGGCAGCTCGTTAATTTAATTGTTTTTTGTTTTTTTTGTTTTTTTTTGGTCTGTTTGGTAATCCTCATTATCTATCCCAATATTCGGCCTATGGGCATTGTGTAATATTTCCTTTGGGTACGGTGTTTATCTTTTCAATGTTCATTAGTGTGACGTGTGAATTGCTGTTTTAGTGAGTATATGCACGGTCGAATTGGTCTGAAGTGTTTCTTGCAGTGGGTTGTATGTGAACAATATCTATTTATTTGATTTTATTCACTGTAGTGTATGTATTATGAGACTTTATATCCTGTAACCCCCCATTTACTATGAGGCTTTTATTCACTGTGATGTGTATGTTGTAGGATTGTTCACTGCCACCTCCGGGAAACATTTACCTGCTCTAATTGCAAATCTGTATATTATTGTCTAGTGTATAATAAATGTACATTTTTGAGTACATCAGTCCCCTTTCTGTCTCCTTCATTGGATACAACCTGCCTAGATAGATTAACGGGAGCGCTGTTTGGGTTTGCTAACTTTGATAGTCAAATTTCTTGGTAAGAGCGCCCCCTATGGGTCACATTAATATTCCTTTTTCCATGGAATTGCTGAAGAGGATCAGGCAATCTGGTCCGCTAAGCCTTTGGCTGAGAAAGATCTTAAGTAAAGTAGGGATGGCATGGAGACCAAATAGGAAAGGAGGATGTAGAGGGGGTAACATTTTGCACAAGATTAAGACTGTGGTTAGCGGTAGATTTAACCTCACTAGACCCCAATCGTTTGGATTTAGGAATGGAGACAAATCATAATCACAAGTTGAAGGTGAAGACGGACAAAAAGATTACAATAAAGGTTTTATCAAACTAGAAGGCAGGAGGCGTAACTGTGTGGACTAAAAAACAAATAACAACTGTCCACTGAAGCGTGAGAAAGGAGGAACTTAAATACACGATCTTCACGTCTTGTTCCTTGATCTGGCCAATGTCTATGGTTCAGTTCCTCATTCAGCTGCAGACAACAATAACAAATCTACTGAAACATTACTTCCAGGATCTAACGTTTTTCCTTACAAAATCAGGCTTCACCACAAGTTGGGAACTGCTGGAGGTAGGCATCATGGCGGAGATCATTATTAGAGCCTCGAAATGTGTCATGGGAGGAGAGCGACTAAAATGTAATCAGAGGTTACCACCAATTCGAACCTATATGGACGATCTAACAACACTCACAACAACTGTCCCCTGCACCAAGGGATTGCTGGAGAAAATTCATCAAAATTTAACATAGGCGAGGATGAAGTTAAAGCCCAATAAGTGCAGAAGAATTTCCATCGTGAAAGGTGAAGTCACAAACCAAAGTTTTCATGTCGGCGGAATACCTGCCCCAACTGTCTCAGAAATGCCAGTAAAGAGCTTGGGGAGATAGTATGATGTGAAATTTAAAGACACTGAGCAGTTTGAACAACTAAAAAATTATACCAGCATGTACATGGAGCGCATCAAGACTTTGTTGCCAGGAAAACTCAAGTTATGGTGCTTTCAGTTTGGCATACTTCCAAGACTCCTGTGGCCGTTAACAGTGTATGAGATCTCCGTCACCATGGCTGAAAAGTTGGAATGGCTGATAAGCACACAGCTAAAGCAGTGGCTTGGAATTCCACTTTGTTTAAGTTCTGCCTGACTTTATGGACATGGCAAGTTGGAATTACCAGGTCTCGTGGAAGAATTCAAATGCACCAAAGCAAGGCTCGTCATGACCCTAACTGAATCTGAGGATGCTGTCATTCGAACAGCATCCTGCAGTCAGCGCGGGATTGGAAATTGGAAGTGGACCTTGATAAGAAGCTTGTGTTTCCCCCAGAAATACAGGTCCTTCTCAAAAAATTAGCATATTGTGATAAAGTTCATTATTTTCCATAATGTAATGATAAAAATTAAACTTTCATTTATTTTAGATTCATTGCACACCAACTGAAATATTTCAGGTCTCTTATTGTTTTAATACTGATGATTTTGGCATACAGCTCATGAAAACCCAAAATTCCTGTCTCAAAAAATTAGCATATCATGAAAAGGGTCTCTAAACGAGCTATTAACCTAATCATCTGAATCAACTAATTAACTCCAAACACCTGCAAAAGATTCCTGAGGCTTTTAAAAACTCCCAGCCTGTTTCATTACTCAAAACCGCAATCATGGGTAAGACTGCCGACCTGACTGCTGTCCAGAAGGGCATCATTGACACCCTCAAGCAAGAGGGTAAGACACAGAAATAAATTTCTGAACAAATAGGCTGTTCCCAGAGTGCTGCATCAAGGCACCTCAGTGGGAAGTCTGTGGGAAGGAAAAAGTGTGGCAAAAAACGCTGCACAACGAGAAGAGATGACCGGACCCTGAGGAAGATTGTGGAGAAGGACCGATTCCAGACCTTGGGGGACCTGCGGAAGCAGTGGACTGAGTCTGGAGTAGAAACATCCAGAGCCACCGTGCACAGGCGTGTGCAGGAAATGGGCTACAGGTGCCGCATTCCCCAGGTCAAGCCACTTTTGAATCAGAAACAGCGGCAGAAGCGCCTGACCTGGGCTACAGAGAAGCAGCACTGGACTGTTGCTCAGTTTTGCATGTCATTCGGAAATCAAGGTGCCAGAGTCTGGAGGAAGACTGGGGAGAAGGAAATGCCAAAATGCCTGAAGTCCAGTGTCAAGTACCCACAGTCAGTGATGGTCTGGGGTGCCATGTCAGCTGCTGGTGTTGATCCACTGTGTTTTATCAAGGGCAGGGTCAATGCAGCTAGCTATCAGGAGATTTTGGAGCACTTCATGCTTCCATCTGCTGAAAAGCTTTATGGAGATGAAGATTTCATTTTTCAGCACGACCTGGCACCTGCTCACAGTGCCAAAACCACTGGTAAATGGTTTACTGACCATGGTATTACTGTGCTCAATTGACCTGCCAACTCTCCTGACCTGAACCCCATAGAGAATCTGTGGGATATTGTGAAGAGAAAGTTGAGAGACGCAAGACCCAACACTCTGGATGAGCTTAAGGCCGCTATCGAAGCATCCTGGGCCTCCATAACCCCTCAGCAGTGCCACAGGCTGATTGCCTCCATGCCACGCCGCATTGAAGCAGTCATTTCTGCAAAAGGATTCCCGACCAAGTATTGACTATTGAGTGCATAACTGAACATAATTATTTGAAGGTTGACTTTTTTTTTTGTATTAAAAACACTTCTTTTATTTGTCGGATGAAATATGCTAATTTTTTGAGACAGGAATTTTGGGTTTTCATGAGCTGTATGCCAAAATCATCAGTATTAAAACAATAAAAGACCTGAAATATTTCATTTGGTGTGCAATGAATCTAAAATATATGAAAGTTTAATTTTTATCATTACATTATGGAAAATAATGAACTTTATCACAATATGCTAATTTTTTGAGAAGGACCTGTAGTGGCTACAACACTCCGGCCAGACATAGTGGTCTCTTCAACAACAAAGCTGGCATATATTGTGGATTTAACAGTACCATGGGCAGCTGAAGCATCCCAGAACGGCTGGAAGACCAGCATCTTCCAAGTAGAGGTGGGATGCAGGGGATTTGTTGCCACATCTACCGCCAGTTTGCTGAAAAAAATTGTTCTACCAGAAAGACTCGGGAGGCTAAATACCGTAACAAGTTTACATTTATTAACACCCCAGCAAGCATATGTTACGATATGAAGTTCTTTGGCGTAGGCCCTGTCTGTAGCTCGTAATTCCAGGGTACGGAATCTGCATTTCCTGGTTGAAGACGAAGGCAGGGTCGCAGCTGACCCCCTGAGAGGTATGGAAAGAGACCATCCTGGTGGTGGTGGGGAGAATGAAGGGGAAGGAACCATCTTGGTGGTGATGGGCAGGATGGAGGTGAATGAAAGCGTCAGCATCTGCAAACTCAGACATGTGTAAGTACCATTCTTTTATACTACAAGTATTAGAACATGATTAAATTATATTAAATATTATGATATGAAGTTCTTTGGCGTAGGTCCCGTCCGTAGCTCGTACTCCGAGGGTACGGAATCTGCATTTCCTGCCTGAAGACGAAGGCAGGAGCTCAGCGACCCCCAAAAATAGGTAAAGAAAAGTTTCCCCACCTGTCGTATATCCTGTAGATCCTAAAACATAGAAAGAAAAAAGAGTTAACATAAAATATGCATGATGAAACATGGAACGTGGAATTCCTTATAGGCTGATAGTTTAATTAGTAAAGAGGGCCACTTTCATCATTGTGGAAAACAGTGAACCTTCAAGGTACTATGTGATGACGTGTATTTATACATGTATGCATTTGGCTGACGCTTTTAACCAAAGCGACTTACATTACATTTCAAGATACACATTTACATTCTTATCAGTTCTTGCTTTCCCTTGAGAACGCAGTAGTGGCTGCCCTGATCCTGAAGGGGTGTCCAGTATACTGGGAGTGAGATAGACTGCAGCTTTTGAGGACAGAAACTAGAGTCCTGAACCAGGCTGTAGAGAGAGGAGCTCTATCATAGATGAGAAGGGACAGAAACTGTTATTAATTTAAAAATCATTAATGTGAAGCTAGATCCTTGAGAGTCATTCTTAGAGTGCTTAAGAAAGAGAGGAAAGAAATTAGGTGAAAAGTGTAAATCAGAAAAGGAAAGACGACGAGTAGATTGAATTGTTTGGTTACTGAAGTGAATTCCCCTGGATGCATAAATCCGTAAAGCAGTTAGAAACACGCTTCTAGCAGAATATTAGTGTACATAGAAAAGAGACCATTGTGGATGGAGATGATTAAGCTTTGCGAAAAAAGGCAAAGTAAAAGGCAACCGTTTATCTGGGGAATTGCTAGAGAATTTAGCTAAACCTTTGAGTAAAAAGCAAACAGAAGTAGCATTGAAAAGACATGGAAAATAAGGATTGATATCCTTGCGTAAAATTGAAAACCTGCGAGCAATCTACTAATGGAGAAATTTAAATTACGATTTCCATAATATAGACGAGGAAGGAACCACCGGCCATGATCAGGATGGGAACTAGATGAATCTGGAAAGAAAAGCAAAGCATTAAAAACAGAGACCAAACAGAAGTATACGCTTTTAAGGTAGAGGGAGCTATGCCTTAGTGAAGTATAGTCTAACTGGATTGAGAAGATCATCTAATTTAGCAGGGTGATGTATCCGGGTTGGCTGAAGAGCAAAGCCGTCTGAAGCCTTAAGACTAAAGCCCGTAGCTATGGCATTGCAGTGGCCAGGAATGTGTTCGACCTTAATCATGAAATTAAAGACTACTGATTGCCTGATAAACGTCTCAGGAATAGCATGATCGTCTGACAAGAAGATCTGCCTTAGTGATGCAACTGAGCTTCGTTAGCACATACAACATATATGTTTTGCCACCACTTCAAAACCTAAAGGACGTTAGCAAATGCTATAGGATCATTGTTGTGAAGCGCATATGAACGAAGCCTGAGCAGGCTTGGTAATTTGTCGGACCTTTGCTGTACCAAATGTCCAAAATCAAAGATCAAACATGCACCCTTCATCTAGCTGGATCGGCATGGATTAAGCATGTACCGCTTAATTAATTTTTTTTATTTAATTTCTTTTATATAACCACTAAATCTTAATCATATTAATTCTTTGTACAATACTTACCTGAAGTAAGGTGACGGCGTCCCCACAAGATACTACCTCAATCACACATTGAATATTAAACAGAATATGTTGTTCATTTTTGAGCGTAGAGTCTATTTCTCAGCTGGGCAGCATATACCTGACATTACTCTGACAAAATTAAATTTTAATCATGGCCGGGAGATCGCTGGCCACAACAACCAAGTGAGTCCCTGACTGAAGTTTGATCACAGTAGAGGGGATATGTTAACAGTGGCTGATGGAACTAAGCACCTACTGAAACTTGAAACCCGACTTGGAAGTGGTACTAGAAGTGAAAGCTTTAGCGTAAGTTCTGTCAGGAAGACTATATCAGTGCATCACGCATTATCTCACTTCTAGCCAATCAGGTGCTGACACTCATAGTATAAAAAACTGGTACTTACGTTTGTCTGAGTTCGCAGATGCTGACGCTGTCAATTACCTCCATCCTCCCCAACCACCACCAAAATGGTACCTTCCCCTTCATCCTCCCCACCACCACCAGGATGGTCCCTTCCTTTACCTCCAGGGGGGTCGGCTGCGCCCCTGCCTTCATCTTCAGGCAGGACATGCAGATTCGGCTACCCTCACATTGCTCGCTAAGGACGGGGCCTACGCCAAAGAACTTTATAAATGTATGCTTGCTGAGCTGTAAATAAATATACGCTTGTTATTCAATTTATCTCCTGAGTCTTTCTGGTAGAACTTGAACCAGTGTAAGGAGATCGTCTCTCATAAGTTGCTGTTTTTATAACCGCCACGCGCTGGTTTCCTACACATGATTGCTCTCGCTCTGGCGCAGCCTCCAGAGATGGTGAGATCAAAATCAACAATATGACTTTATGTCGTTATGTTTGCAATCGAGACGCGGGTGAGTGAATGTCGGCATCGGTTTATGCGAATGAATGAAAGCGTCAGCATCTGCGAACTCAAATATGTGTAAGTACTGTAGGATTACAAATTTATTAAATGTTTTAATTGAGCTTCCAATACTATAGTGTTTTAACTGAGAAAGTTGCACACTGTTTTTTCCCTTTTTGAGGGAACCAAGGTGTTGGACATTAAACTCTTGTCACTTCTCAAAGTTCAGCTGGGCCTTTGTTGATCTAATCATGCTGATTGGATTAGCATCTCAAGGCTCTGAGTTACACCTTTTGTCTTTGAGTCTCTGTCTCTGTGCGGGAAATCCTGCCCGTTCGGTTCTAATGTCTCAGCTCATTTACATGCTTTGTTCATCACAATGTTAAGCCCTGCCCTTGAAATGTATATAAACTACAATGTAAAGTTCCCTTATTTAGACTATACTTGGGTAAGATTTTGGACGAAGCAGACTACAGCAAATAAACAATCCTGCTTAAAATATAAAATCCCAACATCTCCTGGTTTTTATCTTCTAAGTCTCCTACACTTAAGAAGAACAAGGTTTACAACAGTACCGATCTTTTATACTATAAGTACTAGAACATAATTGGATAGATGAGAAGGTAATAAGTGACGTAACAATTGAGTCTTCCTGGCAGAACTTACACTAAAGCTTTCAGGGTCAGTGAAGGGTTGCTCTCTCCAACAGGCCATCAAATTCATGTCAAGTGCTGCGGTAAAAAGCAGTAACTGGCTCTGGATCAAGCGTAAGTACCCCAACTGGGCAGCTAGGTAGAGACAGATGGTATGCAATCAGGCTTAGGCCTGACTCAGGGAGAAGGACGCCCCTGCCATGCTGTACCCATCAGGGATATGGAGGGTATGGCATGGAGGCATTGTGGGCTTCAATCAACGAAACGTTGATCAAGCAGGGTGCCCACCTGATGACCCCAATGACATACCTTACCCTCCTTTTCACCACTTCACACCGACTGATACTGTCAAAAGTTTCCTACTAAAGGGATTGAAACATCTAGTTCTATTAGCTTTACAGTGCCCCGACAACAATATAGTGTCAGCCCACATCCTTGTTGGGATTTACTATGTTGCTGTCGGGGTGGTGACAACCTAAATGATGAGCAGCTGAGACTAATGGTTATTGTACATAACAACCAATGAGTCGGCCCAGATCCGGCCCACATCTGGGCCGTGTGGACACACTTTGTTTTCCAAATGCCGAAAAACTTCTTGTGGTGGAGGTCGAACAACTTGTTGTGGTGGAGGTGTTGTATTGTATATCCGAGACAATGTTCCATCATATCCTTTAACCTGTTCCAGACCATCTAGAATGTCTGTGGGTGAAGGTGAGATCTTTGAGACTTCCACTGCATATACTGTATGTGCTGTTGCTGTGTGTGTGGTGTATTCACCGCCACAGTTACCACATCAGTATGAAATCATTGAACATTTATAATTGCCTCATTTGACTTGCTTCGTACTATGTACCCAGACATTGGACTTGTTTTTCTTGGAGAAGTCAACCATCTCAGAGTCAATATCTGCTTAGATAGTAAACTCTGTCAACCATGACAGGAAGTGAATAATGCAACCTGTACCAATGAAAAAAAAACAGTGTCTTTAACAATACTATACGGATATTGATAGATATATCCCTATGAGAACAGTAAATATTCATCGTTCAGACAAATCATGGATCTTCTTGCTCTACGTCGTTTGAAGAGATTTGGTCCCTGAATGAGAGGCTGCTCACAGCAGAGCCAATGGGTGGAGCTTGACATCAAGCTCCCCCTCTTTTGATGTAAGGAGTGGAATTTAAAAGTCTTGCCACACCCTAATTAACCTTTAAAGATACAACTGTCTCTGTTTTCCTCACATTCACACTTTCACAAATAACTAATGGTGGGTTGTATTAGATGAACCTCAACAGATTGTGTCTTAAAAAATTATAAAGGTGTATGTATTCATGAAGGCTACATCAGCTCAGGAGTTTCTGAAACTCTCATAAAAACTATTTGTAATTTCCAATGTAAATGTCATAGCCGTTGTGTTTGAGTACTACTTCTGTGTTCAGTTTTAACTGTTGTGTCCTTAACTCTTGTGAGCAAAGTTTCCAAACTTGCAAAGAGCAAAAACACTAAGTTCGGGTTTCATTATGGTAGTGGGTATAGTCCCTCAGAAGGTGTCAGTGTGTTATTATGAATGTACTGGGAAGGAGTGATGTCTATCACATGATGTTTTGACTGGCTAGTGAAGGCCTAATCACTCGAACTGGTCAGATATGAGAATGCTGCACATAATTTAATTAGAAGGGTCGCACTGGAGATATTGGACTGAATCATAAGGACTGCTGTGATGACAATCTGTGTAGTCTATATGTTAAATCTGCTCATCAAAGCTGAGCACAACTTGAATAATCATGCGTTTGTGGAGGAGTAGTGGCTGGGGTCTGTGGTTAAGCCTATGACCCAGTTTCATATGACCCAGCACTAGTCGTCTTTTACTATACTGCCCTACAAAGCAAAAAGGCAGTAACTGCATTTTTGGTCAAAAATGAGTTATTATCATTTTCATATCATTCAAGGCATCCTTTGTTATGTGACAAAACATCTTATCTCAAATGTGTGTTGTTTTGGAGAAAAATAGTAGTCGTTTGTACAGTAACTGCAAAAAGCCCTAGTGGAAAAAAGCAAGAGTACAGTAACATCCATTACTGTATTCTTGTTATGTTTTACCTAACAAAAAATAACCGTGTTGCTGGGCAGTGTAGTTACTGTTGCCATGGTGAAACCACACAGCTGATTTCGCAGCATCCTCACAGGACGGTTTTAACATTAGCGATTTCACCCTTCTAACTTCACACAAATTTTGTTTGAGATGGCACAAAGCCGGGGAAAAAAGATGGTCGAACTGGCGTTGAAAAGAAAATACCCGGAGAACAGTGACAGATTACACATTTAGAGGCTAGGCTATCACAATATAAACCGCTGTCAGCTGCCAGGGCGGGACTTCCTCTCAGAGGTCCATTCAGATAGCATTATGCTAATTGACAGGCGATGTTTTAAATAGCTATGCTTACCTGCCCCCTGATCCTCCCTAATCCTAGCTGTAACTTTATCTTCTGTAACTTCACATCATCGCGATGCCATGTCATGATTTTGTTGTTCATGTTACAAAGTTATAATCCAACCACGGTGAAAAAATTTTCAATAACTAGAAAAGCACTCGGAGAGCACTAACCTCTGTCAAGGCGTGATCTTCTTCTCTTATTAGCCTACATGAATGGCGTCTTCTTTTTTCATAGGCTAATCATTTATGGCGTTATTGTCCAGCAGGAGAATATAACTGTCCATAAACACAGCTTTCGGTGTAACTTAACAGTTATTCTTTAACGTGACAGGTGTCTGTTCACCTTAAAACACACTCTCTTCACGGCCGCTGTTTGAAGACTCTGTCCGCTGTTTAGATAAGTTTGCGAGTTGTAAGCAAAACTGACATCTTCCTCTTTACTGTTGTAAGCATCCATGCTTTCAACAAAAACAAACTTCTGCAGAGCGAGCCGGCAGGTATTTACGCCCCCCTTTGCGCTCAGGCTCAAACACGTTGGTTCCTGTTCCTAAGCATTTATTTATTGCACGGTTTATTTAAATTATATATTTAATTTGGATTCCCCTTAATTATATTAACCTATGAAAATGTTGTCCCTCTGCATGACTGCAAGTTTCTAAGTTTTATCCTATTATTGTAGGCCTAATGTAACTTATGAAGCCAGGCTCCGTTTTTGTGTGTTGGGTTTTCTTTCTTCATTTTCATTAAGGGTGCAAAACTATTAATTTATTGTGTTAGCCTAATTCATGCATGATATTTTGTCATGGACCTAATTTAAGTTATTCCCTCTATAATGAAATATTATGATATACAGACATCATCTGTATTATTTGTCCTCTCATGCCACCAAACAGGAGGGTGTTTTGGTATTCCCTGCCTGTGAGCAACGTTGTGGAGGATGAGGAGTAATAACCATATAAAATGTGGTGTTCATCAATTATTTTTTATTAATATTATCATTATATATATATATATATATATATATATATATAATCTACAATCTATTATTAAATGTATGTTTACTAATTTGAAATATCTGTCCCATGTATTCATTTCATTCAGTACTTTGTGTTTATAAACCTACTGAAACAGATACTGCACCATATAAAATCATCAACTTGTTTATCCTAGTTATCATCATAAGAGTTTGAAAAGCCTTTGAAACACTTAGGCAAAATTATTTTGTTTTGCTCTGTTGAATTGGAGTTTAACTGGCCTATTATTGCTCCAAAGAAAAGTTGTTTTGCAGTGCTTTGACATTAATGTGATTTGTAGGTATAGCAGATACTACATTACAGATACAGAAACATCCCCAGACACACATTAATCTAATACTCACACGTAATAATGGGGTCCTATTCAAAATAAATTGTCCCCATTTGGGCCTTGATACAGCTTAGCAATGTGAGACTTTAAGCAGCCGTTTCAGCACCAGAACAGCTTCCGGGTGGAAAATATTGACCTAAAATGGTCAAATTAGTTTGGGTTTGGTATATCCATGTTCAGGAAAACAAATGGTTCCAATTGTTTCAAATACAGTGTATCTAACACACCCAGAGCCCAAGTTGTGGCAAAATAGTTTTGGGAAAATCTGTAGTTACTGCCTTTTTCCTTGGTCTGGTGCCACGTTTTTGGTAAGTAATACAAAGCAAGAATAAAGTAACTGCAAAATAGGGGTAAAATATCAAATTAAATATGAGGATTGATATGTACAAAGAATAATCTAATATAAAGTAACAAAACAGCCACATGTTCCATAATCTACCTACAACTACTTACAATTTATCTGTTTTGTAAAGAGTGCAAGTACATTGACTGCAGTTATTTTGCTTCACAAAGTTAATTCACAAAGCTTACATGTTCTTTCTCGTGACTAATTGTTAGTCCAAGTTGTACAGATTCCTCTTTGAACATAAATGTCTGAATGTCCCAAAGCAATTGTTTTGACATTTACTAGCAAATACATTTACAGAAGAGATTATTTTACTTTTCTGACTATTCGTGATCATAAATACAGTAGATGGATCAAACAATTTAAACTGGTTGATTTTTATGAGTTGCTTTATTTTAGATCTTATTTATACAACATTTATTCAAAAAGTAAAATGTTTTCAAATTCCGCATAACTTCCATTTAAGTTAAATAGATTCCATTTCTATGCAAGTCTAGTGATTGTTAGATATTCATATTTTGAACAGATGCTTAAGTTACAGGGTTTTTTTTGTTGTCCCCTCACAGGCATAATATATATTATGGCACATTTCATATTGATAATTCATTTTTTTTTGCCAATGCTAATTACAGTAACTCACTGGTAAGACTTTATAATAAGGTTTAATTTGTTATCAGTAGTTAACTTAAACTAACATTAAAAAAATACTTCATCATACTTCATACTTCAAATTATTTATTAATATAAATTAATATACATTTTTAACATTTACTAATGCATTATTAAAAAGTTGTATTAATACAGCCTGAGCTGAACTAACAATGAACAGATTTATATTTATTAACTTACAGATATAAATGAATAATGTAACAAATGCACTGCTTGTTGTTAATATTATGGAATGCATTATTGATGTTAACTAATGGGACCTTATTGTAAAGTATTACTAAGTGACCTTGTTCCTGTTCTCACCAGTGTAAAATTATCCCTCTGCAATGAGATTCACACACTTACATGCATCTTTATTGAAGGTATTTCTTCTTACAAAATATAGTTCATCTAATTACAGTAATAGTAAACAAAAAACAGTAACAGTAAAATATATGTATGCATGTATACATGTAAAATATAAAAGTTGCTAGAAACCACTCACATTTTTGAATTAAAATAAAATAAAATATTTATAACACATGTAGGACATTGTATGATCCTTTTAATGTGAGCAGTCTTCTATATACTGTACAATTTTGGAAATAACAACAAAAAATGCGGAATTGCGATTGTCTGTCAGTAGATGTACTGGAAGGGAAACATTTTTCTCATCCAAGTAAATCCTAATTAGATATTTGTTTTTTTGGCCAATTAATGTTTCGCTCACACTGCAGTGGATCTCTCATCCACACTAGTGGTCTGTGAATAAACAGATCCAGTGGCCTGTATAATATAAATCTTCATGAATTGCAATCTACTGAAGGGTGTCCTGTACAGGAGTCTAATAAGATGCTTCCTAAATTTCTCTCCCACAAACACATAAAGCAATGGATTCAGGCAGCTGTGTGAGTAAGCCAAAGCTTCTGTGATATGAAGACTTAGACGGATTGCCTTACTGTTGGGACAGGAACTAGGTACCCATCCGTTTAGCTCTAAAGCTTTCACAAAAGATGCAACATTGTATGGAGCCCAACAGCAGAAGAAGACCACCATCACCACAATGACTAGACGCATGGCCTGCCTCCTGGAAGAGCGAATTGTCAGGAGTCTCTTCAGAATCAATGAGTAACAAAATCCAATCACAATAAGTGGGAGAATTAAACCCATGACATTCATTTTAAAGATACCATGTATCCTTGAAGTATGATTCGAAGTTTGATCATTGGTTGGATAATATGTACAATAAGTTTGATTATACATTTTTGTGGTCTTGAGGTACATCAACTCAGGAAAGGATGCAAAAACAGCAATGATCCATACGACCAAACTGGCTAAGATCCCATATGTTCTTGTTCTGACTCTCAATGCAAACACAGCATGAACTACAGCTAAGTATCGATCAACACTCATCAGTACAATGAAGAATATCCCACTGTAGAATCCAATGTGATAGACACTGAGGACCATAATGCACATAACATCTCCAAAGATCCACTGGTCTCTGGCAGAGTGTGCCAGGAAGGGAAGAGAGGAGACCAGCAGCAGGTCAGCTATAGCCAGGTTCAGGAGACAGATGTCGGTCATGCTTCTCAGTTTCACACCCATCAAGACCACCCAGACCACCAGTATGTTACCCAGAAAGCCCACCACAAAAAACAGGGAGTATAACACAGGGAGGAAGATATCTGCATGATCTCCATAAACACAGGAATACGCAGATGGATCAATAGATGATGGATCGTAGAAGTCAGAATAGTCATATTCTGTAGTAATATATGGCTCATCAGTACGTCGTCCATTCACACTTGAACAGGGGAAAAAAATACTATAAGCAAAGCAGAGATCCTCCTTGAATTGTGACAAATAAATGTGATATGACCTCACCTGGATGATCCTTGATAATTTAGATCAAAGATGCTGTTGGTTACCATCCCTGTCCATGGAGGATGTGCAGTGGTCCTGTCAATGACAAAGAGAAGAGGCAAAGAAACTTATTTAGTGCAAATGGATCTTCAGTGAAGATACAATGATAGTACAGTGTTGATGAACACTGTACTATCATCAACTGAATCAACACTGAACTGACTTAAGCTGAATAATTACACTATTATCTTCTATAGAGTTTGCTTAATAACTAATGAATTTTGCAACATTCACACTATTGCTTAACAAAATGTGAACTAAACTGAGCTGAATAATTACCCTTTTCTCTTTTTAGAGTAGCTTTATAGCTGTAAATTGCTGTTAAAAAGAGCTGTATTTCATAACTTAAGAACTTTGCAACATTAATACTGTTCTTTTTTTTATTACTGTGAATCTGCTTTGAAACAATCTGTTTTGTATAAAGTGCTATATAAATAAACATAATTTGACTTGAACAACACTCATCAGGTGTATATATAATGTATGTGCCCTTAGTCATGGCTTCCGTCCTGTGCTGCCCCAATACAATGTCATGGCTATTCGTAACTATTTTACATTTTGGTGAATTATTTATTTATACAGCACCGTTCATACACTGTGGCAATTCAAAGTGCTTTACATAGAACATAAACAAAATAAAAGCAAGGGAAATTAAAACAAATCAATCCTAAATGTAACTGGGTGCCAGTGTAAAGACCTGAGGACTTGTGTGATATGTTCATATTTTCTGGTTCTGCCATATTTTCATATATCATGGCGGCAGCGTTCTGTATGAGCTGCAACTGTCTCATGGTCTTTTTGGGATGGCCAGTTAGGAGTCCGTTACAATCATCCACCATGCTGGTGATGAAAGCATGCACAAGTTTTTTTTTTTTTTAAGTCTTCTCTGGAAACAAAGCATCTAATTCTTGCACTATTTTTGAGATGATAGTATACTGATTTAGTTATTGAAACTAAGGCCTGACTCCGGAATCACACCGAGATTCCTGACATGATTTTTAGTTGTTTGACCACTATCGTCAAGGTATGCATTTACCTTGAGAACTTCATCTTTGTTTTCAAAGGCAATGACTTCAGTTTTGTCTTTTGTTTAACTGCAGAAAGTTTTGGGACATCCAACTGTTGACTTCATCAATGCATTGGCAAAGGGAGTCAATGGGGCTGTAATCGTTAGGAGACAGGGCTAAATAGATCTGTGTGTCGTCTGCATAGCTGTGGTAAGTGATTCAGTTCTTTTTCATTATTTGGCTCAGTGGGAGCATATACCAGTCCCTCCAGAAAAACGCGATTATGCGATCGCATAATTCAATACATAATCAGCCAAATGATATTTTACCATTTATCCTTGAAGAATGATTACAAAATTGATCATCTGTTAGATAATATGTACGATAAGTTTGATTATTCTTTTTTGTGGTTTTGAGGAACATCAACCCAGGAAGGGATCCAAAAAAAGCAATGATCCTCCTTGAATTGTGACTAATTAATGTGATATGACCTCACCTGGATGATCCTTGATAATTTAGATCAAGGGTGCTGTTGGTTTCCATCCCTGTCCATGGAGGCTGTGCAGTGGTCCTGTTAATGACAAAGAGAAGAGGCAGAGAAAATTATTCAGTGGATCTTCAATGAACACTGTACTATCATCAACTGAATCAACACTGAACAAAACAAAGCAATCCAAAGGTCAGCCGGAACCGGGAACACTTCCCATAAATCCTTATGTACTTGTTACATCATAAGAAGGATGGTGTCTATGATAATATTAGTGTCTCTTATCCCGAGGTTTACCGCAGTCCGCCGGATCCAGGCCGTATCCGGATCTAATGAAGGACCTGCACCTGGACATGACGACAACCCAGTCCTGAAGTGTCAACTACTCTCTCCCCTGTGAAGGCCTCCTACCGTTCACTTTACCTCTGTACAGATAAAACGCTGTCAGGATAAGTCCGGGTCAAGTGGCTACGCAGAAGCGATAAAAAAAGTCTGTATTATAAATTTTTCAAGGCTTGTACCTTGAAACCTATTTCATGGTTTGCGTTCTTGGGCCACCAGGCACTGTTTTGTGCAAATGAGCGGCCGGATCGCATTAAGGGTTTTCTGTTAGAGTGGTGTCGTGTTGGCGGACCCGAAGTTAATTATTAATGATTGTTGCGATGGAAGTGAATCAATCAAAACTAACTGTAGCTAGACAATAACTTTATTCTAGAGCTGCTGTAAAGCCAAAACAATCTATGTTACTTTAATTTCCTATAATCAATGTAAAGCTGCTTTGAAACAATCTATATTGGTAAATGCGCTACAGTACATAAATGAAGGTGACTTGACTTGAACAACACTCATCAGAAATATATGACGCATTGCTCAGTCATGGCTTTCGTCCTGTGCTGCCCCAATACAATGTCATGGCAATTCATAACTATTCTACAGTTTAGTGAATTGGTGGCTAATTCGTATTAATTCATAAAATCTCATTTACTGTATACATTTTTGTATGAGCTTCAGTGACGGGTCTGTTAGGGGTAGACATACTTTTTTCTAACAATCGTATGTTTCGTACAATTGACACTGTAATTCAGAGATCTATTGGTTTAAAAACTGAATAACTTGTATAAATATATATAAGACTGATTTCAATTTCCTTTTTCTGTTGTCTGAATTACATTTGGCGATGAAGTTTAGTCTTACCTCAGTAAGGCAGCTGTATAATTCATAATCAGAGAACCAGAGGCGTTCTTACTGTATTAGACAAACAGGGAAACAGACGTTAGCATAGTAATTCTGCAAATAGATCATCTTTAAGGCACTAGTACAACAATATTAGCAGTGTTTTGCTGCACTAGCTTTAGTTGAAAAATATAGAATAAACATATCTACATTGTTTACATGATTTTCTTTTATTATTATTTTGCACAATCTTGGATGATGATATGAGGCCTTATGTCAAAAAAAAACTAATTGTTAGTTACACAGCTTTACACTTCACTGTTAACAGTAGTATAAGTGTACTAATTATGTTCATAATCATCAAAAGAAGAACATGAAAAAAAACATGATTCATTTTCATGTTTCTATTTATTTATTTATTTATCCGGGACAGTGCACATTAAAAAAAAATCTTACACTCGAGTAGAGACTGTAAATGAGCCCGAATATAGTATAAATGCTAATTTTCATCTGTAGTCCCGAGGCAGGAAGACAACAACACAAATAATATGACCATATACAGTATCAGTCAAGAAACACATTGGCACGCATTCAGACAAATGACATTACAACAATAAAATTAGTCAAAATGAAGACATAACTCTTTTAAGAAAATGTTTAAGATGTTTTTTTTAAATGTGCAATAAGTGGGACATTCTCTAATGTTTGTTGGGAGACTGTTCCAAAAGTGACCTCCTCTGATAGACAGAACAGTATGTCCAAAGGTTGTGTTTCTATGTGGGATCTCTAGGTCTTCTCTGAACGAGGCTCTAGTGCAAAAACCTCTATCCGTCCTTGGTTTAATGTAGCCTATGTAGAAAGTGGACTTTGGGGCTAGTCTGTGAATCACTTTATAAATGAAACAGCTATTTTTAAAATGAATAAAATTTTCAAAATTGAGCATTTTGTGTTTTTCCAAAATATTACACTGATGGGATGACAGTGGCTTTTGATTGAATATTTTTATATATTTTTTGAATAACATTTCTATGGGTTTTAAAATTTTATCTCCAGTGAGTGACTAGGTTGTGATGCAGTAATCTATGTGTGAAAAAATCATTGAATTTAGGAACATTTTAGCAAAAGTAATTGTCAATGATGGTCTGATTTTTTTAAAGTTATGTAGATGTTGTTGTGTTCGCTGTGAGTTTGATGTGTTTTTTAAATGAGAGTGTTTATAACATTTATCTTTCTTTGATAAGGACACAGTTTATTAAATAAAATGTATTTGTACTGCACTTAAATATTTATTGCACTTAAATATACAATACACGGTAACATTTTATTTTACAGTGATTATATATATATATATATATATATATATATATATATATATATATTAAAAAAATCAAGCATCTTTACAAACAATATGCCTTAAAACACCCAGTGAGCAACTAAAGGAGACAAGTGGCAGTGTCAAGTCCACCTCATCAGACAAATATATACAAAGCATAGATTATTGTTAATTTGAACCACATAGTATTAATGATAATGGATGATATAGGTTAATTTGTTGTTTAATTAAAGTTTAATATATATATATATATATATATATATATATATAATATTTGTATTAGTATTTTACATTCTACATAAAATCATGCCAGTTTGTGCAGAGCAATTTAATAAAAAAAAATAAAAAAATTATAATACCAAAGCCACCTACCGTTTTAATGAATAAAGTATGAATGATTTATTATCGTAACAGAAAATTTCACATACCTATCAGCATTATGAGCATCGATAGTGCAAACCACCTGTGACATTCAGGCTTACACTGAATGTTTACAAAAGCTGGTTTACCAACCATAAAAAAAGTGTGAAACCATAACCCTTTCTTCCATTTCAAATTGATACAACAGGTGTTTGCAATGAAAGTGGGGGTTGAGGCTCTCTATGCATATTCAAACCAATAAAGGAATATGGCGCATATGCAACGCACGCATATGCATATGCATAATGGAAACATATGTGTATGTTTGTGCATATTATTTTAAAAAGAGGTCAAATAAAAAATGTGCTGCCAGGAATACTCACAAATGTGATAATTGGTGTTGCCCTCTGACCTTCCGAGCAAAGAAGGGAAGTTTAGATGAGAGATAAGATCGTATCATATGAGATCGGTCTAAATAACATGATCTATTATAGTTTTTTTTTTTTTCAGGGTATTGGTTTGTGGCACTTCCTCTGCAGAGGTAAACTGGGGTATAGGGGCTTTGCAGATTGCAGGACTAGTTTCATATTGACTGCAATGGCAATTACCCTATTGGCTCCCACCATGTTTCATCTACAGTCTAGAGGAAATTACATCACTACACATTTATGTTGTCTTTTTTCATGTGAAAACAATGGGGCAGCACTACAATGTAAACTTCATAGTGTTTTAATGGGTCAAAAAAAAAAAAAAAATGATGAAAAACGACCAGTAAAAAACATACTCAGCATTGCACAGGTAGTCAGGAAAGCTGAGCAATAGTGTTAGCATGTGGTTTTACACACGCACACACCCCAACCACTTAAAAGTGCTGTTAAAAGAGATACCCAAATATAAACTGATGCATCTTAACTTCTACATTAAGATAGCCTTTGGGGTACTTTAAGCGATTTATCATTACATAACATAAAGATTGTGATCTACTCCATCTGAATTAGTAACACACTAAAACAGAAAACATGAAAACGAAGGAGGGAATGAAACTCTTTTGTGGCTTCTTGTTTACCTGACAAGAAGAGTTTAACTCAAAAGAAATTCAGCAGACTTTTCTGGTTCTACAGTCTGAGATACAGAATGTGTGCTTATAGTAAACTCAATAGTAGCATTATGTAAAAATGTCAAATGCAACTAGATTTTTTCATTTTCTGAAGAAACGTTAAAATTTAAATGTTGCTTGCTCGTGTGTACAAAATTCACTGCCATGATGCTGGTGTCCTGGCCGGTTGCTTCTTTACAGGTTCAAAAAAGCCCAACCTAGACTCACTCGAAATATATAATGTCACCCTTTCTCTCTCTCTCTCTCTCTCTCTCGCTCTCTCTCTCTCTCTCTCTATATATATATATATATATATATATATATATATATATTTAGATATATAGAGAGGGGGGCGGGGGGGGTGGGGGGGGGTATGCGGGGGAAGCCTCTTCTCAACAAGCCACATGACACAAGGACAAGTTACATGCCAAAATGTAAAACTTAGGGTAAGGGTATATCACTAACCCCAAGTACGAGCAATAGTAATAGTATGGGATATTAGATAAATGTCTTCGAGCTGAGCGGGACCAGTGGAGTCACAGGAGACTTCGAGCTGAGCGGGACCAGCGGGGGCGGGAGATTAATGCAAATATCCTCTTCTAAGTCATCATATATGATACAGAGATACAATATATTACAGAGGCCAACAGCAACTCAGTGGTGGGAGTGTGGGCAGGGCCTTCCTCCATTCCCTCAAACTCCTTTTTCAAACTCCACTAATTATGCAAAAATAAGTACAGTACAATGTAACTGCATCACCTTAAAAAAAAGTGTAACCCAAACTTTTTTATAAAAAGTCTATCGGTGCATTCTACTGTATCACTGTAAAAGAGGTGAATTGGTTTATCTTGCATTTTGTATCAATATTTTGCACATTTCCTTTTGACTTCTCAGGAAGCAGCATAGCTGTCATCGTGTTATATTAAACAGTTTTTTTCTCTACGTTGATGTTCCAGAATGTGGTCTCAACCATAACATTTGCATGTAGATAAAATCACATGTACCTCTCAATGAGGAAGTGGTTGTGTATGATCACAAAGTCCAATCAAAAAGTTCAATGAATGAACTTACATCATGCGTTGCATCAGATATTCAATATATATGATAGATTTAGATAATTATTCAATTTCATAGACAGAAATTTAAGTAGGCATTGTTCTTGGCCATGTTTTAACCCAAATTTTTGACACATCAAAAATGGTTTTAAGTTAAACAACTAGCATTTCTATTTGATTGTGTTAGATTAGGCAGTATTACTATAAAATAATTTTATTAATGTTATTTTACTGTATGTCACAATAGTTTTGGGACAGATTTGATAAAAGTAACTGTTTGATTAAGGTTTTTGTTGCTGAGGTGTTTTGTTGCTACTTGTCATGTCAGCAGTCTTAATGTACCGTGTTTGCATCAGAGCCAAAGAACACAGGAAATCCACCTCACTCTGCAGAGCATATCTCTGTGGCTTTCCGCTGTAGCTTTTAAGGTACAGACAAAGGTTAGGGTAAAGTTACTTCCCCGAAGCATTTTGTTTATTATCACTGTTTTACAATAAGCTTTTTTCAATAACTCTAAGTTTTACACATAAGAATGTCAACTAACAGGGAAATGAGTAAATAAATAAACCGAAAAAGCTTTATAATATAAATCATTGAATTATTTAAAATATATCCTATCAGAAATGTATTTGAATTTATTAGAATATTTGATAATAATAATGATTGAGTGGATTGGATTTTATCTTGAAAGCAATGACACACTGTGTGTGTACTATATATAGTAATGACATGTCCACATAAAGGTAATAAAATGTCCCTGAGAAAAGCAATTCCATGGTGCAAATATATGAAAAGGTTAAGTTCTGCTATTGAGACTTGGTCAGAATATTATTTCAGTATACTGTGAGGCAAAATAGTTAGTTTTGAGATAGTGTTGTTAAATGTTTTATGTGAATTATTTTTAAGCTGTTCAATATTGTAGGCATGTATGTGACTATGTGCCATATGTGTTAGGGAGGGCTCTTGTGGTAAGAGGTAGCATTACAATATACCTTTGAAACAAGTGTTTATTTATTTGTTTATTGATGAACATATTGATATATGCATCACTGTGTTTGAAATAAGTAGTTAGCACAGACATTAGGAATATACAACATTTACAGACATCAATCCAGTATAGACTGCATTCAAAATAAAGTTCCTCCATACATTAATTCTGCTCTCATATCCTCTTTTAGCCAATAAAAGGGGACATTTTTTTGATTGTGTTTGGTTTTGCCTTCGAGGTGTGTGTGTGTGTGTGTGTGTGTGGTTGAGGATGTTTTTTTTCTTTTTCTTTTTGTGGTTATTGACTGCTGTAAAGAACCAGTGATTACAATTTAGCAGGTCAAGAGGTGAGAGCTTATAGAGATATTGAGGAACAGATGTTTATAGGTGACAAATACTCTGGTAAATAGGAAAATATTACATTTAATGCATTGGTTAATTTTTAAGCCAGTGTGAAATACTCTACAGGCACAAGTTTACTCACAAACATTAGAATGCAGAAAGCTGCATTACTTTCCCCAACACTTTTGTTAATTTGTTTGTTTTTTTTACAATGAGGATTGTTTTCACTAATTTAGGTAGAGTAATTTATATGATATTACCATCATTAAATCAACAAATGTTAGATTGCATTACATAGTGCAATGCATGAATGAAGATTAACATCTTTATATTTACAAAAACAAAGCAAGATTAAATGATGAGCACAATATTTACAAAAAACAAAGAAACAGCACCAACATATTCTGAAACAATATCGGTTTTGTTACTTACTTTAAACGTGTGTACTTTTGTTGGGAGATGAAAAAAAAAAAGCTGTATTGGAAGTTTCATTCTCTGAAACTTTTGATTGTGTAGATGTTGCCTGGTAGGTCTTCAAACATTTAAGATGTCTTGAAAACACACTTATAAGACATTTCCTGAACTTTTCTCCAACAAAAGCATAAATGACCGGATTTACAGAGCAGTGTGTGAGTGCGATCATCTCCGTCCACTCCATGGCTATGTTGATATTATATTGAGCCTCACAGCTAGTTAAAATTTCAAACTCCTGCAAGGTTTTCAGAAACACCGCCACATTGTAGGGCACCCAGAAAACCACAAACACGATGACAATGCCTAAGATGAGCTTTATTGCCCGATCCTTTTTCGAGTTTTTTGTCTTCTTCACAACCATTAGGACCATGAAGTAGCAGTAGGCTATAATGGGCAAAGATATGAACAGTCCAACTGTATTTTCACCAAAGTTACGGAAAAGCTTCCACTTCTGGGACGACCCAGCAGGATAAACTCGCTGACAGGTGGTGATGTTGTCCTCTTCGACCATTGCTGCAAAGATGGCCTCTGGAAGGGCGGCACAGATCGAAACGATCCATGTTATGAGACTCGCAACAATTCCATAACGCAGCATCTTCGCTCCCAGCACCGCAATGGCATGTACGATGACCAGATAGCGATCCACGCTCATCAGGGTCACGAATAAGATCCCACTGTAAAATCCCACTTGGTATGAACCTGCCATAGCCTTACACATTGCATTGCCTTTTAAGTAGTGGCCCTGAGCATAGAGAGCCCAGGAGGGCAGTGAGAGGACCATCAGTAGGTCTGACAGGGCCAGATTTAGCAGGCAGAGGTTTGTCATATTTTTCACATGCATTTTATTCAAGAGGACCCATAAGACCGTGATGTTGCCAAGAAGGCCAATCACAAAAACTATGTAGAAAATGGCTGCCTTGAGATTTGAATTCAGGTGTGAATTTTCATTACTGCATAATATGGTTCCGGTTTCATAGTAATTGTATGTTGTTTCCATCCTGTAACAAACGGTAAATGTTATTAGGGAAATATGAATGTCAGTAAATAAAAAAAAACAATAACAAAAATGCTTATACATGCTGACAAACAAATTGCATATTTGCTGAGAATTTTTTTTGAAAAAAGTGCCTTTTAATACTTTGTTTTGATTATATTTATATATAATTATAATAAATGATTTATACCAATTAATTGTTTTTACCCTTTAAGCACCTTTTTAAAATTAGTTAAAAGTAGTTTGAAAACAAAGTTTCTAATGTTCTTGAGCACATTGAATACAACTAGTAACATGCCACTTTGTGGACCGAGACCACTCATTTGACAGTATCATGCAGTGGTTTATGATACTGTTTTTTGAAACCACAGAGAGCAATGACACTGGGAATGGAAGCATGCGATACTGTCATGGTGTGAAAGTAGCTGTTGTAAGCAAGTTCTGATGCATTCATTATCAAATCTCCATGATGGGGACTTTTGTAAATCTGGAAAATGAGTCAGAAAACATGTGCCATTTAACTGGTATATACTTTTTATACTTTACTTTTAAAGTATGCATAATACATTTGTAGAGAGTAACTATATTCCATTGCTCTATGCTTAGCCACTGTGATTACACTTTATTTCTATTGGTCCACTTTAGACATTCTACTAATTATAAGTAACTTTTCAACTACATGTCAACTAATTCTCAATAGAGTACTAGCAGACTGTTAGGTTAGGGCTAGATGTTAGGAATCGGGTTAACTCTTATAATATTTTTAATTCAAAATTTGAAAGTGAAAACTATTTGAAGGTGCAACTAAACCAAACCTTAAAACTGTCACATGCCGACCTTTTTTTCTGAAATATTAGTACATGGAAACAGGAGGTCGCAGTATGCTCTTTAACCACATGCTTTGAAACATCCCACCACAATCCCACTATCACACCATCAGTGTCTGTGATCTCTCTACTGTGTCTCTACTATTTTTGTGAATTACAGTATAATTTACAAAACCTCCCAATACTGATTAGGAATCACTTGAATGTGATAATAAATGCACAAACAACATGGAATGTAATATATATGTAACATAGTACTGTTTTCAAGAGACAGGGGTTACATTTTAGAGCTAATCAGTGATTTACCAAAATTTGTAATTTCTTTAATGATGGATCTAAACACAACATGATGACAATTCAATCAATAAAAAATAAAAATCTGTTTACCTGTCTGGATACGATTCAGTCATTTTGACAAATTGCTGCCACTCTTGTTGTTGAGATCTTGAGACTTAAGTGGAGGTAATACTTTTCACCCTCTTTCTGTACATTTGCCTTCAGCAAATTTCCTGTAAACTGAAGCATGTGAGTGTGCTTTTCTTCATAGCTGTATTTTGTGAGTCGAAGGTAAAATGTGAACACATTTCCTGTCACCGCTCTGAGGTTAGCAGGTTTGGATGCACAAAAGAAATTCCCGGGGAGGAGATAACACAATAAATCTTAGTCATTTAAGTCTGTGACGGCTACTGAATAAACGCTAATATCTGCCCCCACCCACAGCGAATTTCTTGAAAGGACAGTTTATATAGATAAACCAGTGCCATCCCACACAAATGAACAATTTGACGAAAATAACGATATATCTGTGCTTTTTCACCTTTCAACAGTGAGTCAGCTTTCATGAGTTGAACAAATAAAGAGCAAGTGAAACTAATGCTTGTTAGAAAATAAAATATGACTAAGTTGCGAAACTCTTTTTCCCGTTTGCCATGGTATTTATAATGCAAACTGACATTTTATATGAAAGCCTAACAGGTTTTTCAGGCTCAAAACAGATGCTGTGTCTGAAATCGTATAGTAGGTACTACATTTGGTTTGAAACTTACTTTGCGACAGTTTGAAAGGTATGTTCCATATATGAATGTGTGTAGTATGAATGAAAATCGGACGAACTACATCTGCCATGTTGTCATCATCATGGCATCATGCGTTTGTGGCCCCATGGCAGCAGCCTTTTTAGACCTTGTGATACTGCCTAAAAACAGCTGATTGCTTTTGCGCCTCCTGGAACTTGTTGACGACCGCATTAACGATGTGGCCGAACAGTCCAGAATTCGAGACCGGGGCATCACGGAGAAAGGCCCTGTCCTTCTGGCAACACTGATCTGTGCTGCAGGAAGGGCTCATCAAGTGCACTTCTAGCCTGAGCTTCCTGCCTTTTGTCTAGCCAACTGATGTTTAGTTTGGCCACGCACGAGTCACAACCTCCCGAGCTCCTCGTACAAGGGTGCAGTCTGAAATGGCGAACCTTCATCAAGATTCCCCGCCGCGATGCTGAGCACATCCACATCTAAATCGGATAGCTGCAGCACTGGGCTCTCAACGCGGGGCGGGCTTCCCCACTGGGAGTGGGGAGATCAGAGCTAGCAGAGAGCTAAAGCAGTCTCAATCCCCTCTGCCAGCTCCATCTGCAAGCCCCACGATCTGAGCCGTCGCGCCGTCATAACGGACGCGGGACCTGAACCGCGGGGAGCGTGAGCATGACTGGCTTCTTTGAAAATGGCCAGGCAGGAGCGCAGCACTCTGATAGAGAGTGACTCTCATTGGCTGCATGCAGCCCCCTCAGGGGCGTGGGCGTGCTGCGCTCTCAAACATTGCACACACAACTCCGTGTGTCCCGACCGGTAATAAATACGGGGCAAGGATGCACACACTTTCTAAACTGCTCACTCGCTATAATTTGTGCTTTTTTTTACAGACAACACCAAATAGACAGGTACACAACAGAGAGCGCTTGCTGAAAGCTAATACTGTTGTGTGCCGGCGTCCCTTTGAAGCTTCCGTGTATGCCGTCAAATGCCACGCCATGACGCAGCGCCAATAGGATTGGATTAGTTTCAATCATACTTCAGACACGTTACGCTAAGAGGCGTTCTCCATGTTCGCAGTGTGAGGCGCTCGCAGTGCGAGTTCCCTCAAAAGAGAACAGACATGTTCCTTATTCGGAGTATCTGAATTTTTGTTTATGCTAGACCACTGGTAGTGTACAACTTCAAATTACTCTTTCCCCGCCATTGACAAAATTTTCCAGCTATCCATGTTTTCAATGTGCGGTGCTATTACACATCTTCTGAAATAGTACAGAATCTCTGAATCAAAGGTGAAGAAGAAGCAGAAACAAGTGATAAAAAATTGCTTACGCAAATGTAAAATAATGTGATCATTATACTGTTATGGTTTGTGTTTGTTTGTTCACTTTAGAGTTTGTTTTTGATCTGTTCACGCATGTCTGTTTCTAGATTGGTTTACTGTAGTTCTCTCCCTTTTTATCACTGGTTTCAGTTGATTGTTAGTCTGTTCAGGTGTGTCTTTTTAATCACATGACAAACCCAAGAATCAACCATGACTACAAAATAAAAAACAAGTGCTGCGTTCCAGTCCAAAATTGTCATGCCCTTCACTCGCTAACTTCCCTCCCGTCTCGTTCACTCAGATGTACGTCATTGCTTATGTTGCACGAGTGCCCACTACTGGCGGAAACTGCAATGGGCTGAATTGGAACGTCCTTAAGCCCTTGAACACTTGGAATCAGCTATGGAGTTGATTTTTATTTATTTTTTTAAATCCCTTAAAGAATTTGTTTAATGCAGCATCCAAATGTATATAGATGTTTTTGGGTTGTTTTAAATTTTAAAAATCATAATTAATATCATAGAGTTGTTTGTGGTGGCGATTAGACGAGATCTGCGGTGATCGTGTTGCATTGTGGTATATGGAGCTGCCTGAAGTGTACACATGAAGTAGACTCGCTCGCTTGGTCAAAATCGAGGGAGCGAGGGTCTGTCAATATAAACTTCCCTCATCCACTTCACGAAGTGGAACGCACTTCAAAGTGGCGCCAGGGATTCCCCCGAGGGGAAGTGCTTAGGAAAGTTCGCAAGTGCGTGTCTAAAAGTGGACTGGAACGCAGCAATGAACAATGAACTATGAACATGAACCAAAACCCAAAACCAACGTGACAGATGCCATGACAGAAAAGCTTCAGAAAGCTGCACAAGAAGGTGCTTGAGGAAATCTCATTTACATCCCCAAACAAAACTCCTAAATAGATTGAAACATCAAAACATTGCCAACTTCATTAAATACACTGATCATTTTATGGAGCTTACATGCATATCTTCATATGCATATTCCCATCCATGTAATACCATGTTTAACGATACAAGACATTAGGATAATATAAGACATGAACTATAAATGCCATGCTATCTGTAAAAGCAGAATTGCATCAAATACTTTTCAGAGAAGATATATTCTCATCCTTTTCACACTATTCAAACAAGATTTTTTTTTATTGTTTTATATAAAATGTATGCAATTTTGCCTAAGATAAACATTTTATAGAGTTACTGTCAAGCTATTTTAAGGCATGACAAAAAAAAAATCACAGGAATTTTTATTTTATTTTAAATATGGCATTTTGGTGATCAAAGATTAGTTTAAAGGGATAAAATGATTGACTACAAGGGGGACTTTAAGTATACTTAATAACCTTAACTGGTAACACATTATGATTATTGCACGCTATTAATCATTAGTTAAGCATGAGTAAACAGTTAATTCATCATTTATAAAGCATTAATAGACATTAATAAGCAGTTTACAGCTATAAATGCTTTTTTATTGATTTATAAGCATATCTATAATGTGTTTAATAATTGTATTTTCATACTTTGTTAATGATTAATTAATAATTTCTAAATGAAGTATTGCATTATTTACAAACCAGTTATTTAGGAGTTGTCAGTGGTTCATAAGATCACTTAGAAAGTGTAGAAAGTAAATTCAGGTAGTTATAAAGCATTTAGTAGTGGTCAGTTAACTATTTTTTGAGCTCATCTAAAGTGAGGACTATTCATGCCTTGTAAAGCATTTATAAACATTTAAAAACTCAGTTACCTTCTAAACAAAAATGAAACAAACACAACACAGTGATACAGAACAAGGAAATATTTAACAGCCTTTAAATCTCCTTTGTAAATGCTTTACAAGGCATAAATAGTCCTCACTTTAGATGAGCTCACAAAAATAGTTAACTGACCACTACTAAATGCTTTATAACTACCCGAATTAACCCTGAATTACAGTATAAATAAATGTTAATAAAGCATTTATTAACACACTAAGTAGTTATTACTATATATCTGAATAATAAGATGTATGGATGTACATTTAAATAGTTTATTAATCATTTACTTATACTTTCTAAGTAATCTTATGAACCACTGACAACTCTTAAATAACTGGTTTATAAATAATGCAATACTTCATTTAGAAATGATAAATTGATCATTAATAAAGTATGAACATACAATTAAACACATTATAGATATGCTTTTAAATCAAGAATAAAGCATTTATAGCAGTATTTATAAACTGCATAGTAATGTCTATTAATGTTTTATAAATGATGAATTAACTGTTTACTAATGCTTAACTACTGATTAATAGCATGCAGTTATTATAAAGTGTTACCAATTAACTTAATTATTTTTGTAAGGGATGCTGTAACATTAAGTCCCCTGAAGGCGAACTTGAAGAACCCATGTGCAGTATAAAATCCAAACATGAACAAACTACAAAACAAACAAAGACCTGATGTAACTTGAGACTTACTGTACATGATCACATGTGGACAAGGGAATCACATGACAAAACCAGGAAACAAGGAACCATTGCTGCGTCGCAATTCGCCTACTTATACTACGCCCTAAAAGTATGTACTCTTTTTGTGAAGAAAAAGTAGATACTTTTGAGTGTGTAGCAGAAGAGTAGACTAGCTTTGGGACATACTGTCAAGTCATACAATTTCGTCTTTAACAGTTGCTCTCTGTCGCATCCCGTCACAGTAAACTGGCCTGTCAATCATCTTGTCACAGTTAAAATCCACCACATTTGACTTAATTTAATTTAATTTCCTACTGCATCGGAGAGAAATGCAGTAACACGATGATCTGTAGTCGCAGGTCTTTCATGCGGAGACTCGCCTCATATTAATGTATAATGATGCATTTAAAAGTTAATGGCCAAATGGATCTTTATAAAAGTCCACATTGATATTGCAGATGAAATATAACACGGATAACATTAATATATATATATTTTTTATCTGGTTAAACTTTATAAACTTGGACACATTTATTCTAATCTCACATACTATGTGTGTCCCAAAGCATAGTATGTTGAAAAGAGTATGTCAAAAGTCCCCGGATGGTCTACTATTTCCGGTAAATTTTCGAAGTGTGGATCCGTGCACACTCTAAAGGCTAATATTCACAACACATTGCTCTTTGGAGGAGGAACTACAAAAACAAGTTAAAAGTGTTAAACAACTACAAAACATGGCAGATATGCGCGATCAACAGTGAGATGTTTAGATAAAGGTTTGAGTGACTGATCAAAGTTTAACCTGATAAAAAAAAGATTTATTTAATGTTATCCGTGTTATATTTTCAAAGTTTACTGGAAATAGTAGACCATCCGGGGACTTTTGACATACTCTTTTCAACATACTATGCTTTGGGAACACTTAAATAGTATGTGAGATTAGAATAAGTGTGTCCCAGTTTATAAAGTTTAACCAGATAGCCCCTTCCTTGACCACTTTTAAGTCTCTACTAAAAGCCTGTTTTCCATGGCTTATCTTTTTTTATTATTCTTTTTATAGTAATTGTTATTTTACTTTTTAACTGTGTTTTAGCTGTGTTGTTTGTTTACCTTTTTTCTTCCTTTTGAACTTCTGTACAGCACATTGGTCAGTCGCGTGGCTGTTGTATAAGTGCTATACAAATAAACTGAACTTGGTTTTAGGTAAACGTGTTTTGGGATGTTTATAGGCTGTAGTGTATTTTCAATGGAATCATATAGGCTTTTTTTTATTGTGTAAATACAATTGTCAGAATTTGTTTTTTTAAAACATACAAATCTTACAATTTTCTTTCAATTCTATCCTTCTAATACAATTTTATTTTTACAGTGTTGTGAAGATCAAAGAAGGAGTTATCATTAGGATGCTGTCTGCCTGCACATGACATCAACAGCACACCTCCGTGCAGCAATGTTTGTACACATTGTCATCGGACCTTTACAAACCGACCAATGGACCGTTCTACCACTGAACGAAAGTGTGCATCATTGATCATTGATCTCATGAGAAATTTGCAATTTAGTTTAAAGAGAAATCCTTATGTGCCTATATTATCCCGATATGTGCGCGTGCACAGTTCAATAACTTTTTTTGTGCGTAAGCAAAGTTTATACATCAGACCCCACAGGTCTCACATCACACAGACATTTAAAACATATTTTCAGGTGCCAAGATAGTGAGTGCCCAATCAAGTTCCTGGAAAAGATACCTACCTGCAGAGTTCAGTTCCAACTTCCAACATTCAACGTCTTTGAAAAGAGATAGTTTTGTGCTACAGTGCACATTTTTGCAGTTGTAATTCTAGGCTGACGCCCACGTCCCAACAGACAGGTGAAACTCGAAAAATTTGAATATCGTGCAAAAGTTAATTTCAGTAATTCAACTTAAAATGTGAAACTAATATATTATATAGACTCATTACATGAGTCAAAGTGAGATATTTCACACCTTTATTTGATATAATTTCGATGATTATGGCTTCCAGCTAATGAAAACCCCAAATTCAAAATCTCAGAAAATTCGAATATTGTGAAAAGGTTCCGTATTGTAGGATCAAAGTGTCACACTCTAATCAGCTAATTAATCCAAAACACCTACAAAAGGTTCCTGAGTCTTTAAATGGTCCCCACTCTGGTTCAGTGGTATTCACAATCATGCACACTAAAAAACGATGGGTTATTTTTTTAACCCAACCGTTGGTGTATGCATGTTGGGTCATTATATTGGGTTATCTTAAAATTTGTTGGGTTATTTGGCTATGCCGTTGGGTTATTTTTAGTTATAACCTAACTGTTGGGTTAAAAACGTTCGCGCTTCAATGGTTCAAATATTAACGGACCAGTCAGTGGCAAGACAGTCACCGTAACGTTACATCAGCGTCAGCCTGATTGTGAAAGGTAAGTTATAATTTTATAACATGAAATAATGTGTACTGAAACGTTACATATATCTTAGAACTGTTTTTTTATGTTATCGTTAACTTTTGTCATTTTTTTATTTATTCTCTAGATCAGATCGATTGTTGTTAGCTATCCCCGTTTTCTCACTAGCATTAATAACGTCATTAAAACATTAGCTGAAAGATTATCGAAACCGTTTAGAAATGTATTACCTAACGTTAATTAAAGAAATACCTCGTGAAATGTATTCCGATAAACTAAAGTAGGTAACGTTAATCAGTATTTACGCTGCACGGACCATTTATCAGCTCGGACCGGCACATAGCGCAGCTAAGCTCAACACCTCAATCCATGACGGACACCACACAAATACTGTGAGATTCAGTGAGAAACGTTCGATTCACTGAATTCTCTGTTATAAAAGTATATAAAATAAAATAAAAAACAGACGAAAGCGCCACTGCTGTAAAGCAATCTGCTCTTTTCGCGGATTTTCGTATCAACGCCACACCACTCAAACATGCATAGCTATAACAGACGTTTGTGGGGTCAGGTCAGATAACCATCATGTTTGTATAGGTAAGTTAGGTCAGTTTACCATCAGAATGAGTTTGAAACTGATGTTTCAAGGTAAACGTACATACAGCTGCTTTAATATTGTAATGCATGTTGTATTAAATGTATTACATAAGTAAGTTAATGGAATAGCATCTAATTATAGTATATGTATTAAATGTTTTGTACTAAACGTGTTTATACTTATGTTTTAGATAAATGGATTCATTTGAGCTATTGATTCATATTCATTCAGAATAATTTTAAAGAATGAATTGAATGGAATGTTTTAGTTCATGCATTCTCCTATTGCAGGATATACGAGAAATACTCAACAGTAGGATCAACAGTAATAACATCCTTACGAGACAGGCACCTAAGCCTCAAGGAGCGACGTCAGATGGTGCGGTTATTGGTTTCTCATTTGATGGAACATTTTGGGGAAACGTGAGTACAAGTAAAATAACTTGACTAATACATTTAAATAAATAAACTAGCCTATTTAAATGATTGTTTATTTGTGAAACCCATCAGCTGAGATCAAAAAGGAGATGGCTTTGGCACTAACTGCCCAGTTTCCTTGCCTGAAGAACAACGAGGGCCATGGAAATGTAAGTTGTGCTGATTCTGATTAGAAGATAATCGAGAGCTGATAAAGAGGATCAGTGCCCACTTTTTTTCATAAGAGTGATTTATTTATATTTATTTGCTGCAGGAGTCATTGTCATGTTAGGCAGAAACACAGGAAGCAATCGCGAGTATAATACAATATTTATTTAGCACAAAACACACAAGTCCAGGGTGCAGTGAGCCAGGTGGAGATAGGTGACGCAGGGACTTCGATGGTCAATACCGGTGACGTGCAGACAAACGGTGAGACGATCCAAATCCACACGGAAGACGACGAACAGGAAACACCAGGCAGGAACACGAACCAGAAGACAGGGGAACATCAAACAACGATCTGACAAAGGTGAGAGAACAGCGGTGAGTTTAAGAAGCGTGGTGAGATGAACTGCAGCTGGTGATTGTAATGATGAACAGCTGGAGTGGATCAGGTAATGACATACAGACACGCCCCTTGCACACGTGCACTCATACAACAACATAAACACAAGACTAGAAGGAACCAGCGAATACATCTACCGTGACAGTACCCCTCCTCCTAAGAACGCCTCCTGGCGTTCTCAGACTCCCTTACCTGCCGATTGTAATCATCGATAAGGGAGTGATCCAGGATGTCCCTAGCAGGAACCCAACTTCTCTCCTCCGGACCGTAACCTTCCCAGTCCACCAAGTACTGAAATCCGCGTCCCCTCCGCCTAGAGTCCAGAATACGGTTGACCGAATATGTGGTCTCCCCATCTACGAGCCGCGGTGGGGGAGGAACCGGGACAGGCGGATTAATGTGAGAATGAAAAACGGGCTTGATTTTAGATACATGGAACACGGAATGAACCCTCCTGTACGCAGGAGGTAGTTTGAGGCGGACTGCCACCGGACTAATAATCTTGGTGACAGGAAACGGGCCAATAAATTTGGGAGCAAGTTTATTAGAAACGGTGCGAAGAGGAATGTTCTTAGTTGAGAGCCACACTTTTTGACCAACGACGTATACGGGAGGCTTTGACCGGTGGCGATCGGCCTTGGCCTTGGTGCGCGCCCCCACCTGGAGTAGAGTCTCCCGGGCTCTAGTCCAGGTGCGGTGACACCTCTGGACAAAGGCGTGAGCGGAGGGAACCGCAACCTCGGATTCCAGACTGGGAAAAATTGGTGGCTGGTAACCTACACTACACTCAAACGGAGATAGGCCCGTCGCTGACACTGGCAACGTGTTGTGTGCGTACTCCACCATAGACAGTTGTTGACTCCAAGACGAAGGATTTCTGGAAACCAAACATCGCAACATTCTCTCCAAATCTTGGTTGGCTCTCTCTGTTTGACCATTGCTCTGGGGATGAAACCCAGATGACAGACTAACCGTCGCCCCCAGTAATCTACAAAATTCTCGCCAAAATTTGGACACGAACTGGGGTCCCCGGTCGGAGACCACGTCTATCGGGAGGCCATGTAACCGAAAGACATGATCTACGACCGTAGCCGCTGTCTCCTTAGCTGAAGGTAATTTGGGTAAGGGAATGAAATGTGCTGCCTTCGAGAATCGGTCCACCACAGTTAAAACTACTGTGTTACCCTGGGAGGGTGGGAGGGCGGTAATAAAATCTAGAGCGATATGGGACCAAGGTCTCGAAGGCACCGGCAGCGGTTGAAGTAGCCCATCTGGAGGTCGATTGGAAGACTTACCCGTGGCACAAACAGAGCAAGCCAAAACAAAATCGCGAATGTCACGAGCCATAAGTGGCCACCAGAATCGTTGCTTGACTAGAAATCCAGTGCGATTAATTCCTGGATGACAAGCTACGTTGGAGCTGTGACCCCACTGGATAACGTCAGACCGTAAGCCCTCCGGCACAAATAATCGGTTCGGTGGACACCCGGGCGGAGGCGTTACCCCTTCCAAGGCCTCTTTGACCTTCGCTTCGACCTCCCATGTGAGTGTTGAAACAAATACGGTTTCGGGTAAAATACACTCGGGAGTGGACGGGCGACCGGAAAAATCAAATATACGAGAAAGTGAGTCGGGTTTGATGTTCTTAGAACCCGGACGATATTGGAGAGAAAAATCAAAACGACCGAAAAAAAGTGCCCACCGAGCCTGCCTGGAGTTCAATCTTTTAGCAGTTCTGATATATTCGAGGTTCTTATGATCAGTCCAGACGATAAAAGGTACCCCCGACCCTTCTAACCAGTGTCGCCACTCCTCCAACGCCAACTTGACTGCCAACAACTCTCTATTACCAATGTCGTAATTACGTTCGGCTGGAGATAAACGATGGGACAAAAACGCGCAAGGATGCATCTTGTCGTCTACAGGTGAACGCTGAGATAACACCGCCCCTACTCCCACCTCTGATGCGTCGACCTCCACCACGAACTGACGTGATGAATCAGGGGTAATTAGAATGGGGGCTGAAACAAAGCGGCCTTTGAGTTTCTTGAACACAGTCTCGGCTGTGTCGGACCACCTGAACGCAGTTCTGGGGGAGGTCAAGGCAGTCAGAGGCGCGACCAGCTGGCTGAAGTTGCGAATGAATCGCCGGTAGAAATTGGCGAACCCCAGAAACCTCTGCAGGGCCTTGCGGGAATCTGGACTTGGCCAATCCACCACAGCCTTAATCTTCTCAGGGTCCATCCGCATCCCCTCAGACGACACGATGTATCCTAAAAAAGGAACAGACTGTGCATGAAAATCGCATTTCTCCGCCTTGACAAAAAGCCCATTCTCTAGCAACCTCTGAAGCACTCGTCGGACGTGCTGCACATGCTCCTGGAGAGATGCAGAAAAAATCAATATGTCATCCAGGTAGACATATATGAATTGATCGATCATATCTCGCAACACGTCATTGACCAGTGCCTGGAAAACTGCTGGGGAGTTGGACAGCCCAAACGGCATGACCAAATATTCAAAGTGCCCCCTAGGGGTGTTAAACGCAGTCTTCCACTCATCACCCTCCCTGATGCGGACCAAATGATAAGCGTTACGTAAGTCCAATTTGGTGAAGATGGATGCTCCCTGCAACCTCTCGAAGGCTGAAGACATCAACGGCAAAGGATAAGTATTCTTTACCGTGATGTTATTCAGCCCTCGGTAATCAATGCAAGGTCGCAGAGAACCATCCTTTTTCCCCACAAAAAAAAACCCCGCCCCCGCTGGAGAAGAGGAAGGGCGAATGAACTTGGTTGCTAGAGAATCAGAAATATATTTCTCCATAGCCTCTCTTTCAGGAATCGAAAGCGAATATAACTTGCCCTTAGGCGGAGACTTACCTGGGAGTAAATCTATTGCACAGTCGTAGGGACGATGCGGAGGGAGAGAAGCAGCACGAGACTTACTGAACACTTCCTTCAGGTCCAGATACTCCGCGGGCACGTTAGACAAATCCCCTGCTTCCTCCTGAAACACAGAAACAGGTACAGACGAACAAGCAGAGACGAGACAAGACCTATGACATTCCTGACTCCACTCCAGCACAGATCTATGTATCCAGTCCACTCGGGGGTTGTGTTGAATGAGCCATGGGTGTCCTAGAACAACGGGTGCCAGGGGTGAATCCAGAATAAAAAATGAAATAGTTTCCGAGTGATTGCCAGAGGTGATGAGAGTGATTTCTTCAGTGGATAATGAGATGGTGGGAAGTTCTTGTCCGTTGAGTGCATGAACTGCAATCTGCTGTGGGAGGGGTTTGATGGGAATCTGAAATTTGCGTGCAAAATTATGGTCCATGAAATTACCTTCGGCCCCCGAATCCAACAGTGCTTGACAATCGTGCTGGTGGACTGACCATCTTAGTCTTACCGAGAGGAGGGTGGAGGTAGATCTTGTCGTGGATGAGGTCTTCCTGGCGGAGATCCCACCCGATAGTAGCCTCATGTTTACTATCGGGCTGGGCCTTTTACCGGACAGTTGTAGGCGTAGTGTCCGGCTCCTCCGCAGTACAGGCAAAGGCCCTGGGACCTCCGCCTCTCCCTCTCCTCCCGGGAAAGCCGAGCTCGACCCACCTGCATGGGCTCGTGATCGTAGACGGGGCTGACCACGTCCCTGCCGCTGGATCGTAGCCCGTTGGCTGCCTCAAGTGTGCGGGTGGGCGTGGCTCGACGCTCGACTCTGGACAGCCGAGCGTCCACCCGCAGGGCCAGATCAATGAGTCCGTTGAGGGTAGTGGGAAGATCCAGGGCGTAGATCTCCTTCTGGACGTGGTCAGCCAGCCCATGCAGGAACATGTCCCACTGCGCCTCCTCGTTCCATCCACACTCTGCCGCCAAGGTCCGGAACTCGATGGAAAACTCGGACACTGATCTTCTTCCCTGCCGTAGCTCGACCAATGTTCTGGCCGCCTCTCTTCCAGTGACCGCACGGTCAAAAACCAGTCTCATCTCGGCGGCGAGGGTCTGGAACGAGGCACAGCATGGATTTTGGTTTTCCCACACCGCCGTTCCCCAGAGTGCCGCTCTCCCAGTCAATAGCGTGAGCACAAACGCCACTTTGGCTTGCTCGGTCTGAAAAGTATGAGGTTGCAGGGCAAAGTGCATAGAACATCGAGTCAAAAAGGCTCTACAAAATGACGGTTCACCTGAGTATGCCTCTGGGGTGGGTAGCCGGGGTTCTGACTGGGAGGGGCTTCCTGATGATGCGGGAGGAACGGCCGGTGTGGGTGGCGCAGTGGGAGGTCGTAGGCGCTGGATCTGCTGGGTGAGCTCGGACACCTGCGTCACCAGGGCTTGAACTGCACGGCCCGTATCTCCAATCTCCTTCTCTTGCGAGTCCATTCTACGGATGCTGTGATGGATGAACTCTTCGAGTGAGGATGACGAGGCGCTCGCTGCTTCCATACCATGGTCAGATCGTTCTGTCATGTTAGGCAGAAACACAGGAAGCAATCGCGAGTATAATACAATATTTATTTAGCACAAAACACACAAGTCCAGGGTGCAGTGAGCCAGGTGGAGATAGGTGACGCAGGGACTTCGATGGTCAATACCGGTGACGTGCAGACAAACGGTGAGACGATCCAAATCCACACGGAAGACGACGAACAGGAAACACCAGGCAGGAACACGAACCAGAAGACAGGGGAACATCAAACAACGATCTGACAAAGGTGAGAGAACAGCGGTGAGTTTAAGAAGCGTGGTGAGATGAACTGCAGCTGGTGATTGTAATGATGAACAGCTGGAGTGGATCAGGTAATGACATACAGACACGCCCCTTGCACACGTGCACTCATACAACAACATAAACACAAGACTAGAAGGAACCAGCGAATACATCTACCGTGACAGTCATGGTATACACCTGGTCGTTATCGTCACCCTGCAACAGGTTACCTGGAAGAAAGACTACACAATGTGAGGAAACGTCTTAGAGCCCCACACAGTCAGAGACAGCACAGCCATCACAGAATTCCTCTTCCCGACCAAGTTTTCCACTGGCAGGTTAGAACTAGGGATGTGTCATGATTGTCCGAAACAAGTGCATTTTTAAAGGGCCAAGTGAGTGAGATTTTTACTTGCAATTGGACAAGTTGCCAGTACAGGGCTCAACAATAAGGACTGTTCGATGATGCTGAGGACAGTTGATTCATTCATGTTACTATTTCATATAAATCCAAAGAGTCATGCTTAAAGAAGATGGCCATCTTTAAATATCTGCAAAGACCAGAGCATTAAAATTACATAAATGTAGGCCTATATTACATGTATAGTCTCTTAGTTTATTTGCTTCTATTTTAGAACACTTGATGATTATCTAATAAAATCCTCAAAACTGAAGCAATGCTCTTATAGCTACAAGTGCTTGAATGGGATGGATTACTCAAATAAGCAAATTCAGTCATTTACATCCTACATTTTAGCTTCCTAAATGACTTGCCTATATGTTTACAACAACTTCCAACATGGTTGTGACAATCATAAACAAGGGCCAGAACAGTTTTTAAGGTTAGTAAATCATGGCAAGGTTGTTTTTTATTTTATTTTAATTAATTTAATTGGTGTGTGCCTAAAAAGCTGATAATTTGAATCGGTTTTTAGAGAGAGAAAACATTTGCAGTGCTAAGGGTACCCCAGAACCAGGTTTGGGAATCACTAAGATAGTTAATTATCACTCAAGTTTTTTCCAGATGTTGTCCCTAATTTTAGTGTGTTTTATCTGCTGTAGAGTCTGAGTCATCTTTGAATGAACTTCACACAATGATTGAGTGGCTAAATAACAACAGAAGCCCCCACAGCCAAGTCGAGGAGTTAATGAAACGTACAGCACCTCATCGTGCAGCGTGGATTCGATCCTCTGATACAAAAACTGTTGAGGAAATAAACAGAGAATATCCCAGACTTAACGATTTTCCTGGAATGGTGAGTTTTATTATTATTTATTATTATGAGAATTATTTGCATTTTAGGGAATTTATTGAAGGGTTGTCTTGGCCTGTAGTAGAAATCCTACATTATTTAGAAAAGTAAAATGCTTCATTCTATTGTTACTTGTAATCTTGCAAAAAAATGTTCAATTTAATGTTTTTGTTTAGATATCACAGGACTTTGGAGTTTTATTCCCTGACAATGCAGACCGCCTTTATGAGTTTTGGGCTCCTGTCTTCACTGACCGGATTTTACTTTTTGCAAGAAAAGAACCCAAGGCTGCTGATGTCCTTCTTGAAAGTCTGGAAACATTGTCAAATGGTAGGACATCCTATTAAAATCACATAAAGTATACCATTTCTAGTCTCTGCACAGGTAGTTTCAGATCTGTTGACCAAATTATAGTTTCATATCACTTAAATGAAATTTCCAAAATTACTTTTAGTATCTAAATATCTATGTTGAGCACACTCTTTCTGGCATGTTATTGAATAAAAAAAGGTACATTTCTTCAGGAATACTGTAATTATTTGAACAAGAAAAAAGTAGGATCACACTTGATTTGATCCACTGGTTTTTTGAAAACTGTAAACATTCTCTCTGTAAACTTGTCGTTCAAGATGTTCGTGGTGAAGTTGCCTTTAAAACCCTTCCTGCTGTTCTGCCGTTATCGCCATACCGCACAGATGGGAAAATGGTCCGTCCAACTTATGCTGAAATGAAGCACAGCTTCATTGACATTAAACCAGTAAGTAAAAGCAACACTGCAACATCAGCTGTTGACTGGCTATATATATATACAGGTCCTTCTCAAAAAATTTGCATATTGTGATAAAGTTCATTATTTTCCATAATGTAATGATAAAAATTAAACTTTCATATATTTTAGATTCATTGCACACCAACTGAAATATTTCAGGTCTTTTATTGTTTTAATACTGATGATTTTGGCATACAGCTCATGAAAACCCAAAATTCCTGTCTCAAAAAATTAGCATATTTCATCCGACCAATAAAATAAGTGTTTTTAATACAAAAAAAAAAAAGTAAACCTTCAAATAATTATGTTCAGTTATGCACCCAATAGTCAATACTTGGTCGGGAATCCTTTTGCAGAAATTACTGCTTCAATGCGGCGTGGCATGGAGGCAATCAGCCTGTGGCACTGCTGAGGTGTTATGGAGGCCCAGGATGCTTCGATAGCGGCCTTAAGCTCATCCAGAGTGTTGGGTCTTGCGTCTCTCAACTTTCTCTTCACAATATCCCACAGATTCTCTATGGGGTTCAGGTCAGGAGAGTTGGCAGGCCAATTGAGCACAGTAATACCATGGTCAGTAAACCATTTACCAGTGGTTTTGGCACTGTGAGCAGGTGCCAGGTCGTGCTGAAAAATGAAATCTTCATCTCCATAAAGCTTTTCAGCAGATGGAAGCATGAAGTGCTCCAAAATCTCCTGATAGCTAGCTGCAATGACCCTGCCCTTGATAAAACACAGTGGACCAACACCAGCAGCTGACATGGCACCCCAGACCATCACTGACTGTGGGTACTTGACACTGGACTTCAGGCATTTTGGCATTTCCTTCTCCCCAGTCTTCCTCCAGACTCTGGCACCTTGATTTCAGAATGACATGCAAAACTGAGCAACAGTCCAGTGCTGCTTCTCTGTAGCCCAGGTCAGGCGCTTCTGCCGCTGTTTCTGGTTCAAAAGTGGCTTGACCTGGGGAATGCGGCACCTGTAGCCCATTTCCTGCACACGCCTGTGCACGGTGGCTCTGGATGTTTCTACTCCAGACTCAGTCCACTGCTTCCGCAGGTCCCCCAAGGTCTGGAATCGGTCCTTCTCCACAATCTTCCTCAGGGTCCGGTCACCTCTTCTCATTGTGCAGCGTTTTTTGCCACACTTTTTCCTTCCCACTGAGGTGCCTTGATACAGCACTCTGGGAACAGCCTATTTGTTCAGAAATTTCTTTCTGTGTCTTACCCTCTTGCTTGAGGGTGTCAATGATGGCCTTCTGGACAGCAGTCAGGTCGCCAGTCTTACGCATGATTGCGGTTTTGAGTAATGAAACAGGCTGGGAGTTTTTAAAAGCCTCAAGAATCTTTTGTAGGTGTTTAGAGTTAATTAGTTGATTCAGATTATTAGGTTAATAGCTTGTTTAGAGACCCTTTTCATGATATGCTAATTTTTTGAGACAGGAATTTTGGGTTTTCATGAGCTGTATGCCAAAATCATCAGTATTAAAACAATAAAAGACCTGAAATATTTCAGTTGGTGTGCAATGAATCTAAAATATATGAAAGTTTAATTTGTATCATTACATTATGGAAAATAATGAACTTTATCACAATATGCAAATTTTTTGAGAAGGACCTGTATATATATATATATATATAATATATATATATATATATATATATATATATATATATATTATTTGAGGTTCATTTATTGTTCATATAAAATTTTGTACAAAAATGTAATGTTTTGGATAAAAGCGTCTGCTAAATGATTAAATGTAATGTATTCACAAAACAAATTATTACTCTGTTTCGCCTTATTTCCAAAACAATCTGCAGTTAAATGTTCTGAACAAACATAATCCTCTGATGATCCAAAACGCCATTAAAAATAAATAAATCATCCACTCATTTCTAATGCTGGAATCAATCAGAAAGATGTGCAGAAACACAGAAATGCTGTTTATTATGGACATGTAAATAAATATATTGTATCCATAGAATGTTCTTCACTATATATGCCAACTAAAGTATATTTATCTTTTAAGGTTGGAACTAATATGGTGCATTACCTAATTAGTGAGACAAGCCAGGATCCACACATCTTGGTGCTTGGGGACAAAGAGAACTCCTCCCAAGTTTTCATAATTTTCAACGTGGAGGCAATTGAAAAGGAGACCATACTGCAAGCAGTGGATGTGTGCTTCAAAATATTCTACATCTATGACATTAACTACCCAAAGCCTTCTGCTCCCATTTGGGAGTTTTTACAGCATGCTGTCTATAATATTCCTGAAGGAGTTCCTTCGATACATTGCCACCTCCTTAAAAGCTTTGTTTTCAATGTTACTGATCATCAGTAGGTCCAGTAGCCAAACACCATATTAAGGTGTTTATAACACAATGTGTACAGTATGACCTTTTTTAATAAGCATATTTATTTTTTATTGTACTAAATTTGTGTACTGTATGTACAGATGGATTTTGAATTTGTACTGTATTTAGAGTTTTCTGTGTGTTTAGGCACATCTATACAGTATAGCCTTTTTAATAAGTATATTTATTTACATTTATTGTGTCACATCTCTGTATGTTTTTAATTTATGTACTGTATGTGCACGCATGTTTTAAATTTGATGTGTATATTTTAATATTTGCAACTCATAATTGTTTGTTATATTTATTATACACGTATATATTTGCATTCTAGGTTAACTAATATTTATACATTATTAATTTAATACTTGAAGCATGTTAAAACATATTTATTGTGTTTATACTCCAATAAAAAAAAATTATTTAAGAAAATTGTATTTTATTTATTAAAATAAGGTCCTAAATAAAAATAAATATTTAACTCAACTGTTGGTTTAATTTAACCCAACTGATATTTAACCCAATGCATTGGGTTAAAATAACCCACAGTTGGGAAGGTGCTATACCACCCCATAGTTGGGTTATTCGTTGGGTTATTTTTAACCCAACATTTTTAAGTGAGTGGGGAAGACTGCTGACCTGACAGTTGTGCAGAAAACCATCATTGACACCCTCCACAAGGAGGGGAAGCCTCAAAAGGTAATTGCAAAAGAAGTTGGATGTTCTCAAAGTGCTGTATCAAGGCACTTTAATAGAAAGTTAAGTGGAAGGGAAAAGTGTGGAATAAAAAGGTGCACAAGCAGGGATGACTGTAGCCTGGAGAGGATTGTCAGGAAAAGGCCATTCAAATGTGTGGGGGAGCTTCACAAGGAGTGGACTGAGGCTGGAGTTACTGCATTAAGAGTCACCACACACAGACGGATCCTGGACATGGGCTTTAAATGTCATATTCCTCTTGTCAAGCCGCTCCTGAACAACAAACAACGTCAGAAGCGTCTTACCTAGTCCTCTTTTCTGATGAGAGCAAATTTTGCATCTCATTTGAAAACCAAGGTCCCAGAGTCTGGAGGAAGAATGGAGAGGCACACAATCCAAGATGCTTGAAGTCCAGTGTGAAGTTTCCACAGTCTGTGTTGGTTTTGGGAGCCATGTCATCTGCTGGTGTTGGTCCACTGTGCTTTATTAAGTCCAGAGTCAGCGCAGCTGTCTACAAGGACATTTTAGAGCACTTTATGCTTCCTTCAGCAGACGAGCTTTATGGAGATGCTGACATTTTCCAGCAGGACTTGGCGCCTGCCCACACTGCCAAAAGTACCAAAACCTGGTTCAATGACCATGGGATTACTGTGCTTGATTGGCCAGCAAACTCGCCTGACCTGAACCCCATATAGAATCTATGGGGCATTGCCAAGAGACACAGGCTGATAACATCCATGCCACGCCGCATTGAGGCAGTAATTCATGTAAAAGGGGCCCAAACTAAGTACTGAGTACATGATTAAATGCATGATTATACATTTCAGAGGGCTGACATTTCTGTATTTAAAATCCTTTTTTTTTATTGATTTCATGTAATATTCAAATTTTCTGAGATTTCGGGGTTTTCATAAGCTGTAAGCCATAATCATCGAAATTATTTCAAATGAAGGCTTGAAATATCTCACTTTGCATGTAATGAGTCTATATAATATATTAGTTTCACATTTTAAGTTGAATTACTGAAATCAATGAACTTTTGCACGATATTCAATTTTTTCGAGTTTCACCTGTACAGGCAACCTGACATTTATTCACATCCACTGTTTAGCAAGAGACTGGTATGGTTATGCTTACATGGTTCTTTGTCATGTCTAAAGTTCATTAGGCTATTTGCCTGTGTTTTAAAGCCTTGTTGTCAGTACTTTTTATTCACACGCTGTTCTGACTTTTGCACACTAAAAGCAAGCTGCTTATTAATTTTAGACTTGACGTTGAAACGTAAACCCCTTTAAATGACCCAACGCTTCCTTAAGCCCTCTAATTAAATAGGCTAAAGAAATTCAGGATTTCTCTGCTACCTGTAATGATGCATTAAATAAAAAAAAGTGGTTTAAAAAAGGGTGTATTTATCTGGTGAAAAACTAAATTTTGGCTTATTTTAATGTACCAATAAAATGACCATTAAAGTTTTATATGGACTGTAAGACTTGAGAAATTATAAAATGCCAGGCAGTCTGATTGAGGAATGACCACTCCCCGAGAAGACAAAGGACGTTTCAGGATATTAACATTTGAACTCTCTCTTGTGAAATTAGCATCACTATTCAAGACGCAAGTCTCACCTCAGTATCATCCTAATATACATCTTTTTCGCTTGACCCCCCCTTCCACCTTTCCTTCTCTCTCTCATGCTCCACTGGTTTTTCATATTAAACTATGTTATTCCCTTAACTAAGACGAGTTGATACATACCAATCTCGTCTCAGTGCGTGCACTAAATAGCTGTCTTGCAGCGAAACTTTGTTAGCACTTCGCTTAGCCCAGTTCATTCAATAGGTTCCAAGCAGAGAAGCAACCAAACACCTGCACGTTTTCCCTATTTAAAGGGCACTTCGACTCTGCGCAGTAATATCATCACTCATCCCCCCGCTCCCTCTCCTCCTCCCTCTCATTTCCGTCAATAGAACAAACGGGAGCGGGGGGAGAGGATTTTTCACGAGTGATGATATTACTGCGCCGAGTCGAAGTGCTCCCAAGCACTTGCTATGGTATCCCGCCATACAATATAGTTATCCATTTTACACGCTTAGAAAAGCGCAACGTTTTATTTTGTGTCACCGTTCTTGGTCGAGTTACACTACTCTAGTAACTGTATTTAAATAGGGAAAACGTGGAAGTGTTTGGTCGCTTCTCTGCTTTGATCCTATTGAATGGATTGGGCTAAGCGAAGTGCTAACAAAGTTTCACCGCAAGACAGTGATTTAGTGCACGCACCGAGACGAGAGAGGTATGTATCGACTCGTCTTAGTTAAGGGAATAACATAGTTTAATATGAAAAACCGGTGGAGTATCCCTTTAAGCTCTTCCCGTCTGATCTTTCTCCACCTAAAATCCGATCTGCTCCCCGCAATGCAAGATGGCGCGGCCTACCCTCGCCCCTGCCATCCAGACATCCGCCACCCTCCTCTGTATCTTCTTAATCTCTGGTTTATCCAGCCATTCCTGCCATAGGAAAATGGACAATTAAGACAAGCTCTGATTATCTCAGACATCCAGTTTTCACACAGACTGAATAAACCCCGGCTATACAACTATACTGTTATCTATATCTGTATGTCCCTTTGCAGTCTGTTATCCCCTCTCGTAAATCCACTCCAGCATCCAATTCATCCTTTTCCTTCCGCTGTCTCTAACCCTCTCCCCTATCCATGACCTCCAGCTCCAGGGGCAGACTCTAATGTGAGGATGTGTTGAATGTTGCTCTTGGTACAGTCTGTGAAAACAAATTTCCTCAGATTTTTTCCTCAGAGATTCCTCAGAGTTGATCTTCCCATAAATACCCTGTTAAAACCTCTTCTCAACAACTCTTTCAACTGGTGTTTCATCAATGTTCCATCTCATGTACAACCTGCTATTTCCCATGTTTTCCCTTCTTTCTATTCATCTCCTAACAGTGTTAAGGGCCAGGTTTCATTAAAGGCTACTTAAGTGGACTTTTCACAAACTGATCTATAGCAATCACTCCCGGAGATAAACAACTCACAGACCCCCCTCATTAAAGGCCTCAAAAGTACCCAAACCATCCGCCCAGATACCAGACAACCCATGACGTTAGATATATTCACTAAATGTATCTCCGCTTAGGCCACTCTGTCAATACCAGCTGCACGCTCAATGCAATGTTTATTCTGGCTTTCTTTAGTTTTCTCTGATGCTCCGAACTCGCCATCACCTCCAGATTCAACCCAAAAATCCATCCTACAATCTTAGATTTATTGGCGTTAGATTTATTGGCGTTATTTTATTAGACAACCCTAATGAAAGAAAATATATACAAAAATGTATTTGAAATACATTTAGTTTTTGCTAATTATACTACAAATAAATTAACATATTGATGTACTTAATAAAGGCACTCTGTAATTGTACTTTTGGTATAATTAACTAAGTCTACTAAAATGGAAAAACTAATTTTGTATATTGTGGAGAACTAGTGCTGTAGCCCCACTAAAGATATACTTAAGTATACTTGATTGTGCTAAAAAGTTGAACTATTGCAAGTATACTTAAGGTACACTTTAAATATATTGCATTTAAAGACTGATGTTAAACAGAGATCATGCAATCCCTATTAATAATGATATTAAAACACATTTTAGGCTTACTATTTAAAAAAATGTGCATTTTGCAATAAAGAAATATTGTGCGAATCCATATGCGGTGCTTTATTAAACACAGCAGTACAATCAAAGTTTTCTTCAGAGCAAGTATGCATTGCAAATTCATTGCAGTTAATCAGTTTTCATTCGTTTTTATGTCTTTTCTTGCCATTTTAAGTTTAAAACATTTTACGTTTTTTAATGTTCAAACGGTGTTCATGGAGTACATGCAACTCTGACACTAGGTATCCCGAGAGGCTGGGCGACAGTGTGTATTTTTTACCCTTTCCAAATTAAGCCACATCTCAACCGAGATAAGTGTCTGTTCTCGATTAAGTTATGCGGTAGACCACAACACCAACTAAACGTGGATAAATTAAACAAGGATGTCTACATCTGTTCTAAGGTAACGTTAAGTCAACAACGTATTTGAACGTTATTTTTAACATCTCTAACATAACGTTAACGTTAGCTTCTATAGCTGCGTTGTACATCATGTCACTTAGCTTCATTAACGTATCTGTAAATAACCGAGATAACAAATGTTAGCAGTGTTGTGCTGAATGATTCATGTAAATACTGTAGCACCAAACTAACGGAGAGGTACTCTTGGTTAAGATGGTAAATAAGGCTTGTCCTGGAAACGTATGCAGCTTAGACCTGTACATATTTAATTTGATCATGAACCATTAATTACATATTAAAGCAGAACATTTTAGACAACTTTCTACCAAAACAAATGGGGAACTTTGTGTTTTATTTTTTATTTTTTATAGCAAAACATGTAGCCTTTTCACTCCTCTTCAACATAACTAAATATAGCGCCTGTCACTGAATGTTGACTGTTTGTCGGAGTGAGTGGAGGGGGCGTGGCTTAGCCATAGGTCAATTGAGCATTGAATATCAGGATGTCTGGAGCTCAGAGATATGTGTGCCCATTGCGTGATTTGTTGGCGAATATATCCCAAAGAATAGTTGCCACAATGACTGAAGGAGGTAGAATCGGCCCTTGGCAGCAGGAAGTTTCATTTGACTCATACCTTGGTGACAGGCCATCAGCTTTACCGTTCTTGCTTCCCGGGTGACAAGTGACTGTGAACTGAAATCTTGTAAAAAATAATGACCACCAGGCCTGCCTTGGATTGAGACCCTTTGCACACCTGATATATTACAGATTCTTATGGTCTGTAATGACTTGAAATGGATGGCGAGCTCCCTCCAACCAGTGTCTCCATTCTGCCAGTGCTGCTCTTATGGACAACAGTTCCTTATTACCAACATTATAGTTCCTCTCTGAGTGGCTTTGGTCTTGCTGAAGGCCTCAATGTAGTCAGAATACTCTGGGGGAATATAAACCGGTTCATTAGTCTCAGGACTCTCAATACTTGTAGTTAGACAGGGGAATTGTGGCAGAACCTGGAGGTAACATGAGTAACAATGTGGTGACCATTTTGTGAGCTCCTTGGAACTCCAGGAAATCTGTGGGTCGTGAATAGTCAGCCATGGATTTCCTAAGATTACCGTATGCTGGGGCGTTGATGTCACATAGAATGAGATGGTTTCTAAGTGGAACAGGCCTATCTTGATGGTAAACGGAACAGTTTGATGAGCTGTTACCCAACACTGCACCCCCTAGGAGCAAGGTTTACCCACTAACCATCCCAGAAACGCAAGCCATGGTGAATTATATCGAAGAGGCTTTGGAGTCTGACTTAATCCGTCCTTCCACATCACCCGCGGCTTCAGTTTTTTTCTTTGTGGAAAAGCAGGATGGAGGTCTACGTCCCTGCATAGATTATTGTCGTCTCAACTCAGTCACATTTAAGAACAGGTACCCGGAACGGGTACCATTAGTTCCTTCTGCATTAGTACAGTTACGAGAAGCCACCATTTTCATTAAATAAGTAATTCCTTCTCCAATAGTTTGACTATAAATGGCAGTTATGTTAATCGGTAGTATGCAAGGGATAACAGGTAGATTGAGTTCATGGACCAGTTCATGATGAATCAGATTCAATCCTGAACCAGAGTCAATTAACGCTGGAACACCTTGAGAAGAATTAGCATCGGTGAGCGTGATGAGAAGAGAAAAACATTTAGTCAGCATTGTAGGTAATGGGGTACTTTGGTTTGAGTTTGCTAGGGCATGAACGACACTAATGACCAGGCGGACCAAAGTAGAAGCATAGGCGGTTCACTCTGCATTGTTCCCGTTCCGACACAGACACCTTGGTGAATTCGATCTGCATGGGCTCAGCTGGTTCCTGAATAGGGTTGGGTATCGGTTGGGTTTTATCCGATACCAGTACCTACTTGCTATTTTTTAAACGGTTCCGGTGCTTAAATGGTTCTTGAAACGGTACTTAAGAAAACAAAACCGCACACACTTTGTCAAAAAATAATACCCATTTATTTACAGGGCCAAACTGGACACAATATTAACTTAAATCTTTAAATAATATAAATACAAGTAGCATATGGTACTAATAAATAAACCAATATAAAATAAAAATTTACATTTACATAATATCAAATAAAACAATATTGTATCAAACTATTTAATAATACTGGAGATTAATAGAGATTACTACCAGGGTAATCTAATCTCGACATGGCTCCAGGTTCCCATATAAATTATCTGGTCATTGTACTAGTTACGGCAACGCTTAGCTTGGCGAGTTTGATATTTCGTTCCCACTGCATCTTAGCTACGCAGCGCTGAGTGAACCTATGAAAGAGAACGTCTCTGGGTACAAGTGTAACCTATGTTCTCTGAATAGGGAACGAGACGCTGCGTTCGCTGCCAAGCTCCTCGCGCTGCTGACAAGCTTCCTTTTTCGGCAGAGAAATCTGAGGAGAAGATGATGCGTGCACTAATATAATATGACAACGTAAGAGCGTCGAGGCGGCGCCTGCGCCATCAGACAATGGATTGGCGTGATTCCATATGCGCTTCAGACAATCGGCACACCCAGAGGGCGTTCTGACGTGTAATTTTACACCTAAATGCAGCCAAACCTTGGAGCGTTTTGTCTTCGGCATCTTCATTAATCCCTTCGCTATCAGCAGAAGTTCCGGGAGTCTCCCACATATTGATAACGGCTCCCAGATGCCCGGAAATTAGTTATAATCTCCTGGAATCTAGAGCGAGCGAGCAAGAGCGCGCATGCGAGACAGAACAGACTGTGCTCCAAACTGTATAAGTTAGTGCGCGCACAGCGGAGAAGGAGAGGGAGAGAGCGAGAGACCTTGCGTGTGTGCCCCTTATGACACAGAGAGTCAGGCACCGAAATTTCCGTTCTTATTCGGTCTGGTTACTACCGTTTACGTCGGAACCGGTTCCCTATTGGCACCACGTTTCGGTACCCAAACCTATTCCTGAATATTGGTAGCTGGGGTAACAAGTGAGGTTGCCAATAAACTTGGTTGGTTATTGCGTGGAGAAATAATCAAACGAGGTTCTCAATTGATCATTATGATCCCAAACAGCAGATGCCCAATCGAGGGCTTTGCCAGTCAACAGTGCCATCATGAATGAACACTTGATCGAATCTCTGAGAAAAGCGTCCGGCTGATTCTAAAAATATATAGTGCATTGACGCAAAAACCCTCTGCATCTTTCAGCTGTGCCATCAAATTTGTCAGGTAAAGAGACTCTTACCGTATCAGGCCTGTTCGGTGGGAGAGGTTGAATGTAACGCGTGAGATGTTCGTTTGCAGCCCGTAGGGCTGAAAGTTGGCCTTGGAAATCCTTGATCATTTCAGTTTGATAAGCAAACGCAGTCTGTAGTTGCGTTATCTCCGCTGGATTCTGATCTGGCGAAGTATTCTCTAACGATGACTGATTGACTCTGTTGATTGTGTGAATCCATGTGCGGTGCTTTATTAAAATCAGCAGTAAAAAATATTCTTCAGACCAAGTAACGTGATCGACAAACAGACACAGGGTCAATAACAGTAGTGATATTGATAGCAAACTAGTCCAGATCCTTAATCCAAGAGACGTGGTCATAACAGGCATAGAATTATAAACAAACAGAGTAGAGAGAACGCTCGAAAGAAACAGGGTAAACAGGCAATACTTCGCAACATGATGAACAAACAACATGGCTTATATCAGATAGGAACAGGAAGTGATGCGGAAGGAAACTGCAGTATTCAGTATTCAGGAGATGGCTCCCTCTGGCAGTTAGAGGAATGTATGGCAGATACAGATGTTACGGACTTAAGTGACATGTCAATAAATATGTTTTGAAGTATATGGATTTCCACTTCATTTGCATTTTCAATCTCCCGTCACCCATCCAGCTGTACCATTCCCTTTTATCTCACCTGCAACAGACTCTCCCAGGTTAATGCTGCCTTCACATGCTATCGGGTGTGTCTAGTTAATCAGTCCCATTAGTTCCTCTGTTTGCAGTGTACTTAAGCCCTGTGTGTCCTTCTATTCATGGCCAGTTCTATGCTATGGTTCTACATTATGCTATTGTGGCGAACAGGCGAGGCCGAGGGACGTGAGAGAACGCGCGAGGCCGGTGGTGGGAGTGTTAATGAGCGACACCTGTGAGGCACACCTGTCTCGCATCTCTCACAGAGGAGCGGAAGCATAAAGGAGGAGCGACGACGTTGATGATCTAGACCGGTGTGCCTCACAGGTGTTGCTCATTAAAACTCGCACCACCGGCCTCGTCCTGTTCGCCAGTTATGTTGGTTGTTCTGTTTCTGAACTTGTTCATGAGAGTCTGTTTTGTGGAGATTTAAGTTTATTTCTAAATAAAGAGTGCTGCAACCAACATTGACACATGTAAGCAAGATGTTAAGGAAGGGGCATGAAAAACAGAATTGTGCTGCAGTAAAATAGATTTGCTTATCATCAGCATAACTGAGAGCAAAGTTATATCTAAGGGGCATATGAGATTTAATGCATTGAGAGTAAGTCACATCTCTTGCACGAGGCGTGAGAATATGAGTTGCATTGTTGCAGCGAGGATGCTTGTTGTGAGAAAGGGGAGACTTACTAACTGGTAGTGTTAAACCAGTGAACACAGACAGAGGGCTCGCGGGGATTAGAAAAGTGAGTCGCTAGCATAGGCGGAAATCGCAGTGTGAGGGTTGTCCCCCCTAAAATATTAAAAACCATGCTGTGTATTGTAAATAATATATGTACTTAAAATAATTGTGTATGTAATAAAACAATGCAAATGATTTAAGTTTGATTTAACGATTTAAGAGAGAACAATTTCTTCTGTAGTTATGGAACTCACGTAAGTCGGCTGTCAAGGCTATCTTATTAACTTTAATCATTGGATGAAGTGATTATTTTCTCTTTAATACAGATTACGCCGTGTCATTAATAAATTATTCATGACAAAAAAAGGATATCCAATATATTATTCTATAGCCCCTTTCACACAGAGATTTCGGAAAATACACGGATAAAGTGACGCGGTTTGACCCGGGTTCGTTTGATTTTGGTTCATTCACACTGCCAGTGATTTTCCGGAATCAGAGAGTGCGTTCACACACAACCCGTAAAAATCCCATGAAGACACGTGACATCGATGTGACATGTAATGTCTCAGCAGCGTCTAGTTTGCTTATGAGCTGCGATTTCTCTTTGGAGAAACCACGCTTGTGCATTTTTTTCTCTGATTCGATCATAAACTAGCGCATTACGTACCATTTCACTAGCCTGCTTTCACTTCACTTCAGCATCATCATTACGACACGGCATTGATTACGGCTATTGTTCACACAGCGCGCGTTCCTGGACTGATCCCGTCAATGTTACTAGGTCCCCGACCCGGGATCAATCCCGGCATCAATCCCGGGTCGTGTTTGGATTCACACAGAAGGTGTTCTGGCAATTTCCCGGGATCAACGCACTGTGTGAAAGGGGCTCTAGCTTGTTGGATAGTAGGTCACCCATTACAGCTAACACAGCGATAAGCCTATGTGTGAACTGATTTTATCTAATATTGTAGATCTACTGTTGTGTTGGGATTTGTTCAATATGATGTTACATGGCAGATCAGGTCTGTCCCATACGAAACCTAAAATACTATGTGGAGGACACAAAACTATCCCTTTGTGTAAGCTAGAAGTACAATTTTGGCTGTAAAATTAGTTTCCTCTTCAAAAATTGTTCTTGAGAATTTTTCTGTTAATTGTCCCCCCCTATTGTTTGATGAAATGTAAGCCCATGGCCGCTTGAACCTCGCAAACACCGGCAACACAGGTGAGGGCAGAAGTTTGTAAAAAACAGGGAGCAGTCCAAAAATGTGCATGTTGGATGATCGTTACCATTATATGGTGACAACATGTAAAGGCAGCATAAATACCTATTCGTCGATGACTCCAACCAGCCAGTTACATGATTCTGGTTTCAAAACCAGCACTAGGTGGGTGGTCATCAGAAGCCTTCTAGTGTTACATCAGGTCCAACCATGCTCCCAATTCCAACGTACTCAGCCAATCAAACCATATTATCACTATGATAACTGCTAGCTCCCCAGTTCAAACACTGCGCGAGTTTCCTGTTCACGCACAGTCAAGCCCCTGCAAAACGCTCCCATTCAAATAGCAGTGAGAGCCCGCCCCTTTTAAGCACTGCCTGGGGCCCTTGTTTGCGTTGCATTGTGGGTTCCCTGTTCAGAGCTGAAACCCCCACTGATACAGAGAGAACATGCAAACTACACACAGAAAGGCCTCCTGGCTCAGCCTGGACTCAATCCAGGGACCTGCTTTCAGTCGACAGTGCTAACAACTGAGAGGACATAAACCGTCAAAACCTTTTTTCTACTTTTATCTTCTTTTGCTCCACAGAATAGAGAATTTCATGCAGGTTTGGAATGAAATGAAAGTGAGTTAATGATAATATTTTAAGGGGAGAACTATCCCTTTAAGACCTATGTTTTCTCACTTGCCTATATCCACTTTACTTTTCAAACTGAAAGGTAATTCATTAGCCCTTATAGGTTAATAACTAGAAAAAAAAGTGCAGTACACAGTAAACTGTTTGTGCTACAAATCAGCGAATGAGTACTATAATATTTAAAATAATATTAAAACAAATACATTTTGCGACATCAAGCAGCATAACACACTTTTTATTTACACATTAAAAAAAAAGAAGAAAATAAGCCCACACCAGAAGCTTGCACATTCAAGTTAAAAATGGCCATGTCGGCTCTTGTGGTAAAAATAAAATATATAAAGTGAATAATGAAGTAAGAGCAGAAATCCGTGTTCTTGTTATTATTAATAATATTAAGTGTTCATATGTAGTCATTTGTGTACCATATTAATTGTCTCATTTCTGTTCTTTTAATACAATTTTGAGAAGTCTTATTATACTTCACTTGTTGTTATTCTGCCTTTCTTTGAGGCAGAGCACATAGAGGATGTGATAGAGGATGTTGGAACATCATCTAGTGGTTGATCTCGCAAACTTATCTGCACTGATCCAGCAGCAGAAGAAACCTTTCATCTTATTCAGTATCAAGCAGCAAACAGAGCTTGTAATGCACCTTGCCACAATAATACCCCCCTCCCCCAGTGGTTGCCCACATTGTTGATCACAATACAACCAAATTCCCATATGTTTCTAAAATGAATGACTAACCTCAAAAGCTTTCCTTTGATGAAACCTATGAATATTGAAAATAGTTTTTTTTAGAGGACAACACACCAGGCAGCTTTAAAGAGAGAAGTCTTAGAAAGTGGGAGTATTATTAAACAAACGGTCAAAAACGTAACATTCTTGAAACTGTCCCAAATGATGCTCTATACACTAAGCACTATGTCCTCCCCGTCTTGTTTAAGAGTATTATTCGGTTATTTTGTCATCCAACACTTAAGTCTGATAGCCCCTCTCTTCCTGCCGTAAGTAAATAAAGCTGCAACTCTAAGTATCTAGCACTTCATGTGTATGTTACACCTCCCTCCCCCATTTACACTACAAAAATGGCTTCGAATAATGCATACACATGTGAATTGAGACGCACAATGCGCCTCCAAACGTTTCATAGAAAGATAAACACTTACGCAGATGTGGTGTACAGCTATGCGTCAGACTTCCTCTCTGTGACGGACAGACTGTTAGCCCCGCCCCCCAACCCCACCACCAACTTAAATAAGCCCATCTGCACATAATATGACACGTCATAATTCCAATTATAAGTATTTTAGGGAATTCAACCTCAAGGGTTTGGTATATTATATAAAAAAATATAGAGTACTTTTATTTAGTGTAAACGGTTAAAGTTTTTTTCCCCCTCTGTATAAACCTTTAAATACATAGTACAATCAGGACAATGCATTCATTAAAAATCCTTTATTAAAAACCACTTAGCACTAAAAAAAACTTAAAATCAAAACATATAATACATGCTAAATGTATTTCAAGAAAGATTTCAAAAAGTCATAACTGAAAAATAACCCCTTTTTTAACCCCTTAGACAAATACAAACAGATACAATTTCTGATGAAATCATTCATATCAAAACCATTTTCTGAATCATTTGCAAATATAAGCAATATACATGCACAGGGAAGAACATCTTAGCAACAGCGTCAAGTTCTGCATTCTCATTCTTAACATACATAATTACTGCCAAAAAACAGAACAAAAACTACATTCAAGAAAAACTCGATACATTCAATAAAAAGGGGAACTAGGGATGGTAAAAATATAAGCAACTCAGAATAAAAACAACTCTCTGGAGGAACAAGTTTGCGCTATGCAATTTGTGTCGAGGAATACTCAGAAGATCTGGAAAAGACTGAGCTTCTGCGTTCAGATAACTGTCGAGACAAATTTGTGCAATGGCTAAAGCAAAATGGAAACTGATCTTTTAGGACTTTAAGGACTGCTCTCCTGAACTTCTGTCCAGCAAAGGCGTAGATAATGGGGTTGAGGCAACAGTGGCTTAAGGCGATAGTTTCCACCCACTGAATGGCAAGGCTCAAATTAGTATGCCAGTCGCAAGAAAGCAAGTAGCCTTTCCTCCGCAGGAACATGAAAAACATGACAAGGTTGTATGGAGTCCAGAAGAGGAAATAAACAGCCACCACAGCCAGAATAAGTCTGACGACTTTGTGTCTTTTTTGTGATTTTATGCTGAGCAGAGTGGGGATGATCCGGGAATAACAAAAGCTCATAATAATCAGGGGGATAATCAAGCTCAGGAGGTTCATCTGAAGGTAGGTAAATGACATCCAGGCTGTACCTTCAGGAAAATCGGTTCCACAGGATGTTTTATTGCCTGAATCCTTTTTCTCTTTGGTAAAAATAATATTAGGGAGTGATGCAAACAGACTGAGCATCCATACAATTGAGGCCAGAATCAAACCCATTTTCGCAGACCGATTTCTGGAAAAGAGACTGTGGGCATGGACGATGACGACATAGCGATCCAATGTCATTAGGACCATGAAGAAGATGCTACCATAGAGGCCTATCATGAAGAAACCTGTCATGGTATGACACATGAATTTGCCGAAAATCCACTCATCTATGGCACTGTGAGCCCAAAAAGGGAGTGACATAAGAAAGAGCAGGTCAGATAGGGCTAGGTTGAAGAGGCACACGTCTGTCATATTGGATTTCTGACGGTATCTGATCAGCACCCACACCACCAGGCCGTTTCCGATGAAGCCAACAATGAAAACTATGCTGTACAGAGTGGGAAGGAAAACCTCACTGAAGGCCTTCGCATTGCCATTGTTGCATGGGGTTCCAGAAATCTCTTCTCCTTGGTGGTCATAGTACTCACCATAGGTCTCTGTCACATCTTGGAGGGCACACAAAGAACACAATGATGAGTCATATAATTGAATTATAATAGTATAATATGCTTATAATATATTCTGTAATCTTAACATTGGTTCAACATTTTTTTAGGCTTGAAGGTAGACAAAATAAAATTACACCACAAGCAGGAACTTGTAACAGACTTGAATTTTAATTTGTGTTTTCATGACATCTACTGGTCATAGCATCATCGTGTTCAGGATAGGTGTTGAAATGTTATACTTTTTAATGTTTAAATGCATATCCTAATCACGCTGTTTTATTTCTTTTAATGGTTAACTTTTTACCAAATAATTAATACAATTTTAATGAATGCTGTAACAAAAATCACAATAATAATTATTATAAAATAAATCTGCCCTAATTATAAAAACTTATTATGAACTTATTATAAAAATGTACTATGTAGCATAATTACACGACTAAAAAGACTGCATGACCTACCAGGCTCAGTCCCGTTGTCCTCTGTCATGTTTCTTGGTAATGACAGCTGAAAATGTGAAATTTGTGTGGTCCTGTCTGTTAAAAAGCGTTACAAAGGAGGTGCTATTTCCTGGACCTCCCACAGGCGGGACTTCATCTCACCAAAAACTAAACTGTTTATGAATGACATTAAAAAATATCACACTGCTGTCTGCCTCATTGAATTCATTAATTTGAAATTTAGACGTAAGCACAATAGGACTATATGATACATGATTATAGCCTATTAAGCACACAATTATTTACACACTTTATCACATAGCCAGCCTATCTGTTTAAAATATTGTTCTATTTAAAGCTTGAATTAGCTTTTACTGTACCCTATGTACAATTCCACATTGATTTCCAGTATTTTAAGAAACTTCTTTTAACTTTTACAACTACAATTATTTAAGTGTTACAACGTTCTCATAGGGTTACGGTGCAAAGGGATCTATCATTCTGGGAAGACAGTTGTAAAATGCTGTAATATAATATTTTTTCAAACTCCGTTATGCATAAATAGAAAACTGTAATGCGTCCTAAATATAGATTAACATCGGTCTGAGAGAATTTTATTCCCGAGTTTGACTTTGATATGGTTTGACCTACGTATCCGAGAATCCTGGTTAAATAGACAGAGGGCGGGGCATATTAACGGCGAGTAGCCAACCAGGGAGACCGCAAAAGAATAACAAACGCTAGGGACGCTGGGAGTAAATACTATTTGAATATTAAGTGATGGCTTTTGTTGCAGTTAAACGGTTACCACAGTACAATCCATTATTTTTATTAGCAATTACACATTGATATTACAAGAACACTACTGATAATTACGTAAATTGATTTTATGTTTTTTTATAATTATAATTGTTTTATATAACAATTAAAATCGGTAATGACAAAAAACAACATATTGGCAGTCACGCTAATGCAAACTGTCCTTTAGATAATAGTTTTTAGGTGGTGAGAGAAAGTCATTTATTGACAGTCTCATTGTATCAATATTGTTTTCTCGTGCGCACTGTTCTCTGACTGTATCCTGTATCAATACTGTTCTATCGGGCGCGCTCTCGCGCTCAGAATTCCAGGCTAGAGTAGAGCGCGGGCTCGAGAAGCCACGGGAACGGCGCTGCCTGGTGGACGGATTAGACTTCAGAACGCCTGTGCCGTTTCTGTCTTCTTAGAAGAAGCCGAATCCACGTAAGCATTTCAGTGTTTTATATTATAGAGATATTGCGTTGGCGATATTGGTTTTGCTTTGGCGCTTAACTTTTCATGGCAATCTGGGTTAAACTTTTTAGTGTTACGTTCGTAGTCTCTGTTGTGGGAAGTGAAACATTTGAATCATTGAATGCCATCATTTTTTCCCTCATAAGTGTGTAACGTTTACACCAAACACTTGTCCAGACTGCGGTTATGTATTTCTGTATTTCGGTAAGTTATTCTGTGACCGTGACACCTTGATGCTGCTCCGCTGTGTTTTTTGTAAAAGAGTTTGATCTTTGTTCTGCTAAAGTGTATTTTCATGTTTTTTTCTTTAAAGGTGACACTAATGTTTTTGAGGTATATCAATGTCCCCGCCTGGACCTACGAGTGAATTGCGTTGATACAAAACGGATTTAGTTTATGACAGATGAATTTGGGAGACGCTACCATCAGACCTGTAGGGTGAGTGTATTATTTTACTAAATGCTATCTATCTATCTATCTATCTATCTATCTATCTATCTATCTATCTATCTATCTATCTATCTATCTATCTATCTATCTATCTATCTATCTATCTATCTATCTATCTATCTATCTATCTATCTATCTATCTATCTATCTATCTATCTATCTATCTATCTATCTATCTATCTATCTATCCAGATCCACAGATGATGGTTCATATAGTGTGCCCATTCGAACATTTTCTCTTTTAAACTATCTTGACCAGCTTATTTAAGCCACACTTCAAATCTCTCATTAAACAATTTTTTTTATTTAGAGTGAAAGTATCCGTAAATGAGTTGGGAGTTTGATTAAGTGGAAGTTTAAGGGCACAGGGATTTAGAGGACTTGCATAAATTAGTACCCCAAATACTGATTTGGGAAAATCTGAAGTTTTTGGTTTTACTTTCATTACAGATCTGATCTACTTGGTCTAAAACACTCCCAAACAAAAAGGTTGACAAGGCATTTTTTTGGCTTGTTGGTATAAAAGCTTTATTCTAACAGCTACATGAGAAGAGAGTAAAGTTAACCTGGAAATGAAAACAAATAACTGCCCGGTCACCTGCTTTTGTGTTCCACCTCTCTAACCCTTTGTCACCTCTGCTGTTGACTCAAAAGCTCATTATTCCATTTTACTGAACAACATGTTTGCATAGTATTTCTACATCAAAATGATGTACTTTAAACAGAAACTGTGCTGTATATTTTATTGGTATTATTGAAGTAAAGCATCATGAGAAGTAAACACAGGTGTGATATAAATTCCTCCCCAGTGGAATTGTTTTCTCACAGAAACTTCTGGTTATGGTAACATATCTCAGTAGCCATTGAGTGTCCTCCCTCTGACAACACAACACAACACAACAGTCTGTTTTGTGGATTTACCCACAGCCCCCCTTTTTATGTAACAAGACCTCTACATTGCTAAAGCAGTGGATGATTGGGGTTATTTAAAGCTTTAACAGTTGTTGAGCATTCCCGCTGCTATCTTCTCATTACTGTAGTATTTCTCTTACATATCAGTATATATTTGTGAGTTTTCAAATTAGAATCAGGATGAAGTATTTTATTTTTTTTGTCTTGGTGTCAGTTTTGATAATATGCAATATGCCCATTGAGGATAAAATGGTTCAGTCTTTTAAAGCACACCTTTTACTCCAATTTATGTCTTTAGCATGAATATGTGATTCTTTCCATTTCTTTGAGAAATGTCTTTTGGTAAATGTTTCATGTCTAAAAATGGCTCTTTGAGAGCTTTGTGATTCAGAGAGTGCAGGACTCTAATTATTATCTCACAAATCCCACAGGCCAGTTGTCTTTTCTCAACTTTAGTGGAGGATTGATTTGATCTTATTTGTCTCAAACATGGCAAACTTGTTGCCTTTCGGCGAAATGAGCTGTTCAGACATTGAAATAGACCAGGTTACACTTTATTTTGATAGTCCACTTTAGACCATCTTGTGATTAAAAGAATTGTGAATTTCCTGAAAAAATCTTAATATGATATTTTTGCCATATCACCCACCCCTACACTGGAGTCACAATGATTACTTAAATGATGTCTTTACTACCTTTTTTAAGGCTTGAAAGTGGTAGTTGCTTTATTTAGATGGTCCCCCGATGGTTCCCATTCTACTGACTGTTACTTTGTAAATGTCGACTTATTCGACTAACTCTAACCTTAAACTAATAGTCTGCTAAACGGGTCAGGATATTTCCCCCATGTTTACTTTTTCCTTTAGCATGCGGGTGTTTCGCTCTTAATTAGCAGCTAATTGTTTTCTTGCTCTATGAGGAATTCTTACTCCTGCTGGATCTCATTTTACAATTAATTATTTTCCACTCATATGTACAGTACATCACGGCACAGTACAACAAAATGCACATCATTTGAAAAACAAGGTAGAAAAAAAACAGTTGTCTCTGTTCTACTTAAGGTCATCTGAAGTCCAAAGTGAGTTTTTTTGTCTCGTTGAGATAAGGCACATTCAATCAGTCAGTGTTGGGAGTTTTGTGTATTCAGCCATGAAGGTCAAACAGTACTGTAACAGTGAATTGAATGGCAATATCAAATACGAGAAACTATTTGAGATAAAGGTTAAGTTTCACTAAGCATATTTCTCTAATGACATCCAGGTAAAGAAAGACAACAACAACCTGGAAAAAGAGTACAGTTTAGGGCTGCGCGATAAATCGTTTTAGCATTGATTTCGTAGCATGATCGCAGCACGTGTGATGTCAAGTATAGGGATCGTAGTTGATCTGTGAACCTGGGAGAGAACAAAACTGTGCACAAAGGCTATTGCTGAAAAAAGGGATAATTCCAGCTTTGCAAGGGCAATCTGAATCTGACGCTCCTTAGAACCTCTAAGTATGTTTTATTATTTGTTAAAGTATTTTCTGTTCAAAATCAGTAGTAACGCATATTGTTTGTCGTTCTTTCTTACAATCATAAGTGCAGTGATGGATTTATGTTTACAAACATATCCTCTATTCTCCATTTTTAAAATGTGGTATATATGTAGTTTTTCAGCGCGCGGTTAAAGGAGGAGCGCGTCCACAATAAGATCATACTAGCACATCAAGTTCATGTGCGCATTTGCGTCTTTTTATGCAGATCTAAGCTGTAAGATTACTTTATGTTGTCTATATCTGATTAATCTCAAAAAAGGTGCGTTTGGTTGAGTTCAACAAACAGCTAGCAAAACGCTGCAGTTAACCGACCGTTCATTCACTCTTCAGTTTCAGTTTAAATGCAATGTCCGACATTATTGACTATCGTTGGGTTATTTGAGACCGTCATATTCCTTTTAGATAGGCAAAAATCATTGATGATATTAATAATAATACAGTAATCTCATTTTTTAACAGTAAACCTATGTTTTATTTAAACTTGTTTCTCGTTGTACGCATTAGAAAACGTGCAGTGGTAATTGTAATCACTTTCTATAATTTATTTTAATACCACCAATATACATTCTAAATTCAGCATTATAATGAGAACAGGATAGTGATAGAATGTTGAAAATTCTCTGTGCTGTAGTTACCCGTGTATAGGCGCGCTGTTAAGGGAAGAGCACATCCAGAGTTTCCTTTTCAAACCATACAGTAGACTGTAAAAAAAACTAGCACACTTAAGTTTACATGCACATTTGCGTCCTTTTATTCAGGTTATAGAAAAACCTGATTTGTTCGCCTCAGTGCACACTGCAGCTCATATTTCTGCTTTCATATGTCAGCCTCCCTGTCACTGGTGCTTAAAATAGAGCCCACAACGGATAATCCTGTCTATCAGATGTACTAACCACTGCATCAGACACCCTTCTCCCTGTTCACACCCACCACAACTAGCTCGTAGACACACCCATATAAAACATGCTCCATGTCTAATGTTCTGAAAAGATATATCTCTATTTTTGTTTTGAAATTATATTCCTTTTTAAGACTTAAAAAGTGTTCTTTAGAATATTTTCAGAGTTAAAAAGGCTTCACACACCTCAAATATGAGTGTCTCTCATAGGCTCAAAGATGAGAGACAAGCTTTGCATATCTGGCACAGCACATGGTCTCTTAATATAAGCTCAACAAATATACCAGCTCTAGCACAAGTGTGGTTCATGTGTGGTCTGTTAGTGCATCATCAGGTGTGATGAGCTTGACCAACTTCATGTTTGTTCATGTGAACTTTACTGAATCCTTCACTTTTGATGTGGACAGTGGACAACCAGGATCTTTTCAGTTAGATATTGCAAGTGATCCTAACTCACTGAAGTTGGGCTAACTTATTTGACCCTGATGGGAATTCAATTCAATTCAATTCAATTCAAATTTATTTGTATAGCGCTTTTCACAATACACATTGTCTCAAAGCAGCTTTACAGAAATTGCATTTTGGAAATGTACATAGAAAAATACAGTCAGTTAATCATGTATTAATTTAGGGCATAACATATCGCCGGCGTTGAGTCGTCTCACGAGTGAGATATTGTAGCGTCTGCGTCTTCTTTGGGCTGGGCTGATCGTCCTTGAGCTTTAGCTTGTTATGCCACGACTATTTTGGGAATCTGCTGTCAGGTGGTGTTTTATGAGAACTGTTCAAAACTCAGTTCAACAGCCTTTATAGAGGCCACAGAGCAACACGTCTACAAGAAAGTTGGTCCGTCCTCCAAGACTAGTCTCATAGTCATCTTATTTCCCATAACTTGCTGTTATTTTTCATAGGATCAAGGTGCGGTAACATTGGGCTAATTTCAGATGACATTTTAGGGCTCTGTGGAAAGTAGATGCTCATGGCACAGTTGTTCAAAACAAAAATTTTAATTTAAATTTACACAAAAAATTTAACAAAAACTAAAATTAAAATAATAAAAAGGCGCTATGTAACGTTCTCAAGGCAACATTCTGACAGTCATGCAATGCACCCTTAAGTGTACTCACTCAAGTGTTCCAGAGTGAATAGGTCATAGTTATGTTTGCTTTCGAATGGAATAATGTTTGGACTTTACTGTTATTGATCCCCTGTAACTATAGCAACTACTATAGATAATCTACTTCCATGCAGCCCGTCTACAGTAGCCTACATGACAAATAAAGTCAATTTTTATCTGTAAGTTCAAACCTAAAGCCCATGTAAACAGATTTCCTCAAATAAAAGACAACATAAGTCAGCACGCTAAGATATTTAATTATGTATTCACTTCGTTAGGATGTTGACATAGCAACTGTTCTAGTTTCAAGTAAGTTTCCTTCATAAATTGTTCTCCTTTAATCCGATATACAAAGTTTCAAACCGTTTTGTGCCTCATTACCGATAGTATAACAAGACTATAAGCAAGCTTAATTGTTATATACTAGTTTATCGTGACAGGTAAAACTGAATTTTGTTTTCCGCTCGAGATACACTTTTAAAAAATATATATATTAATTTTAAAATGTAACATTAACATAACTGTAATTTAAAGTCCCTGTAAAGTTAAAATGAAGTATGTGTTCTGAGTTTGTCATATCACAGAAAAATGTGTTATTAGACACCAAGCCAAATTTGAATGATAAAAAAAGCCGGCAAGTACATACAATAAGCTATCAAAATCTTGAAAAAATGAGCAGTAGTCTCTGCTTTCAAACGCTGGGGGCGTGTCCGCTGGCTGCGCTGAAACCACGCCCACTCGTGGTAAAGCTGCCATCGCCACAATCAACTGTCACCCGCTACAGCCGGAATGGATGCTCCTAGCAGCTTATTAGGTTAATTATAATATAAGCGCACAAGGCAACTTACACTCATTGGTGGGCACGCACTGCCGATGATGTCTCCAGTTGTCGGCGCGACAGGATGAAGGCCGAGGCGGGAGATAGTCGTTCGGCCTCATTCACCAGTAACACAACAGCGGATTATCAGCGAATCCCAGTTGTCTCCGACGAAAGTTTATAAAACTATCCCGTGTAAAATGATCACTACAAAGGCGGGTTTTGGTGGTGATCCTCAGCTCTCCATCAAGGTGGCTCTTCACAAAATTAATCCACCTCTTCTTGATGTGATCGTATTTAGGAAATTTAAATAAGGACACCGATCTGTTTTGTACGTGATCGCATCCAGTACGCATTTCCGTGACAATGACGTAGCTAACTAGCAAACTGTAAGCTGTAGTAACTAATAATACTGACAGTAAGTCGCGTTTGAGCGGCAAACTGATGCGAATGTGCTCTATTTATATTGTTAGGGGAGCGGCCAGCCTCAGGGGCTCCAGTGCGTCATCAGGTAGGGGCGGGGCCAGGAGCTCAGGCACTCCAGTGCGTCATCGAGTACCCTTTTAACCCCGCCCAAAAAATCCGTAAAATTTCAAAAAAATTGAATTGAAAAACTGTTTAATGGTCTAACTCCACAATTCAGTACTTCACAGTTCACAGTCTTTGTAATGTGATTTAGCAAAACATTTCTAATATTTATAATGTGTTTAGAATTTTTTTTAAATTGCCTTTAAAGGGACTTTAAACATTGGCTTTGTAAAAATATAAACATTAAATAGAACATGTAAACATTAAATGTGCAAAATAAATGTAAACAACTAATATTTGACTAGCAGCTGTACTGTTGAATCGACTAGTCGACTAATCTCGCACATCCCTAGTTTTTGCATAATAATGACTCTCTTTATAGATCTGTCCAAAGTATGGTTGCATTATGTAATCGATGCCAAATAGAGAAATATGCAGTTACAAACTCATTAGCCAATTGTAATCTCTTAGAGGCTGAATAAGACACTAGAGGCTAAAGGTGTCAAACGTCTACTCTTGTGTAACTCATGATCAGTCCTAGTTAGGGGTGTCACGATTCTCCAAATCCTCGATTCGATTACATTTTCGATTCTAAGGTCACGGTTAGATTCGATTCTTGATTTTTTTTTTTTTAAGCACAGGTTGCTGTTGCTCCTAAAAAGCTGACATCAGTTCATCGCAATCTCACACATCTCTGTTATTATCAGTGAAGCTGACTGCACAATGAATCTTTCATAATATGCCTACACTTTGTTTGTTATAATTAGAGGATTTGCCAGCTTACAGAATTCAGCACTGAACAAAAAGTCCGTTTTGAGCGGTGAGGAGAGTCTATCTTAAATGCTTCTGATTGGTCATTGCGTTCAAGAAATCAACACATATGTCTGTGATTGGCTAAATCGCTCAATGCTGCAAACATGTTATAAATAGAAACTCTGGCCTGTAAATTGTTTCTATTTTGTTTTAGTTGTTCTTGTTGCTTTTCTGCAACAGATGAAAAAAAATTATTAGTTTTTATATGTTTTATTCATAGATATTTCTAGTTTGAGGGAGTCCCGCAAATCTTTTTATTCTCCCGCACACACAGAGTGAGTTCATTACCGCCCGCGCTCGCACTCGGCCATCAAATCTAGTCCCGTGCCGCACTCTATTGCGTTGGGAGTGCACGTCTATAGATCAAGAGCCCGGCCCGAGGATAGTGACGGGAAATATCGGCCAAGTTCGGGCTCGGGCATAGAATCCAAGTTAGAGGACTCACAGCCTTTCAACACGTGTGTTTTTTTCCCGCGCCGTGATTAGTCGTTCATGAACGATCCGTTCATTGCCTCTGTCATGCGACAAATGAACGAAAGACTCGGAAGGTCAAGTATTAATGTTCCCTGTAAATTACTTTTGACTGCATTATAATGATTTCTTAATTTAGAATATGATTAAGATTGCGTTGGATGTGTTCGGGGAATTTGCCTGTTAAAAGCATAACATTTAAAGCCCCTGAAATGACTAGAAAAAAGATTAGTTAATTTTGATGAACGAGATTGAACAATAGAGTCAGTAAAACGATCCGAACTTTCCATCACGGGTGCGACATGGGGGCGTGGCAGTATCGACGATTCCATTTTTTATTTCGATTTTTGAGTTTGTGAATTAATTTCAATCGATTTCGATTTAAAATCGAAATCGGGACACCCTTAGTCCTAGTGGATCTAGGCTGAAAACTGCATCAGATTTCTGCAGAATTGTAATATCCATCAATCATAAAGTTCTACACATCTTCCGTGCCTCTATCTCAGCTTCGTTTAATACATTTTTTCCGTATTTAAGTGCATTTCACACATTTCCACAGATTTTCACCGAAAGAGCGGATTCGGTCTGAACCTGTTCATGAGCAGACCCACAGCTCCTCAAATTTTCAAAGAAATTCTACATGTATCTCTCCTCAGTGTTTCCCCTAGGATTTTTTTTACCACGGGGGTCGTTTTGACCCCCCCAAAACATTGGTAGGGGTAACACTGCTCCGCTTGTGTGTTTATTTATTAAAGGTGCATTCAGTAGTTTGGTGCTAATTTAAAAATCATCACATGATCATGAATCCTCATGCTCATTGGCTGCCGCCTCTTTAGATATTATTGTGCTTTACCAGCGCAGACAACAGGGGAATCAGTACCTGTACAGCTAAAAAAATAAAAATTCTAAAGTCAGAAGACAGAGAAAAATATGGAAGTAAAATAATGCCAAATGATTTTGAAACAAAAAGCATGTTGAATTGTACTACTTGAAAAAAAATATGCATTGCATTAACCCTGCTTGTATTTTATTTTTAATGCATTGTATTTTTAGGGCTTGCATGGTTGAATATTTAAGCTGTGAATATTTAAATTCAAAACATTTCAAACACATTTTCATTAGTAAAATTTCAATAATCCATATTCATATTTAATCAAAATGATTAAAAATACAACCTATAATATTCAACAGGCGGTTTTCGATCCATTTTATTTCGCTTTGCAAATTTGCTTCCACAAATTCAGTGGTTCAAATTCGACAGTAAATTCAACGTTGACATCCAGGAACTGCAGGAAAAGCAGTAGATTACCGATCATAATCTCCATCTGCTGTTAGTCTACCTCACCAGCAGGGGGTGCAAGCGCGTGTTGTTGACGAAGACCAGAGCAACAGTTAGAGCAAGCCATTCATTCATTGAAAACTCATTTACAACAATGTAAGTGTATCTGTGATTATTATGACGTCTGTTTTATGTGAAATTCAGTTTCTTCACGATTACTTTTCCTGTGTAGCCTACATGCATCTTTCTCTACCGTGGAAGAGATTATAATGTTAACCTTATATTGCGGAGATTGTGCTGCATGTAGTAGGCTAATAGGGTTTCCCTCAATACTTCAGGATTCCCCTGCTGGACATATAAAACGCTTAACGTAGCTTAATGGACTAATACAGTGATATAAAAGACCAAACTCGCAGGCAAGCAGAAGGACTCAGAATATGAACTTAACGCGCAAAGTTTAAAGGGTAACTAAACACTAAAACAACTTTTTTTAGTTAATGATCAGTAAGAATGGAGCTTCATAAATGCTGTTAATTGATTCAAGTACATTTTTTGACATCTGGGTTTAAAGTGTTTTAATTCTACAATATATGGTGTAAAAACGTCTGAGTGCTGCCCTCGTCAGGTTGAACGGTGGCTACTGCAGTTGAATTTTCCTATTGGTGGTTGCGGTGGTTCGTGATGCAGCGGTTGTTGGTGACGTAGGCAGGTTCCATACAATGAGATGCGTCTCAGGTGCACGCCCCCCTCCGCTGGGCTCTGCCCACTTTTCCAGCATTTTTAAAATATTGCCAGTGGGTGGAGTCAGGCTCTGACCAGGGGTTTAGTTACCCTTTAATGCTCAGCATTTCTCAGGGATACTGGCATAAAGTTGGCTTGACATTGGACATTCGCACATTTAGGGACCATCTCTAAAGTTACATACGACATTGGTATACACGTTTCTAACTATACCATTTGAAGAGAACGACTTAGTCATAAAACCAACTGTAAAGTGTTCATGTAGGTGTAAGGCATAATGCTTAATTTATTTAAATAAATTGAAGTTTGCTATTGAAGTTAGAAACGTTTACGCCTATATGACTGCCAATGTTACTTTAGAGACGGTCCCTAAATGTGCGAATGTCAAGCCAATTTTACATTTAATCATTTAGCAGACGCTTTTATCCAAAGCGACTTACAGTTAAACTAACAATATAGCACAACAATATGAAAGTGCTATGACCCTTCCCAGTTTAATCTAATGCAGTACATGTATGTAGGCACTTCCCCAATAAGGTGCGAGTGTGGTCTTTTATATCACTGTATTAGTCCATTAAGCTACGTTAAGCGTTTTGTCCTGACGGAAGGGGAATCCTTGAGTATGATGAGGTATTGAGGGAAACCGATTATAATTTTGTTCATGGTAGAAAAAGCTGATAACATGTAAGGCTACACAGGGAAAGTAACAATGTAGTTAATGAATGAAACATAAACAGCTTTTGTGCCTTTATCATCTTTTATGCATATTAAGGCTACTGACCCAGATAATCATCTGAAAAAAAGTAATGCATGCCCAATTGTTGTGAATGAGTTTTTATGAATGAATGAATTCGTCAATTTCTGGAAGCGAATTTGCGAAGCGAAATAAAATGGACCGAAAACCGCCTGTTGAATATTATAGGTTGTATTTTTAATCAGTTTGAATATTTTGGAAGTGAAATATGAAGGGTGAATATGGATTTTTGAAATTTTACTAATGAAAATGTGTTTGAAATGTTTTGAATTTAAATATTCACAGCTTAAAAATTCAACCATATGCATTAAAATATAAGCAGGGCTAATGCAATGCATATTTTTTTCAAGTAGTACAATTCAACATGCTTTTTGTTTCAAAAACATTTGGCATTATTTTACTTCCTTAAAAAAAAATGTAAACATCGATACGACATAAACTGGGTGAAAAGATTTGATGATGGGAAAAATCCTTACAGGTATGTCAGTTGTTTATTGTGGACACCTCATCTCTAAAACTTATAGTATCTTAGTGCAATTTACATACAACTCAGAGATAATCATGCTGATCCACATCAATAGATTCCAGCGAAGCATCTAATACCATTGTGGCATCGGTAGTTAAGGCTCAGGTATACTTCATTTTCCATGTTCCATGCTCAAATCACTCGCATATATGCATATGGAAGGTGTGCGCTGAATCGTCCACATCAGCGTACTGATGATGAAATTACATCACACAGACAGTTCACAAACTCATAGACAAATCAGTCAACTGAACACATTGAGTGTTAAAACCGCTGGGTAAATAAACACTGGTTCCAGAATTGTGCTTTGAACTGAACCACAGTTTTTATTTCTAATTGCTGTGTAAAAACATTGTAAAGACGAAAGTCATAAAGCCAAGCAAAGCATACCACATCAACATTTATTTAGCCATTGATAGTGAAATGGCTATTAAACCTAATACACTGTATAGATTTTATTTTATATAGATTTGTATATTATTTTATTTTATATTTTTGAGCATTTTGCCTTTATTAGACAGGACAGTATGAGGAGAGAGAGGATGCAATGGGAGTGGATAGAGGGGAACAGGATCGGGGAAGAACCTCAAGCCAGGAGCTCAAACTCGGGTTGATATTCAGAGTACATTATTCTTAGTGATGTGCTCAAGACATTGTGAGCCAACTACACACTCCTCTAATTCTTAGACCATAATTAGAGCATAGGTGGACGGATCATCCCGTGACGCACAGCAGAGAGTGGGAGAGTTAGTGAAGCTCTGGCTAAATCCATGCAGGCATTGGATTAGGAGCAAGTTTAAGACAGACAGTTTGGGAATCGTCCCATTCATTTTGCAGAAGGCAAATTCTTACTCTTCTGTCAGTGTTTCCCACAGGATTTTGTGAGACTATGGGGGTGGACTATTATAATTAATATCATTCCAAAGACAGACAGTAATATATTACTATTGTATTGCAACTGCACTATAAAATAAATGTAAATGAAAAATTTCATAATAAGCATATAAATGATTTTACTTCACACTACAGTAGTAAAGTTTTAATTCCATTGGTAATCAGTCAATAATCGTAGTTTACAATTCAATCTCGCTTTTAAATGCGGTTGTAAATACAGCTCTGTATTATCAGTATGCTGTAATAAGCTGAAGTGCCTTGATAAAATATATATTAGCGTTAAAGTTTCTTTACTGTAGTTTACTATTAGTTTGGAAACTGTGGTATAGCTGATTAGCTCAACTACTTTAAAGTATCTGTAACCTTGTCATGATAAATTTACAGGCAACTTCCCTAAAGATGCATTTGACTTTGAGTCACTTCAGACTGGAAGATGTGACTTTTCTTTATTGTTTCTTTCCTTATATAAAACTTCAACTTTGACTGTTTAACAGGATATTGAGATGTGTTGTATAAATAATAAATTCAGCTCCAATTCAATTCCTGCTGCACTTGTTCTTATTTTTGCTATTTTTAAGACAGAATTGCACCTTTCCCCATCTATTCTCTCACTCTCCTTCTTTCCTTCATCTTTTTCTTCTCTCTGGAGAGAGCGGGTAATTGGCCCCAGAACCCCAGTGTGTGTTTGTACCACAGGGCCAGAGTTTTCTGTCTCCCTGGAGAACAGACTGTGTTTGTTCCAGCAGTCATGGAACTTAAAGACTGCCTGCTCTCTCTTTCCATCTGTGGGTGTTAGGATTGAGAAAGAATGGCATTGTGGATTAGACTGTGGGCTTGAGGAGAGTCCTGTTATGTATGTTGTGGAACACCCCGTTACCTCAACAGATTTCTTTAGTGGAATAACCTGATATTATTATGAAATAATTACGATGCATCGGAAAAAACGTCTAACGATACGATGCATCGATCAAACGTCTTAACGATACGATGCATCGATGCCAAACATAAAATATCGATATGGTTCCTTTATTTTGACATTCTCCACATCCTCATGTAACTTTTCTCAGCTGAAATAGACGCCTGACAAGATTGACTGAACCCTTTGTCACAAAAGCCGGTATTTTCCACTGTCAAGGCATCGCAATGTTTTACAGCAGAAATGACAAGCACCCTTGTTGTTTGTGAACACAACCCGAAAAGTCTGTTTTAGCGAATCAGTGTGCAGTATTCAGGTCAGGTGACAAGGCTGCTAGTCACTTTGAAAAGACGCGCTAACTAGGGATGGGTATCATTAAGGTTTTAACGGTATTACTACTCTTACCGATACTGCTTATCGATACGGTACTTTAACGGTATTCTTATCGGTTCTTTCTGGTGTGTTTTTTTTAACATTCGGGTAATAATTAACATTTGCTTTATATTTTGAAATGTAAAATATCTATAGCAAAAGAAAAAGCAATGCTTTAAAGGGGTCATATAATGGTACATGCACTTTTACAAGTTGATTGTACTGAAATGTGTGTTGGCAGTGCCTGTACACAACCATCATATAATGATAAAAATCAATCCAGTGTTTTTGTTTTAATTATATGTTTTCCCCTGCCTCAAATTGAGCCGTTAGTTTTTGTGACGTCAATAAAACGGACGCCCCTCCCACGATTGTTAATTGACAGCAGTGTTTCTATGGTTTCGCCCTGAGTGAGCTGTCATCGTAGTCCACCATTATTGATACACTGGAGCAGAATGGCGTCTAAGCGATTGTGGTGTTCACAATCAAAACAACCCAGCTGCAGTCTAATTGATATTCAAATGCAAAATAAAAACAAAAAACAAACATGATATATGAAAATGAACAAGAACGGAGTTATCTGTTTTTGCAAATGAACTCTTCTGTTATAGAGTTCATTTGCAAAAACAGATAACTCCGTTCTTGTTCATTTTTATATATCATGTTTTTTTTTTACTTGTAACTTGTAACAAACAACTTTTAAATGTCCCAATGAATCGTTCAAAATAAGATCAATAACAATAGATAGGGTGAGATTTCCATTTATCCCCTACTTTAATGTTTATGTGGTGGAGCATACAGATGACAACAGGACAGCTTTTACAAGTGTTTGTGTCGTCAGTATGGTAGCATTTCTGTGAGCTGTTTATAGTTCCTCAAAAGACTGGGAAGCTTTAACCTCAGCAGTAAAAGGGTGGGGCTTTCTGACAGTGAAATGGCACTGTAACCAGAGATCAAGGGCAGATGCAGTGCCAGCAAGCTTCATGCTAAGCAACGGCAAACAAACGCTGGTAAAGAGATGAATGTCCCTCCAGATTCACCAATCGTCTTGGTCATTCACACTGTGCGTAAATTTGCAGCTGCTTGGGTGTGGTCTCTCTCTCTCTCTCTCTCTCTCTCTCTCTCTCTCTCACTCTCTCTCTCTCTCTCTCTCTCTCTCTCTCTCTCTCTCTCTCTCTCTCTCTCTCTCGGGTATAAAAATAGGTTGCTATGTGAACACCATGGCTCCACAGAGGCATGTGCCTGTTGTTACACTCTGCTGATCTGCTGAGGGTGAGGGAACTCGTTTCCTCAATGGAGCAATGCACACCAAAACTCAAGGGATAGGTGAAGTGATATGGACCTTGACTGTGAGAGATTTAAATCTGACAAAACTGTTCAGTCATTTTGCTTTTAACAAAAGCATTTAGCTTTTGTTAATCATACTGAAATGTATTTTAAAAGGGCAACACATGGGCATATTTAAGGAACTTAACTAATTTTGTGCCTAGCATCATTCAAGCTAAATGAATACCACTTTGTTTGCTTACCTTTTAAAAGGCAATAGTCATCATGTTTAGTCACTGATCTCTGGAAATAATGGCTTAAATAGATCCACACTCACAATGGCCTTTCCTGAAAGAGAACAGCAAACACTCTGGATCCTTCAGGTTGAATCCCATTGTTTGCATTGAGCTAAAACAGAAAAGCCCAAACAACAGCAGGATTAATGTGGACTAAAAAAGGTTCTTTTGTTTGCTGTGCTGTTCAGTTCACTAGAGCACTGGTTCTCAACTGGTTTGACCATGGGACCCACGTTTTCCCATGGTCATCAAGCCGTGACCAACTTAAAAACCTTTTATATATATATATATATATATATATATATATATATTAGGCTTGGGCGGTATCCAAATTTTGATACCGTCAAACCTCCTCCCTATTTTACCGGGGTATACGGTATTACCGTGACTAATTAAAAATTATGACATAAGGCTCAGACAGCGTCACCAAACTGTTGGCTTGTGCCTACACCGTTCAGATACTGAATACCAGATCGGGCATAAAAAACACACAAATAAAATCAAGGCCAACCCGTGCACGTTGTGTCTGATCCTGGCTGACGGCATTAAATGTAATATGAGCCTTAGCCCTATTTAGACTCGACTATTTTTAATACGTGGGCCGTTATAATATGTTGGCGCCAAATAATTGTTTAACCCAGGTGCTGAGCGGGTGGTAGATATAAATACCATTTATAAATGAGCAAAAATGGGACAATTAATAATATTTAATTATTTTAATTATGACAATTGTATTCATTTTATTAATTCATTTAAATTAAATTAACAAGCAAGAAGTGCATTTGTAAATCCGGTGACAAGCGTCCATTGATTTTTATTAATACAACTTTTCTGTCAGTGCTGCAAAGATTAAGTTGACGATCGCCATCTCCTAGTGGACGCGCATATATAGAGAGAAATGCAAATCATGGATTACATAATCAGAAGGTATAGGCTAGCCTTTTTCTTTTCGTTTTGAATTGTTTCGTTTAAAGAAATTGACGATTGATATCTCCGTGGTTAACGCGCGTATAGAGAGAAATGCACATCCTGGATTAATCAGAGAGTATGCTGCCTATATTTCTTTTCCTTTTGAATTGTTTCGTTTAAAGAAATGGACGAATAGCCATCTCCAAAGTGAACGATAGAGAGAAATGCACATCATGGATTAAATAATCAGAGAGTAGGCTTGCCTATTTCTTTTCGTTTTGAATAGTTTCGTTTAATTTGATGATCGCCATTTCCGTATGAACGCGCATAGAGAGAAATGCACATCATGGATTAAATAATCGTCGAGTGGCCTATTTCTTTTCGTTTTGAATTGTTTCGTTTAATGAAATTTCAAGCTTTATTTAGATATCTGTCATGTCTGTGAGACATACACTGAGTTTCGGTTAATTTATGATGAGATTTCAATGCAAGTGACCGCGGCGCGCCAGCGCACGATCATGTCATGATTATGTTGTCTGCTATATTTGATTCTTATTTATTATTGGTTGATAAAAAAAAAATATTATTAAAATTAGGATACAATTTATACAAAACGAAATTCACTTTAAAGAAAGGCCTTTTACAAAATGAAACTTAATTAAGTGGTCAATGTCTGACTCCCGATGCATCGCATCTTGCTCGTGCTGTTCAGTTTTCATTATCAACGTAAAAAAAATAACATTATAATATTTTAACAAATATAATCGAATGTGCTTATTTAATGAACTCGGGGGAAAATGCATCCTCGCCGCACTGAGTGGGTGGTTGTTTCGGAGATGCGACATTAGTTTAGAGGTGTTTCCATCTCTCGCGGGCACCTTTTTTATTGCAACATTTACAAATTGCCTAGTCAGTATTTACCGCCTCTCCTTTCTCCCTCTCTCTCTCCTCCACACTGTCACTTGATGACAACTACATAAGCATTTTTAGGCATTGAATGAATTATATTTATTTATTATATATAAGTGCCGGTAATGACGGTATTGAAACTGATACCGTTGCTATTTTAAGACCCCGTGGTATACGATATTACCGAAATACCGCCCAACCCTAATATATATATATATATATATATATATATATATTAGGGGTGTGCAAAGCAGCCGGTATTTGTATCTGTATTTGTATTTGTTGAGGGGGAAAAAGTATTTGTATTTGTATTCGAGTAAAATCCAAAATAGGCGTAAAAATCTAGCTTTTTTGCGTTACACTTCTAATTTACGTTATAGTGTAAGTATTCTTTAATTATATAAATCCAGCAATGAACATGTACCAAGGAACGTCATTGAAAAGAAAATAACATAACAGCCATTACCTCATCCATGGTTAAACCAACAACTAATAAAATACCATTGTGAACATTATGAATCCCACCACCACCCGTCCTTGTTGGAGGACGCTGAACAGACAGGGATAATGTATAGCGAGGCGGTTGATTATGAGCCTGACGCGAAGCGGAGGGGTCTTGAATCAGCTTGAAGGGTTTGTATTCGCTATAACAACCACCTCGCTATACATTATCCCTCTTACTACATGGCTACCTACCAAATAAATCAATAATTTGACTCAAAATATTGATTTAAAAAGGAGTTTATTGATTTAAAAACTATTGTATTGCTTCCGCTAAAAAAATAGTCCGTTCCGTCTCTACGTTTAGAATCCATGGCAACGCTCTGTTTTTCGTGGCAACGGTGTGTTATACTTAGCAGCGGTCTGTTATTAAGAAATAACCATGGAAATAACAGACCGCATTCTACATTAGAATTCAACCAAGCCATGTAATAAAAACAAATAATTACGGAGCTAACAGAGCTACGTAAACAGAGCGAACATGAGAGCAACCGGCTGCAGACGTCAATAATGCAGCGTAATGAAATAATCTCCCGATCAAACTCCACTTCCCGAAAGTTATAAAATGCCTCCGGAACCCAGTTAAGGTACAAAAATCTATTCAACAAAAATAGTAATGCAGTTAAGTGTTTTTTCGCTCAGCCGAGCCCTCTCTGTTGCTGTGTGGAGCAGCCTGTGTCAGTCACCTCTTCCTGAACGTCACTCACTCACTCGCGAACTGCGGTCTCGTGAGGAAACGCAGCTTTTTGATATAAAGTTTTTCTTGTTCCCGAATACAAATATTTTCTAAAGTATTTGTTCGAAATAAGTATTCGTAAAAACACGTTATTGTGCCTTTCCGAATACCGTATTCGGGTTCGGCTCCACCCCTTATATATATATATACAGGTCCTTCTCAAAAAATTAGCATATTGTGATTAAGTTAATTATTTTCCATAATGTAATGATAAAAATTAAACTTTCATATATTTTAGATTCATTGCACACCAACTGAAATATTTCAGGTCTTTTATTGTTTTAATACTGATGATTTTGGCATACAGCTCATGAAAACCCAAAATTCCTGTCTCAAAAAATTAGCATATCATGAAAAGGGTCTCTAAACAAGCTATTAACCTAATCATCTGAATCAACTAATTAACTCTAAACACCTGCAAAAGATTCCTGAGGCTTTTAAAAACTCCCAGTCTGTTTCATTACTCAAAACCGCAATCATGGGTAAGACTGCCGACCTGACTGCTGTCCAGAAGGCCTTCATTGACACCCTCAAGCAAGAGGGTAAGACAGAAAGAAATTTCTGAACAAATAGGCTGTTCCCAGAGTGCTGTATCAAGGCACCTCAGTGGGAAGTCTGTGGGAAGGAAAAAGTGTGGCAAAAAACGCTGCACAACGAGAAGAGGTGACCGGACCCTGAGGAAGATTGTGGAGAAGGACCGATTCCAGACCTTGGGGGACCTGCGGAAGCAGTGGACTGAGTCAGGAGTAGAAACATCCAGAGCCACCGTGCACAGGCGTGTGCAGGAAATGGGCTACAGGTGCCGCATTCCCCAGGTCAAGCCACTTTTGAACCAGAAACAGCGGCAGAAGCGCCTGACCTGGGCTACAGAGAAGCAGCACTAGACTGTTGCTCAGTTTTGCATGTCATTCGGAAATCAAGGTGCCAGAGTCTGGAGGAAGACTGGGGAGAAGGAAATGCCAAAATGCCTGAAGTCCAGTGTCGAGTACCCACAGTCAGTGATGGTCTGGGGTGCCATGTCAGCCGCTGGTGTTAGTGCACTGTGTTTTATCTAGGTCAGGGCCAATGCAGCTAGCTATCAGGAGATTTTGGAGCACTTCATGCTTCCATCTGCTGAAAAGCTTTATGGAGATGAAGATTTCATTTTTCAGCACGACCTGGCACCTGCTCACAGTGCCAAAACCACTGGTAAATGGTTTACTGACCATGGTATTACTGTGCTCAATTGGCCTGCCAACTCTCCTGACCTGAACCCCATAGAGAATCTGTGGGATATTGTGAAGAGAAAGTTGAGAGACGCAAGACCCAACACTCTGGATGAGCTTAAGGCCGCTATCGAAGCATCCTGGGCCTCCATAACACCTCAGCAGTGCCACAGGCTGATTGCCTCCATGCCACGCCGCATTGAAGCAGTCATTTCTGCAAAAGGATTCCCGACCAAGTATTGACTATTGTGCATAACTGAACATAATTATTTGAAGGTTGACTTTTTTTTTTTGTATTAAAAACACTTCTTTTATTGGTCGGATGAAATATGCTAATTTTTTGTGACAGGAATTTTGGGTTTTCATGAGCTGTATGCCAAAATCATCAGTATTAAAACAATAAAACACCTGAAATATTTCAGTTGGTGTGCAATGAATCTAAAATATATGAAAGTTTAATTTTTATCATTACATTATGGAAAATAATGAACTTTATCACAATATGCTAATTTTTTGAGAAGGACCTGTATATAAATATATATATATATATATATATATATATATATATATATATATATATATATATATATATATATATATATATATATATATATATATATATATATATATATATATATATATATATATATATATATATATATATATATATATATATATATATATATATAAATATATATATATATATATATATATATATAAATATATCCTAGCAAAGTTCAATGGAGTAGTGAAGGAAGGAGACAGGGTCGGCTTGCTGTGGAACGTGTGTGGATTGTTTATTTAATACTTTCTCAACCAAAAACAAAGTCGCGCTCTCAAACAGTCTTTCTCCAATAATTTCCACAAGCAGCTTATCTGGCTTCTCCGGCAGTCCACAGCCACTCTCTCTCCCTTTGCTTCCCGTTTCCAGGTGGCTTTTATTCGTTTCCCCATGGCAATTACAGCAACGAAATCCAGATGTACGTCATTTTGCACTTGACCTACTTAAGTGCCGCTCGTCTCCCGACTGAGGTTGAGATGGTATATCTGGCATGCTCCGCCCTTGTCTGTTCGTACCACTTCATAATTGAGATCTCCTATTCGCTGTGTGGCCTCAAAAGGTCCTTGCCACTTCGCTAACAATTTCGAACTGGATGTTGGGAGCAATACAAGCACTTTCAATCCCGGTGCAAATTCTTGTAGCTTAGTCCCCCTGTTGTACAGCTGGCTTTTTTTTTGTTCTGAGCCTGTACCAAATTATCCATAGAGAACCAGAGTGTGGAGTTTTGCTCTCAAGTCTAGAACGTACTGAATTTCGAAAGAGGGGTTCCAGCCCTCTATCCCAATTTTTTATGTCTTTGTGAACAAAATTATTAATCATTGTTTTCAATGTGCGATTAAATCGTTCCACTAGACCGTCTCTTTGTTGGTGATAGACGTTAGTGCGAATCGATTTACCCAACAACTCGTACAGTTTGCATAACGTATGTGACATAAACGCTGTGCCCTGATCAGTGAGGATCTCTTTCGGGATTTCCACTCGGGACATTAAACGAAACAGCGCGTCCGCCACACTCTTCACTGAGATGCTGCGGAGCGCGACTGCCTCCTGATATCGTGTTGCATAATCCACCAGAACTAATGCAAAGCGATGTCCCCGTGCTGATCGTTCCAATGGCCCAATGAGGTCCATACCAATTCGTTCGAAGGGGACCTGCACAAAAGGGAGTGGGCGCAATGGCGCTTTTGGGGCGGCCGGTGGATTTACCAACTGACATTAACGACACAACGCGCACCATCTGCGTACGTTCTCGTGAATGCCCGGCCAGAAACATCGGATCAATAGACGATTTAACGTGGCTGGAAAAGCATTTCCCAGCAGCTTTGTGGTTCTAATAACTGGGTTGTATCTTCTTTGTCTGAGTGTCTTGGGTCACTCGATACAACCTATCTTTTATGATGGCAAAATAAGGATAGGAGGGCGCTCGCTCAGGATGGAGAAGCTGTCCGTCGATAGCACAGACCTGTTCAAATGTTCGTTTTAGCGTTTCATCGTGGGACTGTTCCAGGGGAAAATCATCATGACTGGAGAGGTTCAGCCTTTCCAGAACGTTCGGATCCCCTGGATCAGATGCCACAGGTCCTGGTACAGCTTTCCCCACCTGTGCGCTCGCCCCCCTCAGCTTAAATGTTGGCCAATTGGTCCCCAAAATCAAAAGTAAAAGTCTTTTGAGAAACACTGCACTAGAGCAGTGGTGTTCAAACTTTTTCAAGAGGGACCCTTTTTTTGACGCGACCCATGGGCTTGTGCGCAGAAAAAAATCAGCTCAGCACTTTTTTTAACCACTTTTGATGATGCATGTCAGGACAACTTTCTCAGTTGGTTGCACCAGCATATGATTTGGTCGCACCTTTTTTTTTTTGCTACATGCCATGGGATTAATCAATGCATGCTAATGAATAGTGGTCTTATTCTGCATACCCTAGTTCCCTTTCGTTGTCACTCCGAGTTACGTCGGATGACGACGAATGGGGTTTCGCTTAGAAAGCCTATCAACTTCGAGTATTACAAAACGAGCCAATGGCAAAGAAATGCCATGGGTCTGCGGAATTTGCATGGCGTAACTCCGCCCCACCTCGTGGGTATAAAAGGAGGAAGCCGGCAGCAAGCAGATATGTTTTCGCTTCGGAGCCAAGTGTATTCTTCTCTCCACAAGCCATCTCTGAATTGTCAGCTTTACAAACGAGTACCTCGAGTGTTGGTGTGACGGCGATCTACGGCGAGAGCGTGCTTCCTGCTGATCTGTTGCAGTGGTCTGCCAGTCGGTGCGTTTCTCCCCGGGTGCTTCAACACTTGAGTTTTCTCTCACTAAAAGAGCTTACACGTGGCACGTCTTTTTAAAGACGGCTCGCCCGTGCATTTCTGGTTGCAGCGGACTGGTATCGGACTCTGATGGGCACGAGCGCTGTCTAGTGTGTTTGGGCTTTGATCATGCTTGAACAGCGCTCGTGGGTGACTCATGTTCTCGCTGGGAACGTGATCATCGCGTCATATATAGGTCGAGACTCGGTGAACTCGCAAGAGTGAGAGTCCCCTCATCCACCCCCCGATCTTCGGCTGGTGGCCAGGGTGACCTGAGGGTTACGGTCTGGATCTAGGCGCCGACTATGTGTCCGTGTCCCCAGCCCCCCTCTTCAATGACGGTGCCCGCTAGTGAACTGCTGATTCCCGCGAGTCTACCCTCTGGTGGCCCGCGTGTTTCAGTTGAAGCTACAGAGGAAGATGCCATGTCTGTTGCAGCATCACTAGGTGGGTTTGAGTCTTCTGGAAGTGAGGGCTCATCACAGCTGCCACCTTCCGGTGTGCATACGGCTGTGCCTGAGTCTGATCCGGAGATGACGACCATGCTTTCCTGGGACGATGGGTTTTGGGTAAGGCCGCCGACCCTCGTCCACGGCAAACCCCAATACCTCTCTTCCCGGACGTGCATGATGAGATCTCGAAGTCCAAGAAGACCCCCTTGTCTTCTCGGGACCGCTCGCTGATCTCATCCGCCTTTCCTCCCCTCGATGGGGCCGCTGCCCATGGGTACACTGGGGTTCCCCCGGCTGAACGCTCTGTTGCGATGCTATGTGTCCTCAGAGTGCTTCTTCTCGGCGCAATCCTAAGCACCCGCCCGTGGCCTGTAGTTTTTCGTCTACGCTTGTGGCGAGATCCTATAGCACCACGGGACTGGCAGCCGCCTCACTGCATGCCATGGTCATTCTGCTGGTCCACCTGACCCAGATGCTCATGGACCTGCACGAGGGCGGGACTGACCCAGGGCTCTTCACTGAGCTGCGCGCCGCCACTGACCTTGCTCTCTGAGCGACGAAAGTGGCCGTACGCTCCCTGGGTCAGGTGATGCTCACCAGTCTGTGGCTGAACCTGTCTGATGTGCTGGATGTCGCGCGGACCCGTCTGTCCGACATTCCCATATCCCAGGTCGGCCTCTTCGGCGGTGCGGTTGAGGGCTTGCCCAACAGCTCTCAGCCGCCCATGAGCAGAGTGAGGTTGATTCTGTCCCGACGGCCCCGCCGTCCGCTCAGATCCCTCGTCTGCCCACCGCCGAAGGCGCCCTCCCGCGGCTCCCACCCCGCCCGTTCACGGGCCGGCTCTGGGGGCCGCGGGCGGACGCCACAGCCCTCTCCAGCCCCGCCCCCCGCTACACGCCGGGTTAAGCGGCGCTCGTGAGACGGGCACCTCGGCGATGGAGCAGACTGAGGTTGATTCTGTCCCGACGGCCCCGCCGTCCGCTCAGATCCCTCCGTCTGCCCACTGCCGAGGGCGCCCCCCCGCGGCTCCCACCCCGCCCGTTCACCCGGGTCGGCTCTGGAGGCCGCGGTCGGACGCCACAGTCCTCTCCAGCCCCGCACCCCGCTACACGCCGGGTTAAGCGGCGCTCTTGAGTTGGGCTCCTCAGAGATGGGACTCAGTTCTTTCCAGGAGTTGGTAGCAGGACCGCTCCTTTCCCCGGGGAGGGCCGGGGAAGAATCCTTATTCTCCAAAGAGCTGATTCTCCCGTCTCTGAGCACAGAGTTCTCGGACGTCACAGAGCGCCGCCCACAAGCCGTGCTCTCCTCGTCCCCCTCTGTCCCAGAGGTGGTTGACATGGCGTGCCGTCCACGGACCGCTTCGCCGCTGTCCCCCTCTGTCGCCAGACCCCTGGCAGAGCAGGCCCCCGCGGGACGACCAGCCTGGTCCTCCCCTGGCCCCCTCTGCCAGGGCGCGGTTGCTAACTGTGCCCCCTCTCCGGGCCGCTATGCCGTCCACATCTGGGCCAGTTACTCCGCTTCGCTGCCCCTCCGGGGGGACGCCTGTGGCTCGCATGATCCCGTTGGTTCAGTTCCTGGGAGCCTGGCTAGAGCTTCCCCGTCTGTCCCACTGGATCGTGCGTACCGTCAGGCTCGGCTATGCGATTCAGTTCGCACGGTCTCCTCCCCGCTTCAGGGGAGTCCGCTCCACTTTGGTTGGTGGCAATGCCCCTATCATGAGAGCAGAGATTGCCACCCTGCTGGCGAAGGGTGCAATCGAGACTGTCCCTCCAGCCGAGATGAGGTCCGGCTTCTACAGCCCCTACTTCATTGTCCCCAAGAAGACCGGTGGGTTACGGCCAATCCTGGACTTGCGCGTGCTGTACCGCTCCCTTCACCGGATGCCGTTCAAGATGCTCACCGCCAAACGCGTTTTCGAATGCATACGGCCCCAGGATTGGTTTGCAGCGATCGACCTGAAGGACGCCTACTTTCATGTCTCCATTCTTCCTCGACACAGACCGTTCCTCCGGTTTGCTTTCGAGGGGCAGGCATACCAGTACGCGGTTCTCCCTTTCGGGCTAGCCCTGTCTCCTCGCATCTTCATGAAGGTCGTCGAGGCGGCCCTTGTTCCCCTTCGAGAACAAGGGGTTCGCATCCTGAGTTATATCGACGACTGGCTGATCCTAGCTCACTCTCGAGATCAGGTTTGCGAACACAGGGACCTAGTGCTTCGGCACCTAGCCCGTCTGGGCCTTCGGGTCAACTGGGAGAAGAGCAAACTTTGCCCCGTGCAGAGGATCTCTTTCCTCGGTATGGACATCGACTCGGTCGCCATGTCCGCGCAGCTTACGAGCGAGCGCGCGCAGTCACTGCTGACTTGCCTAAGACAATTCTAGGGCAAGAGTGCGGTTCCACTGAAACTTTTTCAGAGGCTCCTGGGGCATATGGCATCTGCAGCCGCGGTCACGCCGCTCGCATTGCTTCATATGAGACCGCTTCAGCTTTGGCTTCGCGACCGAGTCCCGAGGTGGGCATGGCAACACGGCATGTTCCGAGTACCAGTTACTCCGACCTGCCGTCAGTTCTTCACCCCGTGGGCGAACCTCGGTTTTCTCAGGGCCGGTGTCCCCCTGGCACGAGCTTCCCGGCATGTTGTTGTCTCAACAGATGCCTCCACCACGGGCTGGGGCGCCATGTGCAATGGACATGCTGCTGCGGGCTCCTGGACAGGACCCCAGCGGCTGTGGCATGTCAATTGCCTCGAGTTGTTGGCAGTACGCCTTGCCCTGCACCGCTTCCGGGCGTTGCTCAGGGGTCAACACGTACTAGTCCGTTCAGACAATACCGCCACTGTGGCGTACATCAACCATCAAGGTGGTCTACGCTCCCGCCGTATGTCACAACTCGCTCGCCACCTCCTCCTATGGAGTCAGAAGCATCTGAGGTCGCTTCGAGCCATCTTCATTCCCGGAGCGCTGAACTGTGCAGCCGACGAGCTCTCACGGCTTCAGCCCCTCCCTGGAGAATGGCGACTCCATCCCCAGTCGGTTCAGCTGATTTGGGACCAGTTCGGGGACGCGCAGATAGATCTGTTTGCCTCTCACGACTCGACCCATTGCGCCCAGTTCTATTCCCTGACCGAGGGCACGCTCGGCACGGATGCTCTGGCGCACAGCTGGCCGCAGGGCCGCAAGTATGCGTTTCCCCCAGTGAGCCTTCTTGCGCACACTTTGCGCAAGGTCAGGGAGGACGAGGAGCAGGTCATTCTGGTTGCCCCTTACTGGCCCAACCGGACCTGGTTCCCCGAACTAGTACTCCTCGCGACAGCACCTCCCTGGCCGATCCCTCTGAGGAAGAACCTTCTTTCTCAGGGACGGGGCACCCTATGGCACCCTCGTCCCGATCTTTGGAACCTCCACGTGTGGCTCCTGGATGGGACGAGGCAGGGTTGAGTACCCTACCACCAGCGGTGGTGGCTACCATCACTTCCGCTAGAGCGTCGTCCACTAGACACGTCTATGCGTTGAAGTGGAACCTCTTCGTCAACTGGTGCTCTTCTCACCGAGAAGACCCCCGGAGATGCTCGATCAGTGTTTTGCTTTCCTTCCTTCAACAGGGGCTGGAGCGAAGGCTGTCTCCCTCCACCCTGAAGGTCTATGTTGCCGCCATTGCCGCACATCATGACCTCATCGAAGGTAAGTCGGTGGGGAAGCACGACCTGATCATCAGGTTCCTGAGAGGAGCGAGGAGACTAAATCCTCCTCGTCCTCCTCTCGTTCCCTCTTGGGACCTCTCAGTGGTTCTAACTGCCCTGAAGTGTGCTCCCTTTGAGCCCCTGCAATCAGTCGAGCTTAAGTTCCTGTCTATGAAGACAGCGCTCCTGGTTGCACTGGCCTCCATCAAGAGAGTTGGGGACCTGCACGCATTCTCCGTTGACGAAGCGTGCCTAGAATTTGGGCCGGCTTACTCTCACGTGATCCTGAGACCCCGGCCTGGATATGTGCCCAAGGTTCCTACCACTCCCTTTCGGGACCAGGTGGTGAACCTGCAAGCGCTGCCCTCGGAGGAGGCAGACCCAGCCTTGGCACTGCTCTGTCCAGTACGCGCTCTCCGCGCCTATGTAGACAGAACGCAGTGTTTCAGGACCTCAGACCAGCTCTTTGTCTGTTATGGTGGGAAGCTGAAGGGAAAGGCTCTCTCCAAGCAAAGGTTATCTCACTGGATAGTGGACACCATTGCTTTGGCTTACCAGCAGCAAGGTCGACCGTGCCCCCTTGGTGTGACTGCCCACTCCACCCGGAGTGTGGCGTCCTCTTGGGCTCTAGCGCATGGCGCCTCGCTAACAGACATCTGCAGAGCTGCAGGCTGGGCGACACCTAACACATTCGCCAGATTCTATAATCTCCGAGTGGAGCCTGTGTCCTCTCGTGTACTCGCTTCAACCAGCTAGTACCGGACCCGCTCAGGTGTCTTCGCTTGCTCGCCATTCCACTCCACGGACTGGATACGTGCGATACTTTCCTCAGGTGAGCTTCTCCGAAAGCCCTGAGCTCCTCCAGCACTCCTGACGTCGGCGCCAGTGTCTATTGCCTGTGCGTCGGCTAGGTGCCTCCCGTGTGCATGGTCCCTCCTCTGAGCGACCCCCACATGTGTATTTCCACTGTAAGCCTCTCTGAGCGTGTGTCTTTCCCTTGGCAAGCCACCTTGCCACCCCTGGGGTTGAAATATTCCACCTGCGGCTGGACACCCCAGTGTTTTCCATATGCTTCCTTCGGGTCATATGTGTATTCTCTAAGTCCCCCCCCTCCGGGCTGGCATTAATTGCATACTTCCCCTAAGCTTGGGATATGCTTCCCAGTGTACCTTGGTATTCCTGTGTTATATGGAGTCCTTTGTCCAGGCTGACAGGGATCTCGATTTACGCAGGGCACTGGAAGACAGCTGAGAAGGTGGCGTGATTAGACTGGTAACCCCATTCGTCGTCATCCGACGTAACTCGGAGTGACAACGAAAGGGAACGTCTACGGTTACGTATGTAACCCTCGTTCCCTGAGTAGGGAACGGAGACGTTACGTCTGCCTGCCACTTTCCGCTGTACCGCGGGGATCGCCTGAGCTCAGTCTTGGCTCCTCAGCGAAGAAACATATCTGCTTGCTGCCGGCTTCCTCCTTTTATACCCACGAGGTGGGGCGGAGTTACGCCATGCAAATTCCGCAGACCCATGGCATTTCTTTGCCATTGGCTCGTTTTGTAATACTCGAAGTTGATAGGCTTTCTAAGCGAAACCCCATTCGTCGTCATCCGACGTAACGTCTCCGTTCCCTACTCAGGGAACGAGGGTTACATACGTAACCGTAGACGTTTTGCAGTGATGTAAAAAGACTGACAGTGACACAAGACCTCATGTTAGCAAAATGTTTTAATCTTTCAACTATCAAATAAAAAAACTCTCAAAAAAAACTATTATAAAAACATTTGTTTTTTAATGTTTGATATATAATTTTACTGTCTTCACAGCTGTTCAGCCCTTTGTTGCCTTGGTTGCGAATAAATGTCAACTTTAGTAACACATTGCAATTGAATTCAGAGGGGCCAGCTCTTATAGTTGGGCCTCCTGGTCCTCTTTCCTTGGGAGAACCACAGCCTAACATCCTGACTGGCATCTTAATCCATCAGCTCTGGCCCTCAACACTAATTCTAATGAGGTCCTCCACAGTATCAGTATGGAGATTTGCTCTAATGTCCGACTTTATTCTCTTCTGACATGAAAATCCTCTTTCGCACACTGCTGCAGATATTGGGAGCAGAAGCATTATCTTGACCAGATGCAGAACATTCTGTAAAAAACAGCCATATTGATCAAACCACTTCAAGTTTAACTCCAAATCAAGTGTCAATGATCATGTTCTGTTAATATATTGAAATTAACAGAGCCTACCATGTAGTCTGAGCAGTAGGGCTCTTTTGTCATCATGACTTCCCACAGTGCAAGATAACTTTTATCTTTGAACGACGTGTTTATTGTCATTTTCATCTCTTGAAACTCCTCTATTGCCTGTTCATTGTTGCATCCATTCCTGACATGAAACAGAAAATAACACAAAAAATAGGTTCTCAATATATAAGTATAGTTATAATGTCAATAGAAATATGGCCCATGCAGCATAAAAACTCACCTGTTGAGGACAGTGGAGTAGTGTTCTAGGAGAAACTTCACCTCTTTGACACCATGGTCCAGGAGCTCCAGCTTATCTTCTGGCCAAGAGTCATGGTTGAAGACATTGAAACACCTTACTGCCTTGGCTGTTGGGTTGTTCGTTATATTCTCTTCTATTACCTAATGACAGAGATTGAAGATAGAAAATACATAGGCCTAGCAACAGTGTTGGAACCTATCAGTGTGATTATGGCATAATTGTAAATACAACAACTCACCAAGAAGGCTGTCAAATCTTTTTTTTAGGTGTTTTACTGTGGATTCACAGGTTAGCTCCTTAACTTTCTGCAATCTCAGGGCACACTGGCTGATAGGTTGACCTTCTGCCAGCTTTTCAGCTTCACCTTTTATAAGGTGACTCCCTATGAATCATTACATAAAAACTCCACTGAGTACATTTCATTAACATGAACTAAACATTATATATTGTAGTCCATAAATGTACCTGATACTTTAACTTCTGTGTTCCAGTTTCTCCTTCTTTCTGTTGGTGCTGCTCCTTAATAGCTGTCAGGAACTCTGACAGCTTACCATCTGGTTTGACTCTGGCTGCCATAGTTTGTATGGTAGCGAGGAGACTTTCAATGGCACTAACAACCTGGGAAGACAGTTGTTTTCTTACTAACATGTATGAAACATATTTTGGTGTTAGATCAAAAATATGTCACCCCTGGCCCCTATTCTCTCGGCCCCCCTTACCTGAGGTAGAATTACATAATTTCTCTGGAGCAGCAGGCTGAATCGGCTGATGGAAGAAAACATATCTGACAGGAAGTGGCAGAATGCCACAAATGTCCCATCCTCCATGGTGGCTTTGATCTGCAAAAGTATAAACATTTCTTATTCACAACCCTTATATTACACTTTTCTGTTCTTATACAAAGTCAAAACTGATTTCAATAATGAAACACTATTCAACTCAAAGAGGTGAAATACTAACCTTCCTTGCTCTGCCAGCTATGTCTGCATTGGCCGAGGCACCAGCCAGGTGGTCCATGTGCATATATACTGCAGCAAACTGTCCAGAGCTCTGGGGATCGCCATCTTTCCCTAGTTTTAGGAACGTGTTCAAACTACGGGACACATAAGGCAGCCAACTTGTCCCTTTCACCCCACTGGGTGCATATGCTGTGACTCCAATTTCAGCTCCCAATTCTTTAAGCTCCCTCATTGATTTGGGGCTGAAGTGGTAGGTTTTCCAGATGAGGTGTAGCAGGTCATATACTTGCCCAATCATAGAGACATCCTTTTGTACACTCAACAATCCCAGCTCTAGTCTTTGTGCGGAACATAATATAAAATGGTCAGGTATAATTCAATTAGATTTTGTAAAAAGATTATTTATGTATACAGGCAGATGTTGAACTGCACCACACCTGTGTGGCATGCAGTGGAATGGGATAACAAAGGACCCCACCTCTGCTTGGAGGAGGGCTATCACTCCACCTTTGTGGCCCAGGTTAACTGCAGCACCATCAGCGCCCAAGGCTATGGCTTTTTCAAGCCATTTCTCACATTTTGGACCAAGCAGCATAAATACCTGTAATATATTATATAAAAACACATGTAATATTTGGTAATTATCATTGCCAACTTTCAGGATTTTCATAGATTTTGAACAGTAATTTTAATCTGTAATTCTAAGCATTTTACATTTGAATTATATACTATCTATCTATCTATCTATCTATCTATCTATCTATCTATCTATCTATCTATCTATCTATCTATCTATCTATCTATCTATCTATCTATCTATCTATCTATCTATCTATCTATCTATCTATCTATCTATCTATCTATCTATCTATCTATCTATCTGTCTGTCTGTCTGTCTGTCTGTCTGTCTGTCTGTCTGTCTGTCTGTCTGTCTGTCTGTCTGTCTGTCTGTCTGTCTGTCTGTCTGTCTGTCTGTCTATTATCATCATCTTTCTATCTTTTAAAAATCATTAAACATTCAAATGTATGCATTCAATTTTAAAAGATTAGACTATTATAATACGCTGATACAGATTTTTCTTTATCAAAGTTTATAGTTGTAATAAAAAAGAAATCTCACACTCCTTACCTTCTGCATGGGCGTGTTGAACGTCAATATGACCAATTAGGACTTCCATTATCAATGACACGGGCATAGACAATCTCACATTCTTTGTTGGAGATGTATGTATCTCCATCAATCATAAATCATAAATAGTGGGCGGAGGAAATTTTTTCAGCCGTCTTTCTTCGCAGATTGTCTGCTATCACTCCTATAAATTGGGCACAGGCCATGTCGTTGGCATAAGTGGGATTAACATTCAACCCCTTCTTTTTCATCAGTATAATTTCTGATTTGAATTTTGTGAACGGGAGTTCCTCTTTTGCTATGTTATAAGCAGTGTTACATTTTATAATCATTTCCTTTTCCTCTATCGAGCGATTACTCTCATCTAACCGCTGATAAGACGTAGGAAGGGGCTCGGTGTTTCGTGAGGCACACCGGTCTCTACAGGTTTTATGTTTTTTGCTTTCAATGTGCAGTTTAATAGACTCAATCTTAAATTGCGTAGACCCTGTAACAAATTTAGAATGACCTGCAATGGATGGGCCACACTGTTTACAGCACAAACAATGCATGGCATTAGCCTCGTATCGCAACCACGGGTACTGTCTAAGCCATTGCTGCTGGAAGTTGTGCCTTTTTTTTTTCCTTTGCTCACTCGGTTCCTCCCTGTCCCCACCTGTGCTCTCGTCAACAGTTGTGTCTGTGTGCTGGCTCGTTGGCTGGTCCTTTCCACCAGTATCCTTGACTCGCACACTTTGTTTTTTAAAGTATTCAGCAATTGACCTTTCCATTTTAATTCTTGAATTCGGAATTGGCGCGTTTCACCATCAGTGTGTAATGCGCGTGACGTGTACGTTGTTTATAAACAACCATCACGTTTCTTGCGGAAGAACACTGTAGCCGGAGCTACTTCTCTCCGTTAATGTCTATGGCGAGTCACGCAGGCACTGGGCAAATCCGCAGCCAAGCCGAGCCTGGGATAAAATAGTCAGATTATAAACACTTATTATAGGCGATACAGTATTAATTCAGGATAAGTCAAAAACACGATTTGGAAAACGGATTCATGATGTACTCGTTCATTTTGAACATAAGTTACGGACTGCAGCTGTTGATACAACGGCGTTCTGTTGCGCGAGCGTCCACTCACACAAATGCGACCACATACAATTTTAACTCGCACATTCTCAAAAAATGGTCGCATATGCGACCATTTTGGTCGCAGTGCACTTGCTGATCCTTGACGCGATTGCAACGCAAAGTCGATTCTGAAATAATTTGATCAAGCTATAGACCTACATACAGGAATTTTAACCAACTAATAGCCTATCGTTTGCTGCATGCTTAAATACACAAAATATATTCCACAACAAACTGTTTAAATGTAATATTCAGAACAAAAAAATAACTATAATCAAGCCAAAACAAAATAATTTAAAGCAAAAGTAAAAGTAAAGGGCATTATGCTCACGTAACTCTCTCATTAGAATCAAAATGTTTCAACATTCGCGATGTATTTGATTGTAAACTATTGTTTATTATAGGCTTTGTAGCAACTTCACTCACGTTGCAATATCGACAGGAAAAAAAATCCTCCTTTTCACATGCGCAAAAAATTGCTTGGAAAAATCACAGTTGAGCGGTGCTTACGCTGAATGGTACAAATTGTACTACTGACTATTTAAACAGAGCGGTGTGATTTTTATATTAGGATGACTATTTTATTATCATATTTTATTTCGGCTATAATGAACAGGCTGTGATGTCAAGCCTGAAATGGTGTATTTGTGTGTGTGTGTGAGGCGCGGCACTGGAAACAAAAGCATACTCCGTCACTTTGTTCATACAGGACATCATTCAAACTGCAAAGTGTTTATTTATATTTGTGTATACTCGCAATAAAACACAACATTGTGCTTTTGTCAAACTGTAAACTCTTGTCAAACTTAACCTACAACTGTCACCCAACCAAAATCACACACAGTTTAAAAGCAAACATATTTATAATTCAAATGAGAATAAAGTTAGTGTTAATTACAATTTTAAGGAAAACAAATATATTGATCTGAAATGTGTGTGTTGCTGCCAATGGAGCGAACGTGTGTGTGTTGCGGATGGAGCGAACGAGTGCGTGTTTTGTGTATATATATTAATGAGAAGGGTGGGCCTGCTTAATCTGCATAATCTGGTCCCAAGCCGGTTCGCAGGATGAGAGGGCAACATGGATGTCAGGATAAGCACTCAGTATGTTTCGTTGTTTCGTCTTCATAGGTCGGTCAGCCGGTCAGGTGACATGTGGATTATTTATTTTGCATGAATTTGAATGTTTTTTTAATGTACTCAATGCAATCAAAGCTATTATTATTAATATTACTATTATTAGAAAACGGATTTTTTTTTTTTTTTACATTTTTTTAAATCACTGGCGACCCATTTTCTAATTCTGTATTTTGTGGGATTGGATTTGTACAGGTGTGATGCAACAAGCAGTTTCTCTGTACGCACTAATTATTTCAGTGACCAGTACCTACACCAATAATAGATACATATTTTTGGGTATACGGAGGCTAGAACTATTTAAACAGTTAAACATAATTAAGCAGTTGAAATGACATGCACATTTCACTCAGAAGTAAAATAAATATTTTACTCTATAATGTACTCAAAATTCACTGGGATTATTTGAAAGCAGAAACTGCATTACCCACTGACTAGACTGATGGTAGATTTGGTTGGTAGTGGCATTTATTCAACCACAGATAACATTCTTTCTAAGCAAGACATTTTACAAAAGATGGTTTGAAGTGATAAAACAATTGATATAGTGTTCAAAATTAACACAAAAAGTATTTGCCGACTTTCTGTTTGCCAAACAATAGTGGAAGAGGTCCATAGTCATGACGAACTACAACTGTTGTAAACTTAAATATCAAACCATACCAGCAAAAAATTATACGTTTGCACTTTGCAGTATGGTTTGATATTTTAACTACATTAATTAAATAGATAATTTGATGTAGACTATTCATGTTTCTGGAATGGATATATTTAGTGGTCGACCAGTATTGTTTTTTTGCTGGCCGATATCTTAGAGAGCAGAGTGGCCAATGGCTGATATAAAGCCAACAAATAGCCTATACACTTTGTTTATTTGAATTAATATTTAATAAATTAGAAGTGTATCATTTGAAAATGAATTGAAAAAATAAATCTTACTTTTGATGGCAAATTATTGATTCTGTAATCAAATTGCAGCATTTTTCACAAATAAAGAAATTGTTTGAAAAAATGAATAAAATTTAAGTAAACACTGTTACCAACAGTACTCTTGTGTGCACTAGGAATCCTTTTAATTCTCAAAGAAAGACAAGAAAACACTAATTTTACATACTCCACGCAGTGAAAATGACATAAATATGACATAGTGGGCAACTGAAAATAGGTTAGCATAGTTTGAAATCAAGGGTTTAAAGTTTGTCGATTGTGTCTTCAGTGAAGCTGAACTCTCATGTAAGCATTCAGTTCAAACGGATTGACCGTCACACACAGAGTAACATGTTCATGCAGGGTACAAATGCTCACTTCAGAATATCTGACTGCTAGATTCGACTAAGTCTGCAAGGTTTGTTGAATTAAATGTTTATTAGATAGGCTATTCGATTTGTTTCAATAATATAAATGCGTATTTGTTAAATGCTGATTGAAATAATATAAAAGCAAATCTATCTAGTAACCTATTAGACAAAACTGTTAAACAAAGACCATAACTAATGAAGACGGAGAATGGGAGCGCTGTTTTCTCAGGCGCTGCTGTTTTCAGAGCTGGTGTTTCAGCGCCGTCAAAAATAAAAGTCTCGCTTCCAACACTTCGGTTAAACAGCTTTTCTGTTCGGCCTACAGTATGTGTTGGAAGCAGGACTTTTATTTTTGGCTGCGCTGAGAACACCAGCTCTGAGAACGGCAGCGCCTAGGCGATAAATCGGTCGGGCACTAGATATATCCAGTCCTGTGCCAATCTGTGCTGAAACTCATTAAAACCTTAGCAGCCTACAGTCTACATGACATAACACCTCTTACTGTTCAGCCTGTGTTTACCCATTTTCTTAGATACTTAAAATATATGTTTTGACGTTTTCCTGTTTTCGAATGTTATCAGCACTCTTGAATGGACAGAAATGGCATCAGAACATTTCCTTCTCTTTTGAATAATGGTTGATAGGTTGAATGATTTATTTAGCCACTTTGTTAGACAGCACTGAAAGCACTATTATGTTTTTTTTAGGGCTGCAACTGCTAAACAATAAAATCTCTGGGAAAAAAATGCATTTTAAAAATATGAATGTCACGGAGCGAGGAGCGGCACAAAAAAAATACATAACCCAAGTTGCTCAATGCGTTTGGGCGTTTAAATGGAATTCTTCAAATAAGATCATAAGCATAGAGTTTAATGTCGGCAGATTGGCATGCCAGGTGCTTTGATAGATGACATGTGCTGTTCAAAATATTTCTAGTTTTTTTACCCCAATACATAAAAAACTTTTTTTGTTATGCTATGTTTTATAAGTGCTGTCAAAATTAACGCATTGATGCATGCAATTTTTTTTCTTCAGTTAAACGTGTTAAAAATATTTAACGCAATTAATGCAGCATCCATTTTTTTCCCATCATCTCTTGGCTAGCATTACATTATACGACCACACTCTTATTCATGCAAATGCTTTTAAACCATTCAAGCGAGATAAGACACAAAAGAGAACGCAGTGCTGGCATGTGATCTCCTGTCTGTGTGACTGCTTGAACAGACAAAAACACACAAAGTTATGCCAAAATGCCCATGTTGTCGAGTATCTTCACATGAGAATGAGTTAAATATAGTCTTAAATAAATGTAAAGCATGAGAAAATGGGATGCGTGTATATATCCTACCTGTTAGACCTACCAAATCTTAAAGTACTGTTTAGCCTAAAAGGTTACAAGGGTGAAAAACGTCTCAGGTTACGACTGTAACCCTAGTTCCCTGAGAAGGGAACGAGACGATGTGTCGATGGCGCTTTGGGAACGCCTTCGCGTGATTACGTCTGAAGCACTTATGTCAAATAGTCCAATGGAATGAATGAATGAACGCCATGGGCGCGTGACGTCATGACCAGGAAAGGATATAAGCACATCCAGTGCGTTACTCGCGTTAGCTTCTAGAGCCGAAGCAAAGTCGATCGCAGGGATGCAGGAAGTATGGCAGGGTGACGCATTGTCTCGTTCGCTTCTCAGGGAACTAGGGTTACAGTCGTAACCTGAGACGTTACCTTTCGAGGGAACTCGCGATGCGTCGATGACGCTTTGGGAACGAGAATACCCAATACGCCGTACTTACAAAATGCCAGAGGAGAAAACTGTCGGCAAACTAAGTAAGAAGCACCTGGGAACCTGGGGCAGCGTCCAGGTCCAGGCTATAAAATCTCACAAATGTGAGCGATGAGGACCAGCCTGCCGCATCACAAACCTCCTGAAGGGAAACCCCCGATAAAAAGGCTTTAGAGGCCGCCATACTCCTAGTAGAGTGAGCTCTGACCACCAAAGGGCACGGCTGGCCAGAGGACACATACGCAAGAGAGATAGCCTCGACTATCCACTTGCTATTTTTCTGTTTATAGGCTGGAAGTCCTTATTAGGTGAACCAAAACTGACAAACAACTGATCCGATTTTCTCCACGGGGCAGCTCGCACTGGACACCAAAGATTCAGTTTTTCCTGGTCTGAAGTTGCAAACGGAGGAGGATAGAAAGCCTGCAGTACAATAGGCCTCGGAATATTGGTTGGCACCTTAGGGACGTATCCCTGTTTAGGGTACAAGAATGCCTTAACCATCCCAGGTGCAAATTCAAGACATGTGGGAGAAACCGAAAGGGCCTGAAGGTCTCCGACTCTTTTAAGGGACGAAAAAGCCAGCAGAAAAATGGTCTTGAAAGTAAGAAACTTCTCAGAAACCGACTCTAGGGGTTCGAAGGGAGCCCCAGAAAGGCCTTCCAAGTAGAGGTGGGCGATATATCGTTTAGACGATAATATCCAAATTGTTGTCTGGACGATATGCAAAATTGGGATATCGAATATTTCATAATTTGTACAATCCGACCCCCCAAACATGAAAAGAGCTGAAGGAAGTTAAAGAGAAAACAAATAACGCACACTATAACCTTCTAAACAATTATATGTAGCGAGTTTAATACTGTAGGGGTTTGTTTGACTGTATTTTATTTTTTGTACAAAATCACGATCGTTCCTCAATTGCACGAGAGTAAGCTGCTAAAGTTACTAATTTGCAATATACAACTACGAAGTTTTTACCTGTGTGTTATGACGTTTATGCTGAAGTTAACAATCCAAAATCGTAAAGAGAAGGCAAAATATGCGTTGTTTGTGGAAAAATGTCTTAAGTTAAAAAGTTTTTTCTTAAATGTCTGTGGCGTCCTCGAGTGGCGAGCTTCATGATTGCATCATTAGAAAATTGCGTTGTATGAGTCCAAAAGATGGAATACATTTTCCCAAGAGATCGGTTCCGTACGCATTACAAACCGAACCATTCCGGTGGTTGGACCATTTTTCCTGCCGACCAAAATCCGCGCTGGAGCGAACACCACAATGTTGTGCAACATCAACTGGAAAATGTAATGAAAGCGGAACGAAACTCATTATTTTGTGCTTTACGGACCATTTATCATTTCGGACAAATATCAGTGCAGCGCGATCCGATCTTGAAGCAACACCGTTACTACATAAGAGATCCAGTAAACAAAGCATTTGAATTCGCCACTTAAGTAATAACATCGCTACGAGATCTAGTGAGAAGCATTACAATTTCTCCATTATTAACTGATCAAACAGCGCTGATGTGGAAACCAGGAGAAACATTGTTCCATGAACGAACTAGTTATAGGTTTTATGTCCGCAGATCATTCACCATGGATTTAATGTAGTAACACTAACTTGTAACCATGGAAGTTTGGCAGAAATATTAAAATGCTTTCAAGTACGTCACACATCTTTTTCCAGCACTTCAAAACTCAAATGTTATATGTTATTTAAATTTTATTTTTAATGTGATGACCAAAACATTATTTGTTGATCCTTCAAAGATTACCCCCATTTATAAAACTAAAAGATTCAAGATGTAGGAAAACTCACAATTATTTAAAAATAATTTTTCTACTAATAAATAGGAAATTTCTATGGCATTTCTTTATTTTTGCTGTATCGAAAACATACCGAACCGTGACACCACTGTATCGTATCAAAACAAACCGTGAATTTTGTGAACCATTACACCCCTATTAAAAATATAAAAGAACAATAAAGACTTTGAATAATAAATGACTATTGAATAATATTTTATTATTTTAAAAAGTTTAGGAGTCTTTAAATCAATAATGTCTCATATCTTTATGTACTAGTAATTCTATACAATAATAGGTCAAATGCAGCAAGTAAAAAAAGACCAACTGGACCTTCTTTACCAGTTTGCACACATTTCTTTGAAGGATTGCAAAAATATCGTCTGAATATCGATATCGAGATATTGAAAAAAAATATCGAGATATTCATTTTTGTCAATATCTCCCACCCCTACTTTCAAGACTATTGTCAGATCCCAAGCCGGCACCCTAGTACGTGTTGCAGGCCTCAGCCTCAAGGTGCCACAAAGGAAACGTATAATCAGGGGGTCTCGACCCAAAGATGCACTACCCACAAGGGTGTGGAAAGCCTCAATGGCAGCCACGTAGAAACTCAAGCACTGTGTTAACTGAACAGTTGGCTGGATCCCGCTGATGCTGGTGACACCAAGAAGTGAAAACTCTCCACTTAAGTGTATATAATTTCCTCGTAGCTGGAGCTCTGGAGCTAAGAATGATCTCAACAACCTCAGTTGAGAGACCACTCTCTATTAGTTGGCCCCCCTCAGAGGCCAAACCCACAATTTCCAAATCTCTGGCCGGGGGTGAAATATTTTTCCCCTTGCCTGAGACAGAAGGTCTCTCCTGATCGGGATCTCCAAGGGAGGGCCGTCGAGGAGATGAATTAGGTCAGCAAACCAAATTCGACTCGGCCAGTGTGGAGCTACTAGCAGTAGACTTATTCTGTCCTGGCGGACTCTCTCCAGAACTCCTGGGAGCAGAGCAACCGGGGGAAATGCGTACAGACGCAGCCACGTCTGCACCATAGCGTCCAGCCCTAGGGGGTCCAGCCCTCTGTCCAGATAGCAACTCGATGGCAAAGAGCTCCCAACACCTGACCCTGGGACAGGAACCAGTATTTCCTCCATATAACCAAGGCATGGAGCCACTGCCGTGTGATCTTGATCATACGAAGTGGGTTTCCCCTCGGGGAGAACCCTCCGGTTCTGAGCCACCAGTGCAAGGGTCTCATGTACAGCAGGCCAAAGGGGATCACATTGGACGCTGCTGCCATGAGACCCAACAGTCTTTCGAACTGTCTCACAGTGCGTGACTGGCCTAGCTTCAACTCTTTCATGGCTGTGATGATAGCAGCTACACGAACGGGCGATAATGTGCAACAATTTTAACAATTTTACTTCCGGATCTGAAAACCACTTAACCGGAAGTGATGTAACGGGAGGGAGTGTGGTCAAAGTAAACAATAGAAAAGCAATGGATCGCAATGACAGTTCGGACGCTGAGGAAATTGTAAATGTTTACTATGGCGGACCTCAGCCATATAATTATGAGCCTGCTATGCATAACGATATGTATAACACTATGCTCAGATCACAATATTGTACAGATTATTATCATGTATCAGGCAATAGCAAAGCCAGTATTTGACCCTTACCTGGATGTGCTGTGTCAGCCATTACGAGACAGTTTCCAGAGAAAGAGGGACTTTATATGGGCTTTGAATGATCCCATTTTGGTGACAATGAATAAAAGTCACAATCACAACTGTTTTACTGTATAAAAACTTTATATGTAGAAAGAAACAGCCAGTGGCTTTGTACAGATTGAAAATGAATTATAAATCTATTTATGATAATAAGTTTCGGCTGCAGACTAATAACAAACACATAAATGCATTACATTATAAGTTTATGTAGAATATGTTCATGAATTTAATTAAGACGAGGCACATTTTGCAAAACAGATGTACACTGTGATCTCACAGTACATGTTCGCCGGCGGCCGAACCACATGCTGATAACCCAATGAGGGCAATGCTGGCAGACCCATTGAAGGTGATATGTGACAGTATGCACCGAAGAAAGCCCACCAGCCCAGAGTCTCACTTGGTTCTTGGTCGGCATCCCATGTTGAACTCCATCATATCGCCGCAATTATAATCCTCCGGTCTATAGTGAACACTACACACTACCGCGTTTTCTGAAGCAGAAGTGAAGTCCAGTCTCTTCACCTGCACAAAACGCACCCAGCCACGGAAGATCGCACCATTTTTTTTCTTGTTTGGAAACCTGTGGACTCGATGTCCTGACAGGCCATAATTCACAATAATTTACCACGACGATGACAAATTGAAATACAATGACCGCCAAAAACACCCTGAATCACAACCGCTCCTACTGAATACGAACCTACTCTGCACTGAGCAAACGTAGAGCCCGGCAAACAACCTTATCTCATGACGTAATATGACGCAATGTTGAAAAAAAGAAGAATTGGTTTTTCAACACGGTCAAGGAAACTCATGTTTTCTACTAAATTTGTGCCCTTATATTGTCTTACAAAACAATTTTAAATCCTGCATTAACTATTCAAATGGTATTTTCTAGGGCTCGGTAATGACACAAATTTCACAATTCGATTCGATTTCGATTCTGCTCCCACTTTCAAATTTCCAGGGACGTAAATCGCCTTGAGGGACAGGAACTTGTCCTGAGCCTCCTCTTAAAGCAGAATCTGCTGCGCTAGCCTGTGCAGACAGAACAAACACAGTCCGCCCTGGAGATTTCTGTAGGCGGCTACAGTAGAGTTGTCCACCCGCACTAGGACATGGTAGCACCTTAGCTACTGAAAGTACTTCAGGCCTAGAAATACAGCCATCAATTTGAAGCAATTGATGTGCCAATCGAGATGATGACCCCTCCAGATCCCCTAGGCTGGATGGACATCTAAGACCGCTCTCCAGCCCGTACAGGAAGCATCTGTTGTTAGTATCTTGCGACAGAAACATGCACCTAGAATGGGACCCAAGGTGAGGAACTGGGGGGTCTGAGCCACATAGAATGGGAACGAAGCCTGCAGCATGTAACCCTTATTTGCCTTTGGGGATTGGCCCTTGGATGAAATTCCCTGGCCTTGAGCCACAACAGAAAGCATTTTCATGTGCAGAAGGCCCATAGGTATCACAGTGGACGCAGACCTAGAATTCTTTGAAAGTGATGAAAAGTAATTTCCTGATTTAGCCTGATATTGCTCGGGGTGTTTAAGATGGTCTCGACACATGCGGGAGACAGTTGTACCAAAGACAGGTCACCGTAGTGACCAAGTCCCATACAACCCCTAAGGACGTTGTCCTCTGGGCTGTAGAGAGAATGCTTTTCTTGGCGCTGAGTCTCAACCTCAGAGATACAAGATGAGCAAAAGGAAGACATCCCGATGTCAAAGCAAAAACTCTTGAGACTAGGCCAGGATCAGCCAGTCTCCTATTTAAGCTGTAAATGTGCTACACCAGAACTGTTCTGGACTGTCTATTATTTGAAAGTTGGACCCGGACCCATGCAGAACCAAGAAATGCCATACATGCACTACCCAGAACTGACGCGGACCCGTCTATTTTTTGAAAGCTAAACCCAAACCCGGCCGGGAAGACTGACTCGACTGGACCCGATCGGCACGTATTCCTCATCAAATTAATATTAACAAGTCAATAAACAAGTTGCGAAAATAAAACTTTTTGTCTTACCTAATGTTAGTATACTTCTCCCTTGGATCTGACTGTGATGCATACAATCGTCCTTTTCCAATAAAGTTGCATCCATGTTATTGGCAATTGAAAAATCATGCTTAATTCACTCTTTATTCCAGCTTCTAAAGTCCACCTGCTGTCACAGTGACAAATGCGACTTTGCGGTTTTGCATTTTTTTTTTATCTCGAGTCAACTCACATAAAAAGATAACTTTGACTGTTTGCCCTTTTGAACTATAATTATGATTGCTCGTTCAATGCCATGGCCACTGACGTTAGCATTACTTATTTGTAGGGCTGCAACTAACGATTATTTTAATAATCAATTAATATGTCGATTATTTTTTCGATTAATCAATGAAACGGATAAATAAATTAAAGCATTAATTTCCAACCCTTTATTCAAAAACAGAACTGACAGTGCAAATTCACAGTGCAAAAAATCTTCAGAAAGTGCACAAACAGGTTGCTCCTTGAACATCCCTAAGCTGTTAAAAGTAATAATAAAAAAATGCACTAACCCAAAAAACATACACATGTATGCTTTACATCTGCCAAATATATAGGCTTTTTAAAAATAAAGTTCACAAAAAGATGTATATTTTTGTTTAAAGGGACCCGAGTTGTCAGAACAACAAATAATTTATAAAAAAATAAAGAAAAATACAAATCAGAAAACTTAACAGGATTTGTTTGAACGTCAGAAATCGTTCTCTACACTACACCCGCACACACTCACAAACTCTCACACTCACAGATGCACACATTCACAAACTTGTGTTTTGTTTTGTTTTTTGTCAGCGATGTTATACAATGTATATAAAATATAAATACAATATAAAATAATATAAATAAAAAAAAAAACAATGGATTGACCACCTCCTATGGTGTGTAAGGTATTTTGCAGCTCATCCTTTCCAAGCATATAGTGAAGTTTCTCTGAGTCATTTAGAGTAAAGATTGAAAAATCCAGTGCTGCAAATTGTGGAAAAAATATTCCCCTTGTAGTGGTACTTGGGACAGACAAGAAAGTGTTTTCATCTTCTGTCTATCTGATTCAAATCACAGTCTGCTAATTCAGTGCTAAGAATTTCATTTTTGGTTTTATTTATATTGTTGTCTATTTATCGAACTTTTAGCCTCTTATATAGAAATTACATATTACTATGTAGTATGTACCAATTTACTAATGCTCAGACACACTCAGTCTCTCTCGCGTGCAGACACTCGTTCTCTTTTGCGCACTGTCGCTCGCGCACAGACACACTCGGTCTCTCTCGCGTGATCTCGGACACACTCTCTCGCTCGCTCGCGGAGTTCGCTTTACTTTTGTCCAGTCCGGCGCTTCATAGACCTACTTCGCTCCGCATTCAACTTTATTAAAATTTATAATCATCTGCGAAAAAGTTAAGAAACCTGACGCTAAGCCCTCACTACAGAGGCGAGCAGTTCCCACGAGAGTTTTATGCAGTGTTTCCCACACAGACTAATTTGTGGCGGTGCACCACAAAATCAACACTGGCCGCCACATACTGCGTTTCGTTATTATAATTTTTTTACGCTATTCAAAACACGCAGCGTATTCTTTCAGTTGCATTTCCTTTCCCTGCTCTCCATCCGTCTCTGTCACTCACGCGTCTCTCACACACACACACACACACACACACACACACACACACACACACACACACACACACACACACACACACACACACACACACACACACACACACACACACACACACACACAGAGAAATGGAATTTGGAAAAAAATAAACAGATTTTATAGGGCCCTACTCTAGGATCAGATTTGAGGAACCCTGGTCTAATAAGTTTTCACAAGAGCGTTCATGTGTTTTCACACTTGTGTTCACTAGCTAATCAGAAATTATTTTACGTTAAAGATATAGTTATGTTATATAGTATAATCACGGATCTACTACGATCTGCTTAACCCCTAGTGCCCACCAGAGTATTCGCTGTTGTATATATACTGCAAATTCTGGCAAATGTTAGACACAAAATTATGTCTAAATGTCTATTTTAGACATAAAATCGGGTCAATCAAACAACAAAGGAGGAAGTGAAAATCACACACTGCTCTTGACAGAATAACTTTAGTAACTTTGATTGTAAGCATTAATCTGTATTTAATTTTTACAATGAAAACTATACAGTGTTGTATGTATTTATAATTTTTGTAGTATTCCTGATCTAAATAGGCCACTACTGTTAGAACCACATGCAATTTGTTTATTTGTTCTTTTTCTATTTGTGACTTAACTTTTTTTTGGTACATTTAGCCTCCCTGTGCTATTGCAAAAAAATTACCAAAAAATTATGAAACAATAATAATAAAAAAACAGCAACATTATAGCACTTTCCTTTGTGGTATTGAAAATGTTTTCGAATATCGTTATTATTAGTTATCCAGATATCATATCGAAGTTAGAAATTCCAGTATCGTGACAACACTATATACTTGAAATTTGCATACTGTGCACACCATAAATACTATATACGGCAGAAGTAGTTGAAGGAGCAAGTTATAGAGTAAACAATGTATCCGTCGATGCAGTGAAAGCTAATTCATCTCTAAAGGACAAAGTCAACCCATTAGTAACCCAGTCGCAGTGAAGGCTGTGTGTTTGGAGCTGCCAGCTGAGAATCTGAGAGTTTCCTGCTCTCCCAGGGAAGCTGGCTCATGCCTAAAGGGCTCTTTGTTGGACAAGGTGTGCGATCTGAGCAGCGACTGAGCTCGGTACAAAACCACACTTTTCAAAATCTCCTGTTCCTGTTAGCACCGGAGGTGTGTTCTTCCACTCTTAGTACACACATCCTGCATAACACATACACACATAAGAACACTATCCCAATAGGTGCCAAAGTTTTGCTACATGTCTGCCTTTCTTGAGCATAAATACTGAGCTTGACTTATAATTTGAAGATCTATTGATAACCCTTTACCTTATTCCTGTATGTTGCGTTTTCATAAAATAATTATATTATAATGTATTATAATTTTGTAATAAATGGAACACATTTTTATGGAGTACAATTTCATTATAATGCCTTAAAAAGATAGTTCACCTAACAATAAATAACCTGTCATAATTTCCTCAAGAGCATCAAAGATGACTATTCACAGACATATTGAGCAGATTTAAGTTTATTCTCTTCACTAAGAAGTTGATATAGCAACTGTTCAAGTGTCAAGCAAGTTTCATTCGTAATGTTTCTCCTATATAAAATTTCGGTAACACTTTAGTTTAATGTCCAATTCTCACTATTAACTAGTTGGTTATTATTAGCATTACTATGATATTGGCTGTTTATTAGTACTTATAAAGCACATATTAATGCCTTATTCTGCATGGCCTTATTCTACATCCCTTAATCCTACCCAATAACTAACTTAACAACTACTTTAATAACTGGTAATAAGCAGTAATTAGGAGTTTATTGAGGCAAAGTCGTAGTTAATAGTTAGTTAATAAGGAGAATTGGACCCTAATAAGTGTGACCAAAATATCATACCGTATTGTCCCTCATAACCGGTATAAGCAAGCTTAATTACTCAAATTCAGACTTCATTTTTCAGATACTTCATGTGTTGTGTCTCATTGAAATCATTGTGTTTTAACATTCATTTGTCTGTTTTGGAGTAGTTAGTCATTCCATTGAAATTTCCGGGGCAGAGGGCAGTGTTCGTTGCGTAATCAGTGAATGACACAACAGCGCGTTGATAGCATACATTTTGGCACAAGTCTTTATAAATCATTAACTGGACGTGCTCGAGGAGTCGAGGTCCAAGCTTTTTGGCATTCTCACATGCTCGGCACCTCTCAGCTGGCCAGAAGAGTCTTCCAGGTCCGTAGACGCTCCATGTTCCAGTAGCTAGTCTCCTGTGTGCTTCCTGGATTCGGACTACTCTCACGGCTGCTTTGACAGTAGTAGGATGGTTTTATCTACTGCTAATATATGCACTGCGGAAAGAGAATTTGTTTGTACTGAAAAGAGCGCTTATCAGTTATCAGTATATTAGGGTGGCCATGTGGCATTGAAAGTGAGAAAGTTTTTGTGGTATGATGTTTGGGGCCTATGAAGTATGACTCAAATATGAATTCTTTTTACTTGTGTGTTAATGGTTTACCATTTCCCCCCTTTAATATCATGGTAGAAGACGAGATCTATAGTTGTATTTGACTATTTGTGCTTATTATGATTAATAAGAACTTCACAGTGAAAATCACAATGAATTGTGTTGCTTAGTTGCAGTGTCATAGAGCAAATAATTGTTGGTTAGTTCGCTTCAGTACATTACATTAGCATATGTCAACTGTTTTTTACAGTACTGAATATGTTGTTAACCTGTTAAAATGTGGTTGAGCACCAGTGTGTCATTTATGTTTTTTTCTTATTTACTTCATAAGTATAATAATATTTTTTTATTTATTTTTTATAAAATAGTCTATTAATTCTTGACAAACTACTGTGTAAATCTTTGGATAGGTCAAAGTCTTATCTGACCTTTGTTTATAAATATCTTATGGCAATAATAACCGCTGTAAACTTCTTATCAGAGCCCAAATACTAAACGACGCCCATCTGGGCTTTCAGACCAAAAGTGTTGTCATTTGGAGAAAACCCTATGGATTCTCATAGGTTTAATTCACATTTCATTAGAGAGTAGTATTATGACTTAAATATTTTCCATTTAGCTTATTCTTTTTTTTTAGATCCCCAAATGTCATGTTTAATGACTTAATCATTACTGAGTTGTAGTTTATGAGTGACTATGGAATTTATGTAGCAAATATTCATCTCTTATTGAATTACATAATAATTAACAATTTTGTTAAATCTTTGAATTTTTAGAACAACTAGTCTGTATTTATAGATTTCTGTGTACATGATTGACGATTATTTGAAGGTATTCCTCTTAGAGCTTTTTGCCTGTCTTGTCCTCTACTTCATTATGTAAAAGCGGTGTAACAATACCCTCATGTCACGATTCGATACATATCATGATTCTGAACTTACGATATTATTGCGATACTCCAAGACATATGGTAAAAGGTTAACATAAAATGTACTCTTGATTAAAATGCTACATTTGGTTTTACTTTGGGGGTTGAAATGAATAGGCTTAGACTTGTTGCTGATAACCCAAGGCACAAGACAATGGTGACACCAGAATTAAAATATTGATTATTCTGAAAATACAGAACTATTTTAGACAAACATGCTTGCACTCTGTCACTGGCTAGATGTAAAATGCTTACTGGTAACATAAGACATTTGGCATTATTAGGCCATTGCATTATTATACATTATATTCAACATTGTATATAGTACTTTAATGTAGTAAACTCTGTTAACTACATATTTTTTTCTCACGCAGAAAATTTCGTTTTGGATGAATTATACACAATACATATTGTCACTATCCACGATACATATTGATGCATTTTTGTATTGCGATATATTGTGACACGATATATTGTTACACCCCTGTTATGTCAGCAGATAGATTTTATTTTTATGTTGTGTTTTATGGAAAGAAGGATTTCAGTCTAATCAGTCAAAGCAATCTTGAATCAGGTTTGAAAAAGATAGGCCTAGTATGTTTTATTACTGTAATATGACATCACATAACATATTATCAAAATGACGACTTAAGAGCTGTAACCACAATCAAAAGACTGATTATATTTCCTTTAACATTACATTACATTACCTTGTTTATTACATCAGACTGGCTGAAAATTGAAACAATACATACTATTTCTGTTCAATTTTATGAGGGTTAGGATTTTCACTGAATGTTGTCTATTATGTGAATAGACAACATTCAGTGAAAATCCTAACCCTCATAAAATTGAACAGAAATAGTTTCTTATGCATTGGGAAAGTAACACATCTGTTAAATGTTCACATGGACACAGATCAAATGACAATGCTGTATGATATATATTTATTAATGTAAGATACATTAAAGGATTAAGATGCGTCCCAAATGATGCACTATACATTATGCGCTTATACACTTTACTTAAATGCTATGTACTCATCTGTGTAGTGTATGAACTTTATAAGGTTATTTTGTCGTTCAACACCTGACAACGGAGTCTGATAGCCCCTCCCCCTGAATTACTTAATTAAAGCTGTGACAGTTGAGTGCATGAAGTGTCCAACGTTCCAACACTTTGTTTTTTCCGCTAATTTAGTGCATCATCTCTTAGTATTTAAAGTAGAGTTCTCAATGGGCCTGAAAATTACAACCCGACCGGACCCGGCCCGTGGCTTTTAAAGCCCGGACCCGATGTAACCCGACACATCAACATGAATTATCTGCCCGAACCTGCACAATGCATTTTGCCGCTTAACCAAACTTGCACTCAACTTAACCAAACTTGTCCAATGCACTTTCAACAGCATTTTTTCAAAAATCGTTTACTGCACCTTTAAGTGATTTTTTTTTTTCTTGTTTGGGTAATTGATATGCCGCTTAACCAAACTTGCACTCAAATTAATGCCATAACTGGTGTTATGATACAACACATTCTCACTCTCTAGGTGTCAAATATTGCAGCTTGGCAGGAGCCCTGTACAACACCTGTTAACTCCAAAATAACCTGCTGGTGTTGTTAAACTGACTGACACAAAGCAGGGCTTCTTCCATCACTTTATTTAATTAAATAGCAAAACATCCCCCTGCTTTTATGTTTTCCAGCATATGTATCTCCATAACCTTTCTCATAAAATGGCATACACAGTCACTGTTGCTATTTTCTTTTGGGTGGGGTTAGATTGTTAGGTTATTGGTTTTTCCACAAGCACTTTTTTTTTGTTTTTGTAAATACAATACAAATTAGGCCATTTTTGTTATATTGGTTATTTAGGAGTGTCTGAGCTTAGAATTAACATTCATTGCAAAACTTTGCACCACTTAATCATCAAACCTAATCCTTACTCATTGCTCTTTTGAATTTATTCGACAGGAGGAGAATGAAGGCCAAGGCCCCCCCTCCACCTCGACCTCCCCAGCCTGCCCCCCGCAGGATCTTCAGAAATGCCGTTCCTGACGGAGGAGGATCTTCAGGGGGAGACAGTAAGGAAAACATGCTTCAACCCTCTGTGGATCTCCATATCAGTCTGCCTTCAGGGTACCAGACCACTGTCAATGTGGACGGCAGGTAAATATGTTCATCAAAACAGTTTATTTTTAGTATTAGTTGGTAGCTTGATGGGTGCTTGATGATGATCCATTACGGTTGACTAAAAAGAGCTGGGACAGGAAGTGTACACTGACAATTTACACAGTGACCTTTAGAAACTGCTAGACAGAGTGCAGCTGATGGAAAAGAACACATTGTGAGATGGATTTTTACACTGTATTTTTAACTTTATTTTTATTATTTACTTTAATGCATATTTATAAACATGATACAAGATCCAAACAGGGTTCCAGACTGTGATTTTTTGAGAATGTGCAAGTTAAAATTTTATGTGGTCGCATTTGTGTGAGTGCTTGGTCATGTACTACTTAGTTAAATTCGCGCATGCGCAACAGAACAGCGTTGTATCAGCAGCTCCTGCAGTCCGTGAAACACGCCTGTCACAGAGCTACCCTCTGTTCCCTGTGTTCCCCTTGTTAGCCCTTCTCGAAACACATGACCACATACTTGGGTTTGTAAAAATTTTTTTTTATTTTAAAAGTTTTATTTAGGCTGGCCACCTGAGCATTAACCCAGTGGACATTTAAGCTTTTCACAAGCTGTTGACTATCACGTGGATCAGCATGCATGGTGGCGGCCATCTTGATTTGAGTAAAAGACCAGAATGGACTTTTGTCATGCTTTTTGTACCTGTGCTGTGTTGCATCATGGTAGTGGGAGATACCAAGTATGGTGGGTAAGGGGTGGAATTAGTTTGACGAAGGTATTAATGTCTAATTGTAATTATACTTTCTATAATTAGTGTTGAACTGAAGATGGTGTTGTGTATTTAAATGTGTGTGTTGAAGGAAATGGGGTTACTTGATCTTTAACACATGTTTATGGTTTTTAATATTTTCCCATGCTATAATTGCTGAGAAATGGTTGTACTCATGTGTATAAATTCTCACACCAGGAAGTGGTCAAGGAGTCTATGACTGGTGGTAGTGTGTGCAGTATCTGCTGAGTGCTCTGATTGAATTGTGATACCTGCTCCAAGGTTTTTGTTTTTGTATATTGAAGTTTTTCTTAAGTGTTTTCTTTTTGAATTTTTATATTTTTGGCACCTGTGAGCACTTTGCACTTGTCTGGCTTGGGAGAAATGAAAATAAAGTTAAAACTGGCAAAGAACTCTAGGCGGTATACCTAGACGCATCATTTGACAGCGCCAATTAGGAATTCAGGAATTAAGGTATATAAAAATAAAAAGGTCTCACGATACACAGAGCCCCTTCCCACGTCTTTTCAGCGGGTAAATGAGAGTAATCGCTCGATAGAGGAAAAGGAAATGATTATAAAATGTAACACTGCTTATAACATAGCAAAAGAGGAACTCCCGTTCACAAAATTCAAATCAGAAATTATACTGATGAAAAAGAAGGGGTTGAATGTTAATCCCACTTATGCTAACGACATGGCCTGTGACCAATTTATAGGAGTGATAGCAGACAATCTGCGAAAAAAGACGGCAGACAAAATTTCCTCCGCCCACTATTTATGATTTATGATTGATGGAGATACATACATCTCCAACAAAGTATGTGAGATTGTCTATGCCCGTGTCATTGATAATAGAAGTCCTAACAATATCCTAATTGGTCATATTGACATTCAACACTCCCATGCAGATGGTAAGGAGTGTGAGATTTCTGATTTTTGTTACAACTATAAACTTTGATAACGTAAAATCTGTATTAGCGTATTATAATAGTCTAATCTTTAAAATGTAATGCATACATTTGAATGTTTAATGATTTTTAAAAGATAGAAAGATGATGATGATAAATAGATGATAATAGACAGACAGATAGATAGAATATAATTCAAATGTAAATAGATAGATTGTCTATTATTCAAATGTGAAATGCTTAAAATTACAGTCTAAAATCCATGAAAATCCTGAAATTTGGCAATGATAATTGCCAAATATTACATGTGTTTTTATATAATATATTACAGGTATTCATGCTGCAACCAAGAAAGCCTTTGCTAGCCTTGGTCCATTAAGACCACTATTCATCAGAATGCATTGATTCATCTGTGGCGTCATGCCCATTCAAAGTGAGGGGGCACGTGCCCCCTCAGATTTTTCCTCCCTGATAATTTTTTTGTCACAACTTTATTCCTATTATGCTCCATAATTACCAGAGCCTATAAAGACTCAAATGTATTCTCAGGGATGTGATTTTTCCGGATTAATTGGATTAAAATACATAAATTGGTTATGTCTAAACTGAAAGCAAACCGAGAAAATTGAGAGAAATCTGCTTGTCAAATGCGTGTATATTAGACGAGTCGCGTACAGGTCTTAAAGAGACAGTAGCCCTAATAATAAACATGCAGCCGCTTTTCCTTAAAGGGATAGTAATAAAAATTAAATTCCAAAAATAAAAATTCTGTCATTATTTATTCACTGTAATGTTGTTCCAAACCTATATTAATTTATTTCTTGTGCTGAACACAAAAGAAGATATTTTGAAGAACGTGAGTAACCAGACAGTTGCTGGTCCCCATTGACTTCCATAGCGAAAAATATACTATGGAAATCACTGGGGTACATCAACTGTTTGGTTACCCACATTCTTCCAAATAACTTCAACAGAAGAAAGAAACTTATTCAGGTTTATAACAACTTGAGAGAGTAAATGATGACAATTAAAATTTTTGGGAGATCTATTTAATGTTAATAAAACAACAAAATCTGTATATTTTCCTGCTTTTTTGTCCTTAGCCAATCACATGCTTGATTCTTCTGGATGTGTAATAAATCGGTCAGCATCAGCCCGCCCCTTTTTCCTAATATGGTGTCTGTGTATATCAAATCAGCGCTCTAGAATCTTTGCTGTGTATGTTCAAACAACTCATTCGTCTTGCACGTTGAGCTGGCAATGTTTTACAGATGGTCTTGAAGTGGTAAGTGGGCAAAGCAACAAATCGGCATTGAATTAGTTATCGGATGATATTAAAAGGTAGTGGGATTATTTGTGGTTGACCTGGAAATTTGAACTTGATCAAAAAGTTATGGATTGGATATTAGCTGCGAATTCAGAGCATTAACTTCAGTTGTGTCAGTGTAACGTTATCGATAGCTAGCCTAGTCTAACCTTCAGAAAACAATTGCCTCAGATTGTGCCCCCCCAGAATTTTGGCTTGCATTACGCCCCTGCCATGGCAGGTAGCAAAAAAGAAAAAAAAAAGAAAAAAAGGTGCTACCAAATCATATGCTGGTGCGACCAACTGAGAAAGTTGGTAGCACCAGTGGAAAAGTTAGTCTTGAGCCATGTCCATCTGCCACTTTGGGTGAAACATTTTCTGAATAAATGGACAAATATCAAAAAGTGTTATAATTATCACTGCTCTCCTATATTTCACGAGTTCACACTTGTCTTGCATATAATTAAATGGTGTAAAGGATATGCGTATTTGGCGTGTTGTCCGATGGGAGGGCTCCGAGCTCGGATTTTAGCTCGAACCAGAGTACTCCTGCCATCCCAGGTTGAGATAGGAACAGTTAGAAGTGAGGAGATGGGGTGGTGGAGGGATGCTGGAAAACTGTTATAGAAAAGAGATTTGATTTAAAGGACAAGTTCGGTATTTTACACTTAAAGCCCTGTTTTAAGATCGTTTCTGATGAAATAGAACGGTTAAGATTGAAATTGGGACAAATGCTGCTGTCCCGAGAATTTTCGGTTTCTGTGGTAGCACCCCCCACCTCCACAATGGTTTCATAGGGACACTGGAACAATCATTCATAAAACGCATTAAACTTTAGTTTACAAAGACGTGAAACTCTCCAAGTGGTCTGGGGTGTTCACTGATATGCTCACACAAAAATCGCTGCAAAAGATTTACCGTACCTCACAGAACATCCAATACAAGTCAATGGAGTTGGACAAAAACTACAATAAAACCTGTTGGAAAGCATCTTTGGCAGCGATTTATGTGTGATCATATCAGTGCTCTATGAAACCATTGTGGAGGTGGGGGGTGCTACCACAGAAACCGAAAATTCTCGGGACAGCAGCATTTGTCCAAATTTCAATCTTAACCGTTCTATTTCATCAGAAACGATCTTAAAACAGGGCTTTAAGTGTAAAATACCGAATACCAATATTGTCCTTTAATTAAACATACTGAGAGTTTGGCTTGTATTTGATAGAACATTGATTCTATAAAGACAGAACAATAGACCAGTAAAATAGGAGGAAAAGTTTTTATAATTGTATATTTTTTTACAGGGCGTGTTCATTAAAGACAGTGGCTTCCACAACTCTGTAAATAATGCCTTCTGAGCTTTTTGTGGCTAACCCTACTGCTGTGAAGATTCTGCCCGTGAACATAAGGATCTTTCAAAAACAGAGAAAACCTTACTGACCCCAAACCTTTAAACGGTAGTGTGCATTGAGAGAATATGAAAGGACCAAAATATCATAGAGACTTGAAACTGGCTTCTTTTGGCATGTTTATTTATTACTTGTTCAGTTGCTACTGAATTTCAATCATTGTGAAACATTTTTTTTTAATTAGAAATAAAGTAATAAAGATAATGAAAGGAGGATGGGTGTATCATTGTTTACTATGTGGTAAAACATTTCCGTGTTGATGAATAAGTGTCCTAAGAATAGACATTTAAAGTCAGATGAATCATTCAACATAGAGTAAAGATAGTTTAATGGTTTAAAGTCAGTCTTCTCAGTGGCCATATTGGTAAAATTCTTACAAGCAGCTGTTTATAGTAAAGTAGCTACAGCTTGAACGGAGAAAGACTAAAATCTCCTAAATTGTTAGTGAAAGTTTTGTATAAAAAGTTTGTCAAATTACCAAAAAAAATCTGTGGTATCATAACATTAATAATTAAGCAATAAAATTAGTGGTATCACTAACATTTGCTTCTTTATCTTAAATCAGATTAAAAACTATTTTTTAGGATAGCTAATGTGGTTGTGTGTTTTAGAGCACATAAATGTTATGTTGTGCAACATAGATACAATATTTTTTAAGAATCTTTACGCAGCTCTCCAATTAAAGCCACAGTGTGGATCACATCAAATAACAATCAAATGCCATTTGGTTCTCATTTGTCTTGTGACCAAACATTACATATTTTAATTGAGAAAAACTCTACAAGGTGCCTGAATTTTGTTTTGAGAGTGGAAATTTAGAAGACTTGGAATATAGCAGAAAAGTGCTATGAACTACTTTCATGATGCTTTTTATTTATTTATTTCCCTCCTTTTTTACAGCTCTCGTCAATATGAATGTCGCTGTAAGAAATAGATATAAACTTTTTACTTTTGTTTTCAAGAAAGACATGAACATTTTGTACTAGTCTAAGGGCCAGATTTACTAAACAGGGCAGATTAGCGTGAGAGCGCAATTCCAAAAAAGCGTGGACGAGAGTGGAAAGTTTTGTATAAAAAGAAATTGGCCTGATCAATTTCTTTTTTATACAAATTGGCCTGATCTTACCACAGATGTGTACACAGCGTATCCATACGCTGTGAGGAATAATACTAATTTCAATTGGCCTGATCATTTCCATAATCACCAGCACAAACTACTGTACAAGAGCAGTGCAAATTAGCAACTGGTTTAACCCTCTGAGGTCGACGCGCGATAGTCTCGCTTTTTTTCTTATCAGTGCAAAAGAAACTCAAAATACTCTGTTGATTTTGATCTTACATATTACGTGTTGTACATCATTAGATCCTGATAAGTGTCTATTTTTTTGTGGATACTCACAATAAAAACAAAGTGTTGTGCTTTTCGCCAAATAAAGAAAAACAAACATGATGCGTGTTCTGCCTTCTCTCTGTCAGTGAAGTCCATTCTGAAACGCGTCCGGAAATTAACTATAATTCCGCGAATACTTGTCATACAGGCACGAGTGTTTTTCCACAATGAAGCTTGAACTCTCTTCTTTTAAATGAATTAATTTATATAAAAAACAAATATTCTCAGTTTATGTAATCTGTATGAAAAGAGAGAGATGTCAGTCATTTTCTTTCCAGCTCATTATACCTGATTACGCGTTAACGTGCCACGCCCACGGAGAGCGCGCGGTATTCAAACGCAAATGATCTAAGGCAAGCCATGCAAACATGCCAACGCCCACCAACTGGATTATAAAACACATCGTGTTTAGTAATTATTTTACCACAGATGTGTACACAGGGTATCCATACGCTGTGAGGAATAATACTATCTATTAACCCTGGAAAATGTACCAGAAGTGCTGGTAGTTTCATTTCGAGGAGCAACGGATCCAGCTGATGTAGTAAGTCATTTATTCTTAAGTGCTTTGTTCTAATAGCGATATTGAATAGTGTCTGACTATAAACCGCAAAAAGACTGTTTAAATATGAATTGCGTGTCTGTGTGTAGGCTAAATTATGAATGAACGGCACAGGCGCGCGCGCTTTGTTTACTACAGTTATAGCGCGTGTCTGTGCTGTTCATTCACTCTCGCACCTACATTAGTAAAAGTTATGTTTACATGAACACATCCAAACTATATTGCTATAGCCTACTAAGATGAGTAAAAATAGACTGAAATATGTTGAAATAAAATGTCTGTATAAGCAACAAACTGCAAATTCACATGTATATGCTAATATATCATACACAATATGTTACAGACTAAATATGAATTGTTTAGACAAGATTTTGTGATTAGTTTTGGATAGATTATAAAGTTTTGACTGTAAAAAAAGACTACTGTCACATTAAATAGGTAAGCTTTTGTTCACCAATCTCTGCTCATAGTTAAATATACTATAGTATGATGTTTTGTCAAAAATAAAGTAGGTATATTGAATTATCAACTAAGATGTTATTATAGTGTTTGTTCCAATATTCAAACTAATGAATCCTTAGCTTTTTTAATACGTATGATTAAATGTATACTTTTTAGAAAGAAAAACACTTGAAATATTGTTAAAATTGTAATTGTTGTTGTAATTGTAACCTATTTGTAATTGGTTACAATTTCTAATTCTAAAATATGTATATATAGATAATTTCTTTTGTCCTTGCATTCTTTGGCATCCTGTGACACACCTGTGTGAAAGGGCTAATTAATATGCAGCTCATTATGTATGTGGCACATTATCCGGCCTTTGTCTTCTCAGGTGTGAACCTGATTTTTTTTTTTTGCATAGCTATTTTAGTAGTGTGTAACTTAATACTCCCAGTTAAGCAGAACTAGGTAAGTCCATTCTTCATTTTGATTTTTCCTCCTTTCAGTCATCTTAAAAAACAAAACAAAATTGTTGAAAGTTAGCAGTCTTTCATGTTAAATTAAATCTTCAAATTACAATAAAAACATTTATATTATTACATTATATAATTTATATCTAAATTATGCATATCATTTATAAGCATCAGCAGCAAAAATGTTAACAATAGGCAAAATAAATGTTAAAAGTCTAATGTTTTCATATGGAGAAAATAATTGACATGGGAGTCATATCACCTTTGCAGAAATATAATTCATTTTAAACAGTTTTAGTTTAGAAGGTTTATGTGCCGTTTAATAGGTTTTAACTAAGAGTGAGTAATAATTCACTGGGTAATATTAATTCACTGAAGAATATAGCTGGAATATAACATTGTCAGGAAAGTAACAAACAAAACAGCATATACATCATTGCATTTTCCAACTAGTATGTTAATAATAATATTTTTGTCGGTCTAGATCATGAAATGCTTTCTGATGTTTATCTATGCATTTACACAGAACTATAACTTAGGGTACTCAACCGTGATAGCGTGTGCAGATACTAAATAATTAATTTCCACAAAGCGGTAGGCTATATTTAGATGTATATTAGCGAAATAATTGCTAGTAAATGATAATATAATCTAGGGTGTTTAAACAAGATAATCTTGTCAAAAGTTTCATTCAGTGGCCGTGCTTGAGCATTCCTGATCATCAACCCAGTGAGTGCTCAGCAATATGAACAACCTTTTTTTTTGAGACTAATGGTGAGCAAATACAACAGATAGAGAATTAAATTCAGCGCTTTTATTTTCAACCTGCACACATTCATGTCTGTTTTATTTAATTCATGTGAAGTTACGTCTTTATTGGGGCAGGACATGACGGATTACGCTTCGTGACTCCATGAGTTCATCTCAATTTTTAGAACCAAGCAGCATAAATTAGGCCTAAACTATATCAGGCATTTATGTCTCAAATCTCATTTCTGCATGTCTGTTATGTTAGATAAAGTTGAATAATTAAAGCAAAGCAAGTTGAACATATAGTTTACCTGTGCACAGAGTTGTTGTTGACTGATCTCCTCAGATGCTGGTTGCAATGGCGGAATTCTCAAAACGGCCACAAGATGGCGCCGTTTATCGGCAAATCCGATATTCCAAAACCGATACCCGATTATGGGAAAATGCTTAAATATCGGGAAAAATATCGGAAAACCGATACATCGGTCGATCACTATATTACTGTAGCCCCGTTTGTGCTATATAGAGTGAATTTACACCTTTGCCATTAACATGTTTATAAATAACTGAAAAAAGCAAAAATGTCAGAGCATGTCAGAACACCTCAAGGACCCCAAAAACCCCTTAGACCTCAGAGACCATGCTTTTTTGGGCAGTAAATATTGGTGCAAATACAAGTAATTGACTAGCGCAAACCGTAGTAAATCACCTTGCCATGATTCATCTAAATACTCTCCTCCCACAAATTGAAATCTGAAAGGGAAACTCATACAAATGCATACATGTGCAATAAAATAACTGTTTTCTTTAATGATTGAATTATGTATTGAATTAAGTATCTTGATTTATTAATTTTCATCTGAGACTAGATAGTATTAATGACATGGAATTTAAACCAACAATTTTGTTAAAATATCTGTCAGTGTTTGAAAACGTTTCCCAAAACCTTTAAAGGGTAACTAAACACTAAAACAACTTTTTCTGTAACAATGAAGCTTCATAAATGCTTTTTTTGACATTTGGGTTTAAAGTGTTTTATTTCTACAATAGATGGTGTAAAAACGTCTGATTGCTGCTCTCTTCAGGTTGAACGGTGGCTACTGCAGTTGTATTTTCCTATTGGAAGTTGTGGTACCCTCTGACATCAGAGGGTACCAGCTAACCACACCCTTGCCTACAGAGAGATGCGTCTCAGGTGCACGTCTCAGGGGAAATATTGTCAGTGGGTGGAGTCAGGCTCTGACCAGGGGTTTAGTTACCCTTTAACAATGCCTAGATGGCAATTTTTGGTTGATGCGGGTTGGATTTCTGACAATTGGTTAGTGAAGCCAAACATTTCAGACAAGCATTCATGTAGCAATTTGCTGCTTTACGTAACACCTGTAATTCAAGCTGACTCTCTCTCTCTCTCTCCCTCTCCATCATCCTATCACAGGCCTGTCTGCATCACATGATGTAATTACAAGTCTTAACTATCAAGTAACTCTATCTTTCTCTGTCCTTATGTCTCCTCCTGTCTCTTCAGAAAAGCTCTAATGGATTTGTTGGTGGATCTATGCAGTCAATACCATCTGAATCCAGCATATCACACTCTGGAGCTGCTGTCACCCGATGCTCAGCACGTCAGTTTCAAGCCCAACACCCTGCTGGGCACTCTGGACGTCTCCTGCGTCCTGATCAAAGAACGAGTGCTGGAGGACAGGGTGATCCGGAAACCTCCACCCAAAGTTCCAGAGGTGAGTATCTGAAACAATGTGTTATGGAGGTTTCTGACCTCAAGCCGCATGGTGATAATGTCTGAACTTTTGATGATCTTTAAATTGTAGACAGGCAGCAGCAACTGCGATATCTAAACTGGATGCACTACTACTGACATGACATCACTCCTATAAACTTTGTAAAATAATTTGGTTTGCAGGTCAGTGGTGGGCATATGTCACACTACTATCTACTTCTCATTCAATTGGATCAGCCATATTGAATGGTCTCATTGTAAAAGCAAGTGTTGTCTTCATTGCAGTACTTTTTAGGGTCAATATGACCACAAGTGCTCAACAGCACCGAACTACATTGTCACATGAAATGCTTAACCTAAAACTGTATTAAACATTTTATAATTCTTTTATAGTTATGCATGCGTTTTTTATGATCTCATTTTAAATTAGCAAATGCTTAGAATATTTGCATCACAAGACTATTTAAGTGAACTAAAAAAAAGTGAAAATATGATTACAAATACTGAAAAGATGTAAATATAGATTATTATCCATGCTGATTGTCTGCTACTCACATTCACAAAATTGTGTTTGTCTTTTAAATAGCTATTTTACTTTAAAAGTTGTATTCTTGTTCTAATGTTGTTAAATGGTGACATCTTGTTCTGACTAAATGCATCAGGAGGGTCGTGTGATCCTAAAAAAGGGTTCGAGCAAAGGTACAGTGAGTCTTTCACAGAATCTGCTCTGAGTGTGCGTTCTCTCTCCTTTTCTCGAGTGTCCATTTCTCCTCCCCCTAATGTGTGAATATTTGATGAGAGTCTTACCTTTAGTTACCATGCATTATTTCTTTCTCAGCCGGGCTGACTGGGCTCTCTCTCGCTCTCTCTTCCTCGTGTCTGACCTCTGGGCAGAGTTAGAGGCTCTGACCTCTGATTCTGCTAGATCAACAGTACGAACAGTGGACACAATACATAAGTATAGATGCTTATAGGAATGGAATGTTAACACTGTTTCTTTTTAGTGTTTGTAAGGATAACAAACAGACCACATGGCCTGCTCAGAAATATTTGACTATAGTAGAGATGTGTCAGGATGATCTACCCTTTGGTTAAAGGGATAGTTCACCCAAAAATGAAAATTCTGTCAGTATTGACTCACCCTCATGTTGTTCCAACACTGTAAGACCTTTGTTCATCTTCGGAACACAAATTAAGATATTTTGGATGAAATATGAGAGCTGAATCACTCCTCCATAGGCTTCTAAGGGATTGAAACTTGCCAGCCCTGAAAAGTTATTAAAGACATTGTTAAAATAGTCCAAGTGACTACAGTGGCTCAATATTAAGTTTATCAAGCCACAAGAATACTTTTTGTGCGCAAAAAACAACTAAAATAATGACTTTATTTCAACTATTCATTTCCTTCTCTGTGGGCCTCTAGTCAGTTAACGAAGTGTGATTGCATATCTACGTCGCACGTAGGCTCACTATTGGCCGACGCTGGTCATGTGTGTAATGCGTGTGGCGTATTACAACAGAATCTTACGCTATTATACTAGTGAACTGATTCAAGGCCCAGAGAGAAGGAAATGAATAGTTGAAATAAAGTCGTTATTTTTGGTTTTTTTTGCGCACAAAAAGTATTCTCGTCGTTTGATAAACTTAGGATTGAGCCACTGTATTCACTTGGACTATTTTAATGATGTCTTTAAAGGGGTGGTAAAACACGATTTCACTTTTCTAACTTTAGTTAGTGTGTAATGTTGCTGTTTGAGCATAAACAACATCCGCAAAGTTACAGCGCTCAAAGTTAAAAGCAAACGGAGATATTTGCTTTGAAAGAAATCAATTTCTAAGGACTACAGCAAACAGCCTGTAAGGACTACAAGACATTCCTCCAGGGTTGCTGACGTCAGTAACCCCAATAAACCAGTCCTCCGAGAATACGAAATAAGGGGGCAAGGCCATTTTATATTGCGTTGGAGAAGAGTTATTGTGGTATAGGAGTGTTGTTGCTGCCGCAATGTCGTCGAAACGCTGTTATTTTCATCAGTGCCCGGATTGCAGGTCCTCTTTGTTCAGCCTTCCTAGGGTCGCAGGAGTTAGGGATCAATGGTTAATTATTACCCAAATCTCGCTCTCTTCGCTGCACATTTTACAGAGGTCTTGGCGAGTTTCCGCAATCTTGGCGAGTTCAATGCAGGATTCGCACAGCGGCTTGTGCTGAAAGATGGAGCAGTTGCAACTTTAAGAACGGAAGCTGTTATTTACGGGCCACAATCTATAACTATGATTTATTTTTCGTCGATGTGTTTTCCTGTAATAGTTTGTATTGTTAATTGTACGTTGTAGCAAGTAAACAAATGACAACGCTGTTTGGCCCTGCAAACCAGCTTGTTAAATGCTCATTCATACTTAAAGTTATACGACAAACACCTAACGTTACAAACTTTTTTTAAATCTCAACAGCGAACTTGGAATTAGTGTAAATTATTCTTCAATTAGAGCTTTTATGTATTCTTTATCGCTTGTTTATCTACAGGCATGCTAAACATGGTTCTGTGTTTGATTTGGCTACTGCAGTAAAGCCAATGTTTAGTGTTCGTTTTGAGTTAATAGTTAATAGCTCTGTCAACAGAAATTTGGCTACAATCGTTCTAAAAATACATAAGTAACTGTGCTATACAGTCAGTCACGATCACTATAGGTCCGCAAAAAAAAATCCATTTGAGGACTATAGTATAATTTGTTAGAACGATTGTATGAAATTTGATACAGTTTATGAAGCTTATTTTTTTGTAATAATATAATAATTCGTACAATTAAGTAACAGTGTATCTAAAAGGTAATTAGAGAACAACAAAAAACAAACCTTTCTGAAACGTTGTTTAACAGCCGTTCTTGAACAGGTTCTGCTCGATTATCTTCTCTAACATTCTCTGCCTATGGAGGAGTGATCTAGCTCTCAGATTTAATCAAACATATCTTAATTCGTGTTCCGAAGATGAACGAAGGTCTTACAGGGTTGGAACAACACAAGGGTAAATACTGACAGAATTTTAATTTTTGGGTGAACTATCCCTTTAAAGTAAGTTGACAAAGTGAGCAGGCTGTTATAAGTGTTAAACTGGCTCATCACACTACACCCTAAACTAATTTTTTTTTTAAACCTCAAAAGAGTTCTAGGGTGTGTTCACATTTGGTAGGTTTGGTTAGCTTAAAAAGAACTCTGGTGTGGTTCATTTGAAAAAGTGATATGGTTCATTCACTCTGGTGTGATTCATTCGCTTCCATCTGAACCTTGGTCCGCTTCCAAACAAACTCTGGTGTCATTCGACTGAAATATGAATGCAACACAGCCCATAGAAACCCAATAAGACCAACAATAAGACGTGTGCGACCCTAAAAAGGACAGAGAATGCTTAAGCATACCTGGTTCTTCTCGACGTATGAGATACAGTAGGTTGCCCATTACAGTTTGATACAGGCATCAGAACCGCCATATCCTTGCAGCAGATTTTCACTTGTGTGTGTAACAAAGGAATTCCTGGTGCTGGAAAAAATAACAGTAAATGTACACACTTGCAACGTGCGCATACAGCCCAGAACACGGCGTTGTTTTGGAAACATCATGAAATGTTTTGTATCTTTAGGTTTTAGTTTTAACATTAAGTGAACCAGAACTAAACGTTTCATTTTTTTTTATTACATTTCAGGGTTCCCGTGGATCCTTAAAAAGTCTTAAATTAGATTTTTAAAATATAAGGCCATAAAAAGTCTTATAAAGTCTTATTTTTACTTATGAAAGGTCTTAAATTTTAGATGACACTGTGACTTAGACATATCTAAATGGTTTCCAAATTAAAACTATTAGAGATGCACCGATTACAATTTTCTTGGCCGATTCCGATTGCCGATTTTTCATGAGTTTGGCCTGCCGATACCGATTTAGCCGATTCCGATTTCATTTTTTCTAACCCCTTTACAGCAAACACAAATATTTATTTTCTATCTTTTCTTTAATAGAACATTTTACATAGAACATAGAACATTTTTTGAACAAATTAAATAAAATAGAACTATATAAATTATTACTCCTGGTGTGGGAAATCCACACATATCTGAGTGCAGTGTTATGGTACGGAAGAACCATTTTCTTTTCCATTTATTAAACTAAAAAAATAAAAGTGATATTTACTTATTTAGGAAACTAAACTTCTGCATGAAAACAGTTAATGGCAATAAAATATTATATAAATAGCAAATAAAAATAAAATAAATATAGCTTTGCAGTATAAAGATGTTTCTCACACACACACACACACACACACACACACACACACACACACACACACACACACACACACACACACACACACACACACACACACACACACACACACACACACACACACACACACACACACACAGGCCTATTGCAATCACTTGTACATCAATGGCAAGTTTTATTTCGCAAACAGTTCTTCTCTCGTCTGCCACATGTCCAGCCAGGATAAACAATCACTTTAACTGAGCGCGAGCAGCCAAAACCCCACTTCACAGCTGTTCACGCGACGCTCCTGTTCAACGCTCACGCGCTGATCCTGCTCTTGGTGTGAATGCACTCGTTGATTAACATGCATGGCGGGAAAAAAAAAACCCGCGTTGCTCACGCTTGCGGTGTGAAACGGCCGTAATTCACAAGGTTCCTACATGTGCATTCCGTGTGCACGTGTGATGCTGATGTTGCGTGATGTTAATCATGAGGCGCCCGAGTGCATTTGACCGGCAAAAAAAAACGGAATATGTCTGACTGACCGGCCGGTTGCCGGTCATGGCCGATCACGTGAAAATTGGCCGATTCCGGTCACCAGCCGATCAATCGGTGCATCTCTAAAAACTATCTAATTAGCATACGTATTCTTTTTTTATTATTCTATCTTTGTGGATTTGCTTGTTCACGTGAAAATTCGCATCACATTCGCGGCTGCATAACGTCTGTCTCCTGCACACGAAACAGGAGAGAAGGAGAAGAAAGTTGGTCAATGTCAGTTCAGTTGTAAGTTCATTCTTTATGTGCGTAGTGGTGTGCAATGTGTATTGTCTATAGAGGGTTTTCACTACACGTCATCAATCCGGAAGTCGGCCATTTTGGAGGCACTGAACGTAAACAATGCCACTGAACAGACCTGCATATTTGGCTGATTATTGCTGCTGAAAAATGGTCGTGTTTCTATGGTCTGTACTAATCGGTCACATCGGGGAAAAAACATTTTGATTTCTATAGTCTGCCAAACGTTAAAGAGAAGAGTGCAAAAAACGGATGAAAGAAGGCATTTGTGGTTGAGAGAGGCACAGCATTAGCCACATGTGTAAATGAAGCGTTGACTATGGCTAAAATTAGGGCTGGGTAAAAATATCGATTCATCAATGCATTGCAATTATTTGTTTCTCAATTCAATATCGATTCATCAAATCCTATGAATCGATTCAGCCCACCGGCCAGTGGCGGCGCTGTGGGCAACACTCTAGTGAGAGCGTTCAGCGTTGTACAAGATGCGCTTGACCAAAACAGCAAGATGACGGACAGTAGCTGCACTCCGTTCAAGCCGGCACCACCAACCAGGGACGTCGTTAGGCCTATTTTAGGGGGGCTTAAGCTACCCCAAAATGTTACTGAGCCCCCCTAAACGATAATAAGAACAACAATAAGTCTCCGGGAGTCTCCCGCATATTGATTGCGGCTCCCTGATGTACGCAAATTAATTCAAATCTCCTGAAATCTAGAGCTTGCGAGCTCCAAACCGCGTAGCGCGCGCACGACAGAGGAAGAGAGCGAAAGTCCTTGCGTGTGTGTGCAAATTTGCGCGCGAAGCGCATTTTTTTTATGAGTATGCACATTTTGTGTTTCTGTTTACATTTCTTTTATAACTTGAATGTATAGGAAGAAAGAAATATACTAACTATTACAGTTACATGCACTTTAGAGGTGTGTTAATAAAGCAACTGTTTGTTACAGTTGTGGTTTGTATTCAATACATGTACAATATTGTACAGTTTGTTCTGCTAAATAAACCATGACAGGAAACTTGCTGGGGTCAATTTGTTCTTAAACATTGGTAATACTGCACACATTATTTAAAAATATACTCAGATACTTAATTACTTGTGTATTTACTAATTATTGAATCGATATCGAAGCTAATAAATCAATATCGAATCGAATCGGAATCGAAGCCTCAAGAATCGAAATCGAATCAAATTGTGAAATTCCTAACAATACCAAGCCCTAGCTAAAATGTTGACGTAAAGTAGTTAACTATGGCTACATTCACACTGTCAGTCCAAATCCGATTAACTTTGTATCTGATTGGAATCTGATCTAAAATGATGTCCACACTGTATCGCAACTGTTCAGATCCGATTTGTGTGTTCATGCAGCTCTTTGGCAATATGGCAATGACGTTGCGTTGATGGAGGGGTTTGCATTTGCAATAGAGATGTTGTCTTATTTAAATTTTACAACATGGAAATGTGTAGCCCCCGCACTGGACTCCTGCGTCTTGAGCTGCAGAACTGTAGGCGGCTGGTATGCACAGATTTTTTTTCGCCCTCTTATTTGGTTTCAAAAATAATAATTTTCTGCTTGTCCGGCACTTTGCAACGACACAGCCTTGTTTCGGCAGCGACTTTCAGCATGTTCCCTATAGCCCCGTTCACACTACAAGCGACAAAGCGACACGATACCATTCATTTCAAATGGGGAGCGGGCGATTTCCGGCGACCGGATGGGGCGTGTCTGGCGCCGCGACAAAGTTGAGATCTGTTTAACTTTATGCAAATGAAGAGCGACTTTCGGGAGCGACAACCAATAGAAGTGGAGCGGCAAGAAAACTGATCCGCTGTCATTGGATGTCATTCATAAAGGCAACCAGTAGTGGGAATGCCCACTAGCGACCTCATCGCCAGCCACTGGGGACATGCAGCGACAAAGTCGCTTGTAGTGTGAACGGGGCTTATAACAACGTCTGACGTTTACATTTTACGTGGTGTGAGAAAGTCACATACCACGTGAAATCCGATCAGAGCGTTCAGACTGAAGCGGATTTCCTGATATGTGATTTGAATAGGATTTCAAACCACATATGGATGTAGCTTGAAATGGATTTCATGTGCTTTTTTTTGGACTGACAATCTGAACATAGCCTATGTCGGGATAAGAAATAGAAGGAAGAATAGCGGTAAGGGCTACGAAGTCCTTCTCTATATGATTTCGCAGCTTCCATGTGTTTTTTCCCATAGTTTAGACTTCATAAATTAGTTTAACAATGTGTTCAGTAGTACATAAACAGTGCAATCCATGCTGTTGTTTACATCCGAGTATCTCCAATATGGACGCGCATCCGAGTAACTGACCAAATCGTGACGTAGGTGCAAACCCTCTATTATGATATTGTAATCAATCATTGTTTTAACGATATACGAGGCACTGTGAGCTGACATCGCTTTTGTCTCTCGGGCTTTCACTGTGATGTGTGCAGTTATAGGTATGTATATGTATATTATGTTCTTATGTTATATCACATCAGCAAGAGTGCTGTTTTCCCGTGCACAATTGCAAGTTTGATATTTGTTATACAGCAGTTAAATTAACAATAAAAGAACATTGTAAGTTACTTTTTAGACAAAATATTGTCAATATTGTTTGTTTTCCCTTTATTTCGCTGACTAGAATTTCAAAATGAAACCGTAGCAGAGTCTCAATTGGCGCCGCGGATGGCTGCCTCGGTGTGGAGCTCTCCAGCTATTGTGTTGTTTTTGTTCGTTTGTTCTGCGTTTAGTCATTCTTTTCCTATCAGTTTCACCAAAGACGAACTACTGGACATTAGGAAACACACACCAGAAACCTTTTCTACAGTTTTTGATTATTCGGACGTTTTGCTGGACATTCTCGTCGGAGGGGCAGCGTTGTTGTTCAAACGCGCGTTCAGACGCAAACGCGGGAAGCGAGCCGGCGCGCTGGTTAAACTCCGCGAGCGCGGCCTGCGCACTGCACTCCCCAGCATTCATCTCGCGAATCTCCGATCTCTTCCTAACAAAACGGATGAACTTCTTCTCCTCACCCACACTAACAAGGATTTTTTAAACTCTGCTGCTTTGTGCTTCACTGAAACCTGGCTGAGTGAAGCCATACCGGACAACGCAATACATCTGCCGGGCTTCCAGCTGTTCCGAGCGGATCGCATCGCGGAGCTAACGGGGAAAACGAGAGGTGGTGGATTGTGTTTCTACATTAACGAAAGTTGGTGTTCAGATGTAACAACACTGAAGAAGATGTGCTCTCCTAATTTAGAGGCACATTTCATAAACTGTAAACCCTTCTACTCGCCTCGGGAATTTTCCTCATTCATTCTCGTGAATGTTTACATCCCTCCAGACGCGTGCGCGAGCGCGGCGCTACAACAGCTGGCTGAACAAATATCTGAAACGGAACAAAGGTACCCAGACTCTCTTTTAATCATTCTTGGGGATTTTAACAAAGCAAATCTTTCCCGTGAACTACCAAAATACAGACAGCACGTTACATGTCCCACCAGAGACAGTAATATACTGGACCACTGTTACACCACAATAAGAAATGCATATCACTCCGTCCCACGGGCAGCTTTGGGGCTCTCTGATCACTGTTTGGTTCATCTCATACCGACCTACAGGCAGAAACTGAAATCAGCTAAACCTGGAATAAGGACTGTGAAAAGATGGACTAATGAAGCAGAGCAGAATCTACAGGCCTGCTTTGATTGCACTGATTGGACTGTTTTTGAAGCTGCTACCAATGATCTGGATGAGCTCACAGATACTGTAACATCATATATAAGTTTCTGTGAGGATACATGCATTCCTACCAGGACATTCTTATCATTCACTAATGATAAACCATGGTTTACTGGGAAACTCAAACACCTTCGTCATGCCAAAGAGGATGCTTACAGAAGTGGGGATAAAATCTTGTATAACCAGGCCAGAAACAGATTAACAAAGGAGATCAGAGTTGCTAAAAGGAACTACTCTGATAAACTGAAAAAACAGTTTTCATCCAACGACCCATCATCAGTCTGGAATGGCCTGAGGAACATTACCAACTACAAGTCACCATCCCCTCGATCTGTGGACAATCAACACCTGGCTGACGATTTAAATTCATTTTACTGCCGGTTTGAAAAGCCCTCATTCACACCACACACCCGGTCTGATCTGCACTTCACACATTCAGCATCACCTCCTGTTCTCCAATTATCACTCCCCCCTCCTGCCATCCAACCTGAGCTTAAGGTCTGTGTGGAGGACGTGAGCCGAGTCTTCAAAAAACAGAAGACTAGGAAAGCCTCAGGCCCAGACGGCATCTCATCTGCTTGTTTAAAAGCCTGCGCTGACCAACTGGCCCCGGTCTTCACGCAGATCTTCAACAGATCATTGGAGCAGTGTGAAGTTCCCTGCTGCTTCAAACGCTCCACTATCATTCCTGTCCCCAAAAAACCCAAAATCACTGGACTTAATGACTACAGACCTGTCGCTCTCACGTCTGTGGTCATGAAGTCGTTTGAAAGACTGGTGCTGGCCCACCTGAAGGACATCACTGGACCCCTGCTGGATCCCTTTCAGTTTGCTTACAGAGCAAACAGGTCTGTGGATGATGCAGTCAACATGGGACTGCATTATATCCTGCAACATCTCGACAGACCAGGGACTTATGCAAGGATCCTCTTTGTGGACTTCAGTTCGGCCTTCAATACCATCATGCCTGGTCTTCTCACAGCCAAACTGACCCAGCTCTCCATACCATCCTCGATCTGTCAGTGGATCACCAGCTTCCTGACGGACCGGCAGCAGCGAGTGAGACTGGGGAAACACACATCCAAGACACTCACAATCAGCACTGGTGCTCCCCAAGGGTGCGTTCTCTCCCCACTGCTCTTCTCCCTGTACACTAATGACTGCACTTCTAAAGACCCCACTGTCAAGCTCCTGAAATTTGCAGACGACACCACTGTCATCGGTCTCATCCGAAACGGTGACGAGTCTGCTTACAGACTGGAGGTTAAACAGCTGGCTGCCTGGTGCAGTTATAACAACCTTGAGCTGAACACGCTCAAAACAGTGGAGATGATCGTGGACTTCAGGAGGAACAGCTCAGCACTCCTCCCACTCACCATCATGAACAGCACTGTGGAAGCAGTGGAGTCATTCAGGTTCCTGGGCACTATCATCTCTCAGGACCTGAAGTGGGACAATCACATTGACTCCACTGTGAAAAAGGCCCAGCAGAGACTGTACTTCCTTCGCCAGCTGAGGAAGTTCAACCTGCCACAGGATCTGCTGATTCAGTTCTACACAGCCGTCATTGAGTCTGTCTTGTGCGCTTCCATCACTGTCTGGTTTGGTTCAGCTACCAAATCAGACATCAGGAGACTACAACGGACAGTCCGGACTGCGGAGAGGATTATTGGTGCCCCCCTGCCAAAACTCCAGGACCTGTACTCTTCCAGAGTGAGGAAGAGAGCAGGTAAAATCATCACAGACTCCACTCACCCTGGACACCACCTGTTTGAACTGTTACCGTCAAGACGGAGACTCAGATCACTGGCCACAAGAACATCTCGGCACAGGAACAGTTTCTTCCCACAGGCCATTTCCCTCCTGAACAGTTAACACTCCTCCCAAGGCATATGCCTGTAAGTGCAATACTCCCACTGTTTAGTGCAATATCCCACAACTCAGGTGATACTTATATGTAGATGTATTTATTTATAATATTCAAAACACTGTAAATAGGTTCATAATCTGTAAATCTGAAAATGTCTATTCTGACTAAACCCAACTGTGATAGTTTTATTCTCATATATTTATATTTTTATTTTTTATTCTTATAATTTGTAGTATTATGTTTAATGTTGTATTTGTATATGTCCACTGGAAGCCTCAGTACCAAAACAAATTCCTTGTGTGTGCAAGCACACTTGGCAATAAAGCTCTTTCTGATTCTGATTCTGATTCTGATTCAATTCAGTAGACAGCGATGATTTCTTGACTGAAATCCGCACTTTGAAGGAATCACTTGCTTCTTTCCCGAATATATCAGCCGTTTGAACAAATCGGTTGAATGTCTGACTCCCTCAACTCACTTATTGACAGTGACTTGCCGCCACCTACTGGCGGTTTTAGTTTCATATTTAAAGTACCCTTTAATTTATTAGAAACCATATTTAAATATTGAATATTGATTTAAAAAAAAACTATCTCATAGCTTTATTTATGCAATTGTAAATTGAGTGTAAATATATTAATGCCAGTTCTGATGCCGCTGCTGTGTCACCTCTGCACTGCAAAGATGGATTTTGATTGAATGATTTAATTTGACTGGTAACAGTGGTCGTGGATATAATTAAGTATTATTGTATAAATAAGTATAATTGCTGTATAATTTAATTTGAATGTTAGTATTTGACATACAAGGTGATGCATACCTCTAAATAAGTTTAGAAAAAATGTCCATATATAGGTGAAAATATCCCTGGAAATCAATTTAAGGTGGCAAATATTGCGAGATACAAATATTCATCTTGATATATTTTTGTCAATATTGCACACCCCTAATGTACCGTATTAATTTTGATTTCTTCAGGTCTTAAAAAATTCTTAAAAAACCTTACATTTGACTTTAAAAAGTGTGCAGGAACCCTGCATTTATCTCACCTAAATGTTTGCTCACTCATTGTATTTGTGTTTGTGTTTTTACAATGGGATAACTTTGTTGCTCAAGAGTTTACACAACACAAAGTAAAAATAAAATAAAAAATGAAATATAGAGAAACGTTTTTTGATTAGGTTTTTGACTAACACTAGTTTTCAGTACAGAAATACTACAGAAACTGAATAAAGTTATCAAATGTAAAATTTCACTGGATAGTCCATTAGTCCTGTATAAATTAAATACATATGCTATTAATGCGATTAAAGCTATCTTTTGTATGGATCATCCATTATACTGTTACACATGTGTTTTTTTAAGACCTAACTGACTGGTATATGAGGATACTCGCCAAGACCAGGATGTTGACATAATTTTGTGTTTTTGACCATTAAAGTACTATAATCTCTGAAAAAGAACTCCATTTTGTTACTTGCAAGCTGTTTTTAAGGCGGCTTTGTGTATATGCGTAGAGAAAACCATCTGTCAGAGAGCACGTGAGTAAAATCGCTTGAATGTTTAAATTGGTAAGACTTAAAAAGACGATGCAACACTGGCCCAATTGTGCAAGTGACAATTTAGTCAACTGTCCTGATTGAGTCTCGCCACTTGCAACGGGCTTGACGCTTGCCTTGTGCAACAATGTGAATGATGTTTAGTGCATTTTGTAGAAGTGAGAGAGAGAGAGAGGACCCAGCACCTCTGAATCCCTCGTGCGGTTTGTGAAATTACGCCTCGCAGAAAGTTTTAAAATGACTGATTTGATCTTATAATCTAGATTAATTTACTCATACAACCTACGTGCTGAAGTGAATAAATGTTTGTGGGTGGTTCCCGCATTATAAGAGCGAGACCTGCACGGGAATGATTCAAATTATTTGTAATACCTGAAATCCTGCACCACAATTTGAGTCATGTTTAGAAAATATTAAAATCATTGATGTACATAGTTACATTTACGTAACATTTTAATTTTACTTGTTGCGTTTTAATTTTGGGAGAACAATGAGACAAATTAAGGTTCTTAAATTTAGCTTGTCAATACATTTACATCAAACAATAACTGACAGGCCCCCAATTGAAGACTTGTGATTTAAGCTATTAGTTGTCTAGGCAAACAGTTAAATACAGTATACAGTTTACTGTTCAATTATACACTAATATTTAACTGCAGAAGTGTTCCAGAGAGTCATGATATTCAGTATATTTATTTATCTGTCGGTTGCAATTTAAAAACATAGTCTTTATAATGTTGTAGTGCAAACCACCCACTGTACTCAAAGACAGTGGATGTTTTCAGTTAGCATTTAGTTTTTTAAGTGTCTTTTGAGTGTGCAGTGTCTAAATACTGCATACGTTGTCTCACATACACATAAGTCTGAGGACTTGTGACAAAGTGGAATTACAGTAACTAACATGTGCAATGAAACATAATAAGTGTTGGTTACTGTTTCGTGACACCTCAGTCTGGTGTGTTCTTGTTTGTCTGCATGGTAAGGAACAGGAAGTGGCACAAGTTAAGTATCTCCTGTGCTAACCTTGATTAACAGTTTGTTTTTTCTATTAGCTAGGATAAAATTTAGCTGCCTCTGTGATATAGTTGTTTGGATGTTTATGAGCAATATTAGTATTTGCATTCTGCACAATGTGATTTATTGGTGTTCGATTGAACCTATAATTCAGATCTCTGAAGAAGATGTTTTCTAAGCATTGAGGTTGGTGTGACACTTCCTCTACAAGTCACTGCAAACATGTGCATGTACAGTCTAATTTAGCCCACTGCTCATGTGAAACTTCTGAGATCCGTGCTGCATCTTATCTTATCTTGATCATGCAAATGATAATAACCACATGAGTAAGTTTGCTACACCTACATCTACAGGAAGATAGTTTTTGAATGTTATGTAGCATGCTGGTTTAGAATTGTAATTTCTCTTCGATTAAAACAAATTTCTAGATTAAAAACAACATAGCTGCTGTCGATGTGCACTGTTGTGTTGTGACCGCCTGCTTTTTTATTTTTTATAAATGCGATTCCAGCTTAATTACTGTGGTAAATGAAAGCATAAAGCTAAAGTTGTATTTAACTTCTTTAATATTCCCTTTTGAGGCAAATCATTGCATTTTTCTTTTTTATAATATAAGCTGTGTAAATGGATAGTTCACCCAAAAATTGAAAATTCTGTCACTATTTACTAACCCTTTAGCATTACTTTCTCCTGCGGGAAAATGAAAAGATATTTTGAAAAATTTTGGTATCCACACAGTTTTGCTTGACCGTTAACTGCCATTGTATTGTCAAAAAACGAACCAAAAAATGTTTGTCGAAATCAAAATACACAGAAAATAGAAAGTGATACCGGTTTGGTACTCACAGGGTGAGTAAATGATGACAGAATTTTTTTTTCCCTTGCCGAACTATCCCTTTAATACATAATTACTCTCTAAACGAACCTCTCTCATTATTCACTTGTCTGTTTCTCTTTCTCTTAATACATAGAAAACGGTGCGTTTGGTAGTGAACTATCACCACAGTCAGAAGGCCGTGGTTCGAGTAAATCCATTGGTCCCTCTGCATTCCCTGGTGCCTGAGATCTGTCAGAAGTGCGAGTTTGACCCTGCCCATGTCCTGCTGTTCAGAGACAATGTCAGCCACCAACAACTGGATTTGGACAAGTCCCTGAGCGAGTTGGGTATCAGGGAACTCTATGTCCTGGATCAGATGATAGGTATGGGATTATAAAAAAAGTCAGGATACCACATATGGTCACATGGCCCTGTTTACACTTGGTATTGGTCGATGGGGTCACAAGTAGACTAAGGAAAATCATTCCTGTTTGTTTTAATCTATCTCTTGTCAACTTTTGACCACTTCGTTCCTGATTTCTTCCAGGGGAGGGGTCTATGGGTGGGTAAATGCATGGCCTTTTTCAGAGCTTTCAATTTAATGGACGAACTACGCTCAAAAGCACAAAGTTTAAATCCCGCCTGGCTGGCGCTTCCCGTTATGTTTACACATTAGGTCAGTAGGCGGAAAGTAGGTGGTATTTTGTGGCTGTTTGACCACATGAGCATCTACACTACGAAAGCAATCCGGTCGAATGCGCTTTTGACTACCTCTGGAAGTGGTCGAAAGTGGACAAGCTCAAAAGGTTTCAGACCCAACTTACACCTGTATTTAGCGTCGTCAACTTGTGATCGGATTGACAAAAACACTTAATACCAGATGTAAACAGGGCATTAGATATGCTAAAATGAGCTAAGTAGAATTATTATCACAGTTTAAAATTATAAATTTTGTGGAAACCGATGCTAAATAAAGTATTTATATATTTTACATTTTAATTATATTGGTAGTGTGTTGGGTTGTACCTTAATGTCCAATGGAAAATCTGTGTCTTAAAAAAATAATAAAGATATACAGTTAGGAAACCATTGGTTACAATATGGTTGTTGATATTTTATTGGCAGGTCCAACTCTTCCTGTTCAGACCCACTCTTAAGCCGCCTTTCCACTGCACACGAAAAACGACAGCCGTCGGACCGGAAGTCATTCATTTCCAAGGAAGAGTTGTAAGGGAGCTGCGGGGAGTTCAAAAAAACTATTTTGCGAATAGACCGTATGCGACCAGCCGACCGGATGTGATGTTTACCGGATGCAAGTCCGTCTGGCCAAGAAACCCATTCAAGCCCATTTCCAATTTTTCCAATCCGAGGCACCACTCACAAACGTTGAGGCGGTCTATACACAATGACGATAGCGCAGCGACGTTGAGGTATTTGAGCGACGTCCGTTGGTGACGCCCCTTTGGAAATGGGCTGTGAATGAACCTCCCTCAGACCCACTCTCAGTTACAACTGAGAAGGGTCTGGTGTCAACCAGGCTTGGGTATTCGGAGACTGTGAGAATCAACTTCTCTCCCATATTGCCGTGTACGATAGTAATGAAATTTCCGCACGACTGTCACTAGGGGGCGAAATTCCGACAGTCGTGTCGAATGTCGTGTGCAGTGGAAAGGGGGCTTTCAATGTTTCCACTTACAGTATCTTTGTTGAGGCAGTTCTATTTTTACCTAACATCCTCATACAGCACCTAAAGGCACTAATAGCCTCTGACTGTCAGCACTCTCTGAGCTAAAGATATATCTATTCAATTTCAAATGGTTTCAAATGTTCTACTGGTTTGATTGCTTTCAGTTCTCCAGCCTAAAATGGCTTCAACCCCTGCCCTGAACTACTCAGGTACTGATGTACACAACTTTGGCTGAATAGTCGCCATAGTGCCTTTACAGTATGCGCTGAGTCTGCTTACATTCTTGAGCTTTTTATGATTCAAATAACCTGGTCGATAGAAACTAAATAAGACATGCAGTGCCTATGTTTTTGTATTCATCTTTAATGCTTATCGTCACTGTCATGCTTGTGTCCTCAATGCATTTATGTTGTATTCATAAAACCTGTTCCTTGTCCTGCTGATTCTTCTTTAGGTTTTGTTAGTGTGTGTTTTGTGTTAGTGTACCTTCATCTAAATTTGTTGAAGTAGAGGCTTTGCAGAAGTGTAGCGCCATCTAATGTCAGAATTTTGTACTGCTTTTGGTGCGTTGCAGCTTATAACATCCTGTTCCATTTAATAATAATGTACACATGTTTAATAGTTGTTAAGTAACTACAATATCTGAATTGTATCTGAAGTGTTTAGGTGTCTTGTGATGCACGATGGGAAAACATCATTACGATGCTTGCAAGTCAGCGCTTAACATACACCATTTTACTCAGTGTGTGTGTGAGTGTTTTTGGATTATTTTGATGATAAGTGTGCTATTTATTTTTGGTTTACACTACCATTCTAATGTTTGGTATTGGTAAGATTTTTTTTAGTGTTTTTTAAAGAAGTCTTTCATGCTAACCAAGTCTTATATTTATATGCTTATATTTTAAAATGTAATTTATTCCCATTAAGGCAAAGCTGAATTTCCAGCAGCCATTACTCCAGTTTTGAGTGTCATATGATTTTTGGTGCTCAATAAACATTTCTTATTATTATCAGTGTTGCAAACAGTTGTGGTGCTTAATATTTTTGTGGAAACCAAGATATGTTTTTAGTAAGGATTATTTTGATTAATAGAAAGTTCAAAAGAACAGCATTTATTTGAAATATAAATCTTTTATAACACTATACATTTATTTACTTTCTCTTTTTAAAATGCATCCTTGCTGAATAAAAGCATACATTTATATGTAGAAAAAAAAGTCTTACTGACCCCAAACTTTTGAATGCTACTTCATATAAAATGTAAGATTAAAGTTTGAAATTCATTACAATAGCTGAGTGGCTTTAACCTGGCATTTCATTGGTAAAGAACCAAAGCCTAAATCCTAAATTACTTCAACCTTTAACACCACTGTTTTGCTGACGTGCAAGCACTAGTATATGTTAATCTTGTATCTACCATAACCCATTATTCTCATTAGCTAGCTCAAAATTAACCACTTAAGTTTAACAAAAAGTAGAATTGTTGACTCTCATTTCTTGATTATTCTAGAATATTAGCTCCTGTGTGTGTGTGTGTGTGTGTGTGTGTGTGTGTGTGTGTGTGTGTGTGTGTGTAAGATGCTGAACGAATGTGTTTCTCTTACAGCTGAATCTCTTCAGTCCAGCAGTCTGAGTGGATCAGATAAAAAGGGTCTGCTGGGCTTCCTCAAGTTTAATCGCAGGAAATCAAAGGTAGAACACAGGCTCACCAGTGAACATACTTACACACACATTCGTTCATTCATATCTTTGTCTGTTTAAACCTTGACAGTGCTGTACATGTTTGAAAGCTGCATGTCTATAGAAACCCAAAATGATCTAGGCAAATAGCACCAAACACCTGAACCCATGGATATGATGGAGGAAACTAATACATATCGCAAAATATAGTGAAAATGAAACGTTGAATTGATATTGCAGTGTTTATATCCTGAGCTTTACATGGATATTGTGAGTCTTCTTGCCATGCTAGTGTTACATTCCCATTTCAGACTGAAGATCAGTCCTCTGAGGACATGGACAGTCTTGATGATGATAGTTTTGTTGACAATGCAGACAGTAACATTAATGTAAGTACTAACCCATGAACTCCAGTATCCCTTACTAATTCATCCTCATCTCTCTGTCTGTCAGTTTTCAAACTTTAACACAATTATACTGTCTCAAGGTTAATTCTTCTACATCTTCTACATTTTTGTTCATTTGTTCTTTTCAGAGCAAATAGCACCTCATTTTTTGTGGTTCATTTGATTGGATATCAACTTTTATTGAATCAATGAATGATATATTTTTTGAATATGAAAAGAATAGTTCGGGATGCTGATTCGTCAATAATAAAATCTATAACATTAATGCATTTTTAATAATACATTGTAAAAACAACAACAAATAATAAAACAATGTTAATGAAAACTTGTCCTTAATATTTTTTAAATACAATTTACAGAATAGTAATGGCATTTGTTTTTAGAAATTCTACACTTGAAAAAAGAATAGTTCTGCACCAGAACTTCTGGTCTGAATGCTGATTGTTTACTATAAAAAAACATAAATAATATATTCATGCATATATTATAATTCATTATATAATAATAACAACAATGATAACAATAATAATTATATACGAAAACATACAATTATGATATAAGATAATAAATCTAAATTAATGAAAATTTGTGTCGTTATTTATTATTTTTATCAATAGAAATTACAGTGTATTTCAGAAATCTCCACCATCCAATGTATTTATTTTCAGGTATCACCACTAGGTGTCAGTAATCACTTGGGCAAACGTGTGATCTCCAGCAGCGCTCACACTGAATTGACTTAGATCAGGGGTGCCCAATCCTGCTCCTGCCGCTCGACTGTCCTGCACAGTTCATCTCCAGCCCTAATCAAACACACCTGCCTTTAATTTTCAAGCCATCCTAAAGACCTTAATAGGTTGCTTCAGGTGTGTTTGATTAGGGTTGGAGATGAACTGTGCAGGACAGTCGAGCGGCGGGAGCAGGATTGGGCACCCCTGACCTAGATCATACTGTTTTGATTTTCAACAAGATTTTCTTAAGTTTTCCTATTTTTCTATACTCACTTTCACTGTTCAAAATACATTCAGATGGATAGATTTGCCTTGGATCACTTTTGCTGGTACTTTTTTCTGCTTCTTGGGTGACCCTTTTGCGGCATTATTTGAATGTACACACACACACACACACACAGACACACACACGCACACGCACACGCACACACACACACACACACACACACACACACACACACACACACACACACACACACACACACACACACACACACGTTTGTTGCACTGTATTAGTGCAACATTGCATAGACACTGGCACCCCCCCCCCCCCATCTTGACTATAAGACTATAATAGTTATATAAGCTAGTTATAAATACTACAGTCTAACCCCAACTGAAAACTTTTTACAGCATTTACTGTAAATAATAATAATAATAATAATCATTTTATTTTTAATACAAACGAGGATATCCCCCCAAAAAGTTTTTATTATTCAGTTCGCTTCTGGGTAAAAATGTGTGTCCAATATAATGGTAAAGTAGGTAAACTCACATACTTGATCTTCCAGAGATTTAATCTCTACACCCACAGTGCTCCGTACATCTTTTTCCTTTTCTCTGAGAAACACGCTGTGTTTTATTTTGATCACCATATATTATGAAGGGCTCTTCCCTGCTCTCGATGCTCCCCCCTGTAATTACACCAGTTCAGGTGCACATTATTTACAATATCACAGACAGTGCCAAGAGCCATTTTCAACACGTCGCAGAAACTGATTTCCGATTATATAACCCACTTATAGCCATTCCCACTTTGAACATTCCGTTCTAAGGGCAGAGATGAGTGGGGAAAAAAAATGTTAGAGAGAACGCTAAACTTTTACTGGGAGGTTGTGTCGTCTAATGAAAGCATGTGGCCATGATAGGAGAGCTGTGATTATTTTGTCTCTGTGCTTTGTCCATGTGTTTGTTTGTGTTGGTGTGTGTATTTGTGGCTAGTGTTATGTCTAGTTTAGACATAGTTTAGACTCTCTCTCTCTCAGTTTTCTCAGTTTTTGCCAGGTCTCTCTGCTTTCTCTTAAAGGAACATCCCCTCTGTCCTTTTCACACCTGTGTGTGTGTGTGTATGTTAATGCATATCCCTGCTTTTCTACTTTTGCTTACAAACAGATTTCCCAGACATTATTTACCGCCCTTTACAGTCCAAAATTGTGACTTGGTAGTCACACCTCAATCTCACGCCATTGATTTAGCCTGTAGTTGAATGTTGCACCACTCAAACAAACAAAACATCTTGCGAAAGAACCACAGTGTTAAACCTCCTTCAGGAGTGGAAGGATGGCTTGCTGGTAGCTGACTCTGCCAGGTTGGACAAACTTCAGAAATGAAAGTTGCAATGATATGGAAATAGCAATGTACTGTATCTTGTGCATTGTTAAGTATATGGAAAGTGTAATGGATTATTGAAAAAAAAGAAAAGAAAGTAGGACAGTGTTACATCGAGCATTTAGTAAATCCACCAGAGAAAGTGTGACTCAGAATGAAGAAAATAGACTTTTAATTAACACAAAGGGCAATAGCATTACACATCACACATGAACATAACATTAATGCTGAATAAAGGACTGAGGAAAATTGAGGTTTTAAATACAAAAAGGGAATAATCAATATAACTTGGAACAGGTGCATAACTCAAATCAGAAAGCATGGCAACTATCAATGACTGGGAACTCAGGCAAACAGGAACAGAACAAAATGATGGAGGGAGGAGCCAGATGAAGACCCAGCAGCGAGCGATCCTGACAAAGGTCCACGAAGGGAAGGGATCCAATGAAGGGATCCATAGAGGTGGAGCCTATGAGACCGGGTGACACCAAAGGACCTTGAGGCCAAGGCTAAGCCACGGTGACAAGCGACCGAGGTAGAGCCAGGGTGCTGGAGGGGAGAAGGAGCCCAACTGAGCTGGAGAGGTGGAGGAACGAGGCGCAGCCAAAGGCCCTGGAGTCCAAGGTGTAGGCAGAGCAACGACTGACCAACGAAGAAGACTTGGAACTGGACGGGACCAGTGGAGACGAAGGAGGCTTGGAGCTGGGTGGTACCAGCAAGACGAAAGTTGTAAATTTTTTTAAAAAAATTTTTTTAGACATTTTCCTTTTTCTCCATTGTGGATGTGTTAAAGTGTCACTCCATCATTTCTGTGTGTTTGCTGCATTGTAGGTTTTTTATTTTTATTTTGTCTCACCCATTTATCTCTGTTTGTGATTTTGTGGGGTTTGAGGTGGGAGTGGGGTGGCAGAAGGGGTGGTTCGCCCAGGGCGCTATAAAAAGCTAGAACCGCCACTGGTCTGCAGTGTTTTAAGATAAATTTATAAATGAAAAAGTGATATCAAAAAGTGTTATCTGTTGATTATGTAATACGAGCTAAAACGTGTACTAAATTCAATCCAATTTAATTGTAATTTATTAAATGAAAATTCAAATTTCAGTTATGCAATTCAGGAATTTAATTGGAATTTAAATGGATTCTTAGTTCAGTTCAGCACACAGCCTTTGTTACATAGTGGAATAGGAGAATGAATTTCAACATCAAACAAAATTACGCTTTTAATGTCTTTGTTTCTGTTTTTGTTTTGGCTTCTAGAAAGCAGGCGCCCCTCGCCCCTAATCCAAGATTGCAGAAACTATGTTTGTCCTGTATTGTTTGTTTCTTGTTTGGAAATGGCATCTCTTTTAAATATTATTTTTAACCTTGAAAATTACAACATATGGACTTTTAAAGCATACTGAGTGGATTACTGTGTTTCGCGGTAGCGTTTACTCGATTGATTCCTGGTACTTTTGTGCCTCTGGATCACAGTTTGCATCAATTTTAGAACAGCAAGAGGTACATCACCACTACATCTGTGTTTGCCTCGGATGGCTGAGAGAAACCTCAAAAAGTCCTTGATTGACATCGAGGCACAGTATTTGTGTTTTATTGGTGAATGTCTTCAAACTGGATTTGCTGGAGTCTTTATGTGTAGCTTAGCTAGCTGTGGGCTAGTAGCCATTTTTTGCCTTGGCCTACACTACATTGACTTTTATTTGGCTCATCCAGCTTTAGCCTAATCCACTCTGCACTATTAAATGGGCTAGTTTCCACCTAGGCTGTCATCATCTACAGTCTCAGCCGCATCTTCCACCACTGGACTTGTCGTCAGCTACAGCCTTAGCTGCTTTTTTCTCCACCACGCATTTGTCGTCTGCTACAGCCTTGGTTGCCTCCACCACCAGGCTGTCACCGGCTACAGCCTAAGCTGTCTCCAATTCTGGACGGTCGTCTGTTTCAGCCTTAGCCGCCTACACCACCACCAGGCTATTTTCCGCCCCAACTTAATGGTCTCCTGTAAACTACTCATTGCATTATCTATTTCACCTTTTTTTTACACAAAGCTGTCTGTCTAGTGTTTTAAAAATTAAGTTTGAGCCTTGTTTATCTTTCTGATCCCCTTTACAGTGTGGTTGTCCATTTGAGGTCAGAAAATGAGTCCATCCATATGTAGCCACCCTTATGTAGCCTCCTATATGGTTAATTTATGGGTCGGGTCAACTGATGCTGACATTGTTGTTTTATCTGAAAGCTGGCTGACTAAATCTGTCCTTGATAAAGATATTGGCATTGATGGTTATAATATGTATCGTTCAGATCGCCTAAAAAGAGGGGGAGGTGATGCTATTTATAACAAATGCAATTTCGACTCTAGTTTTAGACACCTTTGTTACTGCGGACAAAACTTTCAATTTTTGCTCCTTCTCTGTTGCTGATGTTCATAAAGCCCTGAAACAATTGAATCCTCGAAAACCTGATCCGATCCGAAAACCCAGATCACTTAGAACCTTTCTTTTTGAAATTAGCTGCAGATATCCTAGCTGAACCTCTGACTCATCTTTTTAATCTTTCACTGGTCACAAACAAAATTCCCAAGGTATGGAAGTCTGCTTATGTTTTACCACTTTTGAAAGGAGGTGAACCTACCTTGCCTAATAATTACAGATCCATTTCCAAACTATTTTGGAAAACCGTTTCCATTTTCCATACTTTAGCCAAAGTATTGGAATCTTTGGTTTGTGAATAAGTGAAAGAGTATTTAAATGATCAGTCAATTTTATCTAAGCATCAATCTGGTTTCAGGAAACAACACAGCACTACCACTGCTGCTATAAAAGTAATTAGTGACATAGTCAAAGTACTTGATGATAAGAAACACTGTGTGTCTCTGTTTATTGATCTGTCCAAAGCATTTGACACTGTTGACCATAGCATACTAGTTCAGAGACTGATCAGTATAGGTATGTCTCAGCACTCTGTGGGCTGGTTTATCAACTACCTCTCTGATAGGACTCAAACTACATAAGTTGATGGCCTAACATCAAAATATGTATCAATCTGTAAAGGGGTCCCACAGGGCTCCATTCTGGGGCCACTTTTATTCACTTTTAATATAAACTGTCTGGGGGAAAATGTCCAACACGCATTTTTCCATTTTTATGCATATGATACGGTTATTTATTGTTGTGCAGCTACCATTGGGAAGGTCTATGAATGCTTGCAAACTGTTTTCGATAGAGTGCAAGCACAGCTTTATCAATTAAAGCTTGTGCTTAATGCAGAGAAGACCAAAGTAATGTTTTTTTCAAAATCAAGGAAAAATTAGTTAGACCTGAATATTGTTACTGAACAGGGTAAAACAATTGAGGTTGTTTCATCTTAAAAATATTTAGGATTTTTATCACCTTTCTTTTAAGCTTCATATACAGAATTTAGTAAAAAAGTTGAAATTGAAGCTAGGTTTTTTGTTTAGGAACAAATCTTGTTTTACTTTTTCTGCCAGAAAAAGGCAAGTGGATGCAACATTTCTCTCTAATATTGATTATGGTGATCTGTTGTATATGAATGGCCCATCAAAGTGTCTATAGATGTTGGATGCTGTATTTCATGGAGCTTTACGATTTATTTTAAATTGCAGACCCCTCACTCATCACTGTATACTTTACTCCACAGTGAATTTGCCCTCTCTGTAAAATCGCCGGCTTACTCACCTTTATATATTTATATGGGCATTATAGGCAGGCTCCCATGTTACATATCTGAATTTCTTTCTTTTACACAGAGTACTTGTGGTTTACGGTCCCAGACAACTATTTCATTGAATGTACCTCAAGCCCAGACAGAGTTGTTTAAAAAGGCTTTTACGTTTGTTGCCCCTTCTACTTGGATTGACCTACAGAAAACACTTAAACTACATTTCTAATTTGTGTCTAATTCGTGTCTAATTTCCTTGAATGATTTAAAGTTTATGCTAAAATAATAAACATGAGTCCATTCACACATGCAAATGTTTTAATTAATGACACTTTTATTTAATTGAAATGCACTTGTTGACTTTGCCCCTTTTTTGTTTGTTTTGTGATTTTGTGATCTAATTTGTTCTGCTATCTGGGCCAGGTCTCGCTTGAAAAAGAGATTCTATATCTCAATGTGACTAACCTGGTTAAATAAAGGTTAAATAAAAATAAATAAATAAAAATAAATTCACTAGTGTAGAGCTTAATCAGAAGATGTCAGCAGCTGTAGTTTAGTTTATGTCTTGAGACCCTCCCTGTTAACCGTCTTCTCAGGGCAGCTGTTTAATGGTGTGTAAACGTGGGGTCATGGCCAGGGTAAAGCCCTCAGAACTCAGCCACACTCCTGGAGCAGGTTGTGACATTTCCAGCCCAAATGTTATTGATTTGTTGTCTTCTGTTAAATTTGCTGCCCTTTTAAATCCAGGATGCACTCTCTACAACACAAATCAGGATCCACTGCCTACAACAATTTCTCTGTACAATGCACCTTCAATATGAGTACACCTTGTCATTTGCACTAAGCTAGTCTCTACTTTCTCTACTTTGCACTTTTATTGCTATTTTCATGTATTTTAAATGTGTACTTGTATAGCTCTTAAAGTGTCTCTCTTGATTTTATGCTCAGGGTATGTCAGTGGTGGGTTGTGGCCCATGTGTGGAGACCCGTCCCAGCACTCTTGGTCAGTCTCAGTCTGTGATGAACATCTCCAAGATGTCCCCGAAAGTGGAATTAAAGAAACGCAGAGCTCCAGCACCCCCATCAGCTTCCTCACAGACTTTACCTCTGGCATCACAGGTTTGAGCAATGACACACACACCAATCATAACCACTGACAAATATTTACACAGTCTAAATAATTATTCCTTGGAGTAGCTGTCATTTAGGTTTTTGCATAAAAGCTGCTGTGCACTGTACAAACCTATGAATGTATTCTCTGCTCTGTTAATATTGTAGCTTACAGGGATGATCAAATGGGATCAGGGATGATTACAGGGAAACTTACCATACATAACCAGTTACACAGTTTAACTGATTGCAAAACCCCATTGAAACTGAACCACAAGAACCAAACCAACCAGCTCTAAGACGAATCACAAATAAGCTGCCACGTTACAAACTTTGAATTGCAGCAAAACAAATTAAATGACTAAAATATATAGGTGTAATGCTGGCGAACTCAGAGATGAGTGAGAGCAGGAGCGCAGGATTTGGTTCTTTCATATTATTAAAGATATGAAAGAACAAAAATAAACAAAGGAACAGACACTGGGGAACCTCCAGGAACAAATAAACGAAACAGAACTGAGCTCACCAACAAAACAAGACCTGACAATGAACACAGGAAAAAATGAGGTTTATATATACACAGGTTATAGACTAACAAGACACACCTGGACACAATCAGGGAACTAATCGTAAAGGAAAATACATAAAATGATTAGAAAATATGGCACACGAAACCGGAAAAGAACAGGCCAGAATGCAAACCAAGTCTAAATAATAAAACACAAGATACACGTAACACGTAAAACACAAGAAAACGTAACAATAGGACTGTGTAACAGTTGGTAGGCCCCATTAACTTCCATAGTATGGAAAAAAATACTAACCAAAAATACTGTTTAGTAACCGACATTTTTATAAATATCTTCTTTTGTGTTCACCATAAAGGTGAGTAAATGATTTAAATTTTTGGGTGAACGATCCCTTTAATGTCTTTAAAGAGAAAACAAATCTATCCTTGGGAATACAAAGAAGGTAGCTAAATCTTACAGGAAGTTTTCCTGTTGCTCAAACAGTAGAGTGTTGGTGCTTGCAACGCCAAAGTCATGGGTTTGATTACCAGGGAACGCAAGAACTGAAAATAATGTAAATGTGTACCTTGAAATGCAATTTAAGTCGCTTTGGATAAAAGCGTCATCCAAATGCATAAATGTAAATGTAAATCTAAATGTGGCACATCATTGAAAGTTTTAGAAAGTTTGGGAATCCGTGACAAAATTTAAAACAAAAAATGTCATTATTAATCTACTGACTTGTAGTCATTAAGTACAAGTATGAAAAGTATATTTAAGGTGTCAACCCTCTACGGACATACTGAAGCTCGAGTCACAAATTTGCTATTGTATTTTTTATTTAAGTGGCCAGACTTTTTACATTGAATGCAAGAACAATGCAAATGAAAAAAATAATAATATAAAATATAAATTTCACAAATTATTAAAGACAAGTAAACAGTCTGTAATAAAATAAGAACAAATAATCAGACTACAAGCAATAGCAAAAATTAAATAAACAGTGCTTTTCAGGTTTTTCATGTAGATCTAACAGGAGTTAGATATATACTGAATGTAGTAATCAAATGTAAAATAACACTGCATAGGCTTTATAGACATATAAATAACATTAAAAAAACTTGATTTTCACCACAGGGGGACCTTTAGACATTACCAACTATGCTTACTAGGACACTTGCCAAGACGGGCATTTTGACATAATTTTGTGTGAAATTGTCGATTCAAGTGCAAGAAGACGTGAAAGAGAACTCAATTCAGTATTTGCGTGTTGTCAGATGCAGCTTTAAATGTGTGTGCACACAAAACTCCTCACACAGTTGAGTTCTCTTTCGCATCTTCTTGGACTTGAATGTTTAAATTGACAAGGCTTAAAAACAAATAAAATTTCATGATAACTGGCCCAAACAGGTCTGTCAACTGTATATTTTCATCTATGGTGTCTTATTTATCAAGATTAACCAGTGGAATTAAATGGGTTTAGGTATTTAAAAACGTTATCTTGTTTTGTTTTTTAGCCTGATGCAAATAATAAATGTCCATCACATGTTCTCCCTCTGTAAACCTAAGATGAGGATTTTACAATGGGCTGCTTTAAGACTCAAGAGAAGGTCATCTCACTTATCCTCTCATGACATCACCAGAGCCCTTTGTTAGCTAAGCTCATGAAAATACTCTGCACATGAAGCAGAGACCTTAAACTACTCTGGCTAAATGTTGGTCTGCAAATCGATAGCTAGTGATTCTTAACTCTTAAAGGACTAACACGTCCAACAATGACAGTTCTTTTCATCACCCTCATGTTGTTCTAAATCCATATATCTTCCTTTCTTCCAGGGAAAACAAAATAAGACATTTTGTGCTGGTCATTGCAATTATAACCTTTCAAAATTAAAAAAACACCTCAAATTCACCATAAATTCAGGGCTCGACACTAAGCCTTGTCATGTGCTTGTCCTTCGGGCTAGTAAATGGGTCATTCACTTGTCCAAGTAAAAAAGTTGCTTGTCCGGAAAAACTGCACTGACATTTTTAAATCTGCATATTAGTGATATTTACCCCAATGGTAAGCAGTAGGCCTGTCGCGATAGTCAATGAATCAATTAATCGCACGATAAAAAAAATGAGCTCAATAATTTTTCCGGACGCGATCATTTCCATTTGCATGCTTGTTTGTTTTCCTCGTCTCTCTCTCTCTCTCTCTCTCTCTCTCTCTCTCTCTCTCTCTCTCTCTCTCTCTCTCTCTCTCTCTCTCTCTCTCTCTCTCTCTCTCTCTCTCTCTCTCTCTCTCTTCGAACATTTTTTTTTATTATTATTGTTTTTTGATTTTAAAGCCTATTTAAAATCGTATTTGATTGCAGAGCGCCATAGCGCATTCGCGCAGCACTACCTCTCGCTCGTCCCTCTCTCTCTCCCTCTCCCTCAACCGTACCTCTCGCGCTCTCTCTCCCTCACTCGCTCGCTTGGTGGACATAGACTGCAATTCACTTTTGCTTCATTTGAACAAAGCTTTATGCTGGCGAAATTATTTTTCAAAAGTTTTTTGCATATGGCCTGTTGAGGCTTTATTTGTTTGTTTGTTTGTTTGTCTGTTTGTTTACAAAGGTCCTAACTAGCAGTTTTTGCACCTAGCAAAGGTGCAATTTTGTTTACATCCATTTTATTTATTGTTTTTGGTATTTATTCAAGTGCATTTTTTGTTAACAGAAACTGAGAGTTGCTTTTATTGTTTTTGGTTGTTTTGTTCATTTATTGCAGATATTTTAAATGTTTTCCGTTTTCAGTGTTAAATAGTCTTTAGAAATAAAAGTTTATTGATCTTTGAAAAGGTGTATCTGCATTATTATGCCATTATCATTATTTTAGATGAAAATGGTTATCAGAACGACAATATTATCGTTTATTAAAATTTGTTAGAATTTTAAAATTTGTCATGTTGTTACAACCCCGTAAGACCTTCGTTCATCTTCGGAACACGAATTAAGATATTTTGATGAAATATGAGAGCTGGATCACTCTTCCATACTTGTCCATAGGCTTCTTTAGGGATTGAAACTTGCCAGCCCCGAAAAGTTATTAAATACATTGTTAAAATAGTCCAAGTGACTACAGTGGCTCAATCTTAAGTTTATCAAACGACGAGAATACTTTTTGTGTGGAAAAAAAACAAAAACAACGACTTTATTTCAAATATTCATATCCTTCTCTGTGGGCCTCGAGTCGGTTCACTAGTTTAACAGCGTACGCTTCTGTTGTTGTACGTAACACGCATCACATACATGACCAGCGTCAGCCAATAGTGAGCCTACGTGTGACGTGGCTCTACGCTATTACACTAAGTTAACTGACTAGAGGCCCATAGGGTGGGAAATGAATAGTTGAAATGAAGTCGTTATTTTTGTTTGTTTTTGCTTAAGACGCAGTGGGAACGCCCTCTGGGTGTGCCGATTGTCTGAAGCCCTTATAGAATCACGCCAATTCATTGGCTGATGGCGCGTGCGCCGCCCCGATGCTTTTGCGTCGTCATATTATATTAGCGCGCACCCGCCATCTGCTCCTCAGATTTCGTGCGTGCGTGTGACCAGGGTACAGGCCAGAGTAATGAAATAGTTCAAGGTTTAGCAGACTTCTCAAAATTCATCACAGGCCCCACATTCCTCAGGATTAAGAGGGGAGATACATGGGGTTTGATATTCAGTATCTCAATATATAACTTAATAATTAATATCTGTATGTGCGAGGCCATGTAAAGATGGAGAGAGAGATTATAGGAGACTGTGTGGAAAATTACCACAGGTTTATTTGCTACAAACGTAATAAAAATATTAAATTCATAAATTTAGTGAAACTGTTTTGATGTCTCGGTTCAGTTGGGTGGGATGGGGTTTAGAAAGCAAAAATGGCTTTTTTTGTTTTTTTGTAAACAGTGGTTTAATGCAAAAATGGTGTCTTTGTCTTTAAATGAATTCAATTACAATTAAACGTTTCACAAGTATTAAAAAAAAATAAAGATCTAAATAAGGAGCCCGCACATTACTATAACATTAAAGGTTAACAACAGAGCCTAGACTTTTAGCCTAAATTCAGATGCTATTTATTTTTTAGATATAATAATCAACACCCAACACATGGTATGAAAACATGTAAACTGAACATAAGGCAGTTTTTGCATTAACTTTTGCATTAACGTTTTTACTCGTTATTGAAATATAATAATTTACACAGTTGCTGTCATTTTCATGAAAGATATTTTAAACATACATTTAATAATCAAGATATCATTAACAGGTTAAGTAAAATATAGCCTAATTTTTAGGCTACTATAGTGCATAGAGATCGACCGATTCATCAGTTTTGCCGATTAATCGGCACCAATAGTTGATTGGTGTAACTATCGTTATCGGTAAAAATCCACACCGATAGTTTTTCCGGGTTGCGTCCGTTGCTGGAGCAGCTGAGAAGTGTGCGGAGTCATTAAACAGTACGAGAGCACTGAGAAGAGACTGCTGGCATTTTACAGAGCGAGAGCGGCTTCTAGAGGACCAATAACAAACTATCACTGGCTAAGTTGTTTACGTTAGCACGTGAGGCTGCGCGCAGCACAGAGAGTGCTGACACTTCAGACGCGCATTTAAAACACAGACAACGGAACGGTATGAATACATAACACTAAAGTATATTGCCATATCATTATAAAGTAATTAATTTGTTGACTAGATGCTGCATCAGCAGAGAAATAACAGAAGTATGTTTGCCGTCGAGGCTGAGAGGACTCTAACATTAGTTCCTAAGTCAAGTGATTTAAACAATGTGACAAAAACACACGCAGAGCTGACCCAAATGTTTTATGTTGCAATTGTTACCATCTATTTGCATTATTTTATATCCAGCTGGTCACTTTTATACATTCATTAGGCGACGAAGTTGCATATTTAAAACTATTGACGTGATTGCTTTCTCAACATTGATATGTTCATGTAAGTTAGCCGACAGAAACATAAACATATCAGAAACGCGTTTGATTAAGTTCTTTTTTATCACTACAATACATCTTCTTATTTTGATTAGATAATCATCAATTGTTCTAAAATAGAAGCAAATAAAGTGAGAGACCACATAGGCTATATTACTTATACGTAATATAGGTCTTTATTAAATTGTAATGGCCATCTTTAAGAATGACTCTTTGGAATTATATGAAATGGTAACACTTTACAATAAGATTACATTTTTAGCATTAACTAAGGTTAATAAAAGTTGTAGAACTATTATTCATTTTTAGTTTGTTAATTTCAACATTTACTAATGCATTTGAAATGGAGTTTTAATTCTTAAATGTACGTATGTTTCTAGGTTATAGCTAACGAAACTTGTAATATTTTAATGTTTAAATTATTTTCTATATAGAGTTCGTTCTGTAGAACTTCTTATTTTAATATATTCATATTTATATATTTATTTAATTTAGCTCATTTCAGTTCAGCACTGTTTTACTTGTGAGTGTTATGTTTGTTTTTAATCCAGTATCCATTTGAAAAAATATCGGTTGAATTATCGGTTATCGGCATTTATGGTCAAACCTAAATATCGGTATCGGTAAAATCCACTATTGGTCGACCTCTAATAGTGCATATTATTTAGTGCAAGAGTTCATTTGGATGACTAGCCTGCTGAGGTAACGTTAATTATAATGCTATGTGACAAACTAAGCTGTTTTATTGACGTCTTTCCGCTGCTGAAACACTGATTGAGCGATTACACGAGTTATGATGCCTTTCAGTAACTATACTGTATCTTTTAACATACCTTCAGGTGTCCATTCATGTTTATTCTGTAACTGAGGAATAGAGCCTGCCGCTTGAAATGAGGAGGCATTATAATGAGGATATAATAATATTAGGAGTGTAGCGATATTCAAATCGAATCGAATATATGTATATATAATGTACATGTATGTATATAAATATGTGTATGTATGTATGTATGTATGTATGCATGTATGTATGTGTATATATATATATATATACATATAATGTATATATCAATCCTTTTAAAGTTACAACAGTTTTTCAGTCAATATCAGGAAGTGGTTTCTCTTTTTTTGCTATTTTATTAACATTGACACAAACAGCAGTAGTTAAATTAGGCTGCTGTCACTCTAAGGGCGAATGCACTGATCCAATATACTGTTACAAATAGTTGAGTGTTGTCCTGCTCAACTGTTTATGTTTACTTAAGACAAAACCAAATGTTTATGAGGATATATTGAAATAATTTGTTGTATTTGTCCATTCAACTGCAAGAAGACACTTCTTGCAAGAAGAGAAAGAGAACTCAACCCAGTATTTGCTTATTATATGAGAGGTGGCTTTTTTGTGTGTTTTGGAGCTTTGAATTTGTGTGCAGCTCAGAAAACAGCGTGCGAGTCCCGAATTGAGTTCTCTTTCATGTCTTCTTGCGTTTGAATGGTTTAAAATCATTAAAATGCACACACAGGAATTAATAAGATTTCTAAGATTCACGGGAATTAATAAGATAAATAATCGAAATGCGCGTGTCTTAACAAATCCACAGTTCTTGGAAATTTTGGAACCGGTTCTCAATACCCAACCTTACTTAAGACTGGAGTAATTGCAACTGAAAATTCAGCTTTGCCATAACAGGAATACATGTTCATTATCATAATAATATTTCTTAATATTACTGTTTTTACGCAAGCTAAAATTGTCCAATTTAACAATTCCTTTTCTTTATGTAGCCTAACCTGGTTTCTTACTTATAGCGATCACGAACTGTTGGTACAGATTCATCCTCGAGTAACAACCAGAGTAAATAAAGACTGCTATGTTCATTCTTCTATAGCGCTTTTATGTTTTTAATCAGACATCAAGGAAGGAGAATAGCATTCGTTTGGGTGATTAGAGAATCTAGCACAACACCAGTGTGAAGTTCCATGCTGGCTGTTGTTGGTCTAGCTGGTGAACCAGCATGATGCTCTTCATCTAAACTGTTGAAGATAGTGAAGCTGATCAACCAGCATAGTCTGGTGCAGTTAGTTAAGCAGGAAAATCTTATTGGCTAAGCTAGTTAGAGGCATACGTTTCCCAAAAATGAAAAATCTGCCATCCTTTACCTACATTCCTCTATGACACCTGTCAAAGTCTTAGGTCTTTTTCTGAAAACCCCTGAATGCGATTGCATACATGCATGTGCATGTATGAATAAGAACAACCTAGAGCACACTGTGTTGCTGTGTGTTTGCCAGTCTGAGCACAATGTAGGGGAAAGGTGAAGCAGTGCTCAGTGTTACAGAGGGAGCAGGAAGATGAATGACCTGCCAGCCTGCTGTGAAATGTAAGCCAACAGCTCTGTGTGAGTGCGGTTAGAGCCTGGCCTTCGTAGCCTGTACTTAAGCACTCCTTCCGTCCCTTCTCTCATCCGCTTTGCATTAAAACTTTAACATGCTGGAGGAGTGAAATCATACATTGTGCTGCTCGGTTGTAGATTAAAGGTCAGAGGTTAAGTGTGTGGTGCACACACAGATTAAGAGCCCAATGAGGATGCATGTATTATGTACATACATCATGCAACACATGATGGCTTAGACATGATTTTTATTTAACTAGGCCTACAGTGATTCTGTGTACTTTTTGAAACCTTTTCTGCATTTGAACTGAATTGAAAATGAATTGAAATATAGTTTAAATTTGTCTTTGACTCCAGCAACTATGCACTAAGCAGAACAGTTTTGAAAAATCATTTTTTGCTCTTTAATCTAAAGAACATCAAAGGTTTCTAATTACAACACGATTTTGCTGCGTTGACCACTGCATTTGCAAGCTGCAACTGAAGTGATTGACAGCTTCAGTCATTAAGGTAGTGCTGTTTGCTTACTTTTTTTAATTATATAATCTAGGACAGGGATTTTCAAACTTTTTGTGTGTGTGGACCACTATTTGTAATCAAGAATTTTCACGGACCACCTCATAATACACATAATAAAATATATCTACACACAGTCCTTCCTGAATTAATCCGCACCTCTAAATAGGCTTACTAACATTAAAACTATAACTGGTCATCACATCAGTACAACAGCTTGTTAAAAGAATGTATACTGCACACAACGGCTGCCACATATTTAATTTATTTATTTACTCAAGCGCCCGAGGGCATAATCAGGTTCATTTCAGGGATGCAAACATGTATGGTCAAAAAAGAGAGAGGTAATCGAAGCCCTCGCCCCGCGGCAAATATCCAGATACTTACATTGCCGCCAACCCCTGCCACCCCTATAGGCACATTTAGTAAAATGAAATTCAAATAAAGTTTTAACAAAAAAAGGTTTTATAAAAAGATAAACCTCACATATTTCAGCCTTTAAATCATTTTTATAAAAAGAATGAGTCAAAAAAAGATAAATTACTTGACATTTACATCGATGCACATTAGCTTAACTTTTATTATTAGCTAATAGTAAAATTCGGTCCGATTTTCCCGTGCCGTCTGTCATTGCTATGTGCGCTCTCCACAACTTAGTTGTGCTTAGTAGCTAATAGATTTCCACCACCGAAAAACGCTTGCTGTAGCTCTGCTACAAGATTTATTTACGGAGAAGAGAAAAACACACGTAGTGTTTGGGTGCACGTGCATTCTTACATTCTTCATTGACTGAGCTTTCAATGTTTACGGAAAGGATGAAGCTGATTTGTTTGTTCTTGTCACATGAACTGCGGTGCTGTAACGTCGTGCGGTTGAAGCAGAGATGAGGCTGGATCCAAGTGCAGCACACGCTTTATTTAACAAACTACAAACTAAACAGACTGGATACAGGACTCAGGAACAGGATTCAAGAACAGGAACAAACCAACACGAGCGTTAACAGTCAAACATTAAACAAGAACTCACAAAGATGAGGCTAAAACACATGGCTTAAATAAGGGACAAACGAGCTAGACAAGATAACAAGGGGGCGTGGTTAATGGGAAACACCTGGGATAACTAATAGACAAGGAACCACTGAACATGACAAGACACAAAACCCACATCATGACATAACCCCCCCCTTAAGGGCGGCTCCTGACGCCCAACAAAACAAAAAAACCCAAGAAAGTTCAGGAGGGCGGTGAAGCACAGGCGGTCTTGGGGGAGGGATGGAGGGCCAGGCCCATGCAGGGGAACAGACCCTGGACATAGACAAGGCGGGCCTGGGCCGTGGAGCGTGGGCGGACCTGACTGAACAGGCGGCCAGGGCGGAGCAAGACGAGGCGGAGGCCAGGGCGGAGCAAGACGAAGCGGAGGCCAGGGTGGAGCAGGCCAGGGCGGAGCCTGCTTGGCAGGGGACCAGGGCGGAACAGGGCGAGATGGCGGCCAGGGCGGAGCCTGCTTGGCAGGGGACCAGGGCGGAGCACACTTGGCAGGAGACCAGGGCGGAGCACACTTGGCAGGGGACCAGGGCGGAGCACACTCGGCAGTGGACCAGGGCGGAGCACACTCGGCAGGGGACCAGGGCGGAGCACACTTGGCAGGGGACCAGGGCGGAGCACACTTGGCAGGGGACCAGGGCATAGGAGGCTCAGGTGAAGATAGCACCGACAAGGTCCATGTCAGCGCTGCCTCCATGGCCCTCTCAGGGTACCTACTGCCCCCCCCAAAAAAATACTTGGGGAAATCCGCGGGAGGAACCTCCGGGCTGTAACTGGGTTCAAGAGTAACCTCCCAGAGCTTGAAGGACACAGATAAGACGAGGCGCAGAGGCGGGGCCGGCAGGGCGAGGCGCAGAGGCGGGGCCGGCAGGGCGAGGCGCAGAGGCGGGACCGGCAGGGCGAGGCGCAGAGGCGGGGCCGGCAGGGCGAGGCGCAGAGGCGGGACCGGCAGGGCGAGGCGCAGAGGCGGGACCGGCAGGGCGAGGCGCAGAGGCGGGACCGGCAGGGCGAGGAGTCTGGTTACGCTCACCGGAGCCTGGCGAGCCGAAGGAGTCTTCCTTCTCCTCTTCCTGCGACGGCGAGTCACTGGGCTAGATACTCTCACTTGGCTAGATTCACTCACTTGGTTTGATTCAGCACTGGACGCACTTGTCTCACTTGATTCGGCACTTGACTCACTTGACTCGGCACTTGATTCACTTGACTCGGCACTTGATTCACTTGACTCGGCACTTGACTCACTTGATTCGGCACTTGACTCACTTGACTCGGCACTTGACTCACTTGACTCGGCACTGGCACTTGACTCACTTGACTCGGCACTTGACTCACTTGACTCGGCACTTGATTCGGCGCTTGACTCACTTGACTCGGCACTTGATTCACTTGACTCGGCACTTGACTCACTTGACTCGGCACTTGACTCACTTGACTCGGCACTTGACTCACTTGACTCGTGAAGCGCGGGCTTGTGGAGCGCGGTCTCGGCAGGGCTGGAGTGAAACGCGGGTTCGGCTGAGCAGACGTGAAGTGCGGGCTTGTGGAGCGCGGTCTCGGCAGGGCTGGAGTGAAACGCGGGTTCGGTTAAGCAGACGTGAAGCGCGGGCTTGTGGAGCGTGGTCTCGGCAGAGCTGAAGTGAAGCGCGGGCGCGGGCGAGACCGGGATTACGTGAAGCGCAGGCTCTCGCAGCTTCTCCTCCTCGCCCACGGTAAACGAAGAGCCGCTCCACAACAGGGCCAAGTCGATATACCACTCTAAAGACCCGTGCGGATCAGGTTCGGGCATCTGAGACCCGAGAGGTTCCGATAATCCCCCGCGGAAGAAGATCTTCAAGCACTGTGTGCTCATTTGCGCGAGATGCGCCAGCTCGAGGAATTCTGTGACATAATCCTCGATGGCGCGATTCTCCTGGCGAAGACGGAGAATCTGGACGTCGACTGGACTCCAGAAAGGCATGGCTGCAGGATCACGATCTGGTGAGTTCTTCTGTAACGTCGTGCGGTTGAAGCAGAGATGAGGCTGGATCCAAGTGCAGCACACGCTTTATTTAACAAACTACAAACTAAACAGACTGGATACAGGACTCAGGAACAGGATTCAAGAACAGGAACAAACCAACACGAGCGTTAACAGTCAAACATTAAACAAGAACTCACAAAGATGAGGCTAAAACACATGGCTTAAATAAGGGACAAACGAGCTAGACAAGATAACAAGGGGGCGTGGTTAATGGGAAACACCTGGGATAACTAATAGACAAGGAACCACTGAACATGACAAGACACAAAACCCACATCATGACAGGTGCGTTTGCGGCATTATGACAAGTTGAGGTGTTTTCATCTCGCTGCGCCTAAAAAAATGAGTGCGTCACTTCAATTATGATCCCACTTGCCGCGTGCCTACATGAAATAATGAACTTGAGAGCGCAAAAGACACGATATATGAACGGCCCCTTGATGAGCTACCTCCAATCAAGCGACGTGTTGGAGACCCCAGTAAAAGATACGCACCAAGAAGAAACACTAGCGTTTCACGCTTGCGCGCATACTGCTGTTTTGGCGTGCAGTATTCTGATTTGCTTATTTCCTATTTACCTGTTTGGTGGAGGCAATTCAGAATTACTGTTGGTGAAATTATAATCAGACAAATATTTTATATAATGACAAAATATTTGCCTCTGCCGCTTTCCTCTTCAGAGAACCTGTTGCTATCCACCGATCCATGTTGTGGTTCTAACGGCACTGAACTTGAACGTCACGGCCGAGCACCACTAGCCTATTTTAGTAATCACACAATAACCAGACAATTTAATTTAAATTTTATATCAATAGAGGCCTACATATTCTTTTTACTTTTTATTTTTTTTATGGGGATTCCTGGTAAAATGAAGGTAAAAAATATTATTTTATATTTTATTTTGCCTTTCCACGGACCACCTGCAGTACCCTCACAGACCACTAGTGGTCCGCGGACCACAGTTTGGGAACCACTGATCTAGGAGTATGTGAAAAGACCAAAATCTTATATCACGACATGAGTGATTTTTTTTTTTTAATTCATGATAACAATATATATCACGATATAGTTATTTTGGCTTTAAAAGGCACCTATTATTCCCCTTTTCACAAGATGTAAAAAAAGTCTCGGATGTCTCCAGAGTGTGTATGTGAAGTTTTAGATCAAAATGCCCAACAGATCATGTTTTACAGCATGTTTAAATTGTCACTTTTTGGGGCTGAGAAAAATTATGCCCACAAAGCCAGAGAATATATGCTGTATGGAGATCAGGTATAGTTTAGTTCAATTACGCTTATTTGTCGTCTGCTTTTATCCACTATTAATACAAGCCTGCTGTAGCGGATCCAGTCCAAATGATGGCCGAAATTATACTGATGAGTTTAATGAAGTTTATTCTACATCACACCAAATATGAAGTGTCAGTTTTACTCTAGAAAATAATCGTAAGAGCTGAGTAATTGAATAAGTAATGAATAAGTCACGGCTGAAGGGGATGCATGCACTCCGCTTCACGTCGTGCCTAAGAACGCCCTTCAGCCGTGACTTATTCACGATACAGCACAACCTCTCGTACCTTATTGCTTACGTAATGCTTGCTTATAAATGAGTATAAATAGAGCTATAATTCATAATAAGAATGGAGTTCATCGAAAGTGTTAGCAAGTATTCCTATTAAAGTTACAAAAGTGATTCAGTCAAGAGCATTGAGAGATTTTCTCTTTTTTGTTGTTTGATTTACATTAAGGATACAGACGACAGCAGGTATATTTGGATGCTGTCATTTTAAGATCGACTGCACAGATCAAATATACTTGTGTGTTTTCTTTCTCAACTGTTCACTGAAGACATAAATGACTGGCTTTACTTGCAAAGACGGTCATTTTGTCACATAAGTCTGTTTAATCTTTGAAGTGCAATTAGGTGGAAAAAAAGTACTCAGTTCAGTACTCACGCTCTCTATGAACAGCAACTTTATGTGCGAGCGTCTCTGACAGGCTCAGAAACCATCTCTTTGACAGTGTGCGCATGTAGCGAAATGAATTGTCTTTCAATGTTTACTGCGCTTCAACAGTTTAAAATCACTTGTTTTTAAAATCTCAATGCATAAAAACGCATGGAAATTATGCGCTTTGTGACTGCAGCACAGTAACATCACGTGAGTGTAATGCAATAGAAGCGATAGTCCAAAATTTCTACCAGATAATAATGTCTATGGATTATCACCCACCCCTAATATTGCCATAGTTATGTTACGTTTTATTGTCTTTCCCCTGTGACCTAGTTTTCACGTGTTTGATTTGTCATTTAGTTCTCCTGGTGTTCATCAATTATCTTATTAGTTCCTTGTTTAGTTCCTGTATATTGTAAGTACTCTGTTTTGTTCTGTTCATTTTCCTGTCCCGTCTGTTTATACCCCATCTCCTGTGGATTATTGAATTAAAGCCTATTTCATTGTACTCTTTGTCTTCGTGAGCTACTTATATCCACCTATTCGTGACAGAAGACAGGAGGATAACCACTTTTTTTTTTTGGTGCGTTTTTTTCCCTTTTTTGTTCCCATTTTTTGTCATGAACATTCCTGCTGTACACCTGCTGTGCCTGGAGCTGGGAAACCGTCTGCTGGAAGACCACATTTAGGACTTTATCCAGCTCACACTACACACTACCCAGACCGCTCACTCTGTGTTTTTTATCACACCACTCTGAGCAAGCGGTACAAGGTACGCCTTCCAGTGGACGGTCCAAGGGAAGACTTTGCTGCATTCGTGGAGTGGGTGCTTGTTAACAACAACTCTTCATTCACCATCGTCTCGGCTATGGACGATACCAGCCCCAGTCCACATCCAGAGACCAGCCATCTGCCGGCATGATGGAGATAAGAGCCCCCCGCAGACCGTGGACTTGATACTGCCGTGACTGACAAAACTGAGCCTGAAAAGAAGACAGAAAGAATTTGTCACCCCAGAGCTTGAACCACAAGGTGTGTTTGACCAGGTGCGTGACCCTGCTATATTGTGTATTGACAAGGTAGGGTTAGTGGAGTACGAGGGCTGGGAGGAAAGACCCCCGCCCACAACCCCACCGCGCTGGATGGGATTGCTATGGCCTTTGGAACAGTTTATTGGAGTATTATTGGAGGTGTTTGTGGATCTATTACTCCTATTTCTCTAGTCCCCGCTAGTTCTGCCAAGTCCTGGATGTCCAGTATCTCCACAAGGTGCTTCAGGCCACCAGGTCCGCCTAGACCAGAGGATACCCTTGCACCGCCTCCAGCCTCTGAAACCAACACTCCACCGCGGCCTGTCGACACATCGGCTCCACCTTTACGAAAAATCTCTAGTTTTGTTTTCTTCCAGCTGCCCTCCATTTTTTGGGGCTGCTCTCTTGAGGGCAAAGAATCTTCTTTAAGTGCAAAGGAGCAACTGTGTCTAAAGTGCTGGAAGAGTCAAGTCACCTTTATTATATAGCGATTTTTACAATGCAGATTGTTTCAAAGCAGCTTTACAGTTATAACAGGAAAATAATGCAACAAAGTTTTTTTCTACTGTTCAGCAGATCTAGAAGGAAATAGTGTCATAGTCCAGCTTTAGTAAGTTGAGTGATGGTTCATTTTTGTTCTAAAAAAGTCAATAAAGCACCATCACTTCAAAATATTTATATTTGAATCTGGACTTCTCAGTAATGCTGAAGATATTACTATAAATTACAGAAATTTTTGCCTTTCAGATGAGGCTCATGTTTATAACAATAATCTTGGGGGTTGGACTCATTTAAGGTAATGTAATTGTCTGGTTTTAACCAGGTTTCTGTCAAACACAACACATCTATGTTATGATCTGTAATCATATCATTAACAATAAGTGCTTTTGAAGATAGGGATCGAATATTCAGCAACCTGAGCTTGTTGGACATCAATTAAATGTTAACCCTTAAATGGGTCTCTGAGTTTTTTCTATTTACTAATTCAGGGAACAGACACAGTCTCTATGTGATTATATCTAGGTGAAAGAATCTCCATGTGATTTATCTGACGTCTGTGACGTGAGACAGTTAGCAGACGGTCCGATTAGCCAGTCTGTCTGCTTCCTGATCTGACCCCCAGTTAGTCAATGTTCAACTCTAAGACTATGCGCCATATTACTAGGGAGAAGAGCGGCACCATCTCAGGAAGGATGAATGCCATCTCTTTTTAACAGATCAGGTCTGCCCCCAAAAAATGTCCAATTGTCTATGAACACTATATTATTCTGCAGACACCACTACATGCAGACAGCCAGCCATTAAGTGAGGACAGTCTGCTAAGCATCTCATCACTCCGGCAAACAGGAAGGGGGCCAGAGCATATTACAGTGTCTCACATCGTACTTGTGAGTTCACACACCTCTTTAATGTTAATTGTAGGGATCTCAGACTGGCGAAGTCGAACATCATTAGATTGCGATCAACATTAGCCAGCACTTTTAAATTTGCTTTGATATCTGGCGCTCTGGCTCCCAGGAAACATGTGACTATGGTGGATGGTGTCTCTATTTTCACATTCCGTCTAATATAATTGCCAATCACTAAGGCACTTTCAACAATCCAAATCATTATCTAAAGCCCTTGCATTCTTACTATGCTTGATTAAAGTTTGGATGCGTGTCTCTAATTCTGAAATCTTCTCCATCAGCCTGACTATCTCCCTGCATTTATCACATGTTTAACCCTCACCACTGACAGAAAAGGCTATACTATATGTTTGGCATGCAGTGCAAGTGACAATAAGAGAATATGACATAATTCGCTGTGTTTGTTGACTGATCCAACTCACCACAGTTGTTTGATGGACTTGTTGGTTGATTAACTTTGTATCCGATTGGAATCTGATCTAAAATGATGTCCACACTGTATCGCAACTGTTCAGATCCGATTTGTGTGTTCATGCAGCTCTTTGGCAATATGGCAATGACGTTGCGTTGATGGAGGGGTTTGCATTTGCAATAGAGATGTTGTCTTATTTAAATTTTACAACATGGAAATGTGTAGCCCCCACACTGGACTCATGCGTCTTGAGCTGCAGAACTGTAGGAGGCTGGTATGCACAGATTTTTTTTCGCGGTCTTATCTGCGCTGGTATCAAAATATGTTTCAAAAATAATAATTTTCTGCTTGTCCGGCACTTTGCAACGACACAGCCTTGTTTCAGCAGTGACTTTCAGCATGTTCCCTATAACAACGTCTGGCGTTTACATTTTATGTCGCATGAGAAAGTCACATACCACGTGAAATCCGATCAGAGCGTTCAGACTGAAACAGATTTCCTGATATGTGTTTTGAATAGGATTCCAAACCACATATGGATGTAACTTTAAATGGATTTCATGTGCTTTTTTTTGGACTGACAATCTGAACATAGCCTATGTCGGGATAAGAAATAGAAGGAAGAATAGCGGTAAGGGCTAGAGAAGCTAGCTCGTTCGAATCTTTACCACATATTAACTTTAGTTCGTCAAAATTCCGCGCTCTTTCCTGCTTACTAAGTCCTTCTCTATATGATTTCGCAGCTTCCATGTGTTTTTTTCCATAGTTTAGACTTCATAAATTAGTGTAACAATGTGTTCAGTAGTACATAAACAGTTCAATCCATGCTGTTGTTTACATCCGAGTATCTCCAATATGGACGCGCATCCGAGTAACTGACCAAATCGTGACGTAGGTGCAAACCCTCTATTGTTGGGTTTTAAATATTCAAGCAGGCTAAACAACAAAAATGCCTGCAAGCGGTCGCTTTTATCATGTTTGTTTTGCGATCACGCTACTGTAGTTTCCAGTGATTTCTTTCTGATTATATTTCTGATAAAACCTATTATTTAAATAAAAATAAAAAATAATTGGGGTTAGTATGTCTTGTGCCAGAGAGGTGTGTTACAGGTGTGTTACGGGTGTGTTTTAGTGAAGCGCTTTGGAGCTTCTGGCCCGACAGTGAAAACGCAGTGTGTTTTGGGCTCGGTACTACAGGCCAGGGGCTTTTAGCCCGGCACGGTCGGTTTAAAGCCCTGGCTCGCACTGTCCTGACAGCGGAAATGCGGCTAATGTGTGTTCACAAGAGGTCACAAGTTCTAAAGCATTTATTAATCTTAGTTCATGTTTATAATTTACTACTGTGTTCTGTCACATATGCTACAGAGGTTCACCAAAACATTGTTGGGTTCACAGAACAAGTATCAATTAAACTGCTGCAATTGATTTGAAGTGGCGGAACATGAATAGTTACAAAAGGGAGGCAATTTATAAACAAATGCTATAACAGTCAATGTTGACCCATTTCATTTGTCCTCAACACACAGTATGAATGTCATGTTGTTCAATGTTTTTCTTACCCCTGACCCACATTTGTGCATGCATGTACCCAGGAACATCCTCCTAGGCATGTTCATTTCCAACATACTGTAGCTTGTTTCTGATTTCTTGGTTCATACATGGAATTGTACTGGAATTGAGTCTTTTAGGCTGACTGCTGGTGTCTCGACATGCCAAAGCAAGCTGATTCATGTACAGTACAGCACTTTTTTTTACAGAAATTACGATGTTTGCAGCTATTTGATTCTTAAATACTAGCGTGATTTATTGTATTTCCTTACCAACTTGTAGCAGTCTACAAAGTTGTGCTTACCAATCAATACAATGCAAGGTGATTTTAAAAAAGGCAGAAAATTGCCCCTTTTAAAGGGAGAGTGGCTTATGAGTGAGCTTGGAGGACGGAGGCCTTATGATAATGAGTCTTTCGAGAGTCCTTCCTTTCCAGAAAAGAAAAAGCTCCTTGCCTGTCTATACTAGTCAGTCTTGCGTACTCATACCATACGTATCATACCTAGCGCATCCCGCTTCTTAGGAGAGTCGACAGCATTCCACATCCTCAAGAATAGGGACAGCACGAACAGAGCTTTTCATCGAGAAATCCTCGCAATGCGCACAAACGTGCATGCTCCTCTCACATGTACAAACAAACAGTCTGAAAGTCAAGAAAGAGGATGATGTATTTCACAGGTGCCCTTTTATACTCACAGTCGCGCCAGTAGTGAAGTCATAGGCTGCTGCCTGCCAGTGTCAAGTTCATTGTTGTACCTATTTATTTATTTTACATATTCTTATGCATGCTACTTGTTGTGAGGTGTATATTCATGTAAAAATCTCTGTATATTTTTTTGCTGCAATACATTTTTAATAAAAATAAAATGTAAAATAAAAATAAAATTTAGACTCATGCTTGAGACACCTTTCTTGCTGGAGGCATTCCCCAAAGCGACCCCTAGGGGTGCGTCAACAGCGCAGCGCAACAGTTTTTTTATTAATAGAAAGAACAACATTTATTTGAAATATATTTTTTAACAACGAAAAACATCTTAACTCTTCAATCTATCAGAACAATTTAATCCATCCTCACTGAATTTTTTTAAAAAATCTTTCTAAAAAATATATTTTAAATGACATTGTGCCAAATAAGACCTCCAAAAATGTGCCTTGGGTGCATTTTCACCAGGCTTGTATTGTGGAGAAGTCTGATACACTTGCATCAAACACATGTGTTAACAGAGACATATGCCTTTGCTTAAGATAGTAAACAGCACCCATGCACTCACAACATTCTAGTAATGACATCAGTAAGAAAAAAAACACTACCATACATTCAAACATTTACATTTGCCTTCTGTCCCCCTCTATAGATTAACCTCGGCTCTCCGTCCTCATACAACCAACTAAAGAAGCGGAAGGCTCCAGCACCTCCACCCACACCGACCCCCAGTACACCCGAGCCAGTTATTTCCACCTCTGTGCCTACTGCGCCTGTGCGGGCTTCCTGCAACCCTGTGCCAGTTGAAAGGAACCTGCTGCCTGCTCCCAGAGCCTCAACTCCAGCTGATGACTCTGATCTAAGCCACAGTATTGAGGATTCAGAGCCGGCCAGGTCCATCTGCAGTAGCTCCAGCGGTGATGATGCAGCTGCAGGATCCAGTAGCAGCAGTCTTGCTGAAGAACCTATCACTCATCAGGCTCATGTGATAGCTGCATACACCACATCTTCACTAGAACCTGAACCAGAGCCTGAGCACAAGGAAGAAGCAGCTCCTCTCACTATGCCAGAACAAAAACCAGGTCCAAGTTCAGAGGATCCAACACCCAAAGACCCAGTGCTAGAGATGGATCTAAAAATGGAAGAGATGGAAAGTAACCGTAATAGTGGAATAGGTAATGTAACAATCTCTGTTTCTGGAGAATTCCATAAAATCCTGTAAACCCTGTAAACAGAAACTAGCCATAGAATTAGCTTTAACTTTTCCAGAATTATTATTGCTCTTTAAGCTGTCAAATTGCCGATGCTGGCATTTCAACAAGTTCCTGTTCAACACATGACCTATAAATGGAAAGATAATGTTAAATTAACACCATAAGATGCATGTCTAAAAGTGCATGCTGAGTTTCACATCAACTCACCATCTCCTTCACTCACTCTCTCACACTAAATCAGTTTAATATTGAATCAAGAGTGTTTAGAGGGGGAACAACAGGTAAACAAGACCAGTATATCGAGTTTCAGCTCCAGGCCAACTTTATAACACGTCCCTGATTTCTGAGAGCAAAACATACCCCCCCCCCCCCCCGGCCAAGATGTCCCTTGTAATATACCGTAAACAGTTTGAACGTACAAATAAAGGCCAAAGTATACTTTGTTTTTTTTTACACATTCGGTAAAGTATGCGTATAGTGTGTGTGTGATAAAAAAATTCTGCCATCAGCACAGTACGTGCACACCCTATACACGCAGGCCAAATTTTTCAACCCACACATACTCCATACACTCAGATCACATGCACATTGATTTTTTTGTTTTTTGTGCTACTTAGTTCTTCCACTAGTTGGCCATTGTTTGACTGTTGTAAAGTTTATGTAACAGCAACAAAAGCACCCAGAGACCTCAACAACTATAGACGCCTGTATTGACGTTTGTGTGACGGGGTTAAGAGACACCAGCAACTCTAATATAAAGATGTTTTGTCATTCATAACTTCTGAAAAGAAATATCACTGACAATGGTTTATATTTTGCTGTAATGCTGTTGTTGGTGTTTCTTTGTCGGGACACAAACACTGTACACACGCTGCATGGTTTCGATTGTTGGTATCAGAGCATTTTATTTAGTAAGAGTACCAGAGCACAGTACCAGGTGCATACCTAGTATTCAGGTTACGAATTTTTAATTTTATGACATTTACAACATCATATATTTGCATATTCATGAGGTTAATAACATTGATTGGAAAACAGCATGAAACACAACCTAGTTTATTAACAGCTTGTCTATCTTTGGAAAAGTCAACTTGAACTGTAAATCCGCTGTGAAAAGTCTTTTGAAAGATACTGGAAAAACCATATAGGTGAAGATTTTTTACCATCTCAATTTGACATTTTAAACCTCAGAAACAATACAAGCTGCATTGAAGCTGCAACGCTCATTTAATGGCATGAACGTTGGTTAGTTTATGATTGCTTGTCTGTTTCGAAACAACTTGGCCTAACATGTGAGCACCGCATTGTTTCACACGTTATACATTTAAGGGCTACTGTAGCACCTGACTTCAGGGTTGAAAGCAGTGCCATTTCAAAATAGTTGGTATAAAATGCTGCTTAACATAGTTGCCTTAAAGGAGAACTCCGGGCAATTTTTAAGTTAATCTTGATCGTTAGACCTTTGTGAGTACTGACTATAGAAAAAAAAAAACGAACCGGATTGGTGCTTGCTACGCGGAGCTGCGACCGCGAATGCCCAGAGCTCCCCCTCAGCTAAAACGGCAGCTATGGGGGCATGGACATTAAGAGCGTTTTTGAGCCTCTTAACAGACACAAAATGCAATTAAAATCACTGTCCAACATGAACAGGGACCCTACATGTGAACCAGATGCGTTTAGCAACTTAGCCATTTTTTCAATTCACCTAAATAGTCTTTTAGACGGCAAGTTGTAGTCTCGCGCTGAAGTCCCGTGCTGTAGCCGGAAAAGGTAAACAATGTCCAGGTGGGAGGAGCGTTGATCATGTGCGACGAGTCTTCGTACATGGAATGGCATTTTTCTTCAAACGGCCCCGCTGTGTTGAGTGTGTGTAGTCATCCTTGTCAAAGTGTTCACTGCAAATGCGGTAATCTTTAGCGCGTAGTACTTCTACGGGAGTTTGCACATCAAGTTGAAGTACAACTAGCCACAACTGCAGAATCTCGAGGTCATGGAAAGGAAGACGATGAAAATTTAAGCTCTTATATTTTCGCATTCTGTTGCCACAATTCGGAAAGGCACAAACACGAACCATTTCTTCTTCACTTGTAAGCAACTCTGATCATAACTCGTCGCACATGATCAACGCTCCTCCCACCTGGACATTGTTTACCTTTTCCGGCTACAGCACGGGACTGCAGCACGAGACTACAGCTTGCCGTCTAAAAGACTATTTAGGTGAATTGAAACAATGGCTAAGTTGCTAAACGCATCTTGTTCACATGTAGGGTCCCTGTTGATGTTGGAAAGACATTTTAATTGCATTTTGTGTCTGTTAAGAGGTTCAAAAACACTCTTTATGCATATGCCCCCATAGCTGCCTTTTTAGCTGGGTGGGAGCTCTGGGCATTCGCGGTCGCAGCTCCGCGTAGCAAGCACCAATCCGGTTCGTTTTTTTTTATATAGTCAGTACAAAGGTCTAACGATCAAGATTAACTTAAAAATTGGCGGAGTTCTCCTTTATTTGGGTTAAACCACAGAGGACAGCATAAAGGTAAATGGCTTGTCTCTTATTTCCACTCTCACTGGATCAAACCAAAACACAGTGAGCCACATTCCCAGCTTCTTTTTACAAGGAATACTTTATGCAGTATATATATATATATATATATATATATATATATATACTATAGATATTTCACCTTTTTAATGCAAGCAGAGGAACTGTGGATGGACAAAATAACGAAAGGATATAAATCTATATATAATTCAATTTAATAACATTGTCTAAAATATTTAGGACAGAATTAAGAAGTCAGCATATATATATAAATATATATAAAAACTTTAACACAGTAGATTTTGTAATTCATGTCCATTTCCCTTTCCCTTTTGTCATGACAGACTCAAAGCCGTGGCAAATTAATGTAGGACATAGTGAGTGGGTTTGCAAGAATGAACATTTATTAACATAAATAGAAAAATATAATAAAAACAAGAAAACATGGTCATCTGTAATGTCTGTCTGGTGCATGGATGTTAGTCTATCAAAGATAACAAACTAAATACTCCAAAACAAAAGCAAGTTAAACTAACAAACAAACAAAAAAAGCCAAAATCAAACACCTGTCAACCATAAGCAAGCTCTTTCAACACTGTTAAAGCCTAAGGCTTTGTTCACACTGTCAGTCCAAATCCAATTTCTGTTCATATCTGATCAGAATTAGCTAATGTGAACAGCAAGAAAATCACATGAAATGCAATTTTTACAAATCCGTTTCAAGCTACATCCATATGTAGTTTGAAATCCTATTCAAATCGCATTTCTGGAAATCTGTTTCAGTCTGACAGATCTGATCTGTTTTATCTGACTTTCTCACGCCACTTAAAATGCAAACGTCAGACGCTGTTATAGGAAACATGCTGAAAGTCGCTGCCGAAAGAAAGCTGTGTTTTTGCAAATTGCCGGACGAGCAGAAAATAACAATGTAATGGAGACAACAGCACGGAAAAAAGCTGTGCATACCAGCCTCCGGTTCTGCCGCAGAAGACTCAATATCTCTATTGCAAACCCCACCATGTTGCGGTTGTTGTTTTTGGCTTATGCCTACCAACGCAACATCATTGCCATAGAAACCAATGCAGATATTCCAGAAAGTGAAAGAGCTGCATGGACACACAAATCGGATCTGAACAGTTGCGATACACAGTGTGGGCACATGATGTTTCACTAAACAAAGTTCGGGAGGAGCACGTTCAAATAATCAATCCAATTAACTTGTCATCAACATTCATCATGACTATCCCATCAGCATGATGGAAGCATATATATATATATATATATAGATATACTCACCTAAAGGATTATTAGGAACACCATACTAATACTGTGTTTGACCCCCTTTCGCCTTCAGAACTGCCTTAATTCTACTTGCAATTGATTCAACAAGGTGCTGAAAGCATTCTTTAGAAATGTTGGCCCATATTGATAGGATAGCATCTTGCAGTTGATGGAGATTTGTGGGATGCACATCCAGGGCACGAAGCTCCCGTTCCACCACATCCCAAAGATGCTCTATTGGGTTGAGATCTGGTGACGGTGGGGGCCATTTTAGTACAGTGAACTCATTGTCATGTTCAAGAAAGCAATTTGAAATGATTCAAGCTTTGTGACATGGTGCATTATCCTGCTGGAAGTAGCCATCAGAGGATGGGTTACATGGTGGCCATAAAGGGATGGACATGGTCAGAAACAATGCTCAGGTTGGCCGTGGCATTTAAACGATGCCCAATTGGCACTAAGGGGCCTAAAGTGTGCCAAGAAAACATCCCCCACACCATTACACCACCACCACCAGCCTGCATAGTGGTAACAAGGCATGATGGATCCATGTTCTCATTCTGTTTACGCCAAATTCTGACTCTACCATCTGAATGTCTCAACAGAAATTGAGACTCATCAGACCAGGCAACATTTTTCCAGTCTTCAACTGTCCAATTTTGGTGAGCTCTTGCAAATTGTAGACTCTTTTTCCTATTTGAAGTATACTCAGACCGGCCCGTCTGGCACCAACAACCATGCCACGCTCAAAATTGCTTAAATCACCTTTCTTTCCCATTCTGACATTCAGTTTGGAGTTCAGGAGATTGTCTTGACCAGGACCATACGCACCCCTAAATGCATTGAAGCAACTGCCATGTGATTGTTTGATTAGATAATTGCATTAATGAGAAATTGAACAGGTGCTCCTAATAATCCTTTGGGTGAGTGTATGTATATATATATATATATGTATGTATATATATATATATGCACTCAGTCGACTCACCTGCATTCCTTGACAGTTTTTTAGCATCCCCCACCACCCCGACAGTTCACTCTCGGCTTGTTCCTTCCACAGCCAGGAATACGGGGGGGAGTACTCTGGGTTCGGGCCAAATACCGAGCCCTGAGCCCTCTCCTCAGACAGCACGCCAAAAATGCATACCATTTATTCTATCTGACTTATTTGTAAGTGTGAACTCATGAACAATAATAATAAATCAGATTCAAATCGGATACACAAATAATCGGATTTGGACTGAGAGTGTGAACGTAGCTTACAGGTGAACTGAACTGAAATTTGAGTAAAGGTGATATAACAGGTGTATTCTATTTATTCTCATTGGTACAATTATTAAAATGGCAGAATTTGTTAAAAGGGATAAAATGGTACGTTGAAAATGATGTTGTTGTTACACGGGCGCCGCCATGATTTCAACATTCGGCTACGTCACTGGCATGGAAAGCTACTCCGATGCCAACCAACACTAGCAGAGCTAGCTTCTCTCTACCCCCTGCCTTGTCAACAAAATTATTCTAGTCGTGATTTCTAGTGTTTAATCCTAGGTACGAGAGACAGATCTGTTGAAAACGTCAATGAGTACATGAAGCGTCTGACATCAAATGTTTTATTTAGCTACAAGTCCAACGCATACTCGAATCCTTGATATTATCCTAAACAGTCTGAGAAAAGGATATAACAAGTTAGCCTAGCCCAGTCTCCAATTCATAAAATACATTGTTACATACCTGCTACTTATGGGGCGCTCCAGCGTCTCAGCTCGGACACCCCTTAGAGATAGTATAGCCACCTCCAACACGTTTCTCTCACCAGACAGCATCCGAAATGAACGGTGCATGGGGATGCATTTTTCGCCAATCAATAAATGTTCCAGGTTGACCTCTCTGCAACAGATCGATTCCGGTGTAGTGTCCATGCTCCGGCAGCGCCCGCGCCCACACCAGTCACTTCCCCCAAACCATCCTGTACTGTAGGTGGAGCCTGAAACTGGTCGTCCTCCATGTGGTGGTAGTCAGATACTACTGGCCTGGCCCTCACATGCTCAAATGCATAACCCATGCCATTAAAATTACTCATTTTCATGTGAGTGTATATAGGACCTGCAGCTGTTGCCTATATGCGTGATTTTTTTTCCCAAACCACTTCAGTGGAAATCCCGCCCTGCAGCCGATTTAAAAGTTTTCATTGGTCATGTCAATCACTGTACTGATTGCCTACACCAAACACTGATCCCTAAACCTACCCGTCACTGTAACCTAAACCAATGAAATCGGCTGCAAGGCGGGATTTCCGCTGAAGTGGTTTGGGAAAAAAAATCACGCTGCCTATATACCTTCGCGGGTCCTACCATGTCAGTGACGTCATCGAAACTGCCAGCGTTCTTATACTAACAAACACAATTTTTGTGTTGCTTAAAAAAAAAAGCTATATTGATATTTTTAATTACATTTTTTAGTGTAATTTACTTTTAATTGTCATAAACAACACGTTATCAACGTTGATTTTGTTCAGTTCAGTTCATCTTTAAGCTTTTACATAGGGAAGAACAGGTGGACATCGTTCCCTTGATGAGCCTCCTAGCCACACCCACTGAGCCAGGCCACTCAGTGAGGCGATAGAAGGGGAGTAGTAAATTTATACTCGTCTTAAATCTTTCCAGCATATAGTTTACAATCTGTATGAATTTACTGTTAAGAAAATGCCATTCTAATCTAAAGATCAAAAACTCCCCACTGTGGCCTTGGTACAAGCATTACTACACTGCTTAATCACTGAGCTTCATCACAGTGAATGTGCTTGACAAACGCTTTCGATTGATTTTTTTTTTCAGTTCTTTACTGCCTTTTCTTGACAGCAGGGAGCAGGGAAATTATTTTATTAAATGTATATAGTCTAACTTATTTAAGTTTTTATTACCCTTCATTATATATATTATAGCAATGTCCTACATCAACAGCAATAATCAGCAGCAGTGTAGCAGATCTGTTCTGCCAAGACCAAGTCAGGGATAATGTACATCCAGCCGCTTGTTATCTGAGAATAAACCCGACAGGGTGATGAGGACCCCGACATGGAGGTGTCAGCCTGAAGGGGGTTATTCTCAGATAACAACCGGCTGGATGTACATTATTCTGCTTACTACACTACTACTTGTCACATAAGTAAATAATTAGACACAAAATATTGATCTGAGTCTATTTTATTAGCTCTTTAAACGCAAAGCTTCCGCGGAGAGAGCAGTTGCTAGTGCGGAAAGTTCAAACTAGATACAGTCATACCACTTATTACACAGAATTTCGCCATGTAAACAATTACGGGGATAAGAGATATTGATTTCAGATTAAACTGTTTTAAAATCGTACCTGTTTGTTATCCTATAATCCAACAGTGTACAAAACAATAGTCACAAAATGGAAGCAGATGAGTTTGAATGAAACAAGAGAGAGTGAGTCCACGATACTGGATGGCATAATTAAATTACTGTTCACAAAATATTGATTCGACTGAGTTTTAATATTTTATTAGCTCACCAAAAGCAAAAATTCCATGAAGAAAAAACGTTCCTAGCAAGCGTATAGTGCTGCTGACAACCCGGATGAGCCTGTGTTAACTGTTTTGAGCGGTTGTTATCTGGTAATAACTGACTGCTGGATGCACGAACATTGTTTCTCTTTAAACTCCTGCTGGCTTCAAGATAACCTCCACAGGAGAGGGACAAGATAATGAGTAAACATTTAGATGTCACGTCAAGACTGATGTAACTCCACTCATGTTGTTCTGCTCCTCGATTTATTCCGGTACATCCAAATGACTCATAAGCTGACTACCTCAGTCTCTGGAGTTGTGTTTTGTTTATAGCATTGATAATGTATAAAGGGCATTGCAAAACCCTTACCCCAATCTCCGAACACTGGCATTTTGTTCCAAAAAGCTGAAACTAACTGATTGTTTAAATGTTACATTGCAGTATGTTAAAAAAATAGAAAATTGATAGAACAAAAAACAGAACACTGAAATATGTTGATTGCTTAAGTATTCAACCCCAACACCCTAGTAAATGCGTTTACATGCACTTAAAATGTTCACGGACTCAATTTATTTTTTTAATTTTTTTAATGTCACGTAAACGCTTTAACTAACTGAAATCAGTCCAGATTTTGAGAAGTTGGATTAACAGACCTGAGAAGGCGATTGGAGTTTCACTTCATCCAGCATGTACAGTATAACCGGACTACAACTGGCCATGGCGTTGAGCGCTCGCTCCAAAGGAGAGAAGTGAAGTGTATTTTAATGCTTCAAATATTAGTGTATGCATTGTGTTTTGTATAGACAAAGAGACAGACAGAAACTTTATCTGAACTATACAAAATACTAATGTAGCTTGATTAAAACTGTGCATGCAAACACAGTGCAATGTGGTAAGGTCACTGTTTGCAGCAATGGCAGTCTTTTGTAGTACGTACATAGCAGCATTGCAGACTCTTTTGGTGTATTTTTTGCCTATTTTGGGTAGTCTTCCAGTTTGTTCAGGTTGGTCGAAAGACGTTTATACAACTGTGTAGAGAAGAGCCACAAATTTTAATTTTGATGAAGATCTAGGCTTTTTTAGGACATTCACCTTTATGTTCGACACTTGATACTTGACACTTGATACTTTTATTTTGTGTTTGGAATCATTTTCCAGAGATGAACTTTCTAAAAAGTCATTGTTCTATTGAATAACACGTCGCTGCTAATAAAAGCAGAACCAAAACATGATGCTTTTACCACCATGCTTTACTCTTTGGGATGTGGCCACTGGCCAGTGATTTGAAGCACGCACCCTCCAATCTTTGGCTAAATCTTGATGTTGTTACTTTGCAATCGGTTCACTAGTAAGCTGTTTGGAAATGCTTTCAATCATTCTTCAGGAGTAAATAGTACAGTTTAATGCAGGCCAGTGTTGTGGTCTTGTTATAGTTGACTAGTGCACCTTTTTGCTCAGTTATTGAACTCTGTAGCTTCTTCAACGTGATCTTTGTCTTTTGTATGTCCTTTCTTTCCTGTTTGAACAGAGAGTATTAAGCATTCACTCTTATGCAACACAGGAAAGCAATGCTTAAGCAAACAACATGTTTCAGATTGTATTCTTCTAAAAAGAAAATGCATCTTTAAAGAGAGAATTATGGTATAGGTTATGCATACAGAGGAACTGCAAATGTCTTCTGAATATCATCAAACCAGTACTGGAAAGATGTTCTGGCTCAATATCTCTGTTTTCTACTCCTAAACTAACCCAGTTTATTTATTCATTGAAGTGTTTGGTAATTAGCCGAGTATTCTAATTAGGTGGATTACTCAAACGGGTGAAAAAAAAAAAGAATCAGGGAGTTTTTTTTTATTTTTTTTATTTTTTTATTTATTTTTACTGGAGCTGAGTGTACTTGGACTAAAAAATGCTATGTATATGTAACGACAGAATAGGAGTGTCCCACTGCTAAAGATCCTCATTCTCACAAAATTATTAACATAGACAGGTGTTAGCCATCAATTGCCAAAAGAAAAACAAGACAAACACTGAAGTAAAGTCAGTTGCAATTTCTGGTTCACGCAGACTTTAATTCGTATTACAGACTGCAAAGCTGGTGAGAGATAATACCGTGGCAGGAGCTACAGGCTATATTGAGTGTCGCAGGTCATATCCAACCTTTCTCCTTCCTTTAGGGAGGACTTCCAAGATGCCTCTTACAATCATGTACAGACCACCCCTCAGTGTAGGTCCCATACTTTTAACTTCAACTTCAGACCCTCTTTAAAGCTCTCTGCTTTTTTGTCATATTTTTTCATCAATTGTTTTTTTCTTGATCTCGTCTCCTAAAGATGTGCTGCCTCAATGTAGACCCTCACTTTTTTCCTTTTAGCTTGGTTCCTCTTTTCCATTTCTAAGATTCTCAATGCGTTTATGGTTATAAAGATATCCCTTTTTGCTTTTCCTTAGATGTCAACTTAGCATATGTCTGCACATAGTAATTCTGCGAAGACTGCTCAGTGACTCATTTCCCATAAGTTTATGGTTCACATTGTCCTTGTTATGACGGGTTCAGAAGGAAGTTCTCATTTCAACACATATCATTTCCCATTTACTCTGCCTATCTTTGATGAGAGATTGGTGTGATGGCAAACCACTTCATCCAGCTTGTGTTGTAAGAAAAAAAAATAGTCATTGTCTTTAAAGAGAGCAGAACTCTGGTTTGCAATGTTTTGTCACAATGCATATTTAATATTTGGCACAGCTGAATAATTTGGCATGCTTTTTTGCTGAGTTCTACTGACACAGTCTCTCTGTTGCTAAGATGTGTTGTAATGTTCATTCCTGTACGTTCTTAGATTAGAAAAAGCAAAACCTTTTAATGTACTTGTAGTGGAGACTCCTCCACTACCTTGTAGTCTAGCAGAAGCAGTGTGCCTTTCTATAAGTGTTCATTTTGTCAGCTATTTTCATTATTATTTAGTCTTAGTCCTGTTAAATGTACTTTTTAGTTATCATATTTAGTCAACCATGTCCTGTTTTTGTTTAGTCAAGTTTTAGTCAACTACATGTCTGAGCATTTTAGTCTAGTTTTTGTCAATGAATGCATTTTCGTCATGCTGCGTAATGGTTAAATTGATAATCCTGATTATTTTACACAAAATTATAATCATAATAACGATTGTTATCATTTGAGAATCGTATTTTGAAAAATTCATTATAATTATTGCACTTTCACCTATAAGCACAAATCAAGAGGATGTCAACTAATACACAGGGTTTATTTTACCTCATCTAGTTTTCTGATTTAGTATAGGGTATTTATAGGCCTACTGGTAAAACAAGAAACCTCTCTCAAAAATTTAAACTGGTAATCCAATAAATTCAAATTACTTAAATGTTTTTTCTATAAAATCAACAGCAAAAAAAATCAAATAATAAAATAATTACTGTCATACAGACACGTCATTAATTTAAACAGAAAATCTCTAATGGAGGTCGCTAAACTGCAGGTTTCTTGTTTGTCTGTGTTTTCAGATCATCCGCGCTTCTTCAGCAGTGTAGAGAGAGCGCGTGTGCATGGTTGCCAGATTACAAAGATTATGTAAAACACCGGGTAGAAAATGTGTTCTTTTAACAGAAAAACTTGATTGGGGGATTTAAATTGTTAAAATCATGAATGCTCAAAGCGGCCTGATAAAAACAGTCTGTAATTTTTTTTCCTGACAAAAACAAAGAGTGATTTTGGTCAAGTTTCAATTTTTTTAACTACATTTAGTCTCGTCTTTTTCTCGTTATTTTCTCTCACCAGCCTTGCAATCTATTATAAGAATTAAAGTCTGCGTGAACCGGAAGTTGCAACTGACTTTTTTTTACTACTCAAAGCTAAAATATGTATTTTTTTTGAATACATGACTGTGGTATGTAGCAGGTCACAATTGCTAATGAGAGATTGATATAAACACGACATGCGAGTCCCACGGATATAAAGGAATGAGGACATTTCATTCTACTGAATTACCCACAAGTGCTGAATTAATACTCAAACTGGTCAGTTTATATAACAAATTCAAATTGTGAGGTAACGCTGCGCTGTTTCACTTGGTCTACACTATTATACTAAACTGCATTTGAGTGTGTTGAAAGTTATAATGTTATACTATTAGTTAGTCTGTTGGCTGTATGAGACTAGCAGTAAGCTAGATCAACATTAGAATAACATACTGATCATTTTATCATGTTGAGCTATATAACATTGATTTGTTTTATGTACATTTGCTCACCTGTCTAATAAAGAACATGCAAGAGCGGCGTCTCTGTCAAGTCGTGACTCGTGAAGGTCAGTGTCAAGTCGTGACTTGTGAAGGTCAGTGTCAAGTCATGTCTCGTGCAGTTTGTCGTGGACGTGGAGCTCTCAGCATCTCAAAAACGCCACGCCGATGTTGATCCTCGTTCTATTTCTCCTTTTGTCCCAAAGTCTGCTCGCCATGGTCCATAATGTTTGAGCGAAACAACAACAGCGTGCTGCTAGACGTTACGTAGTTGTCCACATCTGTTGCTATGTTTACAGTGGCAGTAGTATATACGATATTACGTCATTGACAGGCGTCAATTGACAAGGGTCGAGCACTATTTAAAATTGTGAATTTCTCTGAATTCACAAATTCTTGGAAACATTTAGGATAATGTAAGTACACAGTTCAAAGAAATATATAACACTGTGCAAGTGGTTTTTGGATATTTTGATACAAAATTCGTACATATTATACTTTTAATGTGCGCTTACAAAGTAAATAGTGTCAATTTTGATTTCATGATGACCTTAACAAAGCATGCTGCATCCATTGACGGTGGTTTACTAATAATTGCCGGACAATATGTCTTTGAAAACTTGGGTCAAACACAGCTTCACCAAATGTGTTAAAATGGGTGAACGTGATTCCACCAAGTACAACATGTTACTGGATCAACATCTTTGTTGATCATGGAATAACATTCCAATCAATCTATCAGATTTGAGGGACAAGTTTACAGTTTATGTCAAGTTTAGGCTTACAACCAGAGTTAGGTGTTTCTACTGTACATCAGTGCTATTCACCTGTCATTTCCCTCTTATTTTTATGGAAGCCTGTGTACATCAGTGTTATTCACCTGTCATTTCCCTCTTATTTTTATGGAAGCCTGTTTCCACCACACTTGAGTAAAAAATATGATTCGGTAAATCATAATAATGAGAAATCTTCTCATAACAATGGCTTAATATAAATTAATTACCGACAACAAAGAAAACGCATTTACAGGATATTGGATCCGTGCATTCTGTTTTAAAGGGATAGTTCACCCAAAAATGAAAATTAGCCCATGATTTACTCACCCTCAAGTCATCCAAGGTGTATAAGACATTCTTCTTTTAGACTAATACAATCGGAGTTATATTAAAAAGTCCACTTACGCTTGAAGCGCAACTTACGCAACTTGTGACGTCGGAAGTAGCGTAGTGCGTCATGGCGTTGCGTAACTATCAGCAGTACGACGCATAAATTGTGCTTTATACTTAAGTGGAATCTGTATGTTTGTTTGGCCGGAAGCTAGTTCCCTTACGAAGGGAACTCAACGATGCGTCCATCGACGCCATGGGAACGCCCCCAGCGTGACTGCGTCTGAAGCATCTATGTCAACTAGTCCAATGGAAAGAATGAGCGTCACGGGCGGGTGACGTCATGACCAGGATATGATAAAAGCACATCCGGTGCAAACCGGCATTAGCTTCTGTTGCCTCAGCAAGCGATCTGTGTCAAACTGTCTGTTATATTTACTGTTGTCTGTCTGATATATATATATTTATGGAAACTAAACAATTGCACAACTCTGTGTTCTCCCTGCTCGCGCTATTTAACGAGTAGGGACACACACGAGCTTTGTGTGATGTGTTTGGGAGTAGAGCATGCGGTATCAGCCTCCGAGGGGGCTGATTGCCAACATTGTGAGAAGCTTTCGCTTCGCATGCTCCGCTCCCGCCTGTCACTTTTCGAGGAAAGTGGCCGGGCTCGCAATTCTCAGGGTGACAGGTCCCGCGTCTGCCGAGGCAGCGCGGAGAATGCATTCCTGTGGATCGCGAATAGGATCTCTTTACGGGGTTGGAGACGGGTCCGCGGATCTTATCTCCTCCCTTTCCACAAGGGATCCAGTGCTCTCTCGCCGGTCTCGGAAGCCCGCGCTGCGGTCTCTTCCGCCCGGGGAGAGAGAGAAATCAATGCTTCAGTGCTCTACCTCCGAGGAGGTAGATGTGCTGGGCATTGAAAGTGACACAATCATGGGGGAAGTGAATTTGCCATCTCTTTCCCCAGCGTATGAGAAATATATATAGCCTATATATATATATATGATAGTTTATATATTATATATAAAATAAAGTGAATATATATAAAAAATATATATAAAAAATAATAAGCTGGTGGAAGTGTTTACTAAGGCTGTAGATAAATTAAATATTTATGGCCAGCAGAAATAAGGGGGCACTCGTCCTAAAAATAAAATAAATTAAACGAGTTTCCTTCCCTCTATTTTTCCACCTCCATCACGGGGCCTTCCATTTTTCCCGATCTGCACAGCGAGCTGTCTAGATCATGGAAAAAGCCTTACTCCTCTTGTCTTTTAGCCCCCACATTCATGTATATTCAGATATTTGGGGGTTAAGAGGGTATGGCTATGGGGCAATACCCCGGGTAGAACAGACGCTTGCGAGCTATCTGTCTCCCGGTTCAGTATCGTACCTGAAGGCGTCGGCTTCTCTCACTAAACCATTAAAGAAAACTATTTTTTAATCTAGTGGGAAAAGCATATATGGCAGTGGGTCTAGCATGGGCCTGCTTGCACACCATAGCAGTGCTACAAGCATATCAGGCTGACCTGCTGCGGTATTTGGACAGAAGTGAGGGAGTTTGGCCCGATGGGGTTTGAGAACTCCGTCGGGCCACAGATTTATCTCTCAGGGATGGCAGCCCTTGTGGTCACTGAGAGACACCTCTGGCTCAATTTGATGGGAATCATAGAGAAAGATACAAGATAATCTCTCCCTCGCTATGTCCAACCCCCTGGGGCTGCTGGGCGTGAGCAGCTCCAGCCGTCTAGTTTCTCATACACAACACAGCAGCCAAAGCCTTCAAAGCAGAAGCCGGATCCGAGGACCGTTCTTCACGCTGAGAAGGCTGCGGCTCAAAAGAAAAGGTCTGGCGCCACCGGCGTCAGACCGGTGAGGGCAGCCCCAACCGGGGTGGAATGGTGTACACCTCATTATACGGTGCCCTTTCCATCTCGGTGCCCTCAGGGGATCCTTCTGCCAACCCCGCCACCCTTGGTGCTTCGGGGCGCAGCGGTCTCCAGCGAGCTTCTGGCGCAGCGTCAACTCGACATTGCGTCGGAATGCGCCCTCTGAGGGGGGTTCGAAAACAGTCAGTTCGGGTGGTTCCTGCCAGTATGCTTCAGGTCCCCGAACTGGCTGTCTTTATTACACCAGAGGCCAGCCTCGAGGGGCTGGTTCCCTTGGTAGATTTTCTGGCAGCGCGGAAGCTACTGCCAAATATATCTCTATGGGTCCTGCAGTTAGTAGTAAGAGGCAGATTTGGTTCTCGTCCTCCAGGCTACAACGGGGTGTTGCTCACGTTAGTGCATTCCGAGCAGGCTCTGGTAATGGAGCAAGAGGTAAAGGCCCTGTTAGCAAAGAAAGGTATAGAGCAGGTGTACTCACCCGACATTGCGTCGGGTCTTTACAGTCGTTATCTCATTGTTCCAAAAAAGGATGGAGAGCTGCGTCACATACTAGATCTTCGTCTGTTGGAGTGTTTGGTGCTGGAACTCAAGTCCAAAATGCTGACACTCAAACAGATCGTGACTCAAATCAGATCCGAGGACTGGTTTGTCACGATAGATCTAAAAGACGCATACTTCCATTTCTCCATCCTCCCTCAGCACAGGAGGTTCCTGAGGGTTTCTTTGGGGCAAAGAACACCAGTATCAGGCACTTCCTTTCGGTCTAGCTCTATCACCCCGCACATTCACGAAGCGTGTGGACGCAGCTCTGGCCCCGCCAGGCTGCAGTGCATATGCATTCTGAATTGCATAGATGACTGGCTGATTCTAGCGGAATCAGAACAGTTAGCGGTTCGGCACCGAGGTGTCGTTCTCGCTCCTATGCAGATGTTGGGGTTGAGGCTCAATGCCAAGAAGAGTGTGCTTTCTCCAGTACAGAGAACCACTTTCCTTGGTGTGGTATGGGATTCAGTGACGATGCGGGCCACTCTGTCGCCCGTTCGTGTAGCTGCTATCCTAACAGCCACAAAAGAGCTGAGGCTAGGCCAGTCACGCACTGTAAAACAGTTAGAGAGACTGTTGGGTCTTGTGACAGCAGCGTCCAACGGGATAACTTTTGGCCTGCTGTACATGAGACCTTTACAGTGGTGGCTCAGGACCAGAGGGTTCTCCCCGAGGGGAAACCCACTTCGTATGATCAAGATCACGCGGCGGTGTCTCCGCACCTTGGTTATATGGAGGAAACACTGGTTCTTAACCCAGGGTCCGGTGTTGGGAGCTCTTTGCCATCGAGTTGTGATCTCGACAGATGCTTCCCTCACCGGCTGGGGAGCGGTATTGGAAGGCCGCTCAGCTCAGGGCTTGTGGAGGAGTCATCATCTCTCTTGGCACATGAATTGCCTAGAGATGATGGTCGTCTTCAATGCGTTGAGACATCTCCTCCCAGACCTGAGGGGCCATCATGTGTTGTTCTGGAACAGTGACTGTTAGGCCTCAGGGCAGCAGCGTCCAATGTGATACCCTTTGACCTGCTGTACGTGAGACCTTTACAGAGGTGGCTCAGGACCAGAGGGTTCTCCCTGAGGGGAAACCCACTCCTTACGATCAAGATCACGCGGCAGTATCCCCGCGCCTTGGTTATATGGAGGAAACTCTGGTTCTTGACCCACAGACAACACGTTGGTGGCCTCTTATTTTGGTCCCTCAGGAAATTACGCTGTCTGAGGGCAGTGTATATTCCAGGGGGGGCCAGAATATTGGAGCAGACACCCTGTCGAGGCAGGGGCTGAGGCCAGGGGACTCCACCCCGAGGCGGTGGAGCAAATATGGGAGTTTTACGGCCAGGCAGAAGTGGATTTGTTCTCGTCTCAGCATACGACGCACTGTCCACTCTGGTTATCCCTCACTCAACCAGTCCCCTCGGGGCTGGATGCTATGGTGCAGACGTGGCCGAGGCTACGTCTGTACGCATTTCCCTCCGTTGCTCTGCTCCCAGGAGTTCTGGAGTGAATCCGCCAGGATGGAATAAGCCTATTTAGTAGCACCACCCTGGCTGAGCTGAATTTGGTTTGCGGACCTAATTTTTCTCCTCGACGGACCTCCCTTGGAGGTCCCGATCAGGGGAGACCTTCTGTCTCAGGCAGGGGATGCAATATTGCACCCCCGGCAGGGGATTTGGGAACTGTGGGTTTGGCCTCTGAGGGGGCCCAACTCATAGAGAGTGGTCTCTCAACCGAGGTTGTTTAGACCATTCTAAGCTCCAGAGCTCCCGCTACGAGGAAACTATATTCACTATTTCGAGAGTTTTTCACTTCTTGGTGTTACCAGCGTCAGTGGGATCCGGTTAACTGTTCAGTAAACACAGTATTCGAGTTTCTGCAAGAACGCTTTGTATCAGGTCTATGTCCTTCCACGCTTAAGGTATAATATGTGTGGCGGCCATTGCGGCTTTCCACGCCCTGGTGGGTAGTACATTTTTGGGTCGAGACCCCCTGATCACTCGTTTCCTTCGTGGCACTTTGAGGCTGAGGCATGCAACTTGCACTAAGGTGCTGGCTTGGGACCTTGCAATAGTTCTAGAAGGCCTATCTGGGGCTCCCTTCGAGCCCTTAGATTTGGTCTCAGAGAAGTTCCTTTCTTTTAAGACTATTTTCTGCTAGCTATTTCGTCCCTATAAGAGTCAGACCTTCAGGCCCTTTCGGTCCCCACCTGCCTTGAGTGCACCGGGATGGCCAAGGCAATCTTACCCGAAACATGGATATGTTCCAAAGGTGCCTACCATTATTCCGAGGCCTATTGTGCTGCAGGTTTCTGTCCTCCCCCATTTTTCGGACCAGGAAAAGCTGAACCTCTTGTGCCAGTGCGAGCACTGGACACTTATGTTCATCGGACTTCTCTGTCGAGAAAATCCAACCTATTGAGCATATAGATAGTCGAGACTATTCTTCTTGCTTGTGAGTCTTCTGGCCAACCATTTGGTGGTCAGGGCTCATTCCACTAGGAGTATGGCTTCTAAGCGTATTATCTGGAGTTCTCTCCAAGACGTTTGTGATGCGGCGGGCTGGTCCTCACCGCTCACATTCATGAGGTTTTACAGCTTGGACCTGGATGCTGCCCCAGGTTCTCAGGTGCTTAGTGCTTAGTTACAACAGACTGACACTCAGGTACTTGGAATTCTGGCGCTTTGGGTATTCTCGTTCCCATGGCGTCGATGGACGCATCGTTGAGTTCCCTTCGTAAGGGAACGTCTCAGGTTACTATTGTAACCATAGTTCCCTGAGAACAGGGAACGAGACGATGCGTCACCCTGCCATACTTCCTGCATCCCTGTGATCGGCTTGCTTCGGCAATTTTCGAAGCTAATGCCGGTTTGCACCGGATGTGCTTTTATCATATCCTGGTCATGACGTCACCCGCCCGTGACGCTCATTCTTTCCATTGGACTAGTTGACATAGATGCTTCAGACGCAGTCACGCTGGGGGCGTTCCCACATCGTCTCGTTCCCTGTTCTCAGGGAACTATGGTTACAATAGTAACCTGAGACGTTATTTTACTTTATAAAGTTTTAAATATGGATATTTTGGATATCGGTTCGCTTCAGATAGCCTTTATTAACCCCCTGGAGCCGCGTGGATCACTTTTATGATGGACAGAAACAGCCATTCACTGCCATTATAAAGCTTGGAAGAGCCAGGACATTTTTTTTTTTAAATATAACTCTGATTGTATTCATCTGACAGAAGAATGTAATATATACCTAGGATGACTTGAGGTTGAGTAAATCATGGGCTAATTTTCATTTTTGGGTGACCTATCCCTTTAAAGGGACAGCAGCCTAATAGACCTGCCACTGTGTTTTTACAAAAACAAAGTAATCACTCACTGCTGTTGGCTGAATAACGTTTCTAACTTTATAAAGATTAATCTATATTTAATTTATACAGTGGTAAATATGCAGTTTTACTTCCCATTTGTTTACTTTATTCAAATGATGTACCTGAAAACTAGCTAAGTTACACCTGCCTGAAAACCACCCAAAGCAGTTTCTTTCCCATTTGTAGCCTTTTTTGTTTTATTGTATTTATTTGTGCTATTTGTAATTTGATTATTTGTTCTTATTTTATTACTGACAGCTTACTTGTCTTTAATTATGTTTTAAATGTACATTAATTTGGCTAGTATTTTTTTATGTAATATGAAAATGTGAATAGAGAATTGTGATATTTTACTGATAACGAAACATTTGAACCACTGACCCAATCCTCAGCACTGAACCCTGCTGGATCAGCTCTAAATATGTGCTGTGCAAGCAAATGGTAGATAAAATATGATAGAGCAATAGAATGAACAGTAAAAGTAACAGACGGTCATTCAATACATTTTTAACGTGCTTAAGCATGGAAATAATTGAAGGAAATATACATGCTTAACAAATTAAGCAAACTTTTATGATTCATATTCTTTTGGTTTCTATATCCAATATTTTTTATAATTACAGATGCAGTGAAAATACAGGTATCGGTATAGACAAGTACCAAAAATGAAAGTATCAGTATCTGACCCACTCCGCTATTTTGCACATTCATAGAAGTAATAATTATGAGAAATGTTCTTATTATTGTGAGAACATTATTATGATAGAGTGTATCTTTATTGTGAGGAAGTTTCTTTATTGTGACATAGTATTTCATTATATTGAGAAACTTTCTCATAATAACGACTTAGTAAGTCATAATTATGATAGGGCTTCCATAGATTTTAGAGATAGGTTTTGATTAGTGTTAGGGAAAGGGTTAGGACTACATTTTCAGACAGGAATGTTGTTCCAGGATCAACAAAATATTTTGAGCCAGGAACATTGGACAACTTGGCCAAATCCCGGTGACCGTTAAAATACTGGCATTCATGTTTCGGTTTTATAGCGGCAAGTTCAAAATGTTGTGGTTACTACTATGCCAGTCATTGCTCAAGTAACTCAAAAGGATACTTTAGCTGATTCACTCCTGCATTTAAATGCAGTTGTCAAAAATTGCTTGTGTTTTTCTATTTTTTCTTATTTAATTTTTTGTGTGTGCATGTGTCTGTGTGGGGTTGGATTGTGCACACATTTTTGATGGCTGACCCAATTGAATTCTGTATTAATGCACTTGTGCACTATTAAGTTGCTTGGTGACTAAACAGTCTACAGACAGTTCAGTGAACTATAATATTTGTACATTTATTTTGATTATCACATAGTTAAAGTCATTTAACAAAATCAATACAACTCATGGCTGTGTTACATTGATTTGATTACAGTTAGGGGGGCTTTTAGAGGCTTACTAAAATTCATAATGTAGCAGGATACACAAAATATTACATTATAATCAAGCAATATTTGCTTTTTCCTCTCTTTTTTTCTTCTGCAGTCTACTGCTGTGCACCTATCTCTCTGCGCTCTGGACGCCGGTGAACTGATGTTCATCCCTTCTTCACCTTTTCTCTTTCACCTTTCGCCTTCCTCTGCCTGATGGGTTTCTGTTCATTTGCGTCTATCTTCTTCCCCCCTATTTGCAACACTTGTTGCTTGCCCGCTGTGCTTAGTTCCCTAAAGCTTACAGAAAGCCAAAATGTGAGACTCAAGCACTTTTTTATTTGTCTGTAAATATACGCATTTTTGTATTGCAACTGATTAGCTTGAGAAGTCAGATGAGGGAATGGAAGCATACAGAGTTACAGTCCTGGAGTGCTGTTCTTTATTTGAGTTTGTTTAACATCTTAAAATGATATTTTAAGATGGTTTGAGGGATTAAGAATGTGAAGTCGATGACATTTTCAAACCTCATGCACACAGGTGATATACAAGAAACAAGTCTTGTTTTACATTGTTGCATGCTGGTTTGCTCTAGAAGGAAAAGGTATGTTCTGTTTTGTTTAAACCAACATTACTAGCTCCTTTTTACCACCATGTTTATCATTAGGTTTATGGGTAGATTAACCACAGATTTATGAAGGGCAACAAGAAAAAAATCAATAATAAGAATGTCTTTGTTTACACTTGCTCAGCTTTAAATTAGCATGACTGCCAAGTGCTTTTTTGATTGATTGATTATTTGATTTCCCCCCCAAATATAACTGACAAAACTTTTTCAGATTTTGTGCACTTCATGTTTGTCTTTAAGTGTCTGTGTGACATATTCTTATTAAATGATTTGAGATGTGTCTGCACTTCAAAGCTTTTATAATTTAGATAACAATTACCATCTCTTGTGATGTTAGCTGTGAGGTGATTGCACTTAGAGGTTGTCATGGCATTACATGACATGTGTCATTCATTATCTGTGAGGATTTTTAGGGAGGGGCCTTCGTTTAACAATTACAACATGGTTCACTGAATTAATACCAGTACAGTAAATATAATATGGCTGGATAAGTCTCCAGGAGATATGAGAATTGACATACAGGTCAATGGCATTGCACTTTTTGGTTGAATTGTTTTTTTACGGTATGTGCACTTTCAATGTACTGTAATGGCTGGGTAGTGGAAAGGATCGAAGACTCAAGTGCAGGAAGATGATTTAATAAAGTAAATATAAATACAAAAACTAACAAACAAAAACAGACAAGGAATAAATCAGGTCCAGCAGGAAACACGAGGAACATGATAACAATGAACCAGCACAGGACTACAAACACAGGGAGACTAAATAGGGGAGCAAACAAGGAAGGTAACGAGGAATAACAGGTGAGACAAATTAACCAATAATCAGATAACAAGGAAGGAGGAGTCAAGACAGAGACAGGAACACAGAACACCACATGTGCCACATATGACAGGACAGACTTATGACATTACCCCCTCCTTAAGGAGCGGCTACCAGACGCTCCAAGACGTAACATACAAAACAAGAGTCCAGGTGGGAGGTGGCACGGTGGAGGATCAGGGGGAGGGATGGGAGGCCAGGTCCATGGAAGGGAACAGAGACAGGGGGTGATGGTTAAACCGGCGGCCAGGGGGAAGCAGACGACCCCTCGGGCGGCCAGGGCGGAGACGACCCCTCGGGCGGCCAGGGCGGAGACGACCCCTCGGGCGGCCAGGGAGATAAAGACCCTTCGGGCGGCCATGGCGGAGGCTCCGGAACAGCAACAGTCAGAGGCTCCGGAACAGCAACAGACACCGGCTCAGGAACAGCAACAGACACCGGCTCAGGAACAGCAACAGACACCGGCTCAGCAACAGCAGACACCGGCTCAGGAACAGCAGACACCGGCACCGGCTCAGGAACAGCAGACACCGGCTCCGGCTTAGGAACAGCAGACACCGGCTCCGGCTCAGGAACAGCAGACACCGGCTCCGGCTCAGGAACAGCAGACACCGGCTCCGGCTCAGGAACAGCAGACACTAGCTCCGGCTCAGGAACAACAGACACCGGCTCAGGAACAGCAGACACCAGCTCAGGAACAGCAGACACCGGCTCAGGAACAGCAGACACCGGCTCCGGCTTAGGAACAGCAGACACCGGCTCCGGCTCAGGAACAGCAGACACCGGCTCCGGCTCAGGATAAGCAGACACCGGCTCCGGCTCAGGAACAGCAGAAACTAGCTCCGGCTCAGGAACAACAGACACCGGCTCAGGAACAGCAGACACCAGCTCAGGAACAGCAGACACCAGCTCAGGAACAGCAGACACCAGCTCAGGAACAGCAGACACCAGCTCAGGAACAGCAGACGCCAGCTCAGGAACAGCAGACGCCGGCTCAGGAACAGCAGACGCTGGCTCAGGAACAGCAGACGCTGGCTCAGGAACAGCAGACGTGATGAGTCGCGGGGGTGGCGCCTGTAGGGCGAGCAACTTGAGTGGGGCCGGTAGAGCAGGGCGTCTGGGCGGCGCAGGCAGGGCAAGGCGCCTGGACGGCGCAGGCAGAGCAAGGCACCTAGGCGGCGCGTCAGGGATGGTAGTCACCTCTGGGATGGTCTCTGGGTTAAGAGCCACCAGACAAGTCGTTGAGGTGACCTTTCTCCTCCGTCTCCGGACCACCGGACTCGGGACCACCGGACTTGGGACCACCGGAACTGGGACCACCAGACTCGGGAGCCCCGGACTCGGGACCACCGGAACAGGTACGGAGGGTTTCTTCCTTCTCCGCAGACAAATGTGAGACGGTGTGGGATGAACTGCCTCCGAAGGTGCTGCCTGTTGCCACAACAGTGTGGGTTTGTCCCTTGTGGGTCTAAAACGTTAATAAAAGCCCAAAAGTCAAAAGCTCTCAGCACTTCCATCTCCGACACATCAAATGGCTTATCCAGGGCATAATTAAAGAGGTCCTTAAGAGCCGTCTTTCCCAAACCTAAACCCTCACTGGCGGAGAAATATTTCCGGGCAAAGTCTCTCACATTCCTCCCATCCTGGTGCAAGGAAACCAATTCAGAGACCTTCATGATCCGGTCATAGTGCGGGCAGTAAATCGGCACGACTGGTGGTTGACTGGTGGACTTCCGCTGAGTCCTCATCATGGCTGGTTCGTTCTGTCACGGCTGAGTAGTGGAAAGGATCGAGGACTCAAGTGCAGGAAGAGGATTTAATAAAGTAAATATAAATACAAAAACTGACAAACAAAAACAGACAAAGAATAAATCAGGTCCAGCAGGAAACACGAGGAACATGATGACAACGAACCAGCACAACAACGAACCAGCACAGTACTACAAACACAGGGAGACTAAATAGGGGAGCAAACAAGGAAGGCAACGAGGAAAAACAGGTGAGACAAATTAACCAATAATCAGATAACAAGAAAGGAGGAGTCAAGACAGAGACAGGAACACAGAACACCACATGTGCTACATATAACAAGACAGACTTGTGACATGTACTCACAATGTACTTACCAACAAAAGGATTGAGTGGAATAAGGTTATAAGGTATAATAAGTTATAAGGTAACTATATGGGTTATGTTAACCCCTTTACATGCAAAGTTTACAGACTGCCCCAGATTTTTGTTGTTCAACATTCACGGCAATTTAAAACATCACACTCTTTACTTGTTCGAGACAAACTGAGTAACATTAGAAAGATGAAAGACTCCAGCTTCTATATTTGACCACTGTTTATGATAAAACTGGGTTGCAGTGACATTCATTTTTTAATTTATGTCAGGAGTGCAAAATAATCAATCTGTATTTTTTTTTATAATCTGAATAGAATATCATCACACACGCCTGCTCCGGTTTATTTGTGTTCACATACATGCACTAGGCAGCATCCGTTAAGGCTCTTAGAGCAAAGTTGTGCATATTTGGAAAAATAATTGATTATGACATGTTTGCAACATATTTCGTCATACAGAATATAATTTAACTATTTATTTCATTAATAATTTTATGCGATCTGAACAGCTAAAACGGCATACACAGTGTGCTGTCTGTCTGTACTTTTCCGGGTTTTGCGTCAGTTATGACTTCAGCTGCGTGCATTCGGTCTACACTGCTGTCAATTACCTTTTATAATCCTGCCTCGCTGGATGACACTGCACTGTACACTTCCTCCTCCGCAGCTCTGTGAAGAACAAACCCAAAGAAGCATTTCTACATGTAAATGTTTTTTTTAAGCAAATGTGGTCTTTTACCTTTATTTTCTTGTCAGAGTGCACTAGAATGCTTTGTTCACATGTTAAAATGACAATCTTATTTTTTCTCCTCATGTGACTTTGCAGGTCTGAATATATACTTTTTTAATTTTGCTGAATTAATATTAATTTAGATATTTTGCGTAAATTAACAAGGTTAACAAGTATCCTTCATAATGAAGAAAAAGCCTTATTAAAAGAATATAGTTCTTGAAAATGAAATAGTTTGCAGTACTATTTTATTATTATTTCTTAGGGAAAAATGCAGTAAAGAGGTTTTGTTAAAATATTATTAACATCTGAAAACCTTTGTCACTTCACACAACTTTGAATTTGCAACCAACATGCAGAACAAAGCATAAAACAGGAAATGATATACAATTTGCATTTTAGCATTTCCGATTCCATCGTCACAAAGTCAGTGGGTTTTTTGAATGGGAATATGGTTAAAAGCCTGAAATAAGGTCGGTGGTGATCACAAGCTCAAGATATTTTCAAGTTTTATTGTACGACATAAAATGTTCGCTGAGAAGGGGAACGAGACACTGCGTCTGACAAGACGCTATGGAGAAACTCTCAGCGTGACCGTGGTCTGAAGCACGAGTCTAAACGCAACAGTTGTATTGGCCGACGACAGCCTATGACATCCCTACCAGTGCGATTGTGAGCATAAAAGGTAGCCTGAAGAACATGTCAATCACTTGTTGCTCTGAAGGAACTGTGGCAGGCACAGCGAAAGCATGGAAGCGAGATGCATTGTCTCGTTCCCCTTCTCGGGGAACCTAGGTTACATTTGTAACCCGAGACGTTCCCTTTAGAACATCTGATAAGTCGCTATGGGGAACAAATACCCACACTGCCATCCTGAGCAGAATGCACTAAAAAGCTGACTCTTCTGATCTCACTATCAGAGACAGATTCCCCAAAGGAATGGAGCTGCCAGTGGCACTATTCCGTACGGCCACTGCCCAAGCGACATACCTTAGATAAGGAAAGTCTAGCAGAAGGGCTCGGCCCAAGAGCAGAGCTCAAATGCTTGGAATCCTTACCTACTGATACACTGCTTTAAGGCAGTGTTACTCATTGCGCATGCGGCTCGCCAAGCTTTCATTTGTGGCTCGCATGGCGGTAAATAATACAGTGATATGATCAAGCAGTCACTACAGATATTTCATAAAAACATTTATAAAGAAGTAGGACTATAAAATAACCCATTAAAAACTCAAAGTGTCAGCTCAATTTTCAAATAATTTTGATCGGATTGAAAGGGGTGGTTTATCGAGAGAACATGTTCACTTGATCGATTGAAAACCGAAACTGAAGGGACGCCGTCCGTCGCGTTGAACGCGCTGTTCTTCTGATGAATAAAGTGTCGTATAAACGAGTGTCACGTCGTTCTATAATTCTACTTTCACTCAGTATCTGTGAAGTGAAGCAGGACAATGGCTCACCAGTCCTTGTTTCAGATTCTCATCCACAGACGACTGATTTTGGGCATTTTTACTGCATGATCAATACAAACAGCACAGCATAACGGTTCATCATAGTCTCCAAATTATGACCAGAATTTGATATTAAGTCTGCTGTTCAAAACAAATAAAGAACCAATGTAGGAAAATGGTTATTACCCGACAACAGCGGGAAACTTTGTATATTTGTGTGGTGTGCGAATGTCAAAAACCTATTCCCAATTTGAATCTTTTGACTTATAAACGTGCACATCACCCCGATCATGCATCATATCACGATGTTAAGCATTCATGTAAACTACAATACATTCAGATTAATCAATCACAATGAATTCAGAACCGATTGAAAAAAAAAGTTGTGCATGTAAACATATCTTGTCTAACAAGTTGCCATGGCGGTATTTCCAGCTCTTAACGCCGCATGTGCTCTTGGATGATTAGATACATGAGGGGCTAATGTAGAAAAAAATAACTTAATGTCATTCTGGGATGAATCTATTCTGGAAATCCTGCTTTTTTTGTCATTAAGGGAAATCATCTTGTCTCAGTTACAAATTCGACTGATAAATCATTAAAAAAAAAATGTTATTGCATTGCATATTGAATGTTCAGGGGTGACATATTAATAAACAGACATGGTATTTATGACTGGATGTAACTTTTTATACTTTCCTGTAAAAATGGCTCTCCTACTGACTTTGTCCTATCAGTGCGGCTCTCATGAAAAAAATAGTGAAGACCACTGCTTTAAGGGAATATGGCCAGGCTCATAAAGAGACCTGGCCTGGCAATTCAGGGGTCTTAAAGAATCGACCCCTAGAATCATCAGGGAGGCTTACAAGGAGGCTCACTCAGAGCCAATCCACATGACATTTAAGAGACCAAGACAATATTACAATATAGGTTTCTCAAGGAGACTCGTCAAATAGTTTTTTCTTGAATCAATTCGTCAAGGAGGCTTGTAAAGCTAACAGCTTGACACAGAGCCTAAAATAACTCTAGGGAGCGGAGTACTCAGCATGACGACACTTGAATATGAGAGGAGTACTAGTAATGCTCAATCAAAATAACTTAATCAAGGAGGCCCTCAGAAAGCCACTCACTTGATTTTACAAAGAACAGAGCCCTTCGGGAGCAAAGTATTATCAGTATAATGACCCTCATATGAGGGGAGTACTAACAATGCAAATTTTTACTTTCAGAAAGCCATTCGCATGATAATAGAACTCTTAGAGAGCATGGATGACCCTCTGAGGGAAAAACTACTGACGCTCAACCAAATGGGATTGTCAAGGAGGCTTAGGTACTTAATAAGGAGGGTAGTTTTTTCGTGGTTTGTCAGGGAGGCCCACAGAAGGCCTTCCAACCTAACAAAAACCATGACATCAATACCATCACATTAAGGAGGCTCATCAAGAGCCTTACAACTTACTGCTAAATAACTCAGATGACAAATGTTGCCATAAGGTAGCAGAAAAAACCTTTACTCTGGATAAGAAATCATATGCCCACTTTAAAGACCTGAGCCGAACCATCAGAAGGCAGATATTATGTTATCCAATAACATCTTTGGTCCAGCCCTGAAGCATAAAAATGCAAGTGCATACAGTGCCCAGCCCAACCTACTATGTTAAAAGCACAGTCAATCGACTGGTGATAGTGGGGGATAGTGATGATAGATCCCCCTTAAAAGGAAGGACAGTAGGAATTATTTACCTACATCAACTCTAGAGCGCTGTGAGTGTCTAGATTTAATCATTTTCCTGAGACTGTGTTTCTTCTTCCTCACCTATCTCCTCCTCTACGAAGGGAACCTTCCTGCCAACCCTTCCACCTCTGAAGTTTAGAAGACTTTATCTGGACGAGGTCCAGTCATGAGGGACCTTCAATCGCAGGCAAGGGAGGCTATATACCGTCCTCAGTCAAAGCGATGGAAAATGTGGGTGAGCTGGCCCCTGAGGGGGATCAGCTCCAGAATATGGTTGGACAATCAATCTTCAATCTTCATCTCTAGAGCTCCCTCCACAAGTAAACTATATACCTTAATGTATCATCACTTTTTGGTGCAGAGAATGTCGGTTGGACCCAGTTAACTGCCCACTGGTTTCAGTGCTGGAGATCCTTCAGGACCGCTTTCTGCGGGTCCTTCCCCGTCCACACTTAACTGTTGAGCAAGGGATCTTGGGGAGACACCATCTAGATTTGTTTACTTCGTGGCACCGTTCATCATCCTTGTGTGTCGGCGGACCAGGAGAAGCTACATTTACTTGCCCTGTTTTGGGCTCTTGAGATCAATGTCTGTAGGATTGCTAAATGGTGAAAGCTATCTCCATGGCTTTCGTGGTGCGTGGTATGCCTTCACCTCTGCTAGTGAGAGCTTATTCCACCAGAAGTATGGCGACTTCAAAAGCCTTGTTGCCGGGAGTCTCCCGTCAAGACATTTGAGAAGTAGCAGGTTGGTCAGCCCTGCACACAATTATAAGGTTTTTCAGCCTGAACCTGCGGGTCTCTGGTGCTTTCGTCCTGAGTTGTGCCTATACAGTTTCATAGCAGGACAGGCATTTGTCAGCATGGTGAAGTGGGTATTTCGTTCCCCAAAATGTCAGCTGGGACGCAGTGCGAGTTCCCTCGAAAGGGAATGTCTCAGGTTGCACATGTAACCATGATTCCCTGATAGGGGAACGGGACGCTGCGTCCCCTTGCCATTCTTTCTGCATGGCTGGGAGCGGTTTGCTTCAGTCTATGAAAAACGGATGCTGTTGTGTTGATTGCTTCCCCTTATAGCTAATACTGATACATGTGTTGTCTTTCTCGACTGTTTACGTTCACTTAAGACCAGTGGTGGACAGTAGCGAAGTAAAGTTACTGTACTTAAGTAGCTTTTTTGCGTATCTCTACTTTACTGAAGTATTTAAATTTGGGGAGACTTTTACTTTAACTCCACTACATTTCAAAGTCAAATATCTTACTTTTTACTCTACTAAATTTTCAAAATCAGTCGTTCCTTTTTATTTATGATTGGATAAAAACGTAACTGGTCAAACGAGCCACCAATCACAGTACAGCGTGCGCGCTTTGTTTTGAACTTGAATTGGCGGTATCTACTAAGTGCGAACCAGAGCCGTTATGAGAGTTACGAGCATAGACGGTTGCGACACAGTAGCTGTGTCCGAAAGTAGCTCACTCGTTCACTCATTCACTAATACCTATATAGCGTATGACATTTGAGTGCACAATATCTGCAAGGAGTGAACAAAATTCGGACGCTGACGTTTACACTGTGCGTCGGACAGCTGGAGCTGTCGCAGAAAATGCTTCGTCACACGTAGTGATAAAACTCCTTTTATCTTACGTTACATACTTTATAAAATAATACAAAAAACAAAAAAACAAATCGCGTTGCCAATGATTTTAAGCAGGGCAGAGAGCAGCATGTATGTGTGTGTGTGTGTGTGTGTGTGTGTGTGTGTGTGTGTGTGTGTGTGTGTGTGTGTATATATATATATATATATATATATTTAATGACATTTGTGTAGGTTTATGTGAATGTATCATAACTTTAGGATGTTAATAATTATGACAATAGACGCTCGAGAAAAATATATACAGTAAATACTGTAAATGTATTATACCTTATGGGAACAGTCCCCTTCTCTCCAAAATTAAACACACATAAAATGTATTCAATTCAAATATATATATGACTAATTAATGTCATTTTGTTAATGGATTGGTGTGCAAAGAGTGACATTAGTCTTCACGTAGACTGAGTTAAGCAAGAGTCTTGTGACAAAAAAATAATAGTACTTGGATACTTAAGTACATTTTAAGGCAAATACTTTTGTACTTTTACTCAAGTGAATGTTTAAAGGCAGCACTTCTACTTTTACTTGAGTAATATTTTACCTTGAATATCTTTACTTTAACTAAAGTACATGGTATGTGTACTTCGTCCACCACTGCTTAAGACATAACCTGCTTTGTTTGCTAGGATGTTGTGGATACAGCATGTTGACATTCATTTTTGTGTGAATTTGTCCATTCAAGCGCAAGACTTGCAGCGTGCGCGCCAGTACTCTTTCGCGTCTTGCTCTCGAATGTTTAAATTGGCAAGGCTTAAAATAGTTTAGTTAAAACACAGATATGAAACATGTACTGTTCAAGTCTCACCTGCGCTCCCACGCTATCAACACTCATGACGGCGTAAAATACTGGTCATATAGAGCATACGGCACTCGCATTGAACAAAGTTTAGGGGAAGCCGGAATGCATATCCATCTACAGAAACATTCCTTAGCCTAACTCTGTCTGTCTGTTTTATATATTTTCAACAAACCATATTATAGATGCGTATGCATCATCAGATATGAGAATGGTACGGTTTAATTTTTTACCGAGAACCGTTACACCCCTAGTAAGAACTTAATGCTCATTCTGAATATTGTAGATTTGTAAGGATTTTCTTAAACTCTTTAGTCAGTGTGAGTCCTCACTGCAGGACATTACATAAATACAATTTATTATAAGACATTGCTTTGTGCTTTTAATATCTTAAGAACTATGAAATTTAATTAAATGTTTCTTATGGCTCCTGTTGCAAGTATGCATCTAATGCCAGATTGCTCTGGAAATAAACCAAAGATTGAATACAGAGGAACACCACTATGATTTGTCACCTGGTAACATCTGTGTCGTTTGCCTCAACGTAAGGTATGCGTATTTTTGTTTTGTTTTTTGCACGTTGGATCTTTGCATGGTTGTGTTTGTAATCAAGATTTCAACAATATCAGACTTAGTAATGTGGCTCTGATTTAAAAAAAAAAAGTGTAATTTTGTGGATGTGACAGTGTTTACCCATGACATAAGATGCCATGTGCCACTAATCGATTGTGTGTGTGTGTGTGTGTGTGTGTGTGTGTGTGTGTGTGTGTGTGTGTGTGTGCGTGTGCGTGCGTGCGCACGTAAACTCTCTCTGTGGTTGCAGCTGGCATATATATGAGCTCTGCTGGGAAAGGGTTGGGAAAGAGCTTGTGAGTCACAATGAATCCAGGAACAGGCCTCTCTTCAATTTAACTACCAAACCTGAACACATACACACACTTTCACAACACACCAAGTTCATCCTGAGGTTCCTCAGTTAAAACCTCCCTCATCTCTTCTGTCTCTTTTTAATATCTTGTAAAAAGCATCGACATTTATTGTAATAACAGGTGATTATGTGAGAGATTTCGGGGTTTAGAGAATGAGAGAGAAATCAATGCGTTAAAGTCATCAAGGAACAGCAGAAAGAGAGGATAGTGTTGGAACACACGTATTTGCATAAGCTGTTTCGCGAGAACAAGTGAGTTATGTTTGGTTTGTTATGTTTGGTGTTAATCCATGACCCACATTCCATTTGATTTTATTCACCATCTCATTTTTTATATACAAGAGACTCATTCAAAGTCTCTTTTTTAGTCCCTTTTATAGTCTAAGTAATGAAACAGTGCACTGCTTTATCTGTTCCCATAAAATTTTAATAAACAAGGTCTTTTACATTCTCAAAGCAAATCCTTACACCTGATAAAAGACAAGTGCCATTAGCAAACTAACCAATTATTCAATAAGCAAAAAGAAGACATCAAACAATCATTGTAATGAAAGACATCCAAAAATAAACAAATGCAATTCAAACAACAACCCAACATTTTAATGTCTACCAGTCCATTCACATAACTAATAGCACACATCTAAACAAGCTTCAACAAATGATCCAGGACAAGCACTGTTGTGACCACCATGTTGCCCAACTGACAAGAGCTGCCATTTCTGTTGCATATGAAAGACATCAAACTCCAAAGTAGTTTAAACGGAGATGATAAGGGTGTCATTTTCAAAAACTTGCACTTTGAAACCCGTTTTCAAAAGTTTGCATTTTCACACCACCAAAACACAACACCGTTTCTACACAGTGCTGGGATATCCAGTGAGAAAGCGTTTGGATGTAGCACAGATTTCTCTGTTGTAAACCATAGATATCAGATCAAACAGTGCTGACGTGGAAACCAGGAGAAACATTGTGCCATAAACAAACAAGTCATAAAAGGCTTTTCAGTCCACAAATAACCAACATTCACCATGGATTTAATGTAGTAATGTTAACTGTAACCATGGGATTGTGGCTGAAATATTTGAATGTTTTTACATTATTTATTACAGGGTCTGTACAACCCTTTGAGAGTGAAATTCAAGCACTTTTTTTAGAGACTTCTAAATGCTTCCCACCGTTTCCAGCACTTCAAAGCTCTAAATATTCTCTCTTTAACAGAGAGCACATGCACGTTTGCACTAATTCTGTTCTTTTGGTTTTGGACTTGATGAAGCATGTTACATAATTAACCTAATCGTAAGTACTGACCCATTATGGCAGGGTTCCCTCAATCCAGCCCTGGAGGCCCTCTGCCCTGCAGAGTTTAGCTCAAACCTGATCAAATTTCTAGTGGCTGTGTCTGAAAGCTTAGGCAGCTGACTTGTTGTCAGCTTGTTGCCAACGAGGGTTGGCCTAAAAGGCAATTACTTCGCAGGTAGCGTTCGCGCACAACGGTACATTACAAAACTTATTTCTAACAGGCTTTGGAGGCAGGCTTTGAATGCTTCAGTCTAATGATCGAAGAAAACAAACTGAGCTTTGGTGACAACTAAGCAAATATTTAATTATTACAATACTAATTTTTTCTAGAAATGACTGTCTAGAAGTTGAAGTTGTTTGAAGTTGGTCAAAAACATACATTTACACAAACTAACTACCAACCGCAAATTTCAGATGCCATGGTCAGATGAAGGTATCTCAGTAGACAGGATGTTTCTCGATCATTGGTTTCAGACATGCCTTGTTGCCTTCCTGCCTCCATATGCTAACTGTGTTCCCTCTTGGCTCTCAACGAAGGCGGTCGCATTTTCTCTCCCTCTCCCTCCCCTCACCTCTCCTGCTTTGCTTCTCTCGTCACGTCTACTGTCTTGTACTTTGAGAGACTCTCGCTACACTGCTCTCCAAAACCAAGAAATTATGGATTTGATCAACTGGTCTCTCAACGCAATTGACACCATCTTCTCGACGAGAAGCTTGGGTTCGGGGGAACCTGACTGCCCTGCCGGGACGTTCGCAGTTGGCTACACGATGGACGCGTGGGAGAGGTGGCGGGTCGTGTGTCTGGCGGCTCTTTCCGTGGAGGACGTTGAAGATATCTACCTATTCGGCACCATGATAACAGGTCTTCTGCCGATTGGTCAAAAGCCCCGCAAGGCTGCCCGTGATGATTGAAGCGGTGGGCAGAGCTGTCAGCACTCAGACTGGGTCTATGAACCACAATATGGATAACATCATGGAGAAGCTCACAGCTTTGCAAAGGCAAATGGATCGTTTCAGAGACCAAAACGGACCAGGAGAATAGCCTGTATAAATTGGATGCGGCTACTCGCCCGAAGACCAAACAATCCCAATCTTATCTGTTTCGGCACCCCCCTACCAGCACTGGCCTTGGCCAAGGCCGCTGCTGGAACAACAACTCTCCCGGAAGAGCACTGCAGTGAGCCGCTCTTGCGTTCCTTCCCCGACTCCTCAGACACCTGCTGATTGTTGACTCTGCCTGGGACATGATCAAGGTTGTCTCCATGGCAACTTGCTGTGTATCGCTATGACAATCCTGCGGACTGAGGCTCCTAGATTATGGTGCTGGCTTAGCGACTCTCTCCAGGCCTACACACACATGAACTTACACATACACAGATATGCACCTAACCCACACCCCATCCCACGCCTTCGCCGCTTCGTACCCCCAGTCTGACAGGCGGGTCTGTGACCAGCGCCATAATGGCTGCAGGACCGGATGCTGCTTGCCTGGGCTGGACTACCTCCATCCCCCACTCCCCACCATGTTGCAATGTCTTGTTTGTAGAGTGTACTGTTTATGTGCTAATGTTGCTGAGGTGTTTTTTCCTGTTCCCAGACTGTTCTCCTTACAGGAGCATAGTCTGGGGGTCGCCTTTTTTTCTCCTCACCTCTCCTCATGTCATGCTGTATTTTTTTCTCAAGTTGGCGCTGATATAGCAGCCTCGGTAACATCTTATTACCAAAGCAAATTCCTTGTATGTGCACAACACTACTTGGCAATAAAATTGATTCTGATTCTGATTCTGATTCTGGAGGCAGCATTTTTCAGCTTTTGGGCACAGCCAATAACTCTGAAGGTCTTGATTAACTTGTTTAACTCTGCAGGGCAGTGGCCATTCAGGGCCAGATTCTGCATTATGGCATTAATGACAGTGACATTTTATCTCCCTTTTTAGCCTGGCAGCATTCAGCTCATGAGTCTTTGTCAGAGAGGGTGGCAGAGCAGGAAGCGGAAACAGTGTCCGTGGCGAGCAGTGAGAGTTTTGCAGACCAGGGCTATGCGGCATCAGAGGGCATGGCCGAGGAGTCCGGCCTAGTCTCTCCCTCTGAAAGGGTACAATCTATGTCACCTGTGGACATCATGTCTCTAAACAGTGGCTCAGCTCTGCCTGCAAAGTCCAAAGACTCTTCCAGTGACAGCGATGAGGGCTGTGCGACCTGGGGTTCCAGAAAAAGGTATGCACATGTACACGTTTACTTAAGCTTTAGATCACCACAACAAACAAAAGCCTCTGGCACAGGCCTGTTCACACCAACACGAATGTTAGGTAAAAAATAAATTGGTCTGATTTTGCAATGTCAATCTTTGACAGTAGGTGACGCTTATAGAAAAGCAAAAAAAACAACAACAAAAAAACACACACACACACTAACCCTCAAACCTTACATAGACTAATCTTCAATAACGTTCGAAAAGGTTGAAGTGAATTACAAGGGCAATCGCGAGCTTCATTGCGCTGGATGGTGTACAACTTTGCTTGATGTTACGCTTACAATTTGGTATTTCAGCATTTTCCCCCAAAAATCCTCTACAAAGGCATCGTTTATGCCATTTAGAATGTAGCAGGGGTATATTTAATACAAGAAACTCACTACCTGACAGACAGCTCTTTTAAAATAATCACGTACGCTTTCTGAAGATTGCTTGTGGCATACGGCTATGTGCGAATCCCGTGTATGCGGTTGAATGCACTTGCATCTCAACATGCTTTTATGACACAAAATTAATGTAAACAATCAGTTATGACTTAAGAGATTAAATTGACTGGACTGATATAAATTGTTTTGGAATCGTATTGTGACTCCAAGAATCGGAATCAGATCGGATTGTGAGGTGCCTAAAGATTCACACCCCTAGTAGATATGTCCCTACTCTACCTCCTGGTACTATAGTTTGGCTGGTCAACCATCTAAACCATCTTGGACTAGCCAACAAGTTGTTTGAACAATTGTTCCATGTTCCAGAAACCAGCTTCCACCTTATGCTGCGTTCACACCAAACGTGAATAGAGCGTTAAATTTGCGTCTAGTTGGACGCTTGAACATTTTGAATCCATTTGCGCGTCCAAAGCGAAATTGACTCGCATAAAAAGCAAAAAATGTACGCACGTCTGAGGCGAAATCTGCTTCTTGTGGGAGGGGCATGCTAGGCGGTTGTCTGTTTGCAAGATGGCTGATGTTGATCGAGCATTCATCGAGAGTCACCACTCTGTATTTGCTCTGGAGAGCAGAACAGCAGGGTAGGAGTCATCGTCGCCGTACTTGGGTCCACCAGACCCTCCTGAGGCATTCCCAGTTTGACGAGTTTCATTTGCTCCAGGAGCTGCGCCTGGATGACGGCCGCTTTCAGCGGTACTTCTGCCTGTTCCACGCCCAGTTTGATGACCTGTTGTCCCGCATCGGAGCGAGGATCACCCTCGCCCTCACCCACCTAATCTGTCATTTATTTTTTGTTTCAATTAAAAATGGAGCCAGCCTACAAAAGTGATTAACCTGTCCTGTATTTTTTTTTTCTCACACAACACTGTCCAGACACAAACTATGTTCTTGCACTAAAGTATGTTGGTTGTCTTTACATTAGAATAATAATGTTTCACATAATCTTGGTTAACGCTGCGCGAACAGACGCCAAAGTTCTGATTTTTCAACTTGGGGCAACGAGGCGAATTCGCGTCTACCGCGATAAACGCCTCATTCGCGCCACAGGACCTCTAGACGTGCGTAAACGCATCTCTACATTGACTTAACATTGAAATCACTCGTGCCAGATGCTCTATTCACGTTTGGTGTGAACACACCATTAGAGTCAACATGAAATGGCAATTTTGACCCATTTTGCTAACTGAAATTTGCTCCCCTTATTCCAAGTGAAATAGGATATTCGATGAGAAAAGTGGGTGCTTCAAACCAGTCTAGAATGCAAGTGTTTATTAGTAGCATGAAACAATTAGTTTAAATGTAAAATATCTGAAACAGTAATAAATAAATAAACAACAAACAGTAATATTCACCACACCTGATCACACATTGTTTGAATTCCATAAGATTGATACGTTCATTGGACTTTTATTTTTCCGCTGGACTGGAATCAAAAGCTCTCCCAGGCAGAGTGGAGACAGAGCATAGGATTTATCTCTCTCATTCTCTCTGTTTACCACCATCAATTCATTCCATCAGTTCAGCCAGTATCATACTTATCCTTTTCCAGCCAGCCAGTGTTCTCCAGGGCTGACTGAGGAGTCTGGCTTTTTAAAACTTTGCGTTATGGAGCCGAAAGTGCTGAACACTCCAGATGAATGTGTATGGATTCTCCGCCAAAGCCTGCAGCCTCACCTCAAGCTCCTCACTCCGGCTCTGTCTTCACTATTGGACTCCATACTGTCTTCTCACGCTTTTTTCTTTTTCCAGGAAAGGGCTATTAGTTTTTCCACTCGGTCATCTGTAAAAGCAGCAATTTCCAAGGGTGTTAAAACACATTTTTGTTAGGCTTGTGTTCATGTGAATAAGCACAGGATAAAGAGTTACAACTCCCATCTAATATTGTAGATTGTATACTGTAATGTCATGTATGTGTTAGTTTCATCCAGTTGATATTGAACACTGACTCAAACCTTGCATGTGAGACTTGCATGCTACACTGAAGGCACAAAATAAACTTAATAACTAGAAAAACATGCAATTTATTATTATTATTTTTATTATACAGAAATGCAGTATTACCTTAAAGAGTATTGTGATACTAGGGACAGCTTTACTAAGTTTGTTCACTTCTTTTAGTTCTTTGTTACAAATACACAACCAGCTGAGATGATTATTGATTTCTCAGTAGTGGAAATATTCAGCGAGGACAGCAGTCAATCAAGAGACAAAATGGATATGAAGAAGATCCAGAGATTACCGCAGAGATACACCTCACCCTGGCCAATCTAGATGCAAATCTGTCAGGTAAATTACTCATGGATAAACACTGCTTTCTCATTAATACTTTAAAAGGTCATGAAAAAAAAACCTGTTAGTTTTCACCATAGTTTTGAAAAATACGACAACATTGAGTGTGGTAAGCTGCAGAGTGGAGGGTGAATACAGGCAACACAACAGTGTCTTTTTTCACACTCATAGAGTTGATTCCCACAAATGCATGCTGCAATTCACCATTAAATGCAACAAAATGAGCCAATATACTGCCATAATTTAAAGCACAAATGAATTCACAGCTGTTTACATTTGTACTCTGCATTGAAGTCTCATTAATAATTATGAGTTACTGGTGAGTCATCCTGTGATGTTGACACAATGAAGATTTTAAACCAAAAATGTTGCAAAAAAGCTTAAAATGAACCAATTTACTTAATCTACTTTAGTGTTTCATGATCCTTTAAAAATTCTTCCTATTTTCTTCTTTCAGTTATAGGTAAACGTGTTTCCTGGCAGTTTAGTTACAGCTTTTCCAATAACACTGTTAGCCCTATGAATTACTAATTTATTTACTAATTGTGTTTTTCCTGCATATTAGACATTAATCACTCAGAAGGAGCATCTGTGTTTGTGGATGATGAAATACCTGTGTCCATTGTTGACATGGACATTCCAGTTACAACCATTGATGATGTTCTTGATGATGAGTATCAAGAGTATGAGGCAGAATTGTTGAGCAGCACTCAAAACATCACCAGCCAATCGTGTACACCATGTGAAGCTATCCAAAACAAAAACAACAATGCCTGTCTGACAGAGAAACACAGAAATCCTTCTCCAGACATAGAGAAGCAGTCAGAAGTGACTACACTCACAGTTATTGAGAAAACCACAAGTCCATCTCTATCCAATGAGAAGTTAACACAAGATGCTAAGCGCATAGACAATATGGAGCAGAAGGCAGCCTTTAGCTCAGAGACTAAGAGTAAAGGTGAACCTGAAGAACTAAAGAGTCAGAAAAACATTGTATCACAGAAGCCATCACAGAAGCCTCAAAGTTTTGTGCGTCCTGCTGTTCAAAAGGTTCCTGATGAGAGACTAAAATCTGCACCTATGGTCCAAAATTTCAGAACAGAGACTGCTTATGAGGACAGGGCACCTATTACCAGAGTCCTAACAACTCAGGGTAAGATCACCCAAAGTTCGGTCTCTCGATTTGGAATGAAAACCTTCACAGTCATCCCTCCAAAACCAGCTGTGTCCCAGACCAAACCTACAGGCTCTCTAGTCCTAGGTGCCATTAAGATTGATGAACAGGGCAACATGGTTACAGGGAAACAGATTTCCACTGGCCCACCAAAAAACGGCAATCTCGATGTGGATACTCGTGCAGAAAAATCCCCATTGGACAAAGCCAAAGCCTTTTGGAGCTCTTCAGAGAAGCAAGACCAATCAACTGCGACCAACCAAGGACCCATAGTAAACAATATAGATACTGATGTGTTCAAACCCTTGATTGTGTCTGGAGTCTCTAAACTTTCACTGAAAACACCTCCTGAGGAAACAGACAAAGAGGTCATTATATTGGAAAGGAAGTCCGTATCTGTAGTGGGAAGTAAGCCTTCATTCCCAGAACCTCCAAAGAATCACTCTTTCACAGCTGAAAGGCGTGATCTTTCTTTTCTTATACCCTCCAGAAGAACCTCCAGCCAATACGTAGCTTCTGCCATTGCTAAAAACAATAGCATTCCCAATACTAAAGTAGTTAGCATGCAGGCGCCATTAGAGTCCATTGTTGGTGTCAAAAAACCTGTCAATCTGTTTAATAATGAGGTTAAACCTACAAACATACACAAACCTACTACCACTTTCAAACCCACTGAAAATCCTGCGCCTTCTTTTGGACATCCTAAATGCCTGCAAATTTACCCTAGTCATGTTGCAGAAAAGCCAGCAAGTTCTGAGAGGATATGCAGTATTGAAAAAGGCACTCTGCATGGGGAAGACTCTCTCAAATCTCTGGACTCACATCCCTTAAATAAAAAAATCCTGCCCTCAACACATGTGTCTGCTCACATTAAACACATGGAATCTTCCTCTGAAGAAGCCACATCAGTCAATAAGTTCCCAGACACATCCTCTGCTCGAAAGACGCCAACAGACACCACACATCCACAACTTACAAAGAAGCCAGAGTTATACAAACCTGAGATTCCATCTGAACCAGACATGGGTAACATATTTGGACCAGTTAAGAAGTTTAAGCCTGTTATTTTTAAGTCTGTCCAAAAGGAAACTTCTATCCATAGCTCTCTAATGGAGTCCATTCAGTCCGGAGAGGGCATTGAACGCCTCAAAAAGGTAAACTATCCCCAAAAAGTCCCAGCATGAACGTATGTTTATCAGCTTTCTAGAACATCCTATGAAGCTAGGATTCTTAAAGATCATTTAATTACAGTATAATATAAAATCATTGTATTACTTTTCACATTGTCCAGGTATCTGACATGTCTACCAGCTGCACAGTAAAGAAGCCATCTTACAATGATGAAGAGAATGAGCGTTCTGCACTTCTTTCAGCAATAAGAGCTTCGAGCAACTCTGCCAGACTGAAGAAAGTAAGCTAAATATTAGTATGATTTAAGGCACAGTCACGTAAGCAAAATTTAATGGGCAAAAAGGTCCATTATCAATAGTGTAGCAATGCTCTAAATACAGCTCAAACAGAAGTCACTTTCAATCTAAAAAGCTTTCTGTTGGTTAACATGGCAAATTTGGTGACCATCTTTATCCCAATGTGAAGTTTTTGTGAGAATTTTTCAGCATCACACAAAATTCCTGACCGCGCTGATTCCTATTGGAATGACTGGGTTTCACCCCCTAAATTTTTCTAAGCAACAGTAAATATGACCATACCTTTACATGACTTAGTGTTTCACAATTAAAGTGAGGACACATCAGCAAAATTTCACTTTAAAACTAAGCAACTTTCTGTTGGTCTCCTATTAAGATTAAAACATTTTCAAACGTAAAATTTTGATATGCAACTTTAAATGTTACCACACCTTTACATGACGAACAATCCCAATATTCAAATTTCTCTTCCAATAAAAGTCCATCAGGCAAAAAAATTTATTGTACAGATTCCCGTTAAGATTACTACGATTTAGCCCACAAAATGATGTAGAGCAAAGGTAAATGACCATGCCTTGGCTTAGACAGCTTCATAGATTGAAAGTTGTTTGCTATTTTTTTCAAAAAACAAAATTGATTTACATTTACAACCGATAATTAGCCTGGTTGTGATTGTCAGTTGACTATAAGTACAACGTCATTGTTGTGCTTCTAGATCAAATCAGGAGCAGCTAAGGAGTTGGAGCAGCTCAGGAAGGTTGAGGAGGACAGAAATGTCCAGAGAGATGTTATCTCGCCTCCTCCCACTTCTCCTCTTCCTTTTGTGCCACCCCCACCTCCAGCTTTCAGTCCTCCACCACCTCCCCCTTCAGCTCCAGCCAAGCCCCCTCTAGTGCTGCCTGCTGGAGGAAACCCAGAGGCGGCCCGAGAGGCTCTTCTGGATGCCATTCGCTCAGGCTCTGGGGCTCAACGACTTAGGAAGGTAAGAGGCTCATTATTGGCCTCACTTATGAGATTTGAGTTAGATTTACTACATTTGGTATTTTACTATTCTTCCATAAAATTATAGAAAACGAAACAGGCATCAGCATATGAAAATCACAATAATTATGATAAACAAAAATACATTTTAGCTAACTATTTAAAAACCATGTGGAGGAATATCTTTGCTATACATTTGCCAATCTGATTAAACGTGAAAGTAAAGACATTTATGTTATAAAAGATTTCTATTTCAAATACATGCTGTACTTGGGTACTTTCTATTCATCAAAGCATAACAATTTGTTTGCATAAAAATAGGCTTTTTATTTGCATATGTGGTCCTACATTTTACAGTTTGCACACATCTCTTTTTAGCAAATGTGAGTAAAAAACTTACACTGTCAAGCCCTGTCAATAAATTACCTTTAAACGCTGTGTGTACCAGGATGAGAGGAGGCGCTTTAATTTCACTATCTGTCTAATTTGACATAATTTTTTGGTACTTCTGAGTGACAGGCGCAAGAGGATTATTACACAAAACATGTTTTTGCTCTTAAAACAATGTACTGCAGTTACTATAGTACACAGAAGCTACTGCAGAGCAGTGCTGATGAATGGAAAAGAAGGCAAGACTTGGCTCAATGGTCAGATGCCATCAAGCGCATATTTACATAGAAATACAATTAAAAGCAGCGGAACTTACCATAAACAGCTCAGACAGAGCATTATGATTGGCCCAAAGCAAGCTTCTTACCTTACGTTACCTTGTACTGTACGTGCTCATACCGGTATTCCTATTCTTTGTTTACACATAGCATTATACCAGTAATTTAATTGTTACCACCTCATACTGGAAAAATGCCCAAACGAATTCACCTTGTCCTGTTAACACATGATCTCTAAACGGTAATTTGTGTAAAAGGGGCTAATGGCAACATATTTGGCAACACCAAGTATTTGTCTCTTGAATAAATGACATAAATATGACAAATTAAGACTTTCAATTTTACAGGTCCCTGTCACACAAACAAGACGACAAGTGAATGGGAGACTTGGCACCATTCAGGCAACATCACTTTCTTATGGACACTGAACCTTCACTGGATCACCATTTGGGTTTCAAGAACCGCCAAATCTGGTGTTTTAGCATTATCTGCAATGGCATTAGCATAAATGTTAATACAATCATCACAGCCTTCTTTATTTATAGTGATTTGCTGCTTCACATCCGTGCCAATACTAATTTGCTTAGTTTCAGGCAGATTATGTCCTGCTACTGACATGTAATGTTGACATTTGAAGCTCTTTGTTAATGCTGCTTGGAATTTGATGGATTTTTTTTTTTTTTTATGTTGTCTGCCTAACTTATATATTTCTATCAGTATTATACCTGAATACATTATACAGGTATTTGCTGTTGCAACAGTATAAGGTGGTGGTCTGAAATTGAATCCACCTGCCAATCAGAACAGTCTTTGGCAATATGCTTATTGATTTTTCTTTTTTTTAAGGAACACCTGTAGGTAAAATGGAAAACACTAAGATATTTTTATTTAATTGTTATTATTTTTAAAATATTTACTGAATGATAATTCTGGAATGACCATTCTACTATCTATTTCTATTAGAAAAGTGGACTATTGACAATGGACCACTCTTGACAATGTTTTTGAAAGCATTGTAGATACACATGCTGTATATTTGACCAATACTAATGCACTTTTTGTAAAACTGATTATTTTGAAAACACTTGTAGATTATTTTTAAAGCCTTATAAATACTGTATGATTTGACATAATGTAACCAATACCTTTTCAACAAACTGCTGAACAACTGTGATGTAGAGCTGGTATGGTACTTCAGCTTTAATTTATTTCATTGGGTAAATCATACACTACTTTACTTAGAGTAAATAGTTTAATATATTCACACAAGTTTTTTTTTTAATGTTGTTCTTATTTATCATTATATGAGAGACCTGTACGGTTGTAAAAGAGAAAACACATGATACTAATATAGTACATTTCAAATCTGACACTAAAGCATTAGGGTAATGAAAGAGATTTTTAAATAATGCTTTTGTAATGTACCTTTATTTTTATTGCAGCACAAACTGAATCAGACTTGTACATCAATAAAGTGTTGATTCATTCATTATTTCCTTGTACATTGCTTGAGGATTGACGAATTGTATGCATACACTAAAAGAGGTGCTAGCAAGACTTTTTACAATTTCATAAATGGATTAATAATGTTGTCTGGAATCTGTGAACTTCATGTTATTGTTTAGTTTAGATGCCATAGTTATTGCTTGTATTTTTGCTGTGTTGGCCATAGTGCTGAACTTTTAAGCTTAATAAAATAAAACAAAGCACCAAGCTGCAAACTCAAGTACAGAGGACTCAAAACAACAAGTTCAATAAGAAATAAATTGTAAAAATTCTGAAATATTCCTAAATCAATGTATATTCATTCCATTTTAAGATTGGACTGGTCACACTGTACACTGTTTTGTTCTGTTTTCGACAGTATTTTACAGTACGTTATATTAGGTTTACATGTCAAACAACTTGCCAGCAGATAGGACAACACTTTAAACGCACTAATACATATTTTTGAAGCTTCATGTCCTGTTAGGAAAAACTATACTCGGTTACTAACGTAACCTCTGTTCTCTCTAGAAGAGGGAACGAGTATTGCGTAAGCTAGCTTACGCTACGAGTAAAGTCATCTTTGCTCGAGATATTGAAGCCAAAAATTATCCTTAATTTTGTATTTATTGTCAACGCAGTGCAGCAGCTAGCAGACCTAGAGCAGGCCATATTGCGTGCTCATTGGCTGCCCTGCAGCAACTGCTGCAACCTACCACTGAGCCTCGCGCGTGACGTCACGTCCCTCACACGTCATAGCCCGCCAAAATGGGGGTGGCTTGGCGTATAAAAGCCAGGCTCGTAGGTTGCCTCACTGGTTTCATCAGCTGAAGCGATAAGACGCACGTGGCGCCTGCACGGTCAAGTTACACAATACTCGTTCCCTCTTCTAGAGAGAACCGAGGTTACGTTAGTAACCGAGAATCGTTCTCTTACGAGAGGTTCTCTCGTATTGCGTAAGCTAGCTTACGCTACGGGAACCAACTGTCAACACTGTGCATGCCCAGCCTCCACTTCATGAGTCCATGGGATTCCCGGGGAACATAGATAAGTGGGAAACAGGTGGCCAGCAATGCGGGCCAGCACATTTTATAAGCACATATAGGGTATACAGAGGGGCGTCGCCGGTCCATAACTATTCAACCTATAGTGCAGCTCAACCAGGAGAGCTAACGTCGCGTGAGGGAAGTCCGCGCATGATAATCTGAGCAGGACAACACACTGCTCACACTGACAGAAGTCCCAGGCCCAGCCTGCCGCCTCACAAATGTCATGAATGGAAATTCCGCTGGACCAAGCCCACGACGAGGCCACATCTCTGGTGGGATGCGCCCTGATGCCCAAAGGGCATTGAAGACTTTTAGACATATAAGCAGATGTGATAGCTTCCACTATCCATCTGGACAGGCTCTGTTTCGCGGCGGCGAGACCCTTGGTGCGCCCACCAAACGAGACAAAGAGCTGTTCTGAACGCCTGAAAGAGGCGAAGCGCGTAATGTAAATCCTGAGCGCCCTGACGGGGCAGAGGAGATTCACATCACCCTCACTGTCGGATGCAGGCAGAGCCGAGAAAGAAATGACAGCCATGGCTGGCTGTTTCACATGTGACATCCCGACTGCTTGAGTGGGGAACGTTTGAGATAACTGTGATGCGCGAGCAACGCCGGGCGTCTATTACTAAGCGTGAGCGCTCGTAAGCGGGCATGTAACTTACATTCATAGCCATGCGCGTGGCCTCGGATCTCGAATATGGCGGCTCGCTGACAGCAATGGCTTGTTGTAACACTTGTGCCGTCCCGATTGCTTTGAATGTGGAACGTTTTGTGATAATATTGTGCGCATGCGGAGCCTGGGGCGAAGCGTTTGTCAGTAAGCGTGAGCACTCGTAAGCGGTCACGTAACTTACATTCATAGCCATGCGCGCGCGCCCTCTGATCTGCCTGTATCACTGATCTGCCTGTATCACTTGAGATGACCCGATTACTGGGAATGGGGAACATTTCGTGCCGATATTTTTCACGAGCCGAGCCTGGGGCGAAGTGTTTATCAGTAAGCGTTCGTGGGTGGGCACGTGACTTACATTCATAACATGGCCGGTGTAACAGAGCGGGCAGCGAGTAGGTGTGAGCACAGATTTGTGGGCACATTCTCTACATCTAACACTCGAGCGGCTTTGCCAGCTTTATGAGAGTGGGCGCTGCAGTAGCTTTTGTAGCCTTCCTGGATCGAGGAGGAGGCGGAGTGATGAGAACTCGACCACCCCTCGCTGTCAGGGTGGAACAGCTGTCACCTAGGTCCGTTCCTTCAGCTTCGTCCCCTGAGGCGGCGGCAGTGCGGGCCGAAGCCGCCAGCTGCACGTCCGGGAGGGGCGGAGAATGAGAGAGAGAAGCTGGCGGGGTGTAACGTAATCCGGCGGGCTCCGGGGTGACAGTATTCGCAGCGTAGGCTTCGAGTCAAGCCCGCAGGTCAACTGCGGAAGCGCTTCCCATGTTCCGTGCCCAGGCAGAGAGCTCCGAGCACATGGCGTTCTCCGGCGCTGGGCGGGGCTCTGGACGAGCCAAAGGAAGTGCGGGGCATTTTTAGAAAAACGCCTCGCGCTCTTTTAGAAAGAACACAGAAAGCAATAGCATTAAAGGATATTCGTCGCCGGATGGCGTAGCAGGCACGGAAGGCTGAAGGCGGCCGGCTTCCTCAGGCTCTTTCGTCTGCTTGCTGGTCACTGGTTTCAACGGCGGCGTCTTCTCTCAGAGTCCAGTGATGCAAAGAGCTTCGCTGAAGATGAGGAAATCAGTGAGGCAACCTACGAGCCTGGCTTTTATACGCTAAGCCACCCCCATTTTGGTGGGCTATGATGCTTGAGGGCGCAAAGCAGCAGTTGCCGCAGGGCAGCCAATGAGCACGCAATATGGCCTGCTCTAGGTCTGCTAGCTGCTACACTGCGTTGACAATAAATACAAAATTAAGGATAATTTTTGGTTTCAATATCTCGAGCAAAGATGACTTTACCCGTTGCGTAAGCTAGCTTACGCAATACGAGAGAACCTCTCGTACGAGAACTCTCTTGTCATTCAAGAATTTATACCTCTTTCACCACGTCTCTGTTTATTACTCAACTTGTTCATCTTGTTCTCCAGCTGTCTCTGACAACGGTTATGGCATATGTTTGGACAATCACCATGAAACCGTTGTATTCTCCATATGATGAACTAAGCTGTGACAAAAAGGCTTTTTGAGACAGCCCTTACTGGCTTGATAGTTTAAGCACACAACCGATAATGGTGAGCATTTTTTCTTTGAGGCTGATTGAAATAAGATTTAGCTTCAAAACGGTTGGATGAGGATTTCACGGTTTCACCTAAGAATTTTCCTGACACTTGAAATTACAGTGGTTCCCACGATTAAGAAATTCACCTCAGAGAAGTCATGGAAATTTAATGGCTGACTGGTCTGAAAATCCTGGGATCTCTAAAGCTGAATTGCAAAATACTATATGTCCTCCTGTAATGGTGCTATTGATTCTCTTCAGTGCTCCAAAGGCCTGTAAGTGAAGTCTTCGGCTAAAATCAAACAAATTGACGTCATTTCAGACCTGATAGCCAGATGTTTTATATAAGGTTGAGTTTAATCACTTAGGTCTGATTAGGCTGAGGTCTGCTACCTGATTTGAGCCCGAGGGAACCCGAAACCGGTTTAGCAAGGTTTTTTTTTTTTTTTTTTTTTTTGTATGGCGTCACAAAATTAGATAGCACATGCTTGAAGAGGTCACACTCTCCTGTTAGGGCTTTAACTTAATGCCCACATAGACCTCTATCAAAAGCCATTCCCAAACCAATGGTTATGAGGTTTTACCAAAAGTAGAGATGCATTTACTGGCAATGGTTAGATCAGTCTTCAGATGGATGACACCATCAGCACTCATGACTCACAAAAAATTCCTAGTAAGTATGATTCTTGTAACTAGAATTAATTATGATCTCTAACAAGCTATTAATGGACAGCCATCTCGTGACAGACTCCAGTATATCAATTGCAGTTTAGCTCAATCCGTATCATAAAAGAGTGTTATGTTATCCAGCCATTTTAGTCAAGTCACCTTCATTTATATAGCGTTTTTAACAATATTGATTGTTTCAAAGCAGCTTTACAGAAAATTAAAGTGTCAGATTGTGTTGGCTTAACAGCAGCTCTAGAATAAAGTTATTGTCAAGCTAAAGTTAGTTTATTGCAAAGATAATTAGTTATTAGCTAACACGACACCGTTTTAACTGAAAACAGAAAACTTTTAATGTGTACTGGACGTTTATTTGCCCGACAACGGTGTTTGGTGGCTCGAGAACTTTGAAATAGGTTCCAAGGTGCAAGTTTTGAAAAAAAAAAAAATTATCATTAATGATTTTTTTGTCTGACAAATTGTAATTTAGTCAGACTAATTTGTTACTGGGTGATGGATATAATATGTTTGATATGTGCAAAATGTTTCAAAAATATTCCTTATATCCAAGAGATCCCTGTGGATATCGTGCCTCCTTCGGCCTCATAGACCATCCTCTCTTTCCTATATTAATGTGTTATTACGTATTTTGGCAGAGCCCATGTGCTCTGAGGGTTGTGGGATGTCTATCTCTGGGCAGGCTCCTCCTGGTCTTGATGGGGTAATCCCCCAGTAAATTCCTCCCTACCACAATCCCTCTGTTGGTCAGAATTCCGGCTCGTTTGTGGCCATTATGATATGTGTTACGAAACTGCAAAATTACTGTTTGCTTCCAAACCAGGACAGCCATTAGTAAAGGAAAACACATTCTGGAGAAATCAGATCAAAGGTCACAGTGGTTATATATACATGCATATGATAGACATGCATCATTACAATAATTTATGGAAGCGGACAGGCAGGTATTCTAATCTGGCCCTCTGTGTACAAACCATGTACAGATTTGACCCATGGAAATCACATAGGACTGAGTTTATTTGATACTTTGAGAGATTGAAATGGTTGTAAGTATATTTGTTAAAGTAAGTAAACATGTTTGAGTTACAGGGCACCGACTGATTTTTGATTATTTTTATACAATCTTATACAAATGAGCTTTTACCCAAAGTGTGATCTATGTGTCTGGGCTCACTGGGAGGTAAAATGGATGCCTTGAAAAAATTCCTGGGAATAAACAACGTGGAAGGAAAAGAAGCGTTGTTAAAAATAAAGGTTTCAAACTTTTTTCTTTTTTTTTTCTTCTTTTTTTCATGGTGTTGTTTTTCACAGTGATGCCATTTTGGGTTCCCTAAATAATCTGTCATTGAATATTTCTTAAAGGTGCTCTAAGCAATGTCGGGTGACATCACTTCTTGTTGACGTTTAAAGTATTGTCAAACAAAACGGAGGCCATATGTCTACTCTTAAAATTTGTGAAAGTTAGCTTATATACATGCACATTTAAAATGTACAATTTATCTTCCGAGAAATTATGCCACTTGTTGCATAATAGGCATAAAGATGTTTGCTTTCTAGAATGAATAATACCAACTGCCTCTGACTAGCAGTAGCAAGTACCAAAAGAGTGTTTATGATTGTGAGGTAAGGTAAAGGGCCTGTCCTCTAATATCTCTAATATGCTATTTCATTACAAATAAAAAAAATAAAGATTCTACATAGAACCAAGCAGCATGCAGTGTGATGCCATATACCTTTTCTATGTTCCACAAGTCCTTTATTTCTAGTTCCACAGAAAAACATCGACGTTCTGTGGATTTCATGAACCAAGAATATAATACGCTGATCTGAACTGCGCTTCCCAAAAGCATTGTAAGCTTAAGTTGATCATAGAACAATTACTACCAATGGTCTCTACGATCAACTTAGGCTTACAATGCTTTTGGGAAACGCAGCTCTGGAGAAATGAATCTCCAAAGAATCATTTAGCCAACCCAAGAACCTTAAACAACAACAAAATGGTTCTTAAGAAAACAAGGGTTATTTGCTGAATGTGCTTCAAAAGACATTGTAGAACTTGAATTTATGAGTGTATAACAATTTCAAACTCTTTTGTTCTAGCCTTGCTTTCTGATAATTACTTACCACATAGTCTGAGCTATTAGCTTGATTTAACGAGGCACTCTTATCATTCATATGCCATCAGCTTTTTTTCAAAAATAACTACATACCGAGGAGACATGATAACAGAAATAAACTAATAAAGTCTACAGGATCACAAACTTCTGTATATGCTTGAATGGGCTAAATAAAATGGGGTGCAATTTTTTTTGATCACTCATGCATTTAAACGTTTTTTTTTTTTTTTTTTTTTGCAAGACTACAGTGTTTTGTCTAAATGAAGTGCTTTGATAATAAATGAGTATTAAATAGGTTAAAAAATATCTTTAGCACTGAAGCTGTACTTTATCAGAATTGAATGTAATGGCAGCGTCACCTGGATATCTAATAAGTGAAATCATATTCACAATATCAGTAAAGATTGGTCATTATAATAGTGTACATTTTGAGATTTTTTAATGGCATATTATACAGGCACAAATCCTAGCTTAGTCAACAATATCGATGTCCCTGTACTCACTGTCAGAAGGATATATCACCTTTAAACTCATTTGGGGAAAGCTCCAGTAACCTTTTGGACTGCTTTGTTGTACCAGGTAAGGAAAGGATAAGACATTTTACTCATTGACGTGCAGCCTATGAGGAAACGCAAAAATGTGTGTATAAGAAACTGGTGTTAAATATATTGAAAATATTTAAGAGTTTAACATTTTATCCAGTATAAATTGTGTGGACATAATTTACTGGGTTTTAGGAAAGAATATTTAATGGGTTTAATTGTAGGCCTAGTAGGCTAACTATATGTTACAGCAACTGTTCTGGTATGGTCATGTCTTAGTCGGAAAAATAAAACGTGTGTAGCCTACTGAGGAAAGTTGCTCAATGACCTTTTGTACAAATATCAGAAAACATATCTGGTATGATTAAACCCATGAGCACGTGGAGTGTATCTCAATTGCCAATAACCTAATATAACGTTAATGTGTAACGAGTAGAGAGCAAAAAAATCGATGTGAAACGTGTTTTGTGTGTGTGTGTGTGTATATACACAGCCATGTTGTCAGTAATGCTTTTAACCGTGTGTACTCAGAGCTGTGTCACGCGCTAAGCTTATTCAACGCACACATTGGTTCGCGCGGGGGTCTGGCCAGAACGCGAAACGCTAGTGGCTGATGACGGGGTGGTGTTGCCCGTGAGTGGGCGGGGTCTGGCATGAGTGGGCGGAGACTTTAGATACTGACAGCGTCCAGCGCAGCCACACATACATACACATTTACAGTGAATAAGACACGGTTCGTCTCCGCTATAGAAAGGTAAGCGATGAATTTTAGTTCGCACTCCTACATTTTTTTTTTTAGAAACGAGCGTTCACACAAGTTTGATCTGTGAGTGTGCACTGAGGGGTAAACGGGTGTAGGTTGCCCCAAAGAAGAACTTGTGAGTAAATAAGACCAGTGGGCGAGAGAGGGGTGAGAGGTGTGGCTTCTGTTCTAGAATCCTAGAGAGTAAAGAAAACTTAAGTGTTGCAGCAGCAGAATCAAATTTTGTATAGCAATAATACACAGCTTAATTTACGCTGTAAATATGATTTGTCTGACCACCTAAAATGGACTCCACGTGGTAGCATCTAAATTAAATGGTCTTATTCAGTTAAACCTTGGAATTGACTGATAGCTCCTACAAAACCCCCTTTTAATGGTCAGATCTGGTCAAAAGAAATGGCCCGTTAAACTGCCTGTTATCACGGTGTAGAAATGAAAAATAACAACCTAATGCCGAAAAATAAGCAGAACACCATCGTAACTAGATAGGTAGGCCTATTACATGTAATGCGAACGTGATGATTCCATTTTTTTTTTAAAAACGTTCGCAATCTTAACGGGAGAGATGTAATATTTCATATGGATGTAATGTATATTTTGTCAGATTATGTGAGTATTTTTATGGTAAAATATGACTAAAAATATGTTTTAAAATGTATAAAATTCGTTCCAGCTTCCTGTATGAAAAACACCACATATGTTTTTACATTTTACAATGACAAAGATATCTCTAACAGCTCAAATATGTTGGAACTGTAAAATATGCAATCACCAAAATACCATTCTGTAATACTTCATCATTGTTATGCTTATTATTAGGCCTATTATTATTATCATTGTTGTTGTTGGTGTTGTTGTTAGAGGCCAAGCACCGATGGTGCGTAGGTACCTATTGTATCCATTAGTGTTCTTCTTCTTCCGCTCTTTGAAGTCTATGGGCAGCCCATAGAACCCCCACCGTATGGTAAAAAGTTGTGAAATTTGGCACACAGATAGATGGCAGACAGCATTAAACATAAAGCACCCTTTGCACCCTATAACATCATAAAGACATTTATGTCATTTTGAATGTTCAGAAAAACCTACTTTTTCAAACACGTTCTAGATGGTTAATCCAATGTTCACCAAAATTGGCTTAGATCTTCAGACCACGGCGACAAAAATTATGGAAATCAAGTTGATTCGTCAAGCCATTCTTGAATAACTCACTAGACAAAACGGAGAGCACGCCAAAATAAATGTTTGGCTATATTTTTGTTGTCAAACAATACCTGTTTTAGATGGTGGCAATTTTGAATTTTGTCGTAAAATACTATATTTTACAAAGGCATTGGCTTATCGTTATGATACTCGGTAAGTGTCATCGCCACCATGCCCTGATGGTACTCAAAAAAGTTTCAGGGATGTGCCATCTTGTGGTCAAGTATTATAATGAAATGTCCAAAGATGCTAATAGCTATTGATAAATTGTGCCTATTGTAATGAAACTGGTCATAATAGATTACTTGGGTCATGCTGAGAACATAGATACCAATTTTGCCATAGTCTGCCGAACTTCCTGTCCGACATTTTTATTTTCTTTAAAAACCTACTATTTTCATGAAAATTTTATCAGATCATCCTCACACCTTGGTGACGGAACACGGAATTCAAGTCAATTCATCAAACCATTCTCGTTTAACGTGAGAAATTCTACAAACACACCAATATGGGCGTGAGGCTATATCTCCGCTATGCTTTAGCGTATCTGACCAAACTTGATGTGTGTTATGACTATCATGACCTAAGTGTACTTGTACAATTTTGGCACAGTGCCAACTAGGGGTCACAAAGTTTTTATTATTTATTTATTTATTGCAGAATAAATAAATAGAATTTGGTGTTAGTGCCACCTATTAGTCAAAAGTAATAATCAATTATGTCGCATAAATGTAACAAAAGATTCAGTAGTTGTATCTGTACTGTATGATGACATGTTTTACATGCTTTCTTTTCTTCAAGGCTAAACTGGATATAAAGAGATGGTTCACCCAAAAATGAAAAAAATACTTTCTTTCTTCTGTGGATCATAAAATAGACAGCCTGTTTTTTCGGTGAACTATGAACACTTAAACAGCTCTGATAATGTGACTATTCACATCAGCTAAAATGTTACTTCAACAATTTAAACCTGGATAACAAATGTTATCGGTGAGATTAAATGGGTTAAAAACACGAGGTTTTGTAGTGACTTTTGTAGTAATACCACAAAGTCCTGTTCTAGGTTCTATTTCATTCTCAGGAGGTTCCTCCACTGACGGGCTAAGACTAAAGACACGGTTCAGTTTGAGGATGAAGCTTTTAAGGGTGGGGCTATTGGAAGAGGAGGACTTGTTTGCTGTGTATTGGAGAAAGTCAGCTGAGAGATAGATACATTGTGGATGCGTGCATTGGGATAATAGAGATCCAGAAGCAGGGGCAGTTATGGAAAAGCAGTCTTGTAATACTACGTGTGCATTTAGCTCTCTGTGACCGGGCTGACGCAGGGCTTTACACACGCCAGACACCGGTGAGTTCTGGTTCATAAATGCTTTTAAACGGGTCCACAATGATTTAAACCCCTGTTTAAAGAGCATGACAAAGTTAAAAAGCTTTGAGTGGTGATTTATTCACTGTTGAAGGAGTGTCGAAGGGGGGTTGTGTGTGTAGATCAGAGTGGGGAAGGTTTGTGTTAAAGTTTTTTGCTCATTATTAGGCTAATCCATTAATACAGGAGGGAAATGCAATGTAGAAACATTATGTTCTGAGTTCTTTCCATCCTCATGTACAGTCACATCATGTATTTATCTTGGCTAGGACTCTCCTGTAAAAGAGACTAATCTCATCGAGGTGCTCTCCTGGTTAAATAAAGGCTAAATAAAAAATCAAATAAAACTTTCTGACAACCTTGATGAGGCAATTTGTTCACTAAGATTGAGCTGCTTCATTAAATGTAAAACAAAAATACCTCTAAAATATATTTTTTCAGTGAATGTTTTAAATTTTGATCATTGCTATCACACATACCTGCTTGCTGTAGTTAATTGTCATACTGCAGTTTCTTGTAAGTCCTTATGGTAAGATATTGAACATATAAATAACAGATGTGTTCTTATAATCAGCTAATTATTGATATAATATATACTGTATCATTTTCTGTGTTTTGGTTAATGCAATGTGATGTGATGGTTGTCTAGATCAATGCCTTTAACTGGACTGTTTTTGCTTTTGGGATGGGTTTACATCAGTCCTAGTAACAATTATGAAATTGTACATGCTTAAAATAATTATTACACATTAAAAGGATAGTTCACCAATTCTGTCACCAGTTACTCATGCTCATTCATCTTTGAAACACAAATGAAGATATTTTGAATGAAACCTGATAGATGTCTCTGAGTCTCTCCCTGTTTAGGCTGTAATTTACATATAAACATTGATCAACGCACATACATTGAGCACATTAAAGGGATAGTTCACCCAAAAATTAAAATTAGCCCATGATTTACTCAATTTCAAGACATTTTAGGTATATAAGACATTCTTCTTTCAGACGAATACAATCGGAGTTATATTAAAAAAATGTCCTGGCTAGGATATGCACCTATGAATGACTTGAGGATGAGTATATCATGGGCCAATTTTCATTTTTGGGTGAACTATCCCTTTAAATATGGTAAATTCAAACCTAAATTCAACCTTGAAATTCGAAAAAAATCCTAATTTGCTCATTTGAGCTTCTTATTTCTTTATTGTATTTGATGTGCTCTAGCCTATGTGTTGATCAATGTTATATGAGACTAAATTAAAACTGTAATTAATCATAAGTGATCGTGTCTCTTTCAAAGTTGATTAAATTTATAGACAGTGGTGTTGTAACGTTTAGGTACTCAGATGAAGACGAAGGTCCAGTAGATGTAATCCAAAAGGGGATTTATTCCAAAACAAGATAAATTGCCTACATGCAAAACAGTATAAGGCACAAATAGGTGCACTAACTACAAACAATAACCGACCTTGGACACAGACATAAGAGTAACTTAAATACACAGAGGAATAAAGAGGACAACAGCTGAAGAAGATGAGTGGAGTCTTTGCTGATATCCATTTCACAATTAATCTTTTGATCAGTTCGGTTCCTTTGAATTTGTCTAACTTGTCCGCGTAGAGGTGTGAATTATTCGCAAATAACAAATCTAAATCTTGAGAAGCACAAGCAGACAGAGCAATGCATAAACTCTCCTCTGGTAATGTAATCTGAATTGAAGACGCTATTCAAGTACATTTTAATCTGTGTTTATCAAAGTAAAAACGTTTTAGGGTGAAGTAAACATTTCAAAATTGTGTACGTGTGAAATGATTGTTTGATAAGCGATAATTCATGATAAATTATGTGCAATAAAATAATCTGACTGAACTCTCCCGCCAGTGGTTGTGATGAACAAGAACATTCGTAGACGGTCGTTTTTTTTACAAGACCAAACGTGTTGTCTGAATAAATTCATTAATCTTACTGCAGTTTTTTTTTTTTTTATCTCTAGATAGTTTGCTTTATTTTGTTGTATTGTGGTTCACCCTGTATTTTTAGTAGGACCCTCTCATTTAAATAGTTCAGTTCTTGAGTTAAAGGGGCATTTTGCAACTCTAGCCATTTCTTTGCTGATTTTCACTTTTGTTGTCGCATATTGTCTCAACGAGCTTCCCCTACAGCTATGGGGCGAATATTTCACAACACCATCGTAAAAAAACTCACTTGCGGCACCCTCCTCCCCCTTTCTACCGCTGCTCATGTGCATTTGTTATTATCGGAGCCGGCCAACTTTATCATGTGGATGTATGTCTAACGAGGTGGGTAATACATCATACACAGTATCATATGGCATGTGTGTTAATGTCGAATTGCCGTAAAGCAGTTTGTGTTTCTCGCTCGTTCTCGTTTCTCGCAAGACTTCCTATTTCCAACTTACCGGGATGTTAGTCCCCATGTTGCAGGGTTGGTTTTCCGCCTAGGAACGCTGGGGGGAGCGGGGAAAGTCACCATTCTCACCAGAACAGGTTATTTAACCATTCAAATGATTTCTAAACGGTTTTATTAAGTTGAAATAGTTGCCAAGTTCCCCTTTAAAGGGACAGTTCATCCAAAAAATCTGTTTGTTACTAGGGTGTGACGATAGACGATATCATCGTCCATCGTGATGGCTGACAGACATCACGATGTTAAGCCAGCATCGCGATACCACCCCCCCCCCATGTTTCCATGCTTACGCGTCATGCTTGGCACGTGATTCACCACAGCCAAAATAGCGGTGTATGAATGATGTAACGTTAGCGCTTTTATTTCTAAATAGGCCTATTAACAAACCTGGTTACCATGTCATCGACTATCTTCTATTCCGATTCTCAAATACTTGCAAGTGAGTTTGTTTTTAGACAGGTCAGCTGCTGCAGCGTGCCGAAATCAAAATTGCTGATGAGATGTAGAGGAAATTATCTCCGCATTGTGCCTACGCCCCTTAGCTTTTCTAAATCCACTGTAACGCCCGTTTCACACATACTCCGTTTGCAGTGCGTATGCGGTGCGTATTATGTTACGTACCCATGTTAACAGGTTAGAGCTTTCACACTGCACGCGGGTGCGGTCCGGCGATCCGTGTGATATGTGTAAAACGGGCGTAAAACACGGCTTTGTGGGGCTTATTGCTAAAGTGAAAAATTAGAATGTTTGCCCCGCCCCTCCTCCCGATATCATCGTCCATCGCAATGTTTCACTGTACACATCGTCTGATGCTAAATTGGTAGACATCGCACAACCCTATTTGTTACTTACCCTCATGTTGTTCCCAATTCTTTAATGGAAAATTAAAGTATATATTTGGAAAATATTTCTGATGGATATTTTTTTGTCAATACAATGAAAGTCAATGGGCTTCAGTGTTGTTTTGGACCCCGTTCGCTTTCATTGTATGGAAATAATGTTTTTTCCTCCCAAAAGTATCTTCTTTAGTGTTCTGCAGAAAAAGAAATTCATACAGGTTTAGAACAACATGAGGGTTAGTAAATAATGAGAGAATTATTTGTGTGTGTGTGTGTGTATTTGGACGATCCCTTTAATAACTCTTATACATACCATAGCACTGAATCTTGGTTAGGTAGCCATCGTTACAATCACCTGTGCCATTATTTTGTACAATTTACCTGTAGATGTTTAAAGATGAACACAAGTCTTGGGTTTGTAACGTCATTATGGTGAGTAAATGATGTCAGAATTTTAATTTACTATATGGGTGAACTAACAAAATACACTATTACAAACACTGTAGAGTACACCCTGCAGGCCATCCCAAATATGTGATAATAGAAAATATTCCATTATAGCTGCTTTGGCATCTTGTTTTCACGATTTAGGTCTACATATGAAAGCCAGTAAGTGCCAGAATGGTCAAATAGTATTTGAACGTGAGTTCTGACTTTCTGACTTCCCTATAATGCCACATTCAAGTTTTGCAAGAAAAAGCTTGCTGCTATGATTGGGAAACAGCTTTGCATATTAAAATACACGTGGAAGTGTTCTGAAAATTTCCGGTGTTGAATAATGGCAACCGGTGAAATTCAGCCATACATGTTTGAGCCAGAGTCTGAACCCGAATTAGAAGAGGTAACTTGCGCCTTAAATACCAGTTTGTGACAGCGTTGTAGCCTAATTAATAATCTTTATTTATATTTATTCCTTATGTATTTGTGAGGTAGCTATTACATTATTAGCGTTTAACCGAAGACGTTACAAAAAGGTGTTTATCTCGTTATATAGTTAAAGCATTTGCCAACTTTAAAACATTTAAATGTGTATTACATATGCTTTATAAGTCTCGGTTGTGGAAAACAAAGTTTAAGTAGCTTACTTGTAAATGACCACAGTTATAGTTGATAAAGGATAATTTACGGTGTTTACTGTAAATTAATTATGAATAAAATACCATAATTTGTCGCTCTCATCGATTACCGTTTGCATTAAAAATTGAAAAACATACCTTTGTCAATTACGCTGTCATGTTTTAAATAAAATGAAAAAGATTATCTAAAGAGCTTGCCAATAATACTCTGTAGGTGCATCTTTGTTCCTATCTAAAACTTTAAAAATAAAGTTCTTCCATGCTTTCCTAAAGTTATGATCACGAGCAAGGCAATGCAAAGACTCTTTTTCCACAATTTGGCACTGCACAATCTCTTGTTTTGTTGCTTGAGTAATCCTGTGATTGCATCACTCTCGTATTTACTCACCTCCTACTACATGCGCATATCGTTGGGCTGAGCTAATGAGGTAATGATGTAGAAGTAGGCATTGATTTTCTTCTGCAGTGGCGATCTTTCGTTGCACTATGACATCATACTGAGACAAAATATGAAACAACCCGTTTTGGCAGCTTGTTTTCAATAAAAGCAGTTTTTGGACTTACGGGAAAGTTTTGAATTCTGAAACTTACGGGATGTTTTTTATTTATAGTGCAATGAACTCTTATATGCCAAAAGATCAAGGAAAATTACATTTCTCAATCCATAACCCCTTTTACAAATTCCAACATATGGACAAAAAGGTCTTGACTTTACTCCAACCACAAGATACTTGCTGCAGAGAGAATTGATCATGAACCTCATGGCCGCCACTTTCAATGGCCGGCCGACTTCATGGACGCATTCCATTCTATCTTGCGTCATTTTGCTATCATTCATAGTTTCCTATACAGTGTTAATACCCCCGGACAGAAGCGAGGCCGTGACACTATAGACCCAAGCCTTGACACATCAGTTCAGCCAGTTCAGCCCTGCTGTTCATTCATTCAACTATTATGTACATTGAGTTAGTGACTGATAAGGGATGATTATGGGTGCTGTGGTCAGAGCGATCTGTCCTTGTGCTTAATGATACCACTTTTCACTGGATCAGGCTGTCCGGTGCATAATGAATTAAAGTTTTATGCAACTCATCATTGGTGTGCTTACGCATTTCTTCCTGGCTTGTGTTGCATTTTTTTTTCTTACTTCAGTACTGGATGAACTGTTTCTTGCATGTCCTGAAAGTTTAAGAGGGATTGCATTTTTCCAACCCTACTCAAATGTTTTTGTTCTTAACTGAAATGTTCCTATCTTTAGTGTCAACATTTAATCATCATACAGTTGTCATGGTGAGTTTGACCCATAATTAGTATTGCTCTGATTATTATTCTGCTGCATGGAGCTTCACATGTTGTGCTGGAATTACTGTAATTACAAGATAGCAACTCAGCGATTCTACTTGTTGGAAATGTCCTTGGATTTGTTACTGTGGCAACAATCATAACAGCCAAACGGATCTATGTGTCACTTGGTTGTTAATGACAACAAATTATTTAACCACTATGTTAATTCACTTCTATATGTGTGCACAAATTGTTTAAGAACAAAGCAAGCACACAATTATCATTAACTATAATCAAATGACGAATCAAACAAAAGGAGCCAACTGTGGATGACATTGCCCTTTTGCTTCTGTTTACATCACGTTACGACACTGTCAAGGAGAAATAGACTAGCTTTCCAAATCGTAATTATGAATCCATTGAAGACCTGAATGGTTCTTTGTCGGAAACCCAAAGTAATTTAGATGATGTGAACACTCAGTTAATGTCTACAGTAGTTAAAATTTATCATGAAAAACACTCCACGCAAAACTGCTTACCCAATACTGTTAGTATTTATGTAATTAAAATGGATGTGAAGTTTTATTTTTTAGATATTTATTCTTTGCATCTTTTGTATTTTAGAGACTTGTTAGCTCGTCAACAAAAACTGTAACATTTCGATTCAACCCACATTTATTTTTATAGCGCTTTTCCCAATACATATCATTTCAAAGTAGCTTTACAGAAAATGCATGCGTCTACGTTACAATGTAGAGTAATCTTTTATCAGAGGTGACTGTGTCCAAGTAATGCATTTCATACAAATCATGCAATTAGCTAACATCCATGTATTCATTTTAGGCACAAACATAGAGCTCATTAAAATAATTATTACAAGTTATGAACATAATGATTACAATAGACTATATAGATAATGTAGCATTGGTGCATGTTGATTAAGACTTTGCGTCATCTGAAGTCCTTGCAGGGCTTGGAGTCATCTCTTCACAGGCGTTGGGTTATTTTAAGTTAAGAGACTGGATCTAAACTGGAGCTGACATAATCTCTAGTTACCTCGGGATGGGCATCCCGAGATAAAACAGTAATAATTAGTGTAGCTGCTGTTCATAACATTTCAAGCAAAGATAATCATGTGTATTTGATCTAATATAACTAGAGTACAAGGTTATGTATTATGTTGATGCTTGACTAAAGAGATGTGTCTTTACTAGTCTAGTTTTAAACTGGGATAGTGTCTCTGAGCCCCAAACATCGAAGGCTATTCCAGAGTTTAGTAGCCAAATGTGAAAACGCTCTCTCTCCTTTAGTGGACTTAAATATCCTAGGTACTAGCAAAAGTCCAGAGTCTTATGACCTTAAAGAGCTCCATGGACGGTAGGGCGATAGCAAATCGGTTAAATACTTATAGGTCAGTAGCAATACTTTGTAATCGATAAGGAACTTAATAGGTAACCAGTTCAGAGATTATAAAATTGGTGTCATGATCAAATTTTCTTGAGCTGGTAAGAACTCTAGCAGCTGCATTTTGGACTAACTGTAGGATGCAGGACAACCACCTAGTAGTGCATTACAGTAATCCAGTCTAAAGGTCAATGTAGCAATTCTTAAGATTCTGGGAAGAAGGAGGCGGGAACTGGAGAACATTTAACATTTTGATAATAAAATAAACAAATACAAAGACAAAAAGTATAAGCCAAGGACGACTGCTGGCTACACAAAACAGAAACAAAACACAACATAAAATCAGGCCTGTTCCTCCCTCGATCTTCAGTGTCGTCGCTCCTCCTTTTATGCTTCCGCTCCTCCGTGAGAGATGCGAGACCGGTGTGTCTCACAGGTGACGTTCGTTATCAGTCATGCCACCGGCCTCGCGCCGTTCTCTTACGTCCCTTGCCACATACCCCCATCGCCCATCGACGGATTCTGCCCGCCATGCTCGATGGGCAATCTCCTTTGTTCATGCATACAGTCATGAATGCATGAACAAACTTTTCTGCATCAGAAACAGAGAGACCTAGAATGTTCCGTAGCTTAGCGATATTTCTGAGGTGGAAGAAGGCTGGTTTTGTTACGCAATATGATTTTCGATAGAAAAGTTGCTATCAAATATAACACCCAGGTCTTTAACTGTAGAGGATGAAATAACAGTACACCTTCTAATTGCTAAATGTATTCCAAGAGATACTGTGTAAAGGTTTTTGGTCCAATAAGTAATTCCTCAGTCTTATCTGAATACCCTAAATACCCTCTCAAAACAAAAAATCCTTTTATGCAGTACTGCATTTTACTGCACATGACGCGCTTTTCCTCCTTTAACTCGATGTGAAACATGGTTTGGACGTGTTTCATTGCCGAAATTAAAGAACGAACAAACTTAGCCCACCCATACAGCAAACATGTGCACAACTATAAGAGCTTCTGTCCCATTCTTCATTCAGATTGCATAAGAGCCTGTTCCTCGTTGTCCATTGAATCTCTCATCCAATTAGTGATTGTCCATGTTTCCAAAAGCTTTTTCTCCCTGGTTGCCCATTCAGCCATCTGATGACATGACGCTTTCTTATAGCATCCTCTGCGCAGTCACTCCAAAATAATGGAGTTGCCCATTAATAAAGAAATCAGGATGAGCAACTGAGGTGTGACCGTTGTGCTGTCGACCAGTGCCTCATTTAGAAGATTCACATGAAAATCATGGGCATACTGAATTACTTACCATCTTCGTAACATTTTATTATTCAGCACTGGTTCTTGCTAATCTTTTGCTAATGTTATTGCTTGTCAAGATTTATGAATAGAGTAAATTAACACATTCCCTAGATTCATTCCCAAGGAGTTGCAGGAACTTCCATTGCTATGAAGGTAACTCCACTCCCACTTGACCTTTATCAGGTAACTAAACCCTGGGTCAAAGATTATTGACCCCTGCAACTTGGCTTGTGTTAATTGTATAAAAAGGATACAATATTGTTTTTTTTTTACAATGAAAAGAATGTCCCTTACTATCTTGTCCTCTCAAAGGCTATATTAGCAAAGCAGCAGAATATGGTTGTCACATTCATTGTAAATGTGGTTGTCAATCCCAAACACTGATTGGCAGAGTAAAATGAAGCATGACATCACTACTCTGTTGCAATATCAAAGCATGTTTGTTTTAAGAGATAAAGTTGGCAAACAGCCCAATTTTTGTTCTCTTAGTATTCTGTCTTTAATAACCTGCATGTATGTACAAGCATCATGACACAGAGCTCATTCTTGTGTAATAAAACACTTTGATTGGGACTGAGTAGTGATCTGATATCTAGGGCTGTCAAAAAAGTTATTTTAGAAAGTTTCAGCATCTCCTTCAAGGGACATAGTGGTGTTTGGGTGAGTACATCTGCGGTCTTAAATAATGTCTTCTATATGTGTCTTTAAAAAAAAAGAATGGTTCCGCCATGTCATAGAATCATAGATATGGAATGTGTGAAAGACAGTTACTAGATCAGAGCAATAAAGCAACTGTCCCCGATTTGGAATCAAAAGTTAATAACTTTTAATAAAAGTTAAAGAAAAGGAAATAAGGACTCACTACAATCAAATGTAATCCTGATGGAACAGGGCAGCTCTCCACAATTCCCTAATTTTCACACCAGATAATATATGAGTCATGCCAGTGTCTAGTATCCCTAATCCACATTCACATATTAGTTTAGTATATAACTTAGGCTTTAGTGTTAGTGATCAGTACTGCTCCTGGACATCCACATTTTTAGGTAGAGTTCCAGCTATGTACAAACTCTTGAGCGAGCTGGTCAAGAGGTGTCACAGTGCGCATATATATGAACTTAATCTTTGCTGGTGATTGTATTTTAAGTAAGTAGTCAGTTTGTGAGATTTAGCACATGTATTATTCTTGAAAATGTCACTTTTTACATTTTATTTAATTGTATATTTTGAATTAATATACATCTATAATATCAGTTTATTTTTTTTGTTAGTTTTAATTGTTTATACATATTTTTTATTCAGTTAACATCACATTGCTATCTGCTAATGAAGATTCTAGTTTATATATTTATTTATATTATTTTATTTCAAACTAACATTTATTTATTTCAAAAATCTGTAACTAGTTACTACCGTAACTATCTGAAGACAAACTGTTTTCTTTGGCCAGGCGATCTTGTGGAACAATGTTTTTTTCTACAGTAAGAATCTTCTTTACATCTTGCATCTTTTCCTCGATCTTTATGGGTTTTCCCTGATGCAAGGAATCATCCCTAAAACAGCAGGCTACACTGTGGGGAAGTTTGATGTGCTGAGTTAGGTTCGGCTAGGTTAAACCAAGCACTTATTAGAAGTTTTCATCTTCATGTATAAGAAAGATTTATGGAATGTGTGTGTCATTCTTGATTGATGCTCCTATTTCTCCTGTAATGGAGAACTGTAAGCCCTATTGAACTTCTAGATGCCTCTTTGTGGCCTTTCTTTCAATGACTAGGCTATTCTTTCTTGGACACACAGCTTTGGACTATGGCCAGTTCTAGATAGATTCAGAGTCATTGCACATTAGTCACAATGAACTTTACTTGCTTTGTATATAATTTTACTGGTTTTGCTGAAGGGTATTGTTTTATGACTGCTTGAAAAATGTTACTGGGTCTTGTTGGTTGACATGTGGACTACTTAAGGCATTCTTACAGTCGAGAACAGACTGTTCTTTTGAGTTCAAGTCCAGGCTGATACCTGCATGGGTTGAGTCCATGACAATATAGACCAACGCTACTTTTGCGTCATCGAAGGGTAACGCCCCTTTTTGGGGGAAAACAAACGGATTCCTCTGAGAACAGAACTCGCTCTAGATCTGCAAAGTTTCTTGATAGCAAAAATGGCACAAACATACACATTCTCTTTGCCGGTCGAAAAAGAAGCTACTGGATACGGGGTTACAGAGGTGTCCCTTTGAAATGGTCGAAAACTGGATTAATGACCCCACGCAGTGGCCAAATATGGACTATTCAGACATCTACCACTATCTCGTGGAACCACCAAGTAGCCTATTGTTGTGTCATTACACACTCACAGTATGACAAACTAGACGATGAGGCCATGTCACTTGGATCATATTTAACTTGATTTAAACTATTGACATAGTTCACGTGACTACGTGATTAGCTCTCACTAGGCACGCTACCTTGGCTGTTTTACTGTTGAAATAGTGGCAAGCTAGGGCTAAAGGGACTTGGCTGTTTTCTGCTTGTGTCTAGAAAGTGCTAGGACTTTGAAAGTTGTAAAAAGGTTTACTATGTACGGCAAAATATATAGCGTTGTTCTATATCCTAACAAATTATATCTCTATTCTGCGTTCACTTTCATTCTGCGTTTTGAATTGCCCGAGAAAGTTTTATTCGGTCATAAAATTTCGACGAAAAATTTCCCCCGAGAATCTTTGGAGGATGAAATAAAGAGCTGGGAGGAAATATATAGCCTATATAGCCAACACAAAAGTTATGCAAGTAGCAGCTAAACGCAAAAACTATTATAGCCTAATCTTTCCTGGCATCTCATCTTTTCCAATCACTTTAGGTTTGGTTAACATCTTTAATATATCATTTCACAAGCTATCTTGAACGAACAGAGGCATGGTCTGAGATAATAGAGTATTTACCGTTGTTGAATTCTCGGAAGATGAAGAAAATATCCGTCAGATAAAAAAAAAGTAATTTCTTCACCAAAATACAAACCGACACAATGGAACATCCCTCATGGCCTCATCGTCTAGTTTGTCATACTGTGAGTGTGTTGATGACAAAAAAATAAGCTACTTGGTGATTCCACGAGATAGTGATAGATGTATGAATAGTCCGGCAAAGAGTATGTTTGTGCCATTGTTGCTATCAAGAAACTTTGCAGATCTAGAGCGAGCGAGCTCTGTTCTCAGAGGAATCCGTTTGTTTTCCCCCAAAAAGGGGCGTTACCCTTCGATGACGCAAAAGTAGCATTGGTCTACGAAAATATGCCATTGGTCTCAGGCTCAAGACTGAATATGTTTTTGGACTCCAACTACAACACTGGTTTTAGGTGTCTTAAAGGGTAAAGACTTATATGTGGTCATACATTTTTTATTTATAATTTATAAAATGTATTTATTTTACATTATGTAATCATACGGCACTTTTTAGTTAATGTGTTTCAAATATGCTTTAATAAGTCTAATACATCACAATCATACTGTACATCATATAACATATTTCAAGTCCAAGGTTCACACGCATTATAAGGGTCCTAAATGAACACCTGATAAGCACCAAATGTAAAGGTAAGAACAAATTGGCTTTGACAAGTAAATAAAATGAATTACTGGTCAGTTGGGTAACTGATAACTGATCAAAATAATATATGGTTTAAATCAGATTTGTAAGATTGATTGACTGACCCTCCCTGATGTAATCAAGCTTCAATTCCATGTTGCGGAATATTCCATGCATTAAAGCCAGAATGAAAAAAACAAATAAATACAAGCACTGCTTTTTTTTTTTTTTTTTTTGACAGGCAAAGCTCTCTTTCGTATAGGAACTTTGACAATGCATCATGGCATTGACGCTATGGGAAAGTTTCAACTTGACCCGTTGTCTGAAGTACGTGTATACACATGCCAATTCAACTGGCTGAGCATATGGCGTTATGACGTGGCACAATGTGCTAAGTAAGCACCCTCAAACACAAGCAAGAGCCCCCTTAGTCACCCTCATATTGGCGAAAAAGATTTGGCAAACACTCCAGTGCATATTTGTGTTTGCGCTCTGTAGAACGTCAAATGTAGCCTGTCTATTTACTGTTACGGGACGTTGTAGAGGAATCATGAGGAAGACGACGAGGAACAGGAATTTATTTAAAGAAAACTCAGGAGTAACTATACACGTCATACATCAAACGAGAATGGACAAGGAATAGGGAGAAACAGAGGGCTTAAATAACACAGGGAGGCAAAGGAACATAATTGGGGCACAGGTGACACAGATGAAGATGATTAACTTAACACAGGTGAATTGACTGAGGGATGATGAGGAGCGGGAAAACTGAACAGGACTAAACCAAAATACATGACCAAGGGGGGAAACACAGTCACACTATTACATTTACAACGTGTTTTTGAAGCAGTGAGCAATGTAGCCAATCACAGACATAGTTGTTGATCTCTTGAACGCAATAGCCAATCAGTGGTGTTTAAGTTTAAGTCAGAATCCACTCACCGCTCAAAATGCAAGAGTTTTTATTCAGTGTTAAGTTATGCAGGCTCACAAAACCTCTCATTAACAAACAAAATGTAGACACGATGTAAGTAAGAGATTTATTGTGAATTGTTGGCAGCTTCTTTGATTACAGTATAATGGAACTTTGTGAGATTGCGATGAACTGACAAAGTGACAGCGTTTGAGTGAAGGGAACGGTCTTAGCTTGCTTTTAAGGTTACAGCCTATATAATAAATATATTTATTACAAACGACTACTGTCGCTTTAAGGCCGGCACGCGACGCTTCTGATATATACACAAATATAACACACACACAAGATTTTCTTTCAATTGATAAAATGCACTGTAACGCGATATTTCTTCAAAAGCAGATTGTGGAGACATTCTAATCGTCCACGATCAAAAATCGTGATATCGCACACCCTTATTATATATATATATATATATATATATATATATATATATATATATATATATATATATATATAATCACTGAGGGTGCTCTAGTAAAGTGCAGATCTATGCTAAGTAACAGCTCTACCATAGCAGTGTACAGTGAGACATTTATGATTATTTACAAGCAGTGTTTGAAATTAACTTTTTCACCCACCAACCAATTTGGCTACTATATTTTGAAGTTACCGGCCATTCAGAAATTCTACTAGCCAAAAAAGATAAAGAAATTAACCAGATTAACTAACTAATATATATATTTATATGCAGTGTTTGAAATTAACTTTTTCACCCACCATCCAATTTGGCTACTATATATATATATATATATATATATATATATATATATATATATATATATATATATATAGTAGCCAAATTGGTTGGTGGGTGAAAAAGTTAATTTCAAACATGTGATTGTAAATAATCATAAATGTCTCACTGTACACTGCTATGGTAGATCTGCACTTTACTAGAGCACCCTCAGTGATTTCAGAAGCACCCTCAGTGATTTGTTTCTGGATCCGGGCCTGCTGTGTGCGCAAACACAGCATTCCAGGGGGTGGTTCGATCTGAGGACTGTGATCTCTTCCTGGGAGAGACCTGAAGAAGACCTGACTCCTTTGGAACTCCTTAGGAGTTAATGACCTACCTAATAGCCTGCACCATAGAGTCATGACAGAACTTGGTATTTCTGTCATGACAACTCTAGGTAAGATTAGCGTGGCAATAGAGATTGGCATGGTAATGGATATGGCAATGTTAATGTTTTTGGTTCTGGCGAAATAGATCCGTTACACTGCTACAGCTGCAGAGCAAATACCGAAACTTGCTACTGTTAATATATTCACAGACATTGCTCTGAGAATGTAAGACATCATGGTTGCCAACTCTCACGCATCTGGCGTGACACTCACGCATTCAGCCTCAATCTCACGGTCTCACGCTCAACAATGAAATCTCACGCTAAATTAGACATTCTTCTGTGCTGTATTTTTTTTTCACTCATGTGCACTAATTTCCGAATTACTATAAGCAAGTTCAGGCTCTTAACTACTGTTTGGACCACTGCATTTTCTCATGCAGAGAAAAATCGCAGACAAAGAGGACACTGACACCGACAGACTAGACAGAGAAGGTTACTTTTGATATTGAACAAATTCTCAGCTGTCAGATTCTGTCAATATTTCCAACGTTTGGCGCTTTTAAATGTGACAGATCGCTGTAGCGCGTCAGTTCAAACGGCACGTGATACAGTAGCCTAGAACCCCCCCCCCCCCCCTTTAAAAAAATATGCAGCTGCACATGTAACGTACATGAAATAACCCTCAAAACAAAGCAGGAGACATGAGAAAATTGCAGAGTAGCGTAGCTTTTACCAGCCGCTCTAGATTTGGAGAATGGACTACTGCAAAACTTCTTTTAGCGTTAGGTAAGTGCATATTACCAACATACTATAATCTGAATTTAATTAATACATTGTTCGACTGGACCTAACTTATATATTTATATATATATATATATATATATATATATATATATATATATATAATATATATATATATAATATATATATATATGTATGTATATATGTGTGTGTGTGTGTGTGTGTGTGTGTGTGTGTGTGTGTGTGTGTGTGTGTGTGTGTGTGTGTGTGTGTGTGTGTTTGGACACATGATATCCAGAAGCAGGTTAAATCAAGTTACCCTTCCCACTTCTGCCAGATTCCTTATCCCGTGGGAATTGGCCATTATTATTACAGACGTCCTGTGGTAAAATTGTATTACTCCATCTACCCTTGTAAAACTAATCCTGTCCGAACAGGGCTTAAGTGGTGTACCTGGCCTACCATGCCGAATGGCTGAGCTCTACAAATGCACAATATGTGTTATATCTTGCAAGCTGATAGAGATAAGAAACCCAGCAACCACCTGAGCAAGTATCATAATTTAATTATTTGATGTGTCATTGACATAATCCTTATACTCTTTTGATAAGTGAAGAAGCTGTTACAAACAATAAAGACTGACACTGCGTGCATCTGAAAACACATTAGCATAGCTAATGATAACACTGCCCTTGAAATAAATAAACGCGTCATTAGAGTTTTGCTGCTAAACATGTTAACCACGTTTAAAGCGCACATACTTATTTCACTTTAACCTTTTCTCAAATCTGTAGCTTAGACAGTGTATCCTCAGTGTATAGCAATTACAAATAATAGACCGCAGTTTATATGCTCAATCTCTACTAGACTGTTAAACATAACACTTGATTAAACTGTTATGATTGCTCATTAAATAAGCAAACCACGCAATGTGCACAGAAATATAGAATAAAAGAGTGTTCACTTATCTTAGATGTTTGTTTCAGATCCTTTCTGCAGACTGCTACAACAAAAACTGTCAGAATTTGAAAGTTGCATCAGCAAACCAATCAGCTGCGCTATGTAGGTAACAAGATGTGATGGCTACCAAATGAGTTAAGGACCTATCAGCTTGCGCCATCTAGAGTCTCATGCCAGAACTTGGTATTAATATTAGGAAATATTATTGGAATTTTAATTAACTTTTTTGTCTATTTTAATATATTAAAATGTATTTTATGTATAAAATATAATTTATTCCGGTGATGGAAAGGCTGAATTTTCAGCAGCCAATTACAGTTTTCAGTGTCACTTAATCTTTCAGTAAATAATTCCAAAAATGCTATTTGGTGCTCAGATGTTTCATATTATTATCACAGTTAAAAATGGTTGTGCTACTTAATATTTCCGTGGACACAAGATATGGCATCTTGCACCCGGCACAAATGACTTTGTACACTGACGCATGTATCATTCCTATTTTGCACCCGCGCAAAGCGGACTTTTCCCTCCACAGACACACATCGGTTAACTAAGAAATACACTTGCGCTCCCCGGGGCGGTTCAGCGCAAAGAGGAGGCGTGTTCCGGCGCAAACTTTCCCTCATGCTATTTTGCTGTTCTATAAAACAATTGCGCCACTGACCAGAAAAAACCTAGTCTAAAGTCAATGGCGGGTTGCGCGTACATTCAGATGCTATCTTAAGCGCGCATGCTTGGCCATAATACAGAGTGTGAACATAATACAGAGTGTGAACATACACTGTAGATGATTCTCTCATCTACACAGATGCATTTAACTTTTTTGCAAATGATACATTATTATTAGGAAAAATATTAAAACACGAGGGAAATCATTGTTGTGTCCATGACGATGGGGAAAATAGGCATAAAGCTTACACATTTACCCAAATTATTATATGCATGTTTAACCGATGCTAATTTGGGTGGGTTTGTCCCAACCCCAATGTCACTTCTCTTTCTTTTACGGCCCTGGCGAGAACATCGATCTCCTCGAAAGAGAACCGATTCTGAAGCGCGCCTGGTAAGTGCGCCGTTATAATAGTATTGCGCCATGGAACAAGCGGACCTCGTTCATCATGCTCTTAAAGGGAACGTGATATAAAGCTCTTGTTGGTTTGTTTCCCGTTACGCCCAAACCACACCTATGAATAATGAAGCTACTTCAGACCAACCCCTTTTAGATTTGCGCCGGGCGCAAGAGGCATTTATCCCGCCGGGAAAATAGCAACAGCGCCGGGATCCGCCCACAAAGTTACTTGCGCTTTGCGACTTGCGTTTCAGATCGTTAAAATAGGGCCCTATAGCTCCTTTCACACAGAGATCTGGAAAATACACGGATTATGTGTCCCGGGATTTTTCCTGGGATTGTTTGATTTTGGTTCATTCACACTGCCAGTGATTTTCTGGAATCTGTGAGTGCGTTCACACACATCCATACTCCCCAGTATCGCCACCTGGTTTGCAGAGTGGCTCGTTCCCCATATGCTGTAGCATAGGTAGCAGAAAGGCCCATGCGATGGCACGTGCAGCATCACTACGACACACAGCATTGGTCCTGGCTTTTTTTTCACACAGGGCGCGTTCCGGGACTAATCCCGGGAATGTTACTAGGTCCCCATCCCGGCATCAATGCTGGAACGTGTTTGCGTTCACACAGAAGGCACTCTAGCAATTTTACGGCAATTTCCCAGGATCAACGCGCTGTGTGAAAGGGGCTAATGCTACATTTAGCAGCTTTTGACTAGCTGATGGAGGCAGGCTCATGTCATATATATGATGGTGTGAGTGACAAAATTACACAGTGCAGTTGGAAATATTTATGGCTGGTGATTTTCTAATTTATCCACGGTTTTTAGACATGTAGGATAGGCCCGGCTTCACAGGTAGGACTTAGACTAAGCTAGGATTAGGCCTTAGTTTAATTAGAACATTTAAGTAGCTTTCATAAATGTGCCTTAGAAAAAAAACATTACTGGTCTGTATCTTGAGACAAAACAAGGGCACTGACATAGGCTATTTTAAGATATGTCAGTGCAAGTTGCTTTCAGTTAAAACAGCTTGAACGTGTATTTTAGTCTAGGACTAGGCTTAAAGGTGGATTTATACTTCTGCGTCGGACCTACAGCGGAGCCTCTACGCTATAGACTACGCGTTGGTTTTCATTTATACTTCTGCGTCGTTGTCCGCGTTGATGCGCAATTACACATGCAGAGTGAGCATGTGCAACGCGAGGGAGGGGTTCGAGCAGACCAATCACAGCGCTTGCGTCCGCGTAGAATTGACGTGTTGTTACATTTTTGGAGAGGTGCACGTCAGGGTACGCCGAAGGGAATGCGCGCTACACACAGCCTACGACGTAGCTACGGCGTGAGTTCGACGCAGAAGTATAAATTGGGCTTATGCCTTGTCTCTGAAACCGGAACCTACTGAAATCCTTCTCAGCTTCTGTTTAGTTCTTTGATTTCAATTAAACATTTTAATTCTTGTCCAATCAGAAGTTAAAGGTTCAAAACCCTGAGATTAGTGTTGGTAAGGGTTCCGTTGCTCCTGACCCCTGCTCATTTAATCTGCAATGGGAGGAGTCAGAGAGGAAGGGGTGTGGGGAACAGCTTATAAATATTCATGACTTGCTGCATTTGGAAGGCCCCTTTCCTTGTGGACACACAGCTGGACAGAGCAGCTTACATTCCAGCGTCCCTCCCAACCAAGCATTCTCTCTCTTTCTCATCCTTGCTATCTCTCTCTCACTTTTTATTGCTGACCTATTTTCAGCTTGTCTCTCTCATCTCTGCACTTTGCCCTACAAATCAATGAATACTATTTTGCGGCTCTCCACCCAGTACCTTATGTGGAAAGAATGTGCTCCCAGCATTCCTGAGGAGATGGTGCATTTTGGCTAATGGTCTCCAGAGTATTCCTAGGATGTTGCATGGGAATGTAGGAACTGGGCCAGAACTGAGATTCTTTCTCAATGATGTTTATATATTTAAAATGATAACAGCATTTAGAGTTGATCAAGTTTTCAATTTACATGTCTACAATCATAGTTAAAAAAAGGGAAATTATTTTCGTTACAATCAAAAACTGTACTGTACCACCAGTAACCAGCATTTTTATGTATTTATTTATTAATAAAAATTTGAATATTATAATAAGGTTGATCTTACATTACCGTTCAAAAGTTTGGGGTCAGAACGATTTTTTTATGTTTTTGAAAGAAGTCTCTAATGCTCTTATACTTTTTAACAGAACTGTATGTCCATCTACTGTATGTCTACTGTATCTGTTTTTGCGAAATAAGTAAATTTATGATTGTCTGTAGGTTTGGGATCATTTTTAGATTGAACAGCTAAGAAAAAAACACACTATGTTTGGTAACTTCAGTGAGTTGCATGTGTACCCCATGGCTAGCTGTTTTTATACTGGATGGACTATAAATATCCCAAATATTTTCATGAGTGTCCTATTTAGAAAGAAGGAGATTTTATTTTTCAAGGAATTTATGAGGGGTGCAAAAGCACTAAATACGTTTGAAAGTCAACATACTGTGTACGGTGTATCCCAATAGAAGTGGTTATTGCAGTGAGCCTAATTTCCACCTTTCTCTTTATCAGTATTCCCTATGATGGTTATGTATTCCATGCAATTTGGCCTAATTTCTGAAATTTGTGAAAAGGTTCACTTTACACAGGTCATCTCATGTTAAGTGGCTATGTGTATTTAAAAACTGCCTTTGTGGCATTCATGTGCCACATTCCTTTTCACTGTGTGTTTTCTCCCTAGTGCGATGAATCTCTGTGCATATTTTAGGGAATAGTTGTGATGTTTCGCAAATTAAAGGATTTAGTGTTCTGTTTCTGCTCCTCCATGTCGTGGATGAATACAAGCGATGAAATGTATTTTATAGTGTGAGAACTGAGTATTACTGTGAGACATACTGTGAATGTGCAGATGTGTTCGGGAAGAGTTGAGTTGAGCCTCAGCCAGGATCTCTCACTCTCTCTGTAGATTTAGATTGCGTAATATGGCACATCGCCTCCCTCCCTCCCCTCCTTCCTGCTGACAGCCTTGCATTACACAGTGGTTTTATGGACTCTGACAACCACACAAAGAAGTAAAAACTTTTTCTGTAGCTGAAGATAGCCCTTGTGGAACTGTGGTCCCAATCTGAAGGTGTACTTACTAGTGTAGATGATATTTCTGCCATGATATTTCACCAAATAATATAGATATCAGTCATGAATGCAGATTTAACTGTCTGCCATTTCATTTCTTAAAGCCAATGGTTATACATGAACATTTCTCAGATGAAGTATTACAGAAATACTTGATTTTAAATCTTTGTATAAAATAAGACAGAATAAAATGCAAAACATGTCCACAACTAGTTTAAAATAGTTTTCTTGAAGTTTGACGGACAAATAGATAGATAGATAGATAGATAGATAGATAGATAGATAGATAGATAGATAGATAGATAGAAGATAGATGGATTTCAAGGCTTAATGTCCCATTGTAATTGCATGAAGAAGAGTGACAAGTGTTTGTGTTCCTTGGAAGAATTAAAAGTCATAGAGGTTTGGAACAATATGAGGGTGAGTAAAGGCTGTCAAACTATTATTTTGGTAAAGAAGAGATCTTTTCAGAGAACTTTTTCATTAAGGATTTACTTTAAATAGCTGGTGGCTAGTGGAGATCCCAAAGTCTTGGCCTTTGCCTTTGCTTCAGGGCTAATCACTGCTAGACATTAAAGCTCTCCTTTTACTGTGTAAGCACACATGGACTTCTTACCACAATACTTAACCAACCTATCATGCCGTCATAGCTCACAGTACAATTCAGCTTTTGTGCTAGGACAATCTGTAGAACAAACAAACATGCCACACACAGAGTGCCGTAGGGGTCAAGGCAGGTTTTATATCCCTCTTTACATTCTTTACTGACTCTATTTCTTCCACGCTCTATAATGCCTACAATCATAGATAATAGGATGAATAGCAGAAGCAGTGCAGTTTCCAACTGAAATGAACACTAGTGGCAGTAAAACATCAGCAACTAACAAAATATTTGCTGCATTTAACTGTTATTCGTGTAATGTGTAGCAAATTAGCCCTAAAGAAATATTAATAATCAATCATAACTTGTTATAATTGATTATGAATATTTGGATCAGTTAATAGAATTAACATCATGTTGTAAAATTACTGTACAGAACTATTCAGAGCCTGTAGCCAAAAATCTGCATGATTAGCGACTCCAGTATATGAGCTTGAGACACGGACAACTTTACGTGTGACATGAACAAGACTTAGTAACTAGACTAAACACTTAAACTACTCTAACATACACACACATACATACATACAGTTTACGAAGGGAAAGAGAGCTGAAGCAGAATACAGGAAAGCAAGAAGTTATAGCATTGTTTGAAATTCAGCAGATCAACAGCCTTGAGCAAACCATCAGTTTAGTTCTAACTAAACTTCTTTAAAAGGGGCAAGGATACTTAATGTATCAAATAATGAGACTAAGTGTGATACTTGCATGTCTTGGCCATTTGAATTAAACTGTCCTGATGCAATTTGTTGAGGCTGCATTTTATCTTTGCTGACGTGGTCTTGATGAGAGAGAACCAGTGGGAGTCAGAGGATCTTTGGTGAATGGAAAGACAAGGCTGCAGCCTGGCACAAGCTTGGGGGTCCTTAGAAAACTTCTAGTTCAGCATCATATTCACATCAGGATTTCAGAAAGAAACTAAGAGACGTTATCCTGTGATCAGTGATTTTTAAAGCTTGAAGATGTCATACCCTCTGGAGGTGCGTGAGCCAATAAGAAGTTGTTTCCTTTGGAGGGAATTTCTTTACATCTCTTTGTTCAAACAGGACTTTGGACATGTAATTTGATTGGGTGTTTAACGAAAGAATCTTCATGATTCTTATAATACTAATGCGTCACAAAGTTAGCTAAATTCAGTGTTAACTCATATAGTCAGCCTAACGGTGCACAGCTTATTAAGCAATCGTTATTTATTTATTTAACATGTATACGTGTGCATTAATAGTACAATTTCAGCAACGAGAACTATGTTGAGACAAATGAAGATAAAGATGTGTTCTGGCAACTGGCGTGTTTATTGAACCAATCAGATAAGAGTAAATCGAGAGTCAGCGAGAAGCTCATTTAATTGCCTACATGAAGAAGGTGGACCCGCCCTCCTCTTTGCGGTTGCAAAACTCAATGAGAGAGAATCGTGCCGAAACTGTAAGCGCAGCTAAAATAAAGTTCCCGAAATAACCCGGTTTGTACAGTTGCGTAACTGTGCAAATCGGGTTATTTCAGGGAAATTTTTTGCCACATGTACACAACAAGTCATTTAGACATTTGCAACAGTTTTTTTTTTACACAAAGGTTGATTTTACGCGATCAATCTGTTTTGCAGTTCCTGACTCTGTTTTTTCGGTTGCAAATTGCTGTTAACAGGCTTGCAGTGCTTTTGGCCGTATTTGTGCGATACAAAACGTGCCAAAAGTGTAAGCGTGGAAAAATGTCAGAATAATACAGATCCTATTTATTTTGCGTTAGCATGAAGCTGCGGTTTCAAAATACATGCATTACACTTACCAATAACAGTAAAATGCTGCAAATATTTTTTTCTTACACTTTACAAATCTTCGCTTGCACATGTAAATTTCATTTACGCTTGCAATCTTATGTACACTTTCACAAATCTTACCCTGTACATGCAATTCTTTTTGTCATCATATTACCCTCATAGATAAGCCTTTATCAAGGTACCTTGACAATGTGTGCAGTTGTTTACCTTTTTCGTAAAGTTTTCTTCCCTAACTTGCGCCTGCAAAAGGTGTGCGTTTACTTTAATACATTGTTAAAAAAATACAAAAGATAACTTTGTGTCTTAATTTTTTCCCACCCTTCATAAATGAGTTCCCTTTCGAGAGGTCTCTCGTATTACCTAAGTAGCTTACGCTATGGGAAAAACTCCTCTTTTTGAGAATATTGAAGCCAAATTTTTAAAACGCACAGCAGACACTAAGCTGAGCGTCTAGAGCGGTCATTGGCTGTGCTGCGGCAACTGCATGAACCTATGGCGAGGCGGCTCATGCGCGTGATCCAATCAGGCCGCTTTGCGCCCTGGCGTGTCATAGCCTCTCAGAATGGGCGTGGCTTATAGCTATATAAGGCCCCATTCTCGCCATAAAACCAGATTTAATCTCCTTCAGCAAGTCTCCACTTCGCTGACCTCCAGATTAGAAGCCTTCTTCGCCGCCGTCGAAAAGCCTTTGAGCGGAACAAGCACCTGCAAAGCAGTCTGCGGCTCCTGTTTCAACTCGACACTGCCTTCAGCCCGCTATTCTGCTGTGCCATCCGGCGCTATATCCTTTTACAAGCAACAAGAGTGTTCGCCGCTGCATCTCTCTTTTCTAAAAGAGCAGATTGCAGGCGTTGTTCTAAATGGCTCGGGTCAACTGGGCCTCGTGCAGAGGCCCGCTCTTCACCGGAGATCGCCACATCCTCTGTGCTTCCTGCCTAGGCCGGTGTGCCCGCCCACCGTCACAGGATAGAAAGCTAAAGCGACTCACCCGTCCAAGCCTTGCTGCGTCACTTCAGCTCTCGCCGGCCGTGCTACCAAGGCAATCGCCCATGCGATTGGCAGGAGCATGACGAACTTGACAGTGCTTGAACGTCATCTCTGGTTAAATTTAAAGGAGATGAAGGATGCGGATAGGGCAGCTTCTCTCGACTCCCCTATTTCCACTATCGGTCTGTTCGGGCCTGCAGTCAAGGGTTTCGCGGAACGTTACACCGAGGCTCAGAAAGCATCACAGGCTATGCGTCAGTTCCTCCCTAAACGCTCCAGCTCTGCTACGGGCTGCCACAAAATGGTGCTGCCCCGTCAGCCTTTAAAGACAACGCTGCCGGTCTCCCAGCCTCGCCCAGCGACTGAAGTACATCAACGCTCTCGTTCAGGGAAACGTCAGCAGTTCCCGGAGCGACGAGGACCCCAACCCAGGATTGTGTTGAACCCAGAGCCTCAAAAACCTTCCTAACTACAACGGCAGGGAGGAAAAGAGAGTGTTTAAGTCCCGCTGCGGCCGAGACCAACCTCCAAGATAGCTCTTACACATCTCCCAGTCCCCTCTTTTCAGGTGGTTGGAAATATATTTACTTCAGTAAACGAGTCTGTTATAAAACATGCACATCTGCAAACAAACACAAATAAAGGACAAAAATAGCACTTGTCTGTCTGTTCTCCCTCCGGCTCATGCTGGAGGTGTAATAAATGTAGGTCATGGGCCCACTATAAAGTACGCACCCCTGCATATAAGCACTGTTCCCAAAGTTTCACAAGCACAAAGCAGATGGGCTACCAGGTCCCTATCACAAAGCGGCCCGTCCCCAGACATCATTCAACCCCTAGCTACTCTATCAAAATGGGTTTTGAATATAATAAAACGAGGCTACCCGCTACAGTTTGCTCACAGACCCCCGCCCTTTCGAGCTGTGGTCGAGACAACAGTGAGAAGCGATGTGGCTCACATCCTTCGCACCGAAGTGTCGAAACTGTTAGCAAAAGGGGCCGTAGAGTCAGTCCCGTCGCAACAGAGCGAGTCAGGCTTTTACAGCCGCTACTTTCTCGTTCCAAAAAAGGATGGCGGCCTCAGGCCCATCCAAGATCTCAGACACCTGAACAAAGCGCTGATGATGCGCCCGTTCAGGATGCTGACGACCAAACAAATCCTCACGCAAATTCGCCCGGGGGATTGGTTTTTCTCAGTAGATCTGAAAGATGCTTATTTTCACATTTCACCATCACTGGCCATTCTTCAGATTCGCGTTCAAGGGGCAGACTTATCAGTACATCTTTAGCACCCTGTACATTTACCCAGTGCATGGATACAGCTCTCACCCCCCTAAGACAACGGGGGATGCGAGTGTTGAACTACCTCGATGATTGGCTGGTTATAGCACAATCGCGAACGCAGTTAATAACTCACAGATCCTGGCTCCTCAGCCATCTAAAATGCCTAGGGCTCAGGATCAATACTTCCAAAAGCGCACTGTCTCCCAGCAAGAGCATTTCCTTCCTGGGAACAGTCATAAACTCTATACAAATGAGAGCGCGACTCTCAGCAGATTGCACACTCACCATTCAGCGCCTAGCGGCATCATTCAGTGCGGGTGCGTGTGCACCACTGTAGGAGTATGGGAGTGATTTCAAAAGGGAAAAGTTATCTCAACAGATGCCTCCAACCTAGGTTGGAGGGGGCCCTTTACGAGGGCAGGCCCATCTCTGGCCTATGGTCAAGCTCAGAGAGGAGCCTACATATAAATTGTCTGGAGATGAGAGAGGTCGCTCTGTCGCTGCAGGCTATTCTCTCATATCTAAAGGGACACCACGTCTTGGTCCGGACGGACAACATGTCGATGGACTCCTATATAAATCGCCAGGGTGGACTCGGGTCCAAAAACCTGCACACCACGGCTAAAAGCCTTTTAATATGGGCTCAGCACAACCTGCGCTATCCAGAGACAGAATTCCCCCAGGGGAATGGCCGCTTCACCCGAGAACGGTTCAGCTGATATGGAGCATCTTCGGCGAGGCAGAGGTCTACATATTCGCCTCAGAAGACAACGCTCATTGCCAAACATTTTTCTCCAAGGACAGGGATGCGCTTGCCCACGATTGGCCGAGCTGCCCGCTGTATTTATTCCCTCCGATCTCGATGCTTCCTCAGGTCAAAGAACGGATCAGGGAGAGCAAGTGTACAGTGCTCTTGATAGCCCCTCTTTGAAAGAACCAGCTATGGTTCCCTGAGTTGACTCAGCTGCTAGAAACAGCCCCATGGCCGATTCCACTGACGAGAGACCTCCTCATTTCGCCGTCCACATTTATGCGATATTATAACCTGGAAGTTCCCGCTTTGCAAGCAAAGGTTCTTTCAATGTAATACGTGTTAAGCACATAACTATAACGCCAATGCATATATCTGTTCCTAGTTAATAAAAAGAAGGACTGGCCCTCCCTAGCAATATTATGGACTGCAGCTACAGTCCCCAACACAGAGTCCCGCATTCTCAGACCCCTCGTTTTTCGATACAGCACCTCCTGCTGTTCAGAAGATCGTATAACACCCGCACACAGAGTCCCGTGTTCTCAGAACCGTCGTTTTTCGAGACAGCGCCTCCTGCTGTTCGGAAGATCGTATAACACCCTTATCCAAATGCCATTAAAAACAACAGGATGCAATATTACGGTCTCATTTCATTTAAAGTTATCCAAATAAATATGTGCGTTCCCTGCTTAATGCATGTGCCAAAAAACTCATTGTGTTCTCTGACTAACAAATTACCCAGTAGTTATTTTTTCTGAGCGTGGGTGTAATTGAAAGAAAATTACTGATGGAAGGGATACAATTACAGATTGAACTATCTTCTGAAAAAAATATTATGTGATATTATATTGCTACAATGTTTTTTTTTATTCAAATTCCAATTTTTCTTTCAGTTCAACCTATAATGGTCTAATTAACATTATACCATGCTAACATTACAGAACCTGTTTTTTTGATATTTTGAATGCGAAGCAAAACTCAAATAATAATAGACAAAACACCAATAATAAACAATTTTGTACTATTTTAACAATCACCTAAACATCATCTTGCTGTAAACAGGACAAAGCAAACAAAAAAGGAAGAAATAATTGTGTTAGTGACTTTACTTTTCGTCTGCAATTGCATTAAAAAAAAAATCCAGATTTTATAAGTCGCTTTGGATAAAAGCTAGCCTGGCAAGCCAGACCTATCAAGATGTCAGGTCTGGGAACTCACAATTGGCATACCTCAATCCGAGGGGCGGGATAAACAGTTGTCTTTCAAATTCCCTCTGCACGCAATAGGACAGCGCTACAACCAACCAGAGCAACGAACGGCTGTGGCTGAGTGAGTCCCATGCGTTTTTCCACCAGAGGAGCTAGTTGATAGGCGGCCTATATTAAACTTTTCCCGTATCCGGTCGTCAAAACTCCGAACACATATTCCTTTTTTTAAGAATGACTTAACTCGTTTCTGGTAGGCGAATGTTCCTTCTTTTTCATTCTTTTTGCAATCTCGCTGTCAAATTCCTCGAATTCCTCGACACATTCTTGCTCACATGTTAATACCATAGACTGGTTAATACATAGTGAATGCATAGTAAATTTGATTATTAGGCAATTGTATGAGTTGTAAATGGCTGGCAACAACTTCATATCACATATTAAATTAATATTGATTCCTTTTAATTCTTATGTTTTATAAGAACTAATTTAAGTAGTCTACATAAATTATATAAAGTAAAATAATTACTCCGGCATTAATTAATTCAATTTATAGTTTTAGGAGAAAAGGTCCGGTAATTAAAAAAAGATCAAACGGTAAATCTGATTAAATAATTAATGATGACATTCTTTGATATTAACACACTTAAAGGTGGGGTAGGTAATTTTTTTCTAAAACACTTTTTGCCAAATGTGTTTAAACTGTCTTTATATACCAATACATATCTAAAATGTAAGTACTCTGAAAAGGAGTTTATAAAAATAGAGTGTCTGTAGTCCTCTCAGGGCTGCAATAAACACAGCTCATTATTCCATTCGGACCGAGTGATCTGATTGACTGGGCAACTGTCACTCTCCCTCGTTGCTATTACTACCAGCACTGCTGCAACAGGAGCTGCCCACATGCGCGCAATCGGTTGACTCGCTCATTGCGGAAGAGGAGAGGAGCGTACCGACCGCAAGCCACGAAGTATCACAATTATGGCAGAGAAAGAGCAGTCAAAAAGATATTTTATTACCTGTGATTCTGACATGATGTCACTCAATCGCACTGCGCTCCTCTTCGCTCGGCGCTGGTAAACTTCCAGCTGAGCGGTTGGCTTTGCGCGTTCAAGTGTTTTGGGGGCGTGGCCTTGGAATGAGCTTAGAAGGAAGGGGGCCAGCAGTTTCTGCTAGTTTCTCAGACTTACCTACCCCGCCTTTAATGTATTAAATTGGTCTACTTTAATGTCAACTAATTTTAATAAAATTTTTACAATTGCTTGTCTACAAAAAGTCCAAGGTTAAAGGCTAACGTTAGCTATCAAAATATTTTCGGGGAAAAAAGGCAAAAAAACATACATTAACGGCTCAAATTTTGTTACAAACTATCTTTACAAATATTAAATGGACTATTCATATGTTGGTGTATCGATGAGCTATAAAGTAGTTTGATTAAAATAGAAATCGAATGAGTATGATTCGCTAAATAAAATTGACGATACTCACGTTTTGGCTTAAGTTCTTCACATGTTTATCCGATCCAATTTGATAGGAGGCGCTGTCTCGAAAAACGAGGGGTCTGAGAATGCGGGACTCTGGGTGGGGGACTGTAGCTGCAGGCTCCGAGTCTGCGTTCGGCGTTTTGAAAGGGGTTCCCATAGTGTAAGCTACTTAAGCAATACGAGAGACCTCTTGAAAGGGAACGTCTCGGTTACTAACGTGAACTCTGTTCCCTGAGAGAAGGTAACGAGTATTGCGTAACCCTGCTGTGCTACTGTGCTTAGATCGGGGGATCAGTTCAGTCGATTTAACCTTGTTTTATGGCGAGAATGGGGGCTTATATAGCTATAAGCCACGCCATTCTGGTGGGCTATGACGTCCCAGGGTGCGAAGCGGCCTGATTGGTTTGCACACATGAGCCGCTTCGCCATAGGTTTGTGCAGTTGCCGCAGCACAGCCAGTGACCGCTCTAGATGCTCAGCTTAGTGTCTGCTATGCAGCTGCACTGCGTTTTAAAAATTTGGCATTAATATTCTCGAGAAAAGGTAGTTTTTCCCATAGCGTAAGCTACTTACGCAATACTCGTTCCCTTCACTCAGGGAACTGAGGTTACGTTAGTAACCGAGGCATTTTGAGGTTTCTGGCACACCTGAATTTGTGACCATGTGATTTTCAGCTTCTCTTTCAGTGCCACCTTTACAATTTTGAGTTCCTTTTTCAATTATGAGAATATTGTTCTCATACAATGTGCTGTATGATTGATTGTTGGTTTGTTGATTGAACTGAGATGGGAAAGAGCACTTTGTTCTTTTTCTTATGGAGGTACAATGAATGAAACAAAAATAAAATAAAGGGTTGGTTCACCATTCATTAATTATAATTATTTACTCACACTCATGTTGTTCCAAAACGTCTATTCATTGTTGGAACACAAATGAAGATATTCTTAATATTCTCCACCACATTTTGGTCCATCCATTGAAAGTCCATGCAACCAAAATGTACATGCTTCAAAAAGTTCATAAAGACATCGCAAAAATAAAACCATTTGAATCAAGAAGTTTAACCCAAGTCTTCTGAAGAGACGTGATCAGTTTATATGATAAACTGATTTCATGAACAACACACCAAGCAAACACATTTGACCATCCATTTACCATATTTCATGTGCTCTATGTGTATTAAATGTGTGTTGATGTTTTTATGTGAATAGAAGCCTAAATTTAAATCAGTTCATCATATTTAAAGTTACCATGTCTCTTTAGAAGACTTAGATTAAACCGCTTGTTTCACATAGATTACTTTTAAAATGTCTTTATGGACATTTTGAAGCATTCAAGTTTTTCCTGAGTTGAGTTTCAATTAAAAAAAGTATATAAGAATAGCTTAATTGTGTGTCAAAGATTAATAAAACAGTCTAATGGGTTTGGAATGACATGGGGTGAGGGTGAGTAATTGATGGGTGAACTATCCCTTTAAGGTGTCTAAATGACTTTTGGTGAGCGGTGACAGCACCAATATACTTAATTTTATATGACAATTCAGTGTCAGGTTCAATATTCCCTCATTCATAATTTCAGAATTTTTTATTTGTAGTTTCTACCTTATATTAAAAAAGTCTTTTCTCCCTTTCTTGGAAATCAAAAGTCTGTTGCAGACAGACCTGTGTTCCTTAACGTTGTCTCTCTTTCGCATAAAAATAACTAAAACTAAAGGGGCCCTCACTATTCTCTCAGAGACAGATCCCTGCTGAGGTGTTGCTGGCTCCCCACTTCTCCTTTTTAGCTCCATGGCTGACTGAACCAGAGGCATTGAGAGATTGAGGAGTGCAATGCAGTGCTCAGCAAGCTTCTGAATACTGATTCTGAGCCAGACACATTGAATGAATTTAGAGACCAAAAGAGTAGCTGCCGGACCCGCGTTGCCCAGAGGTCAATCACACGATTGATGACATCATCCCCTGGGGCTGCCCACTCTTTTGTTGCAGGACTGGACACCGTGAAACGTGCATACCTGACTCCATTATGTAACCCCAGGGGCTGAGAGTTGGGCCTCTAAAATTAGCCTAAACTGATGGGAAACTTAAAGCTCCCCTTTTAATGCTTTTTTCTTTTTTATATTAACAAACTTTAAATATTCGGCAAGTACATCATAAATCCATCTTCTAAACCTTGTTTTTGCCTTTCCCTGAATCACTATGGTAAGTCTATTATAATGATTTATATTTATATCTTAAGAAGTTGGAATTCATCCAGCATTTCCCATCCTCAAGGCTATAGAGCAGAGAATTTTCAGATGCATTACTTCTGCTTTAAATAGAAAACACAACTGCATATCATTTGCATAACAGGGATATGAAATGCCAGTTTTAATATATACAAAGCAAAACAGCAACATGTAAAGGGAGAAAAGTGGCCCTAGAATAGAGCTCTGAGTTACCCCATAAGTTATATGAGCAGAAGAAGAATTATGATTCCCAATCTTTACTGTGAATGTTCTGCCCTTCAGGTAAGAGCAGAACCAACATATGGCCACTTCATTTAGTTCGACATGCCACTCAAGGCGCTCTAGCAGAATGACATGATCCAGCGTGTCAAAAGCTGCACTTAAGTCTGACAAGACAAGGCCGACACAGTTCCCATGGGCAGCTTTTAATAAAATGTCATATACAGTAGCATCCTGATGAGGGCAGTGCTATGGCCAATTCTGAAACATTATTAAAACTTATCCAGGATATTTATTCTCATAGAATTAGAACAATTATTTAAACTTTATATTTAGTAGTAATAGTTATCGTCCTTGGGGTGAACAGTCCTTGAAAGTGTAAAGTGATTTGCAAACTCCTGACTTTTAAAATTTCAAAATGGTGAAACAGCTAAATAAATACATGCATTTAAGCTTGCCAGACTACATAATCTTACCTTCTGAAAATAAGGTACAATTATATGAGTGAAAATATATAATTTTGGTCTTAGTGGAAATGTTCACTATTTGGAGCTCTGTATGATCTGTTTGTTTAACATGTTCATTCTCTCCTCACAATGCAAGCCAAGTTGCTTTCCCAGTGCCTTGGATTTAAAGAGGACAATCTAGAAATTGTTTTTACATACTGTAACTGCATGTCTGTTGGTCAGCTCGGATTCTGAATTTCCCTACTCTTATTCTTCTGTTGTTTACTGACCCCGTGGAACTATTTTGGTTAAGAAGTGCTCTGTGCTATATTGGTAGTTGCCACTTAGACTAAACAGAGAAAGAGAAAGCTTTTTTACCTTGAAGAAACATTTGATGTAACATTTTTGTTTTGGTTTGATTTCAGACTTTTTTCTCATCTATCTGAGGTGGATGTAATATCCAAGAGAGACATTACAGAACTGTATCATGGCTGTGGCCGGATGTCCGGATTATTTTCTACACCATCCAAATTACCAGGTAAATGATTGTTTGTGATTTTCTAATTACATTATTTACCCAGCCTCTACATTATTCTTGTTATTTTAACATGTTCTTTTTTTTTTTTCAAACACACTAGATAATCTGCCCTAGCCTTTAAACATAAACTGGAAAATGCAGCCAGATTACAGCTATACTAAAATGTTCATGCAGTATCAGGCAATTTTCCTTTAGTACCCGCTTTGGTATTTACTTATTTAAAGTAATACGTGAATACACTAAAACTACTAGTCAAACTTATATGCTAACACTGGCCAAATATCCTTGATGTAATGTTGTAAGTAGTATTATTTACTAAAGAAGAATAAATTATTTAATTCTAGTGTCAGTCGACTGTTTGGGGCATTTTGTTCAAAGCTGCCCTTTCCTGACTTGGGATATATCCAAGCATGAATTTAAATACATGCATAACCTACACGTCAAGACAGAATGTACTATATTGTGAATATATTCATAGCATTTTATAAAAAAAATATTTATTTATTAATTTCCATCCTTCTTCTATAAGCTATAGTCCCTTATCATATGTGTGCTGCACAGTGATATACACATTAATTTGATGAACAGGTGTTTCACAACACAGCTGTTGATATATCATTTAATGTATCATGCCTTGAATACTGTATTGGTCAGCAGAAAACCAAAAATAATCTGTAAAAACCAATAGTTGACTTGCTCAAGGAAGTTTTGTATAGTTTCTGAGAGCATGTGAGAGGAGGATAAAGTGGAGGGGTTCTGTGTATTTTGAATGTACCTGTCATGAGCAGTAGATTCAGAGTCTGAGCATGAATAAAAATGGGGTTGCCGTGAATGGCCATTGCATCAGTATGCATTCCTTTAGGCTGAGCGCATTTGATTCACATGGTGTAACCCGATGTAAAAGCTAGTGGTCGACCGATATGGGTTTTTTGATGGGCGATGTCGATATCTTAGAGAGCAGGGTGGCCGATGGCCGATATTTATGTGTATATATATATATATATATATATATATATATATATATACACACACACACACAAATACATATTATATATATATATATATATATATATACATATATATACATACACTCACACACACTTTATATTTATATAAATCAATATTTAATAAATTTGATAAATTTAATACATATTTCAAAATCTTTAAAATAAACATGCTTAGGCCCTATACTAGATGGCAACTTCTTGAATCTGCAATCCTATTACAGAATTTTTCACAAATAAAGTAATTGTTTAAAAATATATGAATATGTGAATAAAAAAGAAATAAACACTGTAAAAGGGCACTCGTTAATCTGGTAATTAATCAGTAATCACTGATAATCATATTTTTTCAAATAAAGACTTTTTTTTACTTTGACTTTTGACAAGGTAACGCTAATTTTACATACAGCACACAGTGAAAACGACATGAATATGACACAGTGGACCACTGGATATAGCACAGCATATTTTAAAAAGAAGGATTTAAAGTGTTTCGATCGCGTCTCCTGTAAAGCTGATCTTCTGTTCGCATTCACTCACTGCGCACGGACCGTCACTCGCAGGAACACGTTTATGCAGGCTACAAACGCACACTTCACAAGATATCACAGCTGGATTCGATTAAATCTGCAAGGTTTGTGAAATTAAATGTTTATTAACTTTAGATATTCAGAGATTTGTTTAAATTATGTAGATGCGCATTTGCTGAATGTTGACGGAAGATGAGAAAGTATTTTAGGCTGATTGTTTGCCTTTTCGGTCACAAATAATATAAAAGCAAACGTATTACTTTTTCGCATACCATTTACTTTCTTTGACCAGTTCTGTAGCCACCGGTTCTGTCTAACAAAATATTAGATCTGACTGACAGAGATCGTAAACTAATGAAGACGGAGAATGTGAGTGAGCGCTGTGTTCTCTTCTCAGGTGCTGGTGTTCTCAGCGGCGCCCGTCAAAATAAAAGTCCGTAGCGCAGTTAAAATAAAAGTCCCGCTTCCAAAACATCGGCCAATCAGAAAAACTTATCGGCCTTGGCGATATATCGGTCGACCACTAGTAAAAGCATCTAAATTCTAGCTTCAATCAGTGAAGTAGCTGGTCAGTTTTGAAGGGCTTTCATCAGTGAAAGTCACTGTTTATCAGTTCATCAGTTAGCATTGTTTAAATGGCATCCACATGCAGCAGTTCAAAACCAACTGGGAAATATTAATCAGGCAAATCACCCCGTGGAGATCTGGCATTAGTGCAGCTTGATTATGAGATATTCTGGGGGACACCCACTGTCTTGCAAAATACCCAGACGCTCTGATATGAAATTAGCTTGTCCTTTTAATTAAGTCAAAGAATGTATATTTCCCTCAGTCACATTCGACGGCCTAGGTGGCTAGCTGGCTCATTCGGACTATCAGGCTCGGCTTTGCAATTCAGTTTTACAGCCCTTACTTCATTGGACCTAAGAAAGGCGGTGGGTTACAACCAATCTTGGACCTGCGTGTCCAGAAGCAGACCCTTCACAAGCTCCCATTCAAGATGTTAATGCAGAGACTCATTTTTGTATGCATTTGACCCCAAGATTGGTTTGCGGCGATCGACCTTAAGGAGGAGTACTTTCATGTCTTGATTATCCCTCTACACAGACTGTTTCTACGTTTTGCGTTCAAGGGGTGAGCATGTCAGTACAAGGTCCTCCCCTTCGAGCTGTCCCTGTTGCCTCACGTCTTCACGAAAGTTGCGGAGGCGACCCTTGTCTTTCTGAGGGAGCACAGCGTTCGCATCCTCAACTACCTCGGCGACTGGCTCATCCTGGCCTACTCGCGAGAGCAGTTGTGCGAACACAGGGACTTGGTGCTCAGGCACCTCAGCCATCCGGGGCTTCGGGTCAACTGGGAAAAGAGCAAACTCTCCCCCGTGCAGAGAATCTCTTTCCTCAGTATGGAGTTGGACTCAGTCAACATTACCGCACGTCTCCTGATCGAATGTGCTCATTCGGTGCTGAACTACCTGAATTCATTCAGAGGCTCCTGGGGCATATAGCAGCCGCAGCTGCAGCTCCTGGACAGGACCTCGACTGCAGTGGCACATCAATTGCCTTGAGTTTCTAGCAGTATGTGTTGCTCTGTGCCTTTTTTTTAGATCGCATACAGGCCAAGCATGTGCTGGTCCAGACAGACAACACTGTGACCTTTGTGCACATCAACCATCAGGGTTGTCTACGCTCCTGTCGCATGTAGCAACTCGCCTAGGAGTCAGGAGTCAGGAGTCAGAAGCATCGGAGGTTGCTTTTCGCCATTCACATTCCAAACATGCTTTGGGACCGAACAGGTTGACCTGTTTCCCTCTCCGGACACGTCCCACTGCCTATTGTTTTACTACCTTACTGAGGGGACCCTCAGTACAGATGTGCTGGCATACAGCTGGCCTTTTTGGCCTACACAAGTATGCCTTTTCCCCAGTGAGCCTACTCGCACAGACACTGGGCAAGGTCAGGGAGGACGAGGAGCAGGTTTTGTTAGCTCCGCCATACTGGCCTAACCGGACTTGGTTCCCAGAACTGATGCTCCTTTGCGACAGCCCCTCCCTGGCAGATTTCTCTGAGGAAGGACCAGCTTTCTCAGTGACGGTGCACCCTGTGGCACCTGTGTCCAAACCTATGGAATCTCCATGTATGGACTTGAGGACTTGAGTTATCTACCCCCAGCGGTGGTAGACACTATCACTTCAGGGAGAGCAGCCTCTATAAGGCACACTTATGCTCTAAAGTGGAACCTGTTCGTTGAGTGGTGTTCTTCTCTCTCAGTGCTCTCCTTCCTGCAAGAAGGGTTGGAGCAAAGGCTGTCTCCCTCCAATTCTGTGGGAAAGACCCGACCTGATCACCAGGTTCTTGCCTGCGGCCACCATTCAACCCGAAAAAAGTCATATATACTTTAAGCCATACCCAATAGTGAAAAGAAAATAGGAGATAAACATTTGATGAAGCGACCATGCCATTTTGGCTTGCTTCTACTTTGAGCTCTTTTATCTTTCACGCTGGGGTTTAATAAAGACGGAAAAGTGCTGGATCAATTTGCAAGCTGTGCGTTTTTAATTAAAATAAATTCAGCAACACACTTAAGCTAAACAGGAAACCGAACAACCACAATAGAGACAAGATCTGACAAAGAACAAGATCTGACAAAGAACAACTGAATGAACGCTATTGAGAAAAACACTAGGGACTAAACAAGATAATTAACCCTTTCACACGTAAGTTTAAAATATTCTAACTGACCCCCCAGCGTGAGTTTTTCAAGGCGACCGTTATTTAGAACTTTTCACTTTAATGTTTCCATGGTGGCGCGTCATTGCTTGTCACGTGACACAGCGCAACCACAACACAGCGCTGAATGAATGATGATCTGCTTTTATGTAATTTTCCCTTTTTTATTAAAAATATTCACAAATGTATTAGCTATAGCATGAAACACTGATATTCCGATTGTCAAATATGTGCAAGTGGATGTGTTTTGATGTTTAAACACCTTTATAACGATCGCGTTAGTTGAGCTGTATTGCGCGATGGGCGGCGCCATGTTAGTTTGTTTCACAGTTCAGAGAATCGGATCTGTTGGATTTACATGTCAATTCCTCCACTTCTCACGAAATGCATGAAAGTAAGTGGCTTGTGAACTGGGAGAAGAATAGACTTACACAATCTGTATCTGACATGAATAAAACGTGTCGTCTTATTATAATGTAAAGGATTATTATTGCCGCTTCCATAGACATCAGTGTGTATTTTACAAACTCAAATCATTGTTTTGCTAGTACTTGTGTGTATTTAAATGTCTGAAACCTAAAATAAACATTATGTGGTTGAAAACACTCAATAGTTGTGATATATGACAGCACTGAGTGGGTCCTTCTCTGGCTCAGCGCCAGCAAACGCGCAAAAGCACGTTTGAATTTAGCAGTTGATCACGTGATGCACTGACCGTTCTAATCACACCGGTGTGATCATACGGTCCAGGGACCAGCCAAGACTGATCACACCGGTGTGATCGTACGTGTGAAAGGGTTAACAAGACACAGGTGTAACATGAAGGCAAATCAAATATTATGGCAACAGAGGAACAAATACATGAAGCTGATCAGAACACAGTGCAAAACCAACTCAAAGTCCAACTAAAACCTGCAAAACATGACATTACGTCTTGCCTTAAACATCAACAAAAGTCCAACAGAGGGTGAGTGGGGGCTTAGGAAGAGGACATATAGCTGGAGACGGGTCAACCCAGGACAAGGGAGGAACAGGGAGGAGCCAGGGAAGAGACAACAGCAGGAGGAGCCAGGGAGTGACCCCAAACAGAGCTAGCAGGCTGAAGGCCCATGGGAGAAGCCTTGATGTAGAGGCCAGGTGAAACCAGGGGGACAAATGACAGAGGTAGAGCTGGAGACCCAGGTGGAGCCGAGGAGACAGGGCAACACTGGAGGTCCTGGAGACCAAGATGGAGCCACGGGGACGAGCGGCTGCCAGGGTGCCGGAGGACTAAGGCGCAGCTTGTGCGACTGGGGTGGAGGCCCAAGGCACAGGCGAAGGGCTGGAAATATGTGGCAAAGGCAGAGCGACGATTGACCAAGGTGAAGCTGGACGGTTGAGGAAGCCTGGAGGAGCCGGAAGGACAATGGTCCCAGGTGGAGCCGAGGAAGCGAGGATCCAAGGTGGAGCCAACTGGTTGATGGGCCAGAGTGGAGTGATAGGCTTGGAGGTTCGAAGTGGAGCCAGAGGGTCAACACACCAGGGCGGCGCCAAAGGCAGACCAGATCTGCAGAGAGGAGTCAGCAAAAGAGTCGAAGGGTTTCCTGCTGGTGAAGGTCTTTAGTAATTTAAAGAAAGATATTTTCGTCAACACTTGACCCATTAATACTAACACTTTTCATCTCTATTCAATCTATGTTATATAGATGTATATATTTTAATCAATAATCTGCACCTGTAATCAAAATTTGTGTGAAAAATAATAAAAGTTGTTTGTGTTTTACTGTCACTAGTGTTCATTTCAGCTGGAAGCTGCATTGAATTGTATGTACTTGTACGTTTTTGGAGTTTTGCAAAAATGTGGGTACACATTTTGGAAACACAAACTACAACCGCCCCAGTTGTAAAGTAATTGCACCAAAACTAACAATTTTGCTCCTAAAAAGTGTAATTGTTTAACTACAATCAGTGTCAGTAAAGATCATGCTTGTGATAAAATATGAGAAGTTATGTGTGAAGAAAACAAAGGAAAATGTATGTGAATATCACTTCTGATTTGAATGGCGTAAAAAAGTTGAAATTTGGTCAAATTATTTTATTTTATTTTTCATTTATAATTTATTGTAATATAAATTATATTTAAAAACAAATGTAGAATACATAAAGATGTAATTCCCACCACCATTATTTCCATCACAAATTAATTATGATTTGAGAAGTATGTTCATGGTGGTTCAGGGAGAAAAAATAAAAACAAAAATGAGAGAATTCATGTGCCCACTCTTAGACATGTCCTCACTCTCTAGAGAATTACTATTCCAGCCAGGGATGGGGAGAGGGGGAGTACTCTGGGTTCATGTCAAATTCAGAGCTTGGAGCCCTCTCCTTGGACAGCACACCAAATGTGCACATTTTGTACTATATCTGATTGTATGTAAGTGTGAACCCGTGAAAGAGAGGTCTTGCAAACTAAACCACTAAGAATTTTTGTATGTATTTGGGAGGTGGAGGAATGGTAGATGCTTATAGATACTGGTAAATAAAATGCCCTCAGCATCTGTCGGTGCCTGTGTAAGTCTGATAAATCTGGGCCGGGTTCCAGGCTTGGCTAATACAGGGGAACTGGAGACCTGCCACAGCACTTCGAGGAAAGCTCCCTAACTACTGTTTTAAAGGAACTGCTGAACTGGCTTTTATTGAGCTGTGCCTTTCGCCTTTGTGCTCTCAATTAAGGTGATGAGCTAATGTTTGAATTGCTCTGAAAGTGTAAAGCCTTGTTTATACTCGACGCGTCCGCACGAGCGCGAGTCTCCGCTGACTGCGCGCGCACCTCTCCAAACGGACGAGGCGTTTATACTTGATGGGCTTACTTCTGCTATTGTAGGCTTATTTTGTAAATGTAAGCAGTTACTTTAGACAAGTGCAAACTGGGTGCTTAATGCAAATGTGTTCCTATTCACAAAATGAGAGGCTTTTATGGTCACCCATCAATGCAAATGTCTCTGTGTATAGAAGGATCAGAAACATGCTTGTACAGACGTACCAGTTCGGCCAGATTCGACTGGAAGTCGTTCATCTTCGGATGCGGCGCCGCGAGTGATGTTACAAAAAGTGCCGTGCACACCGCCAGGCGAAATGGGGTCTTGCGCACCCAACGCGCACAACACCCCACACCGCAATGACGTAATTTTTTGCCGCGCGCACCTTCGCGCTCTTGCGGACGCGTCGAGTATAAACAAGTCTTAAGCCCCTACTTTCAGGATCTTCATTAAGCCTGTGTGGGCGTGAATTGAATAAAAATGTACAGCTAAAGGGAGCGTTATGCTAGTGTACTCAGTTTTTCTGAGCCTCCATAATTAAAGAGGTCTTGATATAATAACCTAATAAATCAAATATGGCTTGTAAATTAAATTGAAATGCAGAATATCAAGCAAAATGTGGTGGCAGCTTTTGAATGTCATTTGCGATCATTTTCATTTTCTGTGAAAGTTAGAAGTATGCAAGTTTTGTGTGAGTTTTGTAACTGTGTTTTCTTAGCTTAGTGTAAGACGATGTTATTGGTCAGAGCAACTTGACTTTTGCCAATTGAAGATGAACTAATCCAGAAATGTGGGTTTGTCATTAGCCTGCATTTTTTCAAAACTCAGGGTGAAAAAATGCACAGCTCTGGAAATACTAATACGCTCCAACAACAGGAGCGTATTAGTATATCAAGAGGTGTGCATTTTTTCACCCTGAGTTTTATAGCTGTTTTTAGAGTGAATTAAGAAAACATATGGTTCCTTGTTCCTTGAAGTCAACATTCCTCTTCTTGGTATTTCTAAGAGCTTGAGGATTCAGTATCAAGGTCTTTTATGTTGTTGTCTTCCAGACACTTTCTGGCAGGTGTCGGGGTGATGAAAGTAGCAAGGACTCAGGTGCTGTTGGTTGAGACTCAGTTGATTGGCTTTTATTTAATAATAAAAATAAAACAAAATACAAACAAAAACTACAAAAACTGAGGGGGGGGAAACAAGACTGACTCGACTCGACTCGACTCGACTCGACTCGACTCGACTCAACTCAACCACACAGCAGGGAATCACACAGTGTACATACTATGACAAACCAGCACAGGACTGTGAACACAGGGAGATCAAACAAAGCAGTTAAGAAGGAGGACAGGGGGGGGAAAATTAATCAATAATCAGGTAACAAGATGGGAGGGGCTAGACAATCGATAGGAGAGCACATGGCACAAGGAAACATAGGCTACATGACAACCCATGTGCTCACACTAAACATGACAAAAAACACAAGCACATAGCCAGTAAAACAAATCACCAGCCATGTGCTCACACAAAAGGAGACATGAACATGCAGCTAATGAAAACACTCATAAGCCACGTGTTTACACAAAACATGACAACATGTAAGCACACAGCTAGTGGAGAACACAAGCTGTGTGTTACACATCACAAGACAAAACATGACATGAAAGTGGACAGAAGAGCGTATGGCCCGAGCGAACTTGAAACCACATGCTCACACGACAAGACAGAATGCACGAGAACGAGCGAGAGCTCATCCTGTGCGCTCACAACAGAGGACAAAACCACGGAGCATGAATGTCCGAATCCCGACACAGAACCGAAACCAAACTAGACAGATGTGCCGGGATCCAAATACCACGCCCGGCACATGTAACAAGACATACAGACAAGAGAGCGCACGGCTCGAGAACGCTCGAAGCCGCGCGCACACACAAAAACATGACAAAACAGGAGTGTCAGAGCTCTGTCACAAAACCAAGAAATAAACTAGACAGAAGTGACAGAACCCTGACACTTCCAGATGTTTTCTCTGAATTGAAGTAAAGTATTTGAGAACCTGGTGGGCCTGGTATATGAAAAGACATTATTGTAATATTGCTTTGATTCTCAAGAAGAACTCTTTATTTCTCAAATTTTCTCTATTTTTTTCTTATGCCTTAATGCTGATATAAATATTAAACATTAGATGTACTGTATGTTACCATTGAAAAAAAGAAAAGGAAAAAAAAAGATTTTTTTAAAAGAAATTAATATATTTATTAAGCAATTGGTTGCGTTGAATTAATCAACTATTAATTAGTGACAGTAAAGATCTTTACATTGTTACAAAAAACTTTTGAACTTTCTTATAAACTTCCTAATGATCAAAGAATAAAAAAAAAACATTCCAGAAAAATAATAAGCATATTAGAACAATTTCTGAGACGTAAGACTTAAGTAATAGCTGCTGAAAAGTTAGCTTTGCCATCATAAGAATAAATTACCAATTAAAATCTATATAAAATGGAAAACAAGTATTTTAAAATGTAGTAAGATTTCACAATATTACCGTTTTTAATGTGTTTTTAACCAAAGAAATGCAGCCTTGGTGAGCATTCAAATATTAAGACATTTTAATGACCTTAGACTCTTGAACAGTAGTGTACATCTGTATGACTGACTCTAATGTGCCTGTTCTTCTTGTATTTAGTAAAGTACATTATGAATGTGGGTCTGTTTTCACAGTGAAATCCATCCTGCCAGAGGAATTCACAGTATAGCTTGACCGTCTTAGGCTAAGCAGGGCTATGCATTATGCATTATGCATTATACCGTATGCATTATATTAATACCAGAGGGTTAAAGGATTACATTAAATGCTGCTTGACAGCCCTATTTATCGACTATGTTATGAACCTTATGCGTTAGATTATACAGCAGATAAAACCAAGTCAGGTCACATTGTAGGAGATCTATGAACCTTAATAAACACCTCATGGATATATAGCATCCACGTGTTAGCAGAAACTTGATCTATTTACACCAGCACATGGAGGGTTCTTATGTTATGTCACGTGTGTTTGGGGATAAATGAACCATAGCATCCTTGAATAGTTCCCTTGAAAGGTGCTGGCCTATGTTTTTTTTTCTTTACACATCACATTTCGCTTGATATAAAGAATGCTCTTCACTGAAACCGAACTCATCTTGATAATTAAGTACACAAACTTCAGAAAGAAAAAATAACGCCTCAACTGTTACAGTCATAATTTGAGTAAAACAATTAACATTTTCTTTAAATATCCAAATTATTTATATATCATACTACATTGCAATACTAATAATTAACGTTTATTATAGATGTTCTTATTTAAAATAAAATAAAATGTAACAGTCGAAAAAAAAGCATGGTATTTGGTATTCGAATTAATTTAATTTACTATTGAAACGGTATCTGAAAAGTAGCAGAGCCAAATTTTGAATGGTAAATGGTAAAGTTTTATTTCACCTCATATATTTTATAAAATTGTGGAAAAGTTTCTATGACATCTAACATTATGTCATAGCTTTTCATTTCTTATTTGAACTGATCAACTTTTTCAAGATGTCTGAGAAAGTTCTGTAAAGTCACCAGAGGCAATGGAGACCTATAGATTATGGACCCAGACAAACTTGAAGTGTGATATTAGAGGTCTTATCTCTGTCTGGGCCTTATGCTGAGTCTGACAGAACCACAGCGGCTTCCCTCAATATGGGTGGAGCATAGAACGGATCGGTCTCACTCGACTAGCTAGAACCCACACTCATGCTCACTAAACAAAAATACAGTCTTTTTGCCCTTAAGAACATTTCCGTCTTTTAATGCTTATGTCCAGGTGCATTGCTTTAGGATTAACCGTCAGACTGCAGGAGACCGAAGAAGAGACTAGAATTCCTTGTATGTTCAAAGACTCATAAGAAACATCTTGAAAATTCTCACAGAACACAAGATGGATTGCTCACTCCAAGCTGATCTGATGCATCAGTGCGGAAATAAAAAATAAACCGTTTTATACACATTATATCAAAACATTAGGAATTGAAAAGTGTATAAATACTTTTGGAGAATAAATCTGAATAACAAATATTTTAGACAGCTGTGATGTGTATGAGCGAATATTCAGAAATTAATGAAAATGGTGATTGTTCTCGAATCTTTTGGATTCCATGTTAAACCAGTAATGTGAATGTTGGTGCTGGTAATGTATTCTTCAGATAGGATTTCCATGATTAGTGATAAAATAAAGGAATCGGTTCACTCATTCAGTAAGCATTAGCTAAAGGTATTTGACGTTGTTTTATAATGCTCAAGTACAATGCCTATTATCACTGTAAAACTCCTTTGAACCAATCTATATTGTTAAAAAGCGCTATATAAATAAAGGTGACTTTTTTATTGTATATATTGTTTTCAACAACATTTGTTGAAAGACCACCATCAGCATTCAAAATTCCTAATGATATGACAGTATTTAGGATAAACTAGTATGATATCCAGATTCAGTATATGTCGCTTGGCTGCAGTACACATGAAGTGGCCAATCGCACAAGATGTGTTCTGGGATTATACAGTAATTAGTGGTGGATGGCAAGTATCAACATTTTTCACATAAACTTCAGCGCATAACTCATCCCGCACTGTGCTATGGACATAAATGATACCTCAAATCGTTTGGTCATTTGAGGAGAGATATGATGTTACTGTAATCAAATGATTTTCATGGAGAAGAATGGGAGAAAAAATCCCATAGACTTTTTAAAAAATTATTATTATTATTTTGTCATGAAAACTGCTCACAATAAATTATATTTAGATGTTCATCAGCATCAAGATTTTGATCAAATGTATATGAAAAAAAATGTCAACAACAGTTCCGTTTGCATTCAACAAAGTGATGATGTGTGCGGCATCCATTAACACATAAACACATAAGAAAACAAAACAATCTTGCTCTGGTTCTGGAACATTGTACACAGCATTCAGAAGCCATAAAACTACTGACGCTCTACAGCCACATCACAGCCAGATTCTGGGTGTTGTGGTCTCGCTGAGAACCATCTCTAAATACGAGAGTGCCACAGGACATTCTGTTCCCAGCTCGTGCTGTGAAATCTCCAATCAGCGCTGAAAGAGATATCCCACAATCCTTGATCCTACTGCGCTCAGACCGAGCTTTTTGTTTTTGTACGCCATCCAAGAGTTCAAAGTGTTCCCCTCTGGTGAGACAGCAGAGAGGCTCTGTTATGGAAAGGAATGAGTTTTTGAATCCACTGCCACCTGTAGTTTACACACGAAGAGCGTGGCTCCCAGCTGCCAGTTGCTTTAGATCTTGTTCCGTGAATACAATGGCACAGTTTCAGCTGATCACATGACAGGGCCGCGTCTGAACGATGCTGTTTTTCTCATAGCCTGTAAACATGCTTGTGACCCTCCCCAATTACAGCAGGGGGGCATCTGAGGACAAGGGGAGGGCCTCCTCTCGTCTCTTTCATCACATATTGGGCAATTGCATCATGGACTTTCCCTTTGCTGAAAGAATACTGTATTTAATCAGTATTTTTTGTCTTGTTTTCTAGTAGTCTTATTTAAAATTGTGTTAGATAATATTTTTTTAAAACATAAACCTAAAAAAAGCATTATGCTAAACATTGATATTTAGCATATTGATTATGATATTTTACTGGAAGAAAAGGACCAAAATACTGATTAACAAAAAGTATTTCACTACAATGAGATTCTTAGACAACTTTCTGGAGGGATTGAGTTTTCTCCAGGAATGTTCTGTCAAATTTACAAAACTAAACTGATATATTCCTTTATGGACAATAAAAAAATAGTTCCAAAGTGTGTGCATTTGTGTGTCTGTATGTGCGGGAGTGGTTTGATGTCAAAAAAATGCTTTTAGTATGACCACTTTATTGGCTTCTGTCTCTGCAGGATAATGTAGAACGAGCTGCCAAACACAGACAGGCAGATCTGATTGGACCAAGTTTTCAGCAGTCAACCAATCAGAATTCACCCAGCCATCAAGGTCAGTAAATTAACAATTTGCATGTGCAAATTGTGGTTATGGTGTTTTTTTTCTTCTTTGTTCTTTATATCCAAAACAGAAGTAAAGAGTTTTTAATAGATTTGCGGAATTGCTCATGGTTTAATAACAAGTTTGTATGTGTGTGCATACTTGATTATGGGCGGGGGCCGTCTGTCTCACACACTCGGACTTGAGTTGGGGCTGTCTGTTGTAGATGCCTTTTATGGTTGGAGACTTGCTCATTAAGTTCAAACTGGGATCTATATTCAGGCCTCTTCCGCTGTAAACACTCCTGCAGTTCAAAGGCTTGATTTGTAAAGACACAGGGTGCCACTCATTATGCCGCCAACCTAATTGTGCCATACAAAAATACAGAGGCATGATATTTGGAGCATGAGATTTAAGCACAATATCGCCTCAGCATGGGAGGTAGAGCCTAAAGGTTTTTTTTCCTGAAAGTCTGATTCTGTCATTGAAGTAATTGAAGCAGAAATTCACATTTAGCACTTCTCAGAGTACGCCGTGAATCATCGAAGCCGTGACTACAATAAACTCTTGGTTGTAATAATTTAATACCCCTTAAGATTTAATTTGTCCAGTGATCTTTGTCGAACATAGTTTATGTATTTTCTGTTGGTTTATGGATTTTTTAAACATGGCTCTGTAAACATTTATTCAGACTATTAACTGACCACCTTTATCACGTCTAAATGGATGAATAAATGAAAAAACTGGAAGAAAATAGCGAAGCATGTTCCCATGCCTGTTCTTTGACCCTGCCATTTTCATACTCCATTGAAAACAACAAACTGTGACAACAAAGGTCTTATTTTGGGATGCTGGAATGCAGCTAAGAATAGATGAGAAGCATTTGTTTGTCAAATCTCAGATTGAGACCAGAAATTGGTGTTGCTGGATTGAAATCCTGCATGACGTTTACAGATAACTCTCACATACTTATAGTCTTTTAATAGAGTTAAATACCACACTCTATTATTTGTTAGTTAACTGGCTTATGAAACTTATTGAAACTGAGGCAGTTGGTAGAATTTGACATTGTAGGTTTTCAGCACAAATGGTTTACATTTGATGAGTCTACGTAAATGTATTGCTTTCTGGAATCGTGTGGAGTCTGCCTTTGTTCCTCTCTCAGGAAAGGAGCATTCAAGACTGAATTGTGCTGAAGTTACATTATAAATGAAATACATCATCATATTTTGTAGAACTGAAAGATTTATACAACTTGCATTTTTAGTAAGAATGCATGATTTGTATGTATGGATTTTATTGTAATGTTTTTTTTTTTTTGGGTGGGGGGGGGGGGTTGTGGAATATTTTGATTATGGTAATAATTTTCAGGTCGGTATAATCTCTTGTCGGATTATGTTTATCAGTAATAATTCACTGGGGCAAAGATGTATTTCACTGCAAAAAGGAGTTAGCATTGCCTTGTGTCCTACCATTTGAATATTTATATGTACTTTCTTATTTATATGTATGAATAAGTGAATGAATGGGTGAATGTGAGGCAATATGTACAGCGCTTTGGTGGCCATGGGTCTGTTAAAGCGCTATATAAATGCAGTCCATTTACCATTTACCATTTACTTTCTGCTGTCATATGGAATGAAATAATATATCCATATGAATATGATTGGTACTTACCTTTAGTCAGACAGAAATTCTGACCATAGAGATTACTGTGATTGATCATTATATATATTGAACAGACAACCCTATCATGGCATGGGCAGCTCTTGCCCAAATAAGCTGCGATATACAGAAGAGTTCATGCTTCATGCCAGTGATCAAAAATCTGACTAATTGTGACTACACCAGAAGTGACTGTCCTGTCTTGCTTTAAAAGCTAAATGAAATATTTGTAAAAACCACTAAACAATATTGACTTAAATCTATATTAATATAGGTTTTATATATAAAATCTACTTTAATTATATAAAACCTGCTTAAACCTTAAACCCAATATTGATAAAACGCCACATTGACTTTCAAATCAACTTTGCTTCAAGTTGTTTATATATAATTAGATACAAGACCAATATCTATGTGTGTATATTTGTATATTTATCAGGTTTTCTGGAAGAAAAGACTCAAAAGCAGATAGATACTAAACTTAGATTTTATAAGAACTTCCAACAAAAGACTGGGGCAGGCCACCTGACTCTGAGCCAACTTAAAGAGGGGCAAATTAGAGAAGGTCAGACTGACATGGATCAGGCCAGAGAAACAGTCCTTACAGCGATCAGATCCATACAGGAGATGAGAGAAGAGTCAGACAGGCAAGAAGGGCATTACTAGGTGGACAACAGCATAGACTGGGTACTAAGGTTAGTGGCGAGCAAAAAGTCCAACAATGTAATCAGCATCAAGGGATAATCCACGGACCACAACCAATGATGAGTACAAGAGTCTGCACCAGGATGGGCAGTCTGTTGTGTTCTGGCGGGACTGAGAACCAAAGCACTTACTGGGCAGAGGACAGAGATGTAAGCAAAACAAAAACTAAACCACCAGACAAGACCAATAAACTTGACAAGACTAAGAGAGATGCATGTGTCAACGTGAAAGGCACAAAACACACTGACAAAAATCAAGTAGAGAGTAGAAAAAGCTGAGACAATAAAAAAGGGGCATCGGGAGAACGTAAGACATGTTTGACATGGGAGACATGAAAGACAGGGTGGACACAACAGAGGGAGTGGAATATACGAAAGCTGCACTACTGCCGGACTGATGACTTTAGCATTGGTGTATATGGCCACAGATGTACCTCGGAGCCACCCACCGAGGGTAGTCGGCATTTCTTTCAGTGCATCCCCTGGACTGAACCAGCACTTCCATGACTTGAGAGTTCATTGTTTTTACTGCATGGGCTATGGCTTGTCATGTGGTTCTGGTGTTCAAGGAACGGAGCAGGTGCAGAGGGTTCGGCCCACAACCTGCTGGAGAAACCTTGGACTCTGCTCTTAGCTCCATGAATGAATGAATGGATGGATGGATGAATGAGGCATTTATATAGCACTTTACTATGTACTACTGCACACCCAGTGTACATTATAGTCATATCAGGGGTCTCTCCTCAACCACCAACGGTGTGCAGCATCCACCTGGATGATGTGACGACAGCCATAGTACAATGGGGCCAGTGCACTTATTACACACCAGCTATAGGTGGAGAGGAGAGAGTGTGATAAAGCCAAATCAAAGGATGGGGATTATTAGGAGACCAATATTGATAACATCCAATGGAGAGAATGTGGCCAGTACACCATTATACACCCCTACTCTTAACAAGAAGTGTCAAGGGATTTTTAATGACCACAGAGAGTCAGGACCTTGGTTTAACATCTCATCCGAATACTTTTGTTGCATATACAGCCACGTCCGTAACAAAATATGAAAGGTTTTTAAATGTTAAGTTTTTTTCCTGTGCTATCTATGCATGATTATATGGTTATTTGCATTTTATTATTTGTTTAAAATTAAAATTCTCTCAACATTTACTCCCTTTCATGTAATTCTAAAACTGTATGATTTTATTTCTTCTGCAGAAAATAAAATAATATATTTTGATAAATGTCTCCACCAGAAATCTTTGGTTACCAGTATTCTTCAATGTATCTTCTTTTGCCTTCTGCAGAAGAAAGAAAGTCATACAGTTTTGAGTAAGTGATGATATAATTTTGATGAACTATCATGTTAATTAATTGCTAGTTGAGATATTTACTAGTTCTGCGTTCGAAAATGGAAGGCTGGATCGGACCACTGCAGAGTTATTCAAGGTTTCCCTTTGTTGAGGTCAGTTCCTCTCCTACACTGCATAGTTCTGATGGACCCTTAAGCAGCAATATCCAGTGCATTGCATTCTTTAGAAGAAAGAATGGTTTTAGTGTGGTGGGCGGATGGGGCTTATAAGATTATGGAATGTGAAGTATATGAAACTCACTGATTAGATTGATGTTTCCCAAGAACAGGCCTTGATCTCCATTATTGTTTTTTCCAGATTTTCCCTCTCTTGTTATACTCTACTGCTTGACTGCCAGGGGCATTTTTAGCTATCATAATCTCTCTGACTACTTTTTCATGCACACAAAAAAACTCCTTATTGCAAGAAAGCCGTTTAAGGTGTCGTCTCAAACCTGTATAACTTTCTTCTGTGGAATGAAATATAAGATATTTTGAAGAATGTTGGTAACCTAACAGTTTTGGTTACAATTATATATCTTATCTAATATTATATAATCATATATCACATTTCCATTTATATGGTGAAATTCCGCAGGTGAAATGCAGTCATCTCAATAGGAATCCACTTGATTGAGAATTTTGTGTGAGGGACAAAAAAATATCTGTGTGGATTTTACATTAGCTTCAAGTTTATTGAACTGTTAACTCTTGGATTTGATGTGTTTACCAATATAAAGCTGCTGGATTTGGAAGTGACCTCTGAGTAAGCAGTGCTTCATGCCTCGCTACACTATTGACAATCAACACTCCTTGCCTACACAATTTTGTGCCTTGCCTACATAATGTGACCACTTTTATCCCATGACCTCATGTCATCACAGGGCAGAGAATAATATATTGTGTGAAAATGAACTTCAATTCCACCATTATCCTCATACAAGCTAATGTAAAACTATAGCAACTATAAACTACCTTTTGTTTTGGTGTGTTTTTGTAATCTTTGAATCTTGACAGACCCATCACCATTCACTGTTTTGTATATTATATTGAAGAGTCAGGATCAACTCTGCATCTAGCCTACATTAACTAACTTGTATCGCTAACTAAAATAAAACTCAGGGTCCTATTTTCTATTCTTCTCCCACTCCTTCTCTATATGAATCCCCCATCCTTTATATCTCCTTCCTTCCCTTCTTTCCACCCCTCCTGTGTGGTGCTTATATGAAGGCACTGTATTGTTTAGAAAACTTGGGAAAGCTTTATTAGAGTGCTGTCTATATCTGTGAAAAGACTTGCTCCACTGCCTCCTTTCACATGTATACATCTGTGTGTGTGTTTTTGAGGCACATATCTCTCCCACAGGTCTTTTACAGGACGTCCCTGCCAAAGCGACTCCTCCTTTCCCCTTTTAGTACTCCCGTCTCTTTGTTCACTCACAATTTGCATGCTAATTGTCACCAGCTGGATGGCCTAATGAACTCATAAACATAGTGCTATAAAACTTGGTGCTTTTAAAACTTTGTCTTTAACAGTCTTTGGCATAAGTGAAACAATTTAACCACTTGTCTTGGGCAAGGAATCAGCAGCCTCAAATGTGGATTAGCTGAGATGTATTTTGCTACTGTCCCACTAATAGAACCAGACACACAGTGGTAAATTAGCTCATGCACACCACTGCTAAAGTGGACCCATATGAAAATCAGTGCCGTATCAGAGTGTGTTTGGGTATCACGCTTTACTAATCGTTGAAAACTTCCATCTTCCATTTTCCAGTTTCAAACTTGGCTCTAGTTTTTTCATCGGATACCATCCATATTGAAATGAAAGGAAAGGATGCTTAAAATTGGTGTGCAAACGGTAGCTCAGGTAGGTCAAAAACACAAAGAAAAGCATTATAATAATACAATATCAGCAATCACAGACATTCACATACAGACGTTAGCATTACCTGAGGTAATTTTTCCAGACCTTTTTACAGAAGATAAAAGTCACCGTAACCATCACTGACAACGTCCTTAAAGGAGAACTCCGGGCAATTTTTAAGTTAATCTTGATCGTTATACCTTTGTGAGTAATGTCTATAGCAAAAAAAATGAACCGGATTGGTCCTTGCAACACAGAGCTGTTCCCCCAAATGCCCATAGCTCCCACTCAGCTAAAACGGCAGTTATGGGGGCATATACATAAAGAGTGTCTTTGTGCCTCTTAACAGACACAAAATGCAATTAAAATGTCTGTCCAACATAAACAGGGCCCTTACATGTGTACAAGATGCGTTTAGCAACTTAGCCATTGTTTAAATTCACCTAAATGGTGTTTTAGACGGCTAGCTGCAGTCTCGCGCTGATGTCCCGTGGGAACTCATTTGTAGCCGGAAAATGGCAAATAGCAGTGTGCAAGGTAAAAAGCAGTGTGCAGGTGGGAGTATATTATATCTACAAATATAATTGAAGACATAGAAGCTAGTGAAATAATTAAAGTTTTGCAAATAAGACTACAAAAACATATTACTGCACATCTCTCCTCAAGTCGTGTGTGACCAAATGGAAGGATAATTTTTTCTTCAACCGGCCCCGCTGTGTTGTGTCTGTGCAGTCATCCTTGTCAAAGTGTTCGCTGCACATGTGGTAATCTTTAGCGCGTACTTGTATGGGAGTTTGCACATCAAGTTGAAGTACAACTAGCCGTTCTGTAGAATCTCGAGGTCATGGAAAGGAAGACAATGAAAATTTTAAGTTCTTGTATTTTCGCACTCTGTTGCCACAATTCGGAACGGCACAAACACGAACCATTTCTATTTCCCTTGTGAGCAACTCCGATCATCACTCTTCAGACATTACGCTCCTCCCACGTGCACACTGTTCACTTTTTTCCGTCTACACCGAGTTCCCACGGGACTTCACCGTGAGACTACAGCTAGCCGTCTAAAACACCATTTAGGTGAATTTAAACAATGGCTAAGTTGCTAAACGCATCTTGTTCACATGTAAGGACCCTGTTCATGCTGGACAGACATTTTAATTGCATTTTGTGTCTGTTATGAGGCACAAAGACACTCTTTATGTATATGCCCCCATAACTGCCGTTTTAGCTGAGTGGGAGCTATGGGCATTTGCGGGAACAGCTCCGTGTTGCAAGGACCAATCCGGTTTGTTTTTTGTTTTTTTCTATAGACATTACTCACAAAGGTATAATGATCAAGATTAACTTACAAATTTCCCGGAGTTCTCCTTTAATGATCACTGAGATGGCACATTTGGACGAGACAAAAATCAATGAGAAGCTCTGGTAATAATTACTTTACCCTACCTCTCCATGTAAAACTAATCCCGTACGAATAGGGCTTAAGACAGTGGTTCTCAACTGGTTTTGCCATAGGACCATTTTCTCATAGTTATTAAGCTGCAACCCAATTTTTTTAGGAATCTGACCTTATTCCTATATATACTGTATATGAACTGAACTGTAAATTAAGCATAACGCAACTGCTCCTGATGAATAGAATGAACATTATACCTGCCTGTAAATCCTTCCCAGCCAACACACAACTTAGCTGTTACGTAGTTTATTGGTACTTTTTCGTAATTTCATGACTTACTAATTGACAATGTAACTACGACTTTGCATGCTCGTAACTTCGTTTGCTCTTTATATATTGTGAAGTTATATATAGCGCACGCCTTCGCATATGTGCATGTAATTGAAGATTGTGTGCTACAAACACGGTATAACGTTTTTCTGAGGTGAGAGTTTATTTATCAATGCCTCAGAAAAGGGATCTCACTCAGAACAGCCAAATTCGACACACCTGATCAAATAAAGTAGCACATAAAGATAATACATACCAGAAAAATGTCTCAGGTTGCGTATGCAACCAAGTTCCCTGAAAAGGGGAAAGAGACGCTGTGTCTTTAGTTGTTGATGATATGGGAGATGCCATCAGCATGACCAGTGTCTGAGGCAAGAGTCAACAAATGGCAATAATCATTGTCAGACGGCAGTCCATGAGGTCACACATGGAGCGCCCATGAGTATATAAGAGTGCCTGAGTTGCACGTCATTAACTGTTTTGTCTGACGGATCGTACGTCCCTACCATTATTCAGGAAGTGAGGCAAACAAGAGAAAGACATATTGGAGTTTGCCCAAAAACTCTCTTAAACCAGGCTCTATAATCACAAGAAAGCCACTTTTATTATTTTATTCCCTACTTAAAGATCCCAATGTAACTGGGGGAGAGCAGCGCATACCCTGACTTGCCTATAGAAGCACACATTCAAGGGGAGCGTATATCCCCACTTCAAAACTCAACAATAGTTGGGGAGGGTGGCAAAGAAATAGAGGGAAGTTTGCAGACTGCCCACCATACAGTAATTCCGTTTACACTGCAGCAACCCTAAGGATGTAAGGCTTAAGCATGGTCCCTCTAAAGAAGGAAGCAAACATAATCTGTCTCCAATCTACTTTCCAAGCCTTTGAGGTTGGAGAGGGCAATAGAGCTGAATTTTACAACTCCATCCACCCCTTTAACTTCTCTATACGAGAACGCATGCAGGTCTATGTAGGCAGACCCCAACGTCAGCATAAGCTTAGAGTGAGAGAGAAAAATGTTTTCTATCTCTGCTAAATACCACCCCTTCAACCCTCATGGAACCCCCAGAGAGGGATACATCTCATGAAAGCTGCTGACTGAGACCCCAGCTCTGTAAACATCTGTACGAATGCCTCACCGGCTGACTGAAGTAGTCAGAGTGTGAGATCAAAGCATTGAAGAGAAAGATTTTCTCTTTCTCCTTGTCACAGATGTCTCTATTGCAACTATAGAATGGCAGATGCACTCGCTGTGTGCTTTGTGGCACGAATGGCTAGATCTGTGGCTTGTACAACTTTTTTTTGTTTTTTTTGGACAGCTTCAGACCATTCAATAGGTGGGCATGGAGTCCCCACAACACCTGTGTCCCAACACCAACACTCTTCACAGTGAGGGGATACCACCCTATGGCAGCACTGCTGATCGGAGATTGAGCAGATTTCATAGTATGCAAGGCCCCACAGGCCTGCCTCCGCAAATGCCTTGTCATGAGCCACAAGGTGGTAAGCAGAAGAGATAGACTTATTTCATAACATCTGCCTCTACACTGCCCACCTGCGTCCCCATGATCGAAGTTGTCATGCTGAACCAGACTCTAGACTCTCATCACTCCAGAGAGAACCAAGCAATAACAGAGCCTCCTTCTCTGAATACATTGCCATGAGTGCCTCCAACTCCCTCGAGAGCTGAATGCGCTCTGAGCAAACGCTAGATTCTTATCCCTTGGGAGAAAATCAAGCAAGAACAGAGCTTCTTACCACAAATGTAAAGTAATGAGCGCATCCAGCTTCCTTGAGAGTTGAACGCGCTCCAACAGACTCTTGTCTTACACGCACATACAAACAAGCGGCTCCTGAAGACAAAAAAGCTGAGATGTGTAACTCAGACACCTCATATGGCACTCCACACGTGACGTCATTGGCTGTCGTCTGCCAATGATTATTGGCAATTGTTTACAAGTACTTCACCTGTGGGAAGATGAATGTGTATTTAATAGTGGTCCTTTATATAGTAGAAATGTGAAATTATTTTTGAAATTGAAGCATTCTAGACTGAGAAAAGGCAGAAATTGTTTTTTTTACTCATGTGGCTGAAAGACAACAACTCCCAGAATGCACTTGCTTTGCTGCCCTTACGAGGCCAGGCCTCTCCCAAACCACGCCTACCGGTTACAGGCGGCAGTATCCGAAAAATTGCTGCACACATTCTCTCTAGGCTAATACATACTCTAGTAACAGTAAAGATTTATAGAAAGAACCACAACCAATGTGAGTTATAACTTTTAATTAAAAAAATTATTAATATTAACACTTTTACACTCAAAGCTCTTCCAGAGCTTCAGCTGTTTCCTTATATCCACAGTATTGCCTGTCAGCTGGATATCTCCGTCTGATATCCTGGACAACACATGTGGGCAAAACGAGACGATAGCCTTTACAAAGTCTCTCGCCTTGCAGGACCCATTCCATAAAGTGACGGTAGGCTGTTAGGCGATATTGTCTACAAAACAGTAAGAACAACGTTAGCAATGCGAACTATTTGCACATACAGCATGGTAGCATAGATGTAAATATATAACAACAATAGCTGAGCGGACTAACGTTACGCGGGAATAACATTGTGATAATGCCGGGTGTCCAAACTCTGTTCATTACGTCTTAGTAAAAAAAAGAAAAACAAACCAAATACTCACTTTACACTAAGCCCTCCGTTTGTCCCTGCGGGCTTTGGCTGGCGTTTCCAATTTATCTCGTCCAGAAGAAAATGGCATCGCTGAAATTCGCGCCAGCAATAGGACTCTCTATCTGTTTCCATAGCCGCACAGCGAGAGCACTGACACCACCAGTCCGCCCCAGCTCGAGTCTGGGGCTGGGCTCGAGTCAGGTCTTGCTCCCCTGCTGCAGCAGCTGCTTCGGCCGCCTCTTGTTCCTCCATCTCCCGCAACTGTTCATCGCTGTATTGCGGCTTGTACAGGTAGATTCTCGCAACATCAGATTCTCGCAACAGATCTTCAAAATCCCCTTCTGCCATTTCAGCTTCAAAACTACCTTACGCCATCGTGATTAGCCTAACGTTACTATACAAACTTTCTACACAGCTAGAGCCTGTTAGCTTAGCTTCTACGGAAAGATGGCTGACATTATCTTTACATTCTGTGAGTGAGATCAGAGATCACAGTCTTCAGTGTCACCTGATCATTCAGAAATCATTCTAATATATGTTGATTTGGTTCTCAAGAAACATTTCTTAATATTATCAAAGTTGAAAACATTTGTGCTGCTTGGCTTTATTTTGTGTGTGGAAACCATGGTTGTGGAAACCATGATGCCACATACCAGGATTTTATCAGGATTTGAAAGAACAGAATTAGTTTGAAATAGAAATCTTGTATTAGTCTGCATTATGATTGTACTGTCACTGTTCATGAATTTAATGTGTCCTTGCTGAAAAAAAAAACAGTACTAACCATTGACTTGGACTGAAACAAATCCACATTTGACTCTCAATTGTTTGGAATTGATTGGTTCTTGACTCTAATCCCAACCGGCCAAGCACCAGCTCAGGCGCTACCACCATTCTGATGTGAAATGGCAAAAGCTTTGGCAAAACTCAATTCACCTCAGCCTGAAATTTAAACAGCTCCAATGGCTATAATCAGATTCTGGCACTGCAGCCTGTACTTTCACAAATAAGTTTAGCAATAGTTTAATCAGATTTGATTTCCCACACTCTAATGAGACAGTACATTTGATGCAGTGTTCCCATGGCTGCTGAGTCAGTTTGCATTACGTTCTGCACTTGCTGAATGCTGAGTACTGACTGCAGCCGGCGGGGCTGGAGGAGCTGTTCTCCTGAATCATTCATGTATTAGAGACGTCTGAGATGAGTCTCAGGCCCTCCTCACAGGCCTCTACCTGAAACATACCAGATTTAAATTTTAATATTTTCTGTAAAAACAAAAAGCTTTTAGAATTCAGTGCCTCATATCCCGTGGAAAGGTTGAATGATGGGTTCATGTATTTGCTGTCTCCAGGATAAGTCTGCTAGCCTGAACACATCTACATGCCAAAATTTTGTTAGTCATAGCGCCACCAGCTGGCAACAGGAAGTGTGGCAAATACAAATGACTTTGACTTAGTCCTCCTATATATACCTAATTAAATGCATTTTGCCCACCGTGCTCTGTTTTCCTCAAGCCACCGGGTCGTGGTGCGAGGGCCTTTTCATCGCTGCTTGCAGCTTTAATTAATAGTAGAACTTTCTTATGTCTACTTTTGTATCATCCCTAAAAGACCTGAATCTTATACATCTCATTATGGACCAAACAGTTACTTTTCAAAGAATATCCTGCTCATTCTTTTCAATTTAATGAATATGTTGCGACTGTCAGTACTTAAAAGTATCACAAACGTGGTCCATATAACTAATTCTGTAGCCCATTCTTGAGAGTATATGAGAGATGTAGAAATCGCTAATTCATGGACAAATCATTTCTTTGAGCATGTGACTGACCTTCAACATTGAAATGTGGTTGAAATGTCAGTTGTTGTTTCAGCATTGAAACATCTTTCTTCAGAATTCAGCATTTTTGTATAGTTCCCTCTCAGTCACATTCCTCATTGAAAGGCACATTAGGTGAGAGTCTTTATCTCCTCAGGTGTGAAACACACATCATTCGCACCTCCTCGCATATTTCCTTTCTAAGCTAAAAGTGTCTTAAAAAATTTTAATCATATTTTTTTATGTGAATTATGATGATTTTCACAACGTTTTGTAATTACAAATTATTTTGTAAATTACAAAAATTCTATAATATCCAGTACTCAAAAGTATTGTGAACAAAATGTTTAGTATGTGTTTTATTGCCTTATTTCAGTGACTTAAATTGTTAGGTTTTTCAACAATCACACATACATGTTATTTTCTCAAAATTACAAACATGTACATACATGTTGCACACATAGTATTGTAGCAGAGTTTGTGCTGAATACAGTGTAATCTGACTTTATCCATTAATAGGTTTATAAACAACTCAGAAAAAATAAAAATAAAAATAAACAAATGTTAGGGCATGTCAAAACCTCACCATGGCCCCAAAAACCCTAAGACCCCCCAGAGGGTTAAGGTTAAATGTTTGTGAAAACATTAACAAAATACATATAGGGCCAGATTTACTAAACTGTGCAAATTTGCGTGTGAGCGCAATTCCAAAAAAGCGAAAATGGGAGTGGAATGTTCTGCACATGATCTACTGGCAATTCAAAGAACACAGATGCAGCCGGATCATTTCCATATTGACCAACGCAATCTAGCGTCTGGTTTAAGACATGCTTTTTTTGGAGTGGTAAATAATGGCTCAGATACCAGTAAATTGACGAGTGCAAACCTTAGTAGCTAAATCAGCTTGCATGATTCATTTAAATACTCCCCTCCCATAAAAGTTGCGTCTGAAAAGGAAACTCCTACAAATGCATATAAGGTCAGCCACAAAAATAACCCTGTCCACTCCTTTTCAGCGCTAACTTTTTCACTGCGTGTCTTTAGCAAATCCTGACAGTATCGTTTTTTAAAGCCAAAAGGGAGTTTGTGTAGGCGCAAGCTGTTAGTAAATCTCTTTTTAACAAGATCTGTATGAAGATGTTATTAAAATTTATTCTATTTGTAAAATCGAAACAAAATTCAACAGTGATTCAACCTTTATCCAGGACTTTGATTCACCCATTAATTAACGTTGAAATGCCTGCTGGGTTTCAACTAATTGCTTGATCCAGTTCACAAAAGTGGTCTGAATGATTTATTGTTCATCAATTAGACTTACTATGAATTCAAAATTGGCAATTATTTATCATCATCATCATCATTATTATTTTATTGTAATATTGTAGTGTTTTTTTAAATGATTTATCAGTGCACATTATTATTATTCATGTCTGTTTAACCCTATGTTTACTTCTGGAGTGCTTGCATAACCCTATCTCAAACAGTTATTTTCTGAAACGTACACCTACAGTCACATTGGTGCCTAAATTTGTAGCTATGCCTCTGTGAGGCTGGTTGAGAACGGACAGTGTATTTGCAAAGTCCAAAAAAAAATAATTTTTTATTTTGGTCATAAAAGGATGCCAACTACAGATTAGAATTTGTCCAGTGTGTAATTTGTTTAGATTTTTATCCACTTGTTTGTTTTAGCACCCTCTGCTGGATAAAAATATCCTTCTGTTTCCATTACAGAGGGCCAAGTTCATGGATATTGCACTGTACTGTTGAAGAAACAGTTCACACGAAAATTAACATTATTTACATATATTCATGTAATTCCAAATCTGTATGAATTAATTTTTTTCAGTGCAATGCAAAAGGAGAATTTAAAAAAATCCTATTGAAGTTTAAATGTCTTTTATATCAAGTCATTTCAATGTATACAATAGCTTTTTGAGAAACAGACTATTTTAATGATGTCTGATTTGTCAACAAATAAATTGGTGCACTTCACAAAACCTGTTTGAATGAATCAATCACTGGTATAAGTTTTGGGACTCAATAATCTGGTTACAACTCTTAAGCTGTATTATGAATGAATTAATTTCAGACTGTTCATTACTCATAGCTATCGTATGGCTTCAGAAGACTCTGAATATAGCCCACATTTATAACTACTTCCATGATTTTTTTATGATACCTTTATACTGCTTCCATTTTTGAGGCTTTAAACCTTTAGTTACCATTCATTCTAATTTCATGGAAGTGAGTGACAAGAATATACTGGAACTTGTGCTTGATGAATTGCATCATGATTGATGTTTGCCAAATATGTGGTTCAGAGTGCTGTTTTGTCATGCTGATAAGCCATGTTCAATTAAAATATTCACAGCTCTTTCACAGCATAGACCTGTTTGTCTGGTTTCAACACAGTTTGGGTTCAGAGTGAGCACATCCAAAACACTTACCCCTAAAGTAAAAAATAAATAAATAAAAAAATATATACATTGCTTAAATGCCTTTTTGTTTTGTTTTTTGTTATCAGTTAATGTCACCAAGCCCTTCTATTTTATTTTATTATTATTTTTTACACAGGCTTATAAGAACTTTGTCTCTTACCCCATGGCGTGACTTCACTTTGAAACCTCTCCCTGGGCTAAAGCCTCGGTGTGTGAATGTATCTTATAGATATCCAGGATCTCTAAGTAGTGAAGGGGCTTACCTGCATGTCTCTATTAATACATAGGGATCAGCTGATTATCTGATGGGTTTTCAGAAAAAGGTCTTGCAGAGGGCACAGGTAACCCAGCCTTTTGCCAATTGTAATCAATTCCTTCTAGATAAGGTTTTAATATTAAGGTTAATAAGGTTAAATGCATTCCTATAAAAGGAAATTTTGACCAAAACAATTTGTCCACAACATTTGTACCCAGGTCCCCATGGGGAAAAAAAACTTAAAGTACTGCTGAAATAACTACTAAATATTTTTAAAAGTTTGCTGTTGTTCGTCATGCCTCACCTTATAGGTAAAGCATAGAAATATATAAATATATTTTTAAAAAGGTACAGAATGGTCCCTGCATTACTACAAAGATTCAGTTCATTATACATAGATGTTCTATTGTGAACATAATCTAACTTTGTGTTAAGAGATATATTGAACATGTGGCTAGGTGCACACTAAATACAATATATATGTGTTTTTCTTTGTATTTTGTATATCTGTTCCACACTTCAGAACCTTAAACCGTAATGTATTAAAATGGTTCTATAGGCTAATATATATATATATATATATATATATATATATATATATATATATATATATATATATATATGTATGTATAATAAAATTAAAGGGATAGTTCACCCGGAAATGAAAATTCTGTCATCATTTACTAACCCTCAAGTTGTTCCAAACTTGTACGCATTTCTTTCTTCTGTTGAACACAAAAGAAGGTATTTTGAAGAATTTCGGTAGCCAAACAGTTGAGAGTCACCATTGACTTCCATGTTTTTATTTTTCCATACTATGGAAGTCAGTGGGGTCCATCAACTGTTTGGTTATGGACATTCTTCAAAATATCTTCTTTTTTGTTCAGTATCAGAAATCAATTTTTACAGGTTTGAAACAACTTGAGGGTGAGTAAATCAACTATCCCTTTAATGCTTAAGAGCAGGATTGTTACATATAGGTCTGCACATCCCTGAACTACATTGTGAGAGTTTATTAAATTGTAGATCGCCCTCTAGTGGTGTGATTATGAAACACATTTCTGAAAGTTCATAACTTGTGTACTGTATGATAGTTCCAGTCCAAGACGCTTTTTGCTTAATACAATGTTCCAGCCATGATAACAAACCCAATTTAGTGATGGATGTGACTTGAAATACCTGTTCTCCTGCTCAGCAACTCCAGTTGACAGATATATACAGTGCATTAGATCACATATAGGGCTATATCTTCATTTTACTTGATATAACAACCGTTTAATAAACATTTTATACTTGTCTGATAAAAGGTAACTAATTAACTAATAGATGTGTTTTTTTGATGTCTGATTTTCTTCCCCTTTCTCTCCCTACCAGAGGATGACGTGGATCTAGAAGCTCTGATGAATGACATGAACTCTTCCTTTGAGAGTCTGTACACTTCTTGCAGTGTTCAGACTGAATCCATTCCACTGCTGCACAATGGTCAGCCGCAACGACCCGCTGCATATCACACACACGCTCAGTCCACCTCCCCACACCACAGACTGCGGCGGTCCCAGCCTATGCACATCCTCGCTGTCAGGTAAAAACCCTGAAAATATATGAAACACACATACAGTTTCCACAAAATGTATTTAGACTCTGAAGCCACACTTTAAAATGTATGAATGTCATTTTGGGTATTTTTTTTTAAAGAAAGACATTTAGCAAGTTTATAGGTCTGACATTTTTAAACAATCAATATAGAGTTTGAGGGACTGTTTGCACGACACCGATTTCAACTTAAAACGTAAAACCTGTTATTTGTTTTGGCCATTCGTTTACACGACAATGGTGTTTTGGGTGCCTGAAAACTGGAAAGTTTTGAAAACGGGTTTCAAAGTGCAAGTTTTTGAAAACGTGATTCTCTAAAAACGATGACGTTATGCACATGCGTATTACGTGTTCAATCTAAAGTGTTTCATCGCCAATCTAATGGCCTGGCAGCAGAATACAGGGTTTTTAGTTGTTTTCACGGATCTGTGTGAATGGGGATGGTTGTTGCAATGGTGGCGTCTATCAGAAAACTCAAAGGAAAAATGTTTCCGTTTTAAGCATATCATTGTCGTGTAAACGTACCTTAAAATGTACTTGAACCTTTATTATTGTCAAACATTGGGGGAAAATGTTTCTAGTTAATATGATAAAGTGCACCTGTAGTTGAGGGGAAGTTACTTCATACATCCACTAAAAACTACCTTGGGACCAGTTGCACAACTGATCAGAAAAGTAAAGTTATTTAGTGAAGAATTTAGTTTGCAGACAAAACCTGCTTTGATATTGTTATTTAAAACAGCAACATTCAAACATTTCTTAATATAGTCTACAGTAAGTGTACACTTAAGCCACAGAGCACATTTTGCCATAAGAAATATCGAAAAGCAGAGCAAATTACACCAAAACTTCACAGATTTTCCAAAACAATAGGTTAAATGAAGCACACACACTATGACCTTTTTCAGCTTGACTTTCTTTGCCTCCATCAAGAGAGGCACTATTGTCATTCCATTGCTCTGTTATACTGAAACCTCTGAGAATAAATGATTTCCATTTGGTGAGCGTGTTTTTGCCTCTCAGCTGCGGATCAGAGCAGGAAGCTGAGCATAACGAGCTTGTGAACGAGGGTTCACTCAAGCAAAGGTTCACTCAGAGGTTACCTTTCAGGCTTCAGCTCTGAATTCCATATCACACACTCCCTCATGCTCTCAAACCTACGGCACAAATGTGTGTGTGTGTGTGTTACAGCTTTTCTCTGAAGTCCCCACTTCAAAAGGACTCCCTGTCTAATGGCAGCTTAAAAAAATGGCCCAAAATGCTAATGCTGCCCAAAGCCGCCAACAATTTGAGGCTGACAGTAATACTTTTGGCTTAGAGACAAGGTTTCTTGTTGGTAATATAAACCTAAATCTGAGATTTTGCTTTATTCCTCCAGGAGACTTCAGGAAGAGGAGCAACAGTACCGAACGTCCTCTCTACCTGCCATCCCCAATCCCTTTCCTGAGCTCTGCAGCCCTGCGAGTTCCCCTACGCTCAGCTCTGGCTCCTTACCTCAGTGTCAGCCCTCAGGCAAATATGTAAGAGACCCTTTGTTCTCACTGCAAGGACTAGTTTATTCAAAAATAGAATGCCATTATTTACTCATCTCCATGTTGTTCCAAACCTGCAATATTTTCTCTCTTCCATGGAACACAAAAGGAGAAATTCTGAATAATATTTGCACAACACATTTTTATAAAACATCAGGCCATATGTGCTCTAAAAAACAGACACGCGCAAACACACACACACACACACACACACACACACACACACACACACACACACACACACACACACACACACACACACACACACACACACACACACACACACACACACACACACACACACACACACACACATCACACCTGGCGCATATTTGAATCTGATGTGTAATAATGTGCATAAGGTTCTTAAAAAAATGTCTTTCCTTCCGTCTTCCATGAGGTGACGTTGCTACAGTGTAACTACACAAATAAGTACTTAGAAATATTAATTAATTACTTACTTAGGGTTAGGGTTTGGTTTAGGGTCAGTAAATATGCATACTTTACTGTTATTACTATAGAAATTAAGTACATGTAACATGTCATTGGGTCACCTTAAAATAAATTAGCAAAATCAATAGCACACTTTGTTGTATTGACATGAGCAAAAATTAAAGAAATGTATGTTGTTGTTTTTTGTTTTGGTTACACTTTATTTTAAGGTGTCCTTGTTACAGTGTAATTATACATCTAAGTACAGAGTAATATTAAGTAACTACATCTACAGTTTAGGATTAGAGTTTACAGTTTACTTGCAGTGTAGTTACCTAAGAAAGTACTGGGTAATATAAGGTAACTACATGGGTTAGGTTTAGGGATAGGTTCAGGGTTAGTACTTAGTAATAACCCAGTTATTGTAATTGCTATAATAAGTACATATTTTGAAACATGCTGAAATGGAGTTCAGTGTGGTGTATTGCTTTAACATGTGTCCAGACACTGGTTTCCTATGAAACAGGTCACATCCTGTATGGTGTGACTCATATGCTCTTACAGTAAGAGCTCACTTACAGCAGTAATAAAAAGTAATGTCCACACAAATGTCCCCTAAAACGTAATAATATCTTCATCCAAAACAAAATAAAATTATTTTCAGATTTTTTTATGGGCTTTTGCTCGTTAACGGGATAGGACAGATGGGAAGCTATTGAGAAAAGAGAGGAGGTGTGATCGGGAAATGATGGAAGACAGATTTGAACTCAAGTTGCAAATAAGGACCAACGTGCAACGTGTCTAAGATTGTGCCACATGCACTGCATTTTGCCGCATTTAGGATAGTCTTATGTGTGCATGTGTGTCTGTGATGATTTGCAGGCACCTGTATTTATTTGTATACATCGCACATGCATTGTTTGGATCTCTGTGTGTGCATGTGTGATAGCATCTGTTGCGTGCGTGTGTGTGTATATATAGCTATCTCTAGATCTCTGGCTGACATGTGTGATCTGACTGAGGCCCCAATATATTCCTGGAAAGCCCTGTCATTGCTCCAGGCTATCCTCCTCCATATGGGGCCCCGGACTGTTACCGTAACATGGTCCCAATGTTACTTGAAAAATTGCTACAGACATTAATCAATTACCCTAATCCCTCTCTCTTTACTTTTATTGTCCTGTGGATGAAACCCAGTAGGGCTCTAAGTGCTAGAGAAGGCTTTTGGTCTGTACAAAAGAGAAAACAACCCTGGAAGAACGCCTGGAAGTCATTTAAAACAGCTGACAAATCTTCAGTGACTGATGATGTCCATAAATATAATCAAGACATCAAGCACATTGCCTGTTGTTTGAATGTGAAGTGGATGTGAATAGCAGACATTATTTTGGAATATGGGAAATGAGAACATATTTGATGCAGGGCCCTCAAACATGTGATGACACTGTGTTAACAAAGGATGCAAGCGGTGCATCTCAATGTGTCAAAACTAAATCACCACCATTTCAACCGTGCAAAGCCTGATATATTAAATAATTATCAGAAAGATCTATTTTTTTATTGAGTTTATTGAGCCTATTTATTGAAATAAATAAATAATTGTTTGCATATGTATGTGTTTCAGAGTAGAAAATGTTAGGCGGAGCTGGATTGAGGAAGATTGTTGCAGATTTTGAAGACAATTAATGAACTTTGTCTTGCTCTGAGTTAGTAAAGGCAATTCTTACTACATGTGTAGGATTTGGCACAGTTTGTTTCTTTCTCACTAATCACATCTATTTATGACTTTATTATGTCTGTACAGTAGCCCAAGCACATTTGGGCCTTTGAATGTTTATTTTTTCATTCATTCACAATAAATCACCTATTTAAAATACATGTGGACATTCTCCACAACATTTTACAACCTGACAGTGCCAAATATATTTTTTTAAGAATATAAAAGAATCAGCTTTAAAAGAATATACTTAAGTGGAGTGTTTTTAATTGTGTGTTATGTGATACAAAACACCACTAATGTGCATGTTAAATGCAATTAACGAGGTGGGACGGGGTTACGCTTTACAAAATCCGCAGACCCATGGCATTTCTTTGCCATTGCCTCATTTTGTAATATTTGAAGTTGATAGGCTTTCTAAGCGAAACCCCATTCGTCGACACGATGTAACTCGTAGTGACTACGAAAGGGAACCCGAATTCAGCGCATTCATTGCCATCAGTGAACTATGCTGATGTTGAGGGGATGTGCGAACACGGGTATGTGTCGATGCCCCATTTGACATTTTGATGCCCCATTTTGAGTCAAGTCAAGTCAAGTCACCTTCATCTATATGGTGCTTTTAACAATATGGACTGTTTCAAAGCAGCTTTACAGTAATAATAGGAAATTTAAGTAACAGAGATTGTTTTGGCTTTACAGCAGCTCTAGAATAAAGTTATTGTCCAGCTAAAGTTAGTTTTGATTGATACACTTCCGTTGCAAAGATCATTAGTTATTAAGGGGCTGCTTACACGACACCGCTCTAACAGAAAACCCTTAATGCGCTCCGGCCCGCTCATTCCCACAACAACAGTGCCTGGTGGCTTGAGAAATAGATTCCAAGGTGCAAACCTTGAAAAATTATTATTATTTTATTTTTTTTATCTCTGAGCAATCTTTAAAAACGCAAACCTGTGAAAACGCTAATGGATTGCACATGTATATTACATGTTTAGTCTATAGGTATGCGTGTTTGAATATATATGTGCTCAGGCGTGTAGTCTTTCTTTGCAAATTGACCTCAACAAATTACTTGTTTGGCCTTAAAAATGTATATTACAGAATTATTAGCAACTATTTTGTCAACGTTTTATCTGTACAGAGGTAAAGGGAAGGAGAAGGGGGCCTTCACAGGGGAGAAACTAGTTGACACTTCAGAACTCCTAATAGGGAAATAGGGAAAGGATCTACCGCCAGCAGTCAATTTTGATATTCTAGGTATTATCAACTGCCAGGATTTTTGAGATTGCAATAGACGTGAAGGACTGTAATGTGTTAAGAGCTCGCTCAAGTACTTGGTTACTCAAGAACAGGTTGGCTGTATGGAAAATTCTCTAGTGAGGCCACCGTTCATCTGAGCATCTATACACATTTTTGTGTGAGATGGCTTTCTCCCTATCGGAAGTTATTCTACTAAGGCCAATGCTCTGTCAAGCTCCAGATAGAACTGCAAAGTGAAGCATTGGCCCTCTTCGGGCCGCCTTGATAGCCACCTTATACTAGAGCAGATGTTCTCCACTCAACTTTAGGGAGTCGTTAGAGATTATACAGTAGCTCTGAACTTCAGTCATTTAATATTAGTGTGTTGGCCCTCACGGGGCTGCCTCGATATCTGGCTTAGGCTTAGTAAATAGAAAATTGCTGGTGTTTTCTAAGCATTCTCGCCTCAAGCCTCTCAGTATATAATTAAATATAAATAATTAAAGTCAAAAGGTTGAATGTCGTGGGCCACTTACTGACGGCTCCATTCCCTTGGGTTTATTAGAGAATATAGAATCTGTCTTGTAAAAAAAAAAAAAAGACAAGATAATAGGCCTCGACCCTGAAACATTCTTAATGGCCATGCTGATAGTACTCCTATTGCTAGGGTCATTATTTAGAGTACTTTGCTACCCTTAGCTCATATGTTATCGCCCTTCACCACCCAGGCTCAGGTAGAGACAGATTAGTTACTCCCCCAAATTTGGGATGGTTGAGTATGCTCCCTTTGAGTCAAAGCACTGCCCAGGCGGACGCCTGTGACATTCGAAGCTGTAGGCCTACATTAGACCTCCACGATAGTCTGGTAGCGTAAAACCGTACTCCCCTTGCTTTAAAGGGTCGATGGCACTTCTGCTAAGTACACTGCCTGTTGGCAATGTGAACCTTAGAGCTGGAGGCACTCCCCTTATTAGGGTCCCTTCAGAGTGCCCAGCCTCCACAGGGCCTCGGAGCACTGTGTAGATCCAGGATCGAGTAGAGTTACTCCCCTCGTTTGCAAGGGTTAGAAAGCGCTATTCTGAGTTCTACTCTCCAGTTGTTTGATTGTCCGTTCTTGTTGTCATTTAATGGTTTGGTTACCTGCAGTTGTAATCAAAATTATTCAACCCCCATTGCAAATCAGGTTTATTGGCAACTAATGTTTCAAGTGGTTTCCCCAAATTCAACTAAAAATGTAATTTTTAAAGACTCCTGCAGTCTCCAAATTATTCAACCCCTTCTGCAACCAACCCTTGGTGGAATTTGAGTTATGTTTGGGATCATTGTCCTGTTGGAAGGTCCAATGACCCCCAAGCTTCAGCTTGCTCACTGACAGCACAATGTTTTCTCCTCGGATTTCCTGATACTTCAATGAATCCATCTTGCCTTCCACACGCTGCAGGTTTCCAGTGCCAGAGGATGCAAAGCAGCCCCAGAGCATCACCGAGCCACCACATTGTTCTTTTCATCATGATTCATTCTTCTTCCTCCAGCCATACCACTGATCCATATGTTAGGATTCTGCAAGATATAGGACCCAGACGCAAATGAGCAGACAAGCTTTTTACTAACAGGACTGAAGACTTGAGACAGCAGGGAGTGAAGCGTGAATCACAGTAAAAACAGTAGGGCAAGACAGACGACAACGGCAGGGCAGGTGGATGACCACTGAGACCGTCAGTAAGATGGCGATGACATGAGTGCAATAGAGGCAGCTCTGAAGGAAAGACCAGGCAGGAACACAAGGAACATGCAGCTCGATGTAGATCTCAGATGTAGCTCCAGTCTTGCCACCAGGTAGAGGCTAACAGAAACAGAGGCTCGACACAGGGGATAGCTGCACCAGTCAGGCTGCCAGGCAGTTGAGATTCAGTGGCCAGGGAACTCAGGATACATGACAGAAATACACAGAACAATATACAAGACAAGACTCAAGACAAGAAAGACAAGATAAGGCAACAATTAAGATAAGCAAAACTAAACAGATAAGATCAATGACAAGAGAAACAAAAAGTAGAGAAATAAATAAAAAGCAAACTAATAAATTTCTAAAACAAAAGAGAACTCTAACTAGATTATCAAGCACACGTGCTGAAGCTTAAGCAAAACAAGATAGTAAAAATGTAACAAACCAGCGCAAGCACTAGGCAAATTTCAAGATCATAAACCAGAAAACACTTCAATGTGCATACACACAACACACAACGAACCAGCAAAGATATGAGGGAAAGAGGCACAATATGAAGGGACCAGAGCACATGAGGATCAGGTGAACACAATTAATGGAAGAGGACAAGACGTGGACTAAACAAGGGGGCGTGGTAACAGGAAACAAGGAGACGGGACATGAGGAGCACATGGCAAACACAGACCAAGACAGAGCCATGTGCTCAAACACAAGACAAACACAGAAACATGAAACCACAACAAAACAGACAAGGCTGCCAGGGCAGAACCCTGACACCATAGGGCTGAAAAGTTCCAGTTTTGTTTCATTGCTCCATAGAACAGAATCCCAAAACATCTGTGGCTTATTTATAAGATTTCAAGCCATCTTGTGCTTTTGGGTCAGTACTGGTGTACGTCTTGGAGTTTTGGCATGCGTTTAGTACATACCTTACTTTGCAAGCTGAAACCTCAGTGCCTGTTGCCACCACGTCTTGCTGCAGGACTTTTGCAGTCACTCAAGGGTTTTTCTGAACCTGCCTTCTCAGAAATCTGGTTGCAGCTGTTGATAGCTTCCTTTTTCTGCCCCGTCCAGGTAGTGTAACCAATGTAACATGCAAACTATACTTCCAACGGTGTCTCTATGAACATTTAGTGCATTCGCTATCTTTTTGTATCATGTCCCTTGTTTGTGAAGGGCGATGATATCTTCTCTTAACTTTTTGGACCATTCTTTTGCCTTAGCCATATTTCTAACTTGGAGTCAAACTTGACAATCAACAAACCTAGCCAGTTCAGATATTTCATGTGTTCTAGCTCAAGCACACCTGGTCCAGTTAATGAAGGCCAAAACTGGCGTTGTCACAAGCACATCAGGTGTGCTTGTGACAATGCCAGTTTTGCATATTTGTGCTGTTGTGAGGGATTCTATTCAGAGGGGTTGACTAATTTTGAGACTGCGGAAGTCATTAAAAGTTGAATTTTAAGTTTAATTTCGGGAAACCACTTGAAACATTTGTTGTGTTGAGCTATTTCAATTACTTTTGTTTGATTTGTTCATTACAAACAGCTGAAAGTCTGTCAATTTTACCAATAAACCTGATTTGCAATGGAAGTTGAATCATTTTGATTACAACTGTACTCCTGGGTTCGCCGCCGCCGCCGCTCAGCATTCCATATTCACATTGTGAGGAATTGATTATCAGCTGGTTCTGATCAGTGGCCAATCTTTTGGAGTTAGACAAATATAATATATGCTGTTGCATTATCAAAATTCACTGATTTAGCCTCAGACACAGGATATGTTCATTCACTTTTAGGAGCAGATATTGTTTATTACCAAGACAACTATTTGCGTGGTCACATTGAACGTGCTTCTTGTGTGTAAAAAGTACAAGAAAATCTTGATCTTTATGTAACTATGCATTTTCTATTGGTTAAGATATTGATATAGGAACTGTTGTTATGTAAGCTTCATTAATAATGTGTCCTCCGTTTAAACCTGTGCGCTTTCTTAAATGTCCATGTGCTGCACTGCTCTCGCAGTTGTCTGCCACCTTCTTTATTAATTACATGCGGATTTTACTGCCGAATGTACTGACAAGCATTTATGATCTACTTTAATATAATTTCTATTGAAACTTGTGTGCATTTAAAAATATTTGTAACTGTACATTTGTAATGATGTTGCAATTTAATACATTTAAAATAGGCTACATTAAAGTCACCATAAATTCTAAATGAACCATTCTTAACTTTTATGTAATATTGCGGTAATTATTATAAATGGTTTATCCGTGCATTTCATCATTTTTTATTTTAATTCATATTCTCTCACCTCCTCTCTTTTCTCTTCTCTGATGACATACTGAAACGAGGGCGAGACAAACCTGTCATATGAGATCACAGAAATAGCAAACCACAATGATCCAATCAATTCCCGATGGACAAAATCAAGTCCCGCCCTAAAAATTTTTTTTGTTCAAGAAGCCATTTCACTGGATAGACTATCACAACCTCCGTTTAATGCCAATTTTAAATGTAATATCAAACACACTAAATTTAAAACGATAGTCAGGTAATTACATGTGTTTGTCAGCACATCATCACTTCTTTAAAGCACAACAAAAGATTATGAAAACATAAAATTAAAACTTTTCATTTGGCATTATTACAAAGTGTACTTTTTAAGTGTGTACTTAAGTGTGTTAAGAAACATTCATGAAAATTTGCTCTCATTAAGTATGCTTAATTAGCCTATTATTTTTTTTTATAAATGCCATTTGAAACTATTAATTGCTCTTTATGCTGTTAGATTCCTACCATCATACTTAAATTTGGCATGCGTATCCAAATACACCTTTGCACCACGGTATGTGTCTGCAGAGCATTGTTCAGAGACAACATAGAGCATTCTGAAAATCATGTGTGATATGAAGCTGGTTTCTGGACTCTTTTACATGTTACCTTCCCACAGCTGCCTCTGGTTTGCAGCCCCCGGATAGTTTTTCTGAAATGCTTGCTCAAAGAAGTGCAGATGTCTGTCGGCCTTCTTGCCTAGTAAGTAACAAGACGTTTTGTGTTTACAGAATTTTCCGAGCTGCGGGCGCTTTCTGACAGGCCCTCATTGCTCTCCCAGGTCCCACGCGGAAGGCACGCGAACCAGAGCGCTTCTATAAGCCAGCAGGCCATTTGATGGCTCAGCATGGCTCTGCATATTCAGAAATCATATGAATTTCATGTCCTACCTGAGTCAAGTTTAAAGTTTATGTGTAACAGATTTAACAGGGTCCATTCCATTCCACAATATTCCACTCTTATCAGAAACAGCACAGCAAAAGAGAAGGAGAGGGAGAGTGAGAGAGAGAGAGAGAGAGAGAGAGAGAGAGAGAGAGAGAGAGAGAGAGAGAGAGAGAGAGAGAGAGAGAGAGAGAGAGAGTTACCCAAAGGCTTTAATCAATTTAAAGCACTCACTGACATCAGGTTCTGGCACCCACTGAGAAGGCCTGGAACTGAAATAAGGGGATGAGCAATATGCTTAATAGTATCTTACCTCACTTTAATGTGTTGATGCATTTTTACATAGGGTGAGGTAAGCGGCTGGAAATAACCCAGAACTGGGAAGGGCTTGCAGGCTCATCAAGCCCACACGATATGGCACAACGTGAGATAGAATGAGGAGTGCTTATTGTGTTGGGTTTGCTGTAGACGCTGAGGTGTGGTATGGGCAGAGGTTGTCAATTGGTCTTAGGTCATTGTGTCTTTTTTGGTCATACCAGGAGGTGATATTTAAACAAAAACAGACAAGCAAGAGGGTGTTGTTCTAAATATCAGATCAGGTAATCACAGCCGTGCTGATATTCAGACCAACAGCATGATTGGGAGTGTGATATTACATTTATACTAGGAGGATATCAATCCTCTCCTCACCATTTCCTCTTATCTCCGTGTCCTAAATGTTACAAATTTGTAGGTAAGTTGTCTATTTTTGCTCCGCCAATGGGCAAAGTTCCCAACAAAGCAATAGCTTTTGCAGTTGCACATCTGTATAAAAGTGTTTTGTTTCGGAATGAATCAACATTTTTGAATGGATCAGTTCAGTGAATGATTCATTGACTTGTTCCAAACCTATATGACTTTCTTTTTTCTGCGGAGCACAAAAAAAGAGATATTTTGAACGTTGCAAACTGTTTTTGTCTATACACTGAAAGTCAATGGGGTCCAAAACAACATTGGACCCCACTCACTTTCATTGTATGGACAAAAAACACTGAGACAGTTTTCAAAATGAAAAATAAAGCCATAGAGGTTAAGAAGGACATGAGGGTGAGTGAACTATCCCTTTAATAGTGGATGACAAGACCACCATCCATAAAACTCACGTGTTGGCCCAAACTCATGTCAGAAATGCTGCTTTGCTACTTTATGTATTTATATTGAGAAAGTTTAATATTCTTGTTTTGGTGCAGTGATTATCCAGTACATTAGTAGGCAATCATTTGATGCTTTCACGCATCAACATTTACACTACGGATGCAATGCAGCAGTATGCGCCATGACTGAATGTGATTGCAGTGATCTTATCATAATGAATTTATCATAATGAGGGGTTGTGTGTCTTGCTCAAGGACACAATAGTGGTATCTCAAATCTTGCAGGGTTTGAACATTTAAACATTTGCTTCCTCATTAAATTTGTAGTTATACCACCATCATGCATGCCATGTTATTTACCCATACCATTTCACGCTATGATGCTAACACAGCTTGGATCTTGATTACAGGGAATTGCTGTAATCCATTTATTGATCCTCCAGCGTTGTCCACTAAACTCACAACTGGTTCAGCTAAAGATGAAGGAGGGTTCATCTATTGGGTCTTAAAGTGTTAAATAAAACCTCTGGTATTCTGAGGAGCTCCAGGCTTCTGTTTGTTCAGAATAGAGTTGCCTGTGTGTTTAATATTAAACACAGATAAAAGTACTAGTGTAAGAAATATGTACACTGTTTCTGAGACATTTTACCATAGTAGATTTCCAAAAAAAAACATGGTATAACCGATACCACAGTTCTTATATACTGTAAACTGTGGTACATGCTACTAAACACAATATATACCATGGTACATTGTGTTCCAGTGTACTTCAGAAAATACCGTTATACATCTCAAATGGTATTACCATACTTCCATTTCCATAAAACCAACTTAATACTACTCCTTACAAAAAAAAGTATTGTGGCAGTACCATGCTACGATGATGTTATCATATGGTAATACTATTGTACATTGAAACATAATATGGTACTGAAATTTGAGTTGCATGATACTGCATTTATGGTACACCATAGTACTTCTAAGAACACCAAAGCACTACCATGATACATGTCCAAATTACGATGTCCAGAAAAGCAATTCCATGGAAATTTTGTTAATTTGAATAATGTGAATGAATAATGTGGATATACCATGGTACTTTTGGTACCATTGCAGGGTTGTTATGTGGCACGTTACTTAGAAGATCAAGCTAAAAATATAGCTACACGCAGCGATGATGGGCCCAAGCCCCGGTGCTACCGCCACCTCGGTAACTTCAGGTCAACTCTGCACGATGGGCAATATGCATTAAAAGCCAGTAAATGTAAAAAGACATGTCAAAGTCATTTGAATACGCTACATTTCCTGCAGTCTGCTGGTGCTACTATGACCCTGAACCACACAGCCACATCCATGAGATAAGTTAAATTTCAGTTTCAGTTTTATTTGTTATTTTAGGTCATTTTATATACATAATTTTGCATTTGTTTTATTATATATATATATATATATATATATATATATATATATATATATATATATATATATATATATATATATATATATATATATATATATATATATATATATATATATATATATATATATATATCAGTTTACCAGTCAGTAAAGCCAGAAGATACATCTTTAAAAAATATATAAATTGTGACAGAACGTTTGTAAAGTTTGTAATATTTGCATTATTTTATATAAAAATAAATGGTATATAATTCAGAGGAGAATATTGTTTAGTGTCATGAATTAATCTCAAAGTATTTTTTTTAAAAGAAAACAAATATATTGATCTGAGTACATCCATTTTAAATTCACTCAGGTTCAATTACCAAACATACAATCTTAATTTAATTTAAATCAAACAATGATTTTACAAAATATGAGACACTTCCTTTTTTCTTTTTTGTCCTTATTTTAATCCCTCGCCATGGCAAAACTGTTTGAGATATCCAATAGTCATTCGCAATTTAGTATCTTCAATATAGCATCATGTTGAGAAAGTTTGTTGTGAATCGTATGTCGGCCTTTGAAGCAGTAGTTAAAAATTCAGAGCTTGATTCAAATAATCCACATTCAAACAAAAATAGCTGACTTCCTGTTGGTCAGAGCTAATGACTGTAAATTAGAAAGTTGTCCAGCTTGATGAGAACAATATATGTACCGAGTTTGGTGACTGTAGGCAAAACTAACCTCCGACTTTAGTCAAAAGGTGGTGCTATAGAGTCCCTCCTCCACACCCATTTCTATGTCTTTGCCCATATCTTCTGGCTGATAACTATGATGTGTTTATCGAGTTTCATGCAATTTGAAGCATACTAAGAGTCTCAAAAACACCCAAAAAGAATATTAAAGTTTGACGCATTTGCAAATACAACAGTATTCAAGATATCAAGAAACCTTTCACAGGTGTGCATCTGCGGCATCTTGTCATTATTCTGATGAAATTGAAGCAAATCGGGTAAAATGTTTTTGCCCTGGGCAAATCGGGCGATTTTAAAGCATTTTGAAAGTGACACACTTCCTGCTGCCAGTTGGTGGCGCTATAACTTTGACTCACAATAGTCACACCCATGTGATCAGCCTCATACAATGAACACACAGCTGAAGTTTCATCAAAATCAGTCAATGTATGCAGAAGTTATAACACACTTCCTGTTTCCCTTATTTCGCCAAACCATTTGAGAGATAAAAAATTCGCTGTTAAATTAGCATCATCAACGTCTTATCTGCATGCTGACTGAGTTAGTTTGCGATCAGATGAATCCCCTAGGAGGAGTATCAAATTCCAGGGGATGCGTTTTTCAAGCAACCCATAATAGCCAACTTCCTGTTGTGCTGGCGATAACTGTAAGAAGCTCCGTTACTGTAGGTGAATAGGGGGGGCTCAAATACAACCATATAAAAGGGTGTGCCACAGAGGAAAATAATAGGGCCCTTTGCCTCTTGGGGTTTGGGTCCTAATAATTATGAGCTCAGACCTGAGCTGTGTGTAGGATCCAGAAAGGTTATTTTGAGAAATGTGTGTCAGGTTTTCGTGTTATATTCCACGTAGCTAAATTACATAGCAATATAGTATTGTAACACCTTAGTGTATTACAGATAGCTCTTCATCCTCCAGGCACCTGTGTCATGATGCAGTACGTGCCGGTTTAAGCCGCCAAGATGTGACTACGTGTCACATCACACATACAGGTGAGCTCCTGGCATAAAGTCTGCAGAGTGCATTTAGTTCTCTTTGCTGGGCTGATATCAGTCACAACAAAGCTGTTGACAGATGCTGGCTTGGACACTGGCCATGCTGTGGTGTAGTCTAAGGCTTCTCCAGAGTCAAAGAGCCAATTTTATTCTTTAGCCCACTGAGCAAGTTTCAGCCTGCCTGGATTACTGGCTGCTAAGTACAGTCGTGACCGAGAACAATGATTTAAACGGTTCTTTCAGAAGGGACACCAATTAAAACAAGCTGTGGAGGACACACTGCCAAGATACTAATGCTGTCTTTCTGAGGTGCGCTGCCATAAACCCCTGTCCGTAAGGTCTCTGTGCGACCTGATTCCCTAACCCGGAGACCACAGCGCCTGGGGCTTCCAGGGCATGGCCTGTTTTCATGTTATCACCTCTAAATATCATACATAATATGTATATTTTATTAAAATTTAATATATTAAAGTAAATTTAAAACGAGAAATCATGTTTAAGTTGTTACATTCTGATTGATTATGTAGACATTTTTTCTTGAATTGTTCACAATAAGACCAGGAATGTGCATAAAAGTTATAGGGTAGGTCTTTTTTTTTTTTTTTTTACTTTTTGTTATACTGGTTTAAACTCTCTTCACATCTTGATAGCATTCAATAATATAAGTAGCCTAAATATAGATATATTAAAAAAAAATACATATATCTTCTGTGGATGTCTTAGGACCAAACATTTTTCTTGCGTCCTCATGTCTTTTGGAGGAGGCGTGGGTTTCGAGACGCTCTGGAGGAAGGATGGGATCTCTAAGCTAGCTTGCTATTGCTAGCCTCTCTGAAATTGCCTATCCTACCTTTAAGAAGGCAAAATAGGTCCATTTTGATTTCATGTTGACATTAAACATTAAATGTGTGTTTAAAGGATCAAATTTAATAAATCTAGACTGAAAGAGACTGTAGAGATACATAATGTAGTTTTATGAAAAATATTTGCATGTGACTCTTAGGTCCTCGCTATCTTCCTTGGTTAAACCTTCCCTGTTCATCAAGACTGTGCCATGAACTGCTTTGTTAACATTTTGAAGACTTATAGATGAGGGGCTCAGAGTTGTCAGCATAGACCAGCTGCATTCATGTAGGTCATGCATACAGTACGTAGCTGTCAGGCTTTAGGGCACTCATCTGGAGTGCAGGAATTTATGTCTTTCAGAGGAAAAAAACTTGGACAGAGAGAATAAAAAAAGAGTGGGGTGGGGGAGGGGCTGCTCTTTGTACTTCTTTGTCAGGATGCAAACATTTCTAACAAAAACCTTCAACTATCTTTATTTTGTGCAGTAAAAATAGCAAAAGGAAGTGTTTACTGAAGAAAGGTTCTAGATTACATGAAATTTTCAAAACTGTTTTTAAGTTTACTGAAAGTTTTTAGGAAAGATGTCTCATCAAATTAACAATAAGCATGTTATTACACAACATTGATTGCACCGTACTTCTGTACTTTTAGCCTAGTTTACATTCCTGTCAGTGGTGCTATCCTGACTAAGGTCTAATAAGAAGACTCAGCTAGTCAGAGTGGATGGTACTGTACAGACATTCATGCTTTAAATGTAACAAAAAACACAACAACAAAAAATCTTTCACCTTTGGCCTCATTCTACTGCTGGCTCAGTTTGAGAACCTCATTCCAGTTGGCTCCATTCAAACTTCAAGTACTCTTGTTACTGATGGTTTGGAGCTAGACACTTCAAAGAGGTTTAGCTGTATCAAAGGCCAGGGGCTAACTGTTTAACCCTTGGGTGAAATCATACCCACCTTCAGTAAGTGGCTAGCAAATAAGCCAAAAAAATGTGAGAGGCCACAAACATGACGATAAAAAATGATGGATTTAACAGTTTTGTACCTATAGTGTGTGTAGTGCGGTGATATGACCAAGACGGCACACCACAAGCAAACAGATTGCATTCACAAACAACCAGAGTCCCGACTGTGAACACAGGAAATCTCGCAAAATCTCTCGTGGTCAAACGTGACTTTAGAGTAAACAAACATGGCGGACGACGGGCAAGAAGAAATGGCGATAATAGTGCTTTTTAGAGTAAAAAAACAATGCAAGAATAAAGAAAAGAAAAAGGTTTGGATGAAATTGTGTTATGCTACCATCTTTTGTCAGCTCGCTTTCTGATTTGGTTTCGTTTTGTTCCATGTGACAATCTGTCTTTGGGGTTACCCCTACAAATAGGATTTCCGATTTGAGATCGATGCGGCCCCGAAGTTCTTCAGAGCAGATTCAATCCCTCTTACACCTCACACCACAGGAAAATAAGATAAAAAGATAATTTAGATAATCCAGATTTCACCTAGGATTGTCGGAACGGGAGAACTGGACCCAAAATCGGCCAGATTATCTTGTAGTGTGTGCGCCTGCGTTTTACTTATCACTCTGGAGTTTCTGGTAACAATGCTCAGTGCACCTGCATACAGACAGTTAGTCATGAGTACACAGATTATTATTATGTTTGAAGGCTGTCTGAAATGTTCATATAAATATATTTTCTTTCCAACTGTGCATTCTGAATAATACCCACAAACCTGCAGCAGTCTAGTGTTAATTTTATCATTTAACTATGTTTTTCTCTCACTGATCATATTTCATACCTGTTGAGTTATTCCAGTCTTTTAAAATAGTTGAATGAATAAATTACGAGTACGGTACGTGCCTTAAATAAATGTAATGATATTTATATATTTAATTCATATTATTTTGAATATTAATTAAGAATTCTGGCATAAACATGTAAATTACATACAGTGAAATGATTGACAATTGAAATGACACAGAATTGTAATCATTCCACTGGATGCGAGCTTGACGAACCCAAGTGCAGTTTATTCAACATAAACGAAAACCAAACAATGGCATGGCATGGCGTGGCATGGAACTAACCCGACAGTGGTTACACAAACAATACTTGACAAGGAACTAGGCAAACATGATGGCTTAAATACACAAGGCTAAATGACAAGACACAACTGTGCACAATGAAACAATGAACTAATGACAACATGACAGAACAGTAGTGGTGGGCAGATCGTGGCATCATGGAACACTGAAACAGTTCAAGCAAATGTGCCGAATTGTTTTGAGGCTTCGAAACAAATTCGACACTCGTCTCCACGGTGACCCATAGTGGTCAGAACAGTGTAAATGCAACAAAAACCTAGGCCAAACATGCATAAAAACACGTTTACCATCTATTGCAAATTTTATTTTTTGAAAGTAAAGTCTTTAATATGCAATTATCTAATTATCTAATAAGATTATCAGTGTCTATGCTATATGTTCTTTTATCAATTGTCAGGGTTTGTTTAGTTTGTTCTATGAATGGCTCAGGTTACAGGCCAGAAAGAGACTATTAACTACCAATATTCATTTGAATTATACTTATGTCTAATTAAAACGTTTACAGATGTATTAAACTGATCAGAGATCAGGTATAACACAGAGACACTTGTTCAGTTTTTCTTAGTGACTCCTCATAATTCATTGGTTGACAGAGATCATTGCCCCCAGCGGTGAAGTGTTTCGAAACATTTTGAAACAGTTATGACATAATGAAGCCTCATTTACTGAAATCACGTGACTCTGACAGTTTGATACACGTTCAGAACAAAAGATTCGTAAAGATTTCGAAGCTTCATGAAGCAGTGTTTGAAATTGCCATCACTACAGCACAGAACATGGCAGGATCACATGAGGGCTAGGGAATCACACGACAAGACATGAAACATGACTGACATGAAACGTGAATCAAAAACCAAAACAACCTGTGACAAGAATAGTGATTAAAAGGTTCGTGCTCATCTTATTCATCAGGTCTAACACATTTCAGCATCGTGGTCATTAGTTTAGATGAGCACAGACACCCTGTGGTGAAATAATCACTTTCTCAGATCGGCTTGGGTTTATTTAAAACTTCATGTTCCATTGAGTTTGGAAAATTCATTACACCGTAATCATCAGAATATCTCTTCTCCCTTTCTGAAAATGTCCAGATTTTTATGTTTTGTCAACTAGGTGCCTAGAGTACATTGAAAATATACATAACTGGAAATAAATGACTTGTGCAATTTCAAAATGGAAGTGCGTCACTAAGCTTAGTGCAAGTAGTCCTCTGCTTTTCCATTATATTTTCTCATCAGCAAACATAATATTTGACAAGTTGGAAAATGAAATGTATGACCCTTTAAAGCGATGTGATTGATGTGGTGACTGAGCAAAACAAGCCAGTTTTCTGAAATGTTTTATAGCTTCACCATCTGTTGATGAAAGAACAAACAAAGAATCCCACCGCCTGTGCTTTTGACCTTTTCTTATTGCTAATTTATAAGATTTGTGTAAGTAGTTTCTTCAAAATTCTAATGTCGTGTCAAACTCATCATAGCTTTCTTTCATCGGTGGAATACAATATATATATTTATATATTATAAAAAAAAATCAGTTCAGTTTTGGTCATTACTATGAAAGTCAATGATCTCTTTCTCTAACAGATTGATATTTAAATATCCACAAATTGAAAGTTATTAGATGGGAGAAAAAATTATATTTAAGGAGCCCCATGGCGGTGTTGAGGGAGGGAGGAAAAAAAATTATGAGCTCAGATCTGAGCTGTGTGTAGGATCCTGAAAGGTTATTTTGTGTAATGTGTCAGGTGTTCCTATTATATTCCAGCTAAATGACTTAGCAAGAATGTACTTTGAGTGTAAAGATAGCTTGCACATGTATCATGATGCAGTACATGCTTATGAAAGATCATGATGATGGAAAAAAATATGAGATGGGAGGAAAAATTTAATTTAAATGGTTTATACAAAAAATAAAACATGAAATACATAGATGGTATTTAAATGCTCTTGCTTTGGCTTGAAAACTTTTGCATTCCCCTGAGAAACTTTGCGTTCTTTTGAGTGGATGTAAAACTATTGATGGAAATAATATTATGTTTGAGTAAAAACTTTATTCCAGTGTTTTGTGAGTGAATGCACAATACTTTTGTGCGAGAATACAAAAGTTTTGTGAGCACACACAACATTCCTTGAGGGAAAAAAAACTTTCATCTTGCATTTTTTTTCTATAAAAATTGAAATAATTAAAAATAACAAAAATTGCGACACAAACCATTCAAGTGGAACTGGTTCTCCCACATCACGTTCTGCTGAAGAATGAAACCTATATGAATTCCCTTTCGAGGGAACTTGCGCAATGTCGATGCACCCACGCGTAGCGGCACCTGGCCCCTGAAGAAGGCTGGTTGTGCCGCTACGCGTGGGTTGTATTTTCCCCCACATGTTTTAATAATTTTTTCAATCATGATAGAGCCAGTTTAATAAAGGCTTTTTAATTTTCTAAAGAAGAGTGCCTTGGATTACCTTTTCTACAAGCTGTTTGTCTGCTTTGGATCACCTAAGAAAGGTCTTCCAGCCTCTAGCAGACAATCAGCAAGTGGATAGTTGAGCCTATTTCTCTTGCTTATGAGTCCTCTGGCCAACTGTCACCCCTGGTGGTCAGGGCTCATTCTACTAGGAGTATGGTGGCCTCCAAAGCCTTACTCTCAGGGGTTTCCCTACAGGAGGTGTGTGATGCGGCGGGATGGTCTTCCCTGCTCACATTTGTGAGGTTTTTTAGCCTGGACCTGGATGCTGCCCCAGGGTCTCAGGTGCTTATGACTTAGTGCCACAGTTTCCCATACAGGCATTTGTAAGTCTGGCGTTTGGGTATTGTCGTTCCAAAAGCGTCGTCAACGCAGCGCGAGTTCCCTCAAAAAGGGAACGTCTCAGGTTACGACTGTAACCCTAGTTTCCTGAGAAGGGAACGAGACGCTGCGCCGCCCTGCCATACTTCCTGCATTCCTGTGATCGACTTGCTTTGGCTATATCAAAGCTAACGCCGGTCAGACCGGATGTGCTTTTATCCTTTCCTGGTTGTGACGTCATCCGCTCATGACATTCACTCTCGCTATTGGACTAGTTGACATACGTGCTTCAGACGCAATCATGCAGGGGCATTCCAAAACCGCCGTCAACACAGCGTCTTGTTCCCTTCTCAGGGAACTAGGGTAACAGTCATAACCTGAGACGTTTTTGGTTAACTATTGCTTTAAATAAATACATAAAGCAGCAATGAAACTGTAGTTTTAGAATTCAGGAAGTGTTGAATTGACCCTTTGCTAAGCCACGCCCAAAAACTGCCACTGGCCAATCGTGTCTTAGCAACCGTAACTAGGTGCGGGAGGTCTGGCAAGCTTTCGAGCAAGGGAAACATGGCGAAGCATTGTGCGTATGGATTGAGCAAATCCTATACCCGGTATCCTAAAAGTGTGGAAGGGGGGGTGGAATTTTTTTCCTTCCCGAAAATCTAAAAGCCAAGGGGAGAAATGATGGACGTGGATCAAGCAGTGTGGGAGACCCCATTCACTACTAAATGTCGACAGGATTAACAAAAACACCTATTGCTTGGAAATAATGACGGTTCTTTGTCCATAATGCATATATTTTAACGTAAAATAAGACGATTAAAGACAAGAAGGCGGCTCAATGACATACTTTAAAATATATGTCAGCATTTTGTAAATCGACGGCCTACTACCCCTTACTGAGTAACTTTAACCCAATCCGATGGCGGCTCTCCCGGTGTTAGTGTTATTCCACAAGATTTATGAATAAGCTGTTTGATTTATAATTATTAGATTATTTACACATTTCACTTACCCTGCTGTGCATGAACATAGCTGTTCCTCAATTTGTGTGTTTCCCATTTGAATTGTCAGCTTGTCAGGCGTAGCAACAGTAACTAGGGAGGGCGGGGCTTAGCAAAGGGTCAATTCAGAAAACCTGTTTGAAAAAAAATTGCAATTCCATTTTATGTTAATACTGGCACAGAAATGTCACACTTAAAGTCATAAATGATGAATGAAGTTTGAAAGGCTTAAAGGGATTGTTCACCCAAAAATGAAAACTTAATTACCTTCATGTTGTTCCAAAGTTTCTTTCTTCTGTTGAACACAAAAGAACATATTTTAAAGAATGTTGTTAACCAGACAGTTGGTGGCACCCATTGACTTCCATTGTATTTTTTTTTCCTACCATAGACGTCAATGGGTGCCTTCAACTGTCTGGTTACCAACATCCTTTAAAATATCTTTTGTATTCAACAGAAGAAAGAAACTCATACAGTTTCGCAAAAACATGAGGGTAAGTAAGTATCTTTTACAGAAAAGTTTATTCAAGTATTCTATTAGTATACTTCTTTTAAACTAAAAATAAGAAAGTTTACTTCAGTCTACATTTTATATACTTCTCAAAAATGTACTTTATGTACTTCTCAGAAATATACTTAAAATTACACTTAAGTGTACTTGACGTATTGTAATGATGGTGGTTGAAGCAAGGAAGCAGAAGGATCAACTTGCAGCACACACTTTATTAAACAAACTCTCAACTTGACGAGGACTCAGACAGGGAACAGGACTCAGGAACAGATCAACCAACATCAATGCTACAACATTACACATTCACGTACATTCAACAACTCACAAAGACTGGACTGAAACACAGGGCTTAAATACAAGGGCAAACGAGCTGAACAAGATAATAAGGGGCCGTGGTTAATCGGGGACACCCGGGAAGATTAATAGTGATTATGAGGAAATACTAAACAAGAAACGAGGAGCGGGAAACAGAAAACAGGACTAAACCAAAAACACAAAGAACGGAGAAACACGGACAGAATTCATAACAGGCTCTGTGCTGGACGGGATCAGCGGCGAAGGCTCTGTGCTGGACGGGATCATCGGTGGAAGCTCTGGGTCGGATGAGACCAGCGGTGAGGGCTCTAGGCTGGACGGGACCAGCGGTGAAGGCTCTGTGCTGGACGGGACCAGTGGCGAAGGAGGCTCTGGGCCGGATAGGACCAGCAGTGGAAGCTCTGGGTCGGACGAGACCAGCGGTGAGGGCTCTGGGGGTACTGTGGGCATGTGGGGTGTCTCTGCAGCCAAGCTCACAGTAAATGATGAACCGCTCCAGAAGAGGGCCAGGTTGACATACCTCTCTAGGGTCCAGCCGGTACAGTCATCCGGCATCAACTGGGCAACGTCCTCGTCCAACCCGCTCCAAAACAAGTCCATGAGCTCGAGGTCGTCTAAAGCCCCCAGTCGACAGCACGACATAAAGTCCCTCACGTACCTCTCAATGGATTGGCCAACCTGGAATATTGAGGCAAGGAAACTTCTGAGGGCCTGGTTGCTGACAACTGCTGGATCCATTTTTGGTGAGTTCTTGTGTAACGATGGTGGTTGAAGCAAGGAAGAAGCAGGATCCACTTGCAGCACACACTTTATTAAACAAACTCTAAACTTGATGAGGACTCGACAAGGAACAGGACTCGGGAACAGATCAACCAACATCAATGCTACAACATCACACATTCACGTACATTCAAGAACTCACAAAGACTGGACTGACACACAGGGCTTAAATACAAGGGCAAACGAACTGAACAAGATAACAAGGGGCCGTGGTTAATCGGGGACACCCGGGAAGATTAATAGAGATAATGGGGAACTACTAAACAAGAAACGAGGAGCGGGAAACAGAAAACAGGACTAAACCATGTAAATGTAAATGTAAACCAAAAACACAAAGAACGGGGAAACACGGACAGAATTCATAACACTTATACTGAGAGAAAAGTCCAAGTATATTTGGCCTGTACTTGTAGTCAATCTTTTGATCGAGATATACTTAAAAGTATAAATAAGTATTCAAAGTATACTTGGCTTGTAGTTGTGTTAACTCTTTTGATCGAGTAGCCTATTAAATATACTTTTTTTACAACGTTTTTCATACAGTCTTACGAAACTTACATTGTTTGAAAATATTGATTAGAATATTGATATAAAACAGATATATTTCTAATTCTGTGTATCTGAATTTTTGTGTTGGCTAGTCCACTGAAAGTGTACATAGGAATTTACTTTAATTCTACTTTACTCTTTCCTCACCATTGACTGAATTTTCCAGCTATTCATGTTTTCACTGTTATACTGTAGGGGGCGCTATGACATTTCTTCTAGTACAGAATCTCTGGATCAAAACACAGGAGAAGAAATAGCTGAAACAAGTGATAGACGATTGCTCACTCAAATGTAAAATAACGTGATCATCAAACATTAAACAGCGTGCGAATCAAAACTGCTTAATGTTGCCAAATTCAATTAAATGAAGCGTAAACCATGAAGAGAAAATGACTGTGAAGCTTTGAGGGTGTTGGACTCGATCTACTCCATCTGTGTTTTGATCATCGTTCTGAATCTGATCATCTAGACGTAGGCCCTATCTTGCACCCGGCGCAAATGACTTTGTACACTGACGCATGTATCATTCCTATTTTGCACCCGCACAAAGCAGACTTTTCCCTCCACAGACACACATCGGTTAACTAAGAAATACACTTGCGCTCCCCGGGGCGGTTCAGCGCAAAGAGGAGGCGTGTTCCGGCGCAAACTTTCCCTCATGCTATTTTGCTGTTCTATAAAACAATTGCACCACTGACCAGAAAAAAACTAGTCTAAAGTCAATGGCGCGTTGCGCGTACATTCAGATGCTATTTTAAGCGTGCATGCTTGGCCATAATACAGAGTGTGAACAACGCGCATACACTGTAGATGATTCTCTCATCTACACAGATGCATTTAACTTTTTGCAAATGATACATTATTATAAGGAAAAATATTAAAACAGGAGGGAAATCATTGTTGTGTCCATGACGATGGGGAAAATAGGCATAAAGCTTACACATTTACCCAAAATTATTATATGCATGTTTAACCGAAGCTAATTTGGGTGGGTTTGTCCCAACCCCAATGTCACTTCTCTTTCTTTTACGGCCCTGGCGAGAACATCGATCTCCTCGGCTGAGAACCGATTCTGAAGTGTGCCTGGTAAGTGCGCCGTTATAATAGTATTGCGCCATGGAACAAGCGCACCTCGTTCATCATGCTCTTAAAGGGAATGTGATATAAAGCTCTAATTGGTTTGTTTCCCGTTACACCCAAACCACACCTATGAATAATGAAGCTACTTCAGACCAACCCCTTTTAGATTTGCGCCAAGCGCAAGAGGCATTTATCCCGCCGGGAAAATAGCAACAGCGCCGGGATCCGCCCACAAAGTTACTTGCGCTTTGCGCTTTGAGACTTGCGTTTCAGATCGTTAAAATAGGGCCCGTAGTCTTTGACAAAAATGTGATTTTCTCAACGTTTTTGTTTGAAATTTAGCCTTTCTTTATTAAACTCACTGACATTCAAGTGTTGATAAAAAAGGATGCATTAGTTAAAGTACAGTTAAAGGTATTTTGAACATAGTAGTATACTGCAAGTGCAAAAAATTATATATAAATAGTAAACTATAAGTATAATATTATGTTCACTTAAAGAAAACTTTTAGTAGTATAAACTAATAAACTAGTAGTTTACTGAGAGTACACCTCAGTGTGTACTTTCATAAACTAAAAAATTTACTACTTGTATTAAAATAGTAAACTACTAGTATACTTATAAGTTATGTACTTAAAGTTTACTACTGTTACACTTATACTGTAGTATACTTAAAACTATACTTTTATATACTAAAAGCATGAAATATTTTAATGGAAAATGTTTGAGACTCTCTTTTTCAAGGCCCAGAAATAATGTACAATGGGGTTAAAGCCAAAAGTCTGACCATGTTCAAGTTCAAATTTAAGAATGACTCTGGAGCTCTTGTATAAGACTTTGTCAAGTGATTTTTGTATGCAGGAGACTCTAGGACTATAGAGTATTTTCAACTATAAATATCCCTTTTAAGCTCCCACATGTAACAATCCATGTGACATATAAAGTTTAAGCTAGTGGAAATCGACCCAGCTCGCATCAAACATATCTAGATTTCATTACACATCAATCAAAGTTTCTTTGGGGGAATCATTTAACTATGAAATGGATCTCTGCCATGTGAGAGAATGGCCTTTGGTTCTTCTGGTTATGGAGAGGAGGAGTTAGTGTCTGGGTGGCATAAATGAGAATAATTTGTACAGTGCTGCTTGCCCTGAAATGACTGCTAAACCAAAAGTAATGATGTCATTCTTATTGTGTGCTGGGTTTTCGTCCCCAAAAAGACAATGATCTGCTGTTGGGATGAATGAGCGGCCCAAGGACACAATTAAACTCCCTGCTCCTATTGGGGAAATATTTGGCTCTTCTTTGGTTTGATCTCAGTTGGATGCCACAGGCTAAAGAGGCTGCCCATTCAGGACTGGATTGTTAGTGCCGACGTGTGTGGCTTAGAGTGAGATGAGGGGCCAAAGGATCGGACAGCAGGTATTCATCCACACTGATATGTCCGTGTGATCTATTTTTTCCCCTCTGTTCCTCCACTTGCTGGCCTAAATGAAAAAGAGAGTGTTTTGTCACAGAAAAACACAGTTTAACTCTTACCCCGCCATTGACAGACTTTTCCGTCATTTTTGGGACACCGCTTCCCCGCCAATGACAGAATTTTCAGCCCTTTTTGTGTTTTCACAGTTATTATGCATCTGCTGAAAGAGGACAGCATCTCTGGATCAGAACAGGCAAAAAAGCAGAAGAAACAAGCGAAAAAAGCATTCCTTAAGCACGTTGTAGTTTTTAGGGGAAAAAAATCGATTTTCTCAGCTTTTTTTTAATTTTTTTTTACATTTTTTATGTAACCCACATTCAAGTGTTGATAAAAAGATTGTAGAAAGATGGTCACAGTCAGTGTCATAACTCTGCTTATTTTGGAATAGTGACCTAGAAATAGTGCAAAAGAATAATGCAAATAAAAATGTTCATAAGCCACATAAGATGTTCATAGGCAATATATATATACACACAATATTGCCAAATGCTTTGGGACATCTGCCTTTACATACACATGAACTGATATCTCATTCTTAATCCATAGGGTTAATATGGAGTTGGCCCACCCTTTGCAGCTATAACAGCTTCAACTCTTTTGGAAGGCTTTCCACAAGGTTTAAAAGTGTGTTTATGGGAATTTTTTACCATCCTTCTAGAAGCGCATTTGTGAGGTCAGGCACTGATGTTGGATGAGAAGACTAAAAATCAACCATTCAAATCAATTCTAAATTTGGTCAGTCCAATCGAGCCACATTATCATCCATCTACTCTAATGTCGCTCCTTTTCTTTTTTTTTACACAAAAGGAGTATTAATGAATATATATATATATATATATATATTAAGACAGGATTTGTTGAATCTAATTTGACACAATAATTAGACAACAAGGCACATTTGATGCTTGACCCATGAATCAGCGGTTACCCAGGCAGGCAGCCAGGAATAATAAAGGGACTAGCTCCAGTCCCATGGTCGCCTGGCTGTGTTGTGTAGAAAAAGAAAGTTCTCTGATTGTTTCTGCCCTGGTTTTGTCTTACTGTCTCATTAGAGGTGAAGTCAGGCCTCAGCCCTCAACACACAACAACTCAGAGGAGTCTGGTCAGTAAAAAGGCACTTGTAAACCTAAGGGGAGGGGGAACCTGTCATGCTCATCAATGAATGACTTACAGTCAATAATTTTCCAGGCAAGAAGAGGATTATAAGGTCGCAGGACCAGTGATGACAATGGCATTTTCCTAAGCATTTTGAGGTCATCCTGTTTGACTAGATTTTTTTTCTCATGCGTCATTTGCACACATTCTTCAAAGGATAATTTACAACAAGAGTCTCTAAATTACATGGTAAATAATAGAGTACAACTTGGCTAAAGGCACACCTTAGGAACACACTACTCAGAATAAGCAACACATTTTGTGAGCAAAGAAATTATAAAAGCAGTTGAAAAAAATCATAATGAACATTTTGTTTAATACAATCAAAACAAGCACTTCTGTACCAGAAAAGTCTGTACCATATTCTGTTTATTTTGCTATAAAATGTACTTTTATTTAATTAATACATATTAAATATAAAATTCTGAAAGCATCATAAACTGCAAATACCATACTTTTAAATATTTTTACAGTAATTGAAAAACTGTTGATTTAATTACTTTTAACAAAACTGAAAATAATTTACGAGATCTTTGTCTAAAAAAAATCTTGGTAACTTTAACATTACTCATTTGCAGAAAAAAATATTTAAGATTTTAAAAAACGTTAAATAGTAGATAGTAGATCAACTTAGACCAGAAGGATCAGCCAAATTTCCTGGTGCATAGTGAACCGCTGATGTTTAGAAAAGTGTTAAGCTAGTGATTAGATGTGTTTAGAAAACCCACGCTGAGACAGGAAGAATCTCATTTCCGCTTTTTTCGAATTCCTGTTTGTCCAATCTTCACCAAAATATGCACATATCAAAGCATTACAAAGTTATATGTTAATTAAAATTACCCACAAAAGGTTGCGCTATGCTGCAACCGTGTGTGACAGAATCAAAATACTTATTTATTCTAAATTCTTGCTGTAAGCCCAAACTTTGAACTCCTCTTAGGCCTTAAGTAAGACCTTCACCAAACTATGCACACATCAGCTCTAGACCATACTGGCTAAAAGTTAACAAAATAATTTTGATCTATTAAACAGTTCAGTAGATACATTTGTTTATATCTGTCTGGTATGACCCATTATGACTATAATGTCTATATCTTGTGTGCACAAAATTCAAACATCTCAAAATGTTGTACATACATCGAGAACAAGTCATTCTAAGAAAACATGCATATTTTCATGAATTTATGATGCTCGGGAGGCTAACAGCCAATTTATTGATGTTAATTTCCAGCTTTCCGTGTTTTCACTGTTATACCGTAGGTTGTGCTATTACGCATTTTCTGAAAGACTATTGAATCTACTGATCAAAACAAAGGCGAAAAAAAAGCAGAAACAATCGAAACCATATGTAATCATATGCATATGTAAAAAAATGTGATCATCAACATTAAACAACATTTAGGTCAAAACTGCCTAACATTACTGAATGAAATCTCGACCCTGGACAAGCTATAGGGCTAAAAAGCTTTGGGGGAAAAATTTGGAGTTGATGGACTCGATCACTTTATCTTTGTTTTAATAATCATTCTGAATCCGATCTAGACATAGTCTTTGACAAAAACCAGATTTTCTCAGCTTTTTGCTCTCAATGTTGCTTTTCTATGAAACTTACCCACATTCAAGTGTTGATTAAAAAAAAGCCTCCCACCTTATATTAAGTGGCTTGAAGTATTATGTACTTACATTGAAAAATATGTACAATGTACTTACTGTGTTCATGTTGTATTGTAAAACACTTTTGCTGCGATTGAGGTGTGATACGGGTAAGGTTAGGGACAGGTGTGGTGGTATTGGTTGGTTTAAGGTTAGGTTAAGATGTAAGGGAAGGGTCAACAGTGTAACTACAAATGTAATTACATACATTAACTACAGCTGTAATTACATGCAGGTATTTTTAAAATATAAGAACAATGTAAAAACATGTATGTACACAATAAGTCCATTGTATCAAATTATTAGTTTTAATGTAAGTACATATAGTTCTTAAAGCCACTTAGTTAGGGATAGTTCACCCAAAAATGAAAATTCTGTCTGTAATTACTCACCCTCATGTTGTTCCAACCCCGTAAGACCTTCGTTCATCTTCGGAACACAAATTAAGATATTTTTGATGAAATCTGACAGGCTGGATCACTCCTCCATATAGGCTTCTTAAGGGATTGACACTTGTTCCCTGAAAAGTTATTAAAGACATCGTTAAAATAGTCCAAGTGACTACAGTGGCTCAATCCTAAGTTTATCAAACGACGAGAATACTTTTTGTGCACAAAAAACCCCAAAAATAATTACTTTATTTCAACTATTCATTTCCTTCTCTGTGGGCTATACGTCACACCCATCACACTCATGACCAGCGTCGGCCAATAGTGAGCCTACGTGTGACGTAGCTCTACGCAATCACACTACGTTAACTGACTAGAGGCCCACAGAGAAGGAAATGAATAGTTGAAATAAAGTCGTTATTTTTGTTTGTTTTTGCACAAAAAAAGTATTCTCGTCACTTGATAAACTTAAGATTGAGCCACTGTAGTCACTTGGAATATTTTAAGGATGTCTTTAATAACTTTTCGGGGCTGGAAAGTGTCAATCTCTTAGAAGCCTATGGAGGAGTGATCCAGCTCTCAGATTTCATCAAAAATATCTTAATTTGTGTTCCGAAGATGAACGAAGGTCTTACGGGGTTGGAACAACATGAGGGTGAGTAAATACTGACAGAATTTTCATTTTTGGGTGAACTATCCCTTTAATATAAAGTGGGACCAAAAAAAGAATGCATGAAGCTAGAATAAAAGTCTTGTTTTATTTTTTTTGAAAGCAGAAAGTCTGTTCTTTCTTTTGATATATTGCATGTTCAGATATTTATACAACAAAATATTCTGGGGGCCATGACATTTTTGTGAAAATTATCAAAAACGCTGGAGGTGGCTGGCAAAAAAAAAAAAAAAAAAAAAAAAAAACGCTGGCAAGGAAAGGGTTAAAAGGCATCTTAAATAATAAACTAAGTGCAATGTAGTGTTGTCAAAAATATAGATTTTTCGTTACATATTACATATCGAAATTATTCCAAAACTAATTTTCCACAGAGTAGACACATGACACCAGCTGCGCTTTCTTACTCTCTCATCTTTCCGACAGCGAGTTGACACACAAACCCGCCTCCCTCACTCACTCGTTTCATTTGCTCCAGATTAATATGGTTGGTGTTACATGGTTGGGATTTCGTCCTGGGATTGTGCGTAATGCGCATCATTTTACTAATTCCCCTCAGATTTTGTGCTCACACCCAAAGTGCATGCAAATAAATCCACCTCTCAGAACTAAATTTAGTTCTTTTGTGCTACTTATTGCGCTTGAAAAGTCAAATACACACAAAATAATGTCAAAATGCCAGTCTTGGCGAGTATTCACGTAAACATAGGGGGCCTCACTCAGCTCCCTAGTTCAGTAGTCAGGGCACATCAGGGAGTCGGCCATTTAAAGTGCTGTCTCAATCGCAGAATCCTTCCAGGGCACTGAAACGTTCGCTCCCTATAAAGAAGTTCTGAAGTGCGAAACTTAAATCACTTTAAAAAAAGTAAAACTTAAATCACTTAAATCAAAGTCACTACACATAACAACATATGATAGATGTTTTTAAAAATACAAACCATTATTTTTTTTTATATTTCAGCATAAACATGCATCGCTAGACAGATAATGAACATAATCTAGCTAACATTTATAATTTATTTACGGCTGAAATGTTGCATGTTTATGTAACAAGCAAAGTATTTATCATAATGTACTTTAAATAACATTACATCATATATTGTGTCAGAAAGATATCAGCTCTGCTGTTTTTCTGGAAAAGAAAAAATACAAATCTGGTCTCAGATCTGGATACATTCGACCAAGTCAAAAACTGTTGTCTATTTAGCCTGTGTAAATTAGAAACAGGAGCATACTGGAAAACAGGAAAGGGGAAAGACGGGAAGTGTGGCTCTTAGCTTGGAACTAAAAGTTAACACCATTCCTTTCCTGTAATCAGTGACTGGAAAACTAGGTGTGGTAATATTTGTTGATTTATGTTATATCAATTCTGTTGCAATCAGGTATCATCACTTACTTGATTTACTGATGAAATAACAACTGGAAGACATTAATTCTCACATTTTTTTTTCATGACACTGTCGGGAAAAAGCCTCCGAAACAATATAATTATATTATGTAACTTAATATGTCTACTTTGCGAGGGACTGGAAACATTTCAAGACTGATGCATTAATTTGCTTATAGCAATCTGATTGCTAACAAATCTTTGTTTTTCTTAGTAAACAAGAGATTTAGGAATGCTTTGGAGGCTCTTCGGGGCTCTGAAAGATACCAATGACTTCCAGATTTGCAATGGAAAATGTTCCTGTGTTGTTTTAGACCATTTTGGAAACAAACACTTGTCAGATCTGTAGTTACAGTAGGATGTATGCTCACACACAAAAATAGTTTACTGGGGAAAAAAAGAATTAGGTCATCATTAACTCGCCTTCCTGTCATTCCAATCCCCTTTGACATTTTTTTCTTTCTCTTTCTTTTCTTATGCTTAAGTTATTCTTTTCCCAAAAAACAAAAGTGTATCCATATGTCTTTTCTATATGCCAACTGTTCTAAACCCATGCAATGACTTTAGAACACTGTTGTTTAAGGGACAGTTGCTGGATATTTACAGAAAATCTTGTCCTTGCCCAGGACGGAGGTGGCCAACTAAAAAAAATGTTATCCCAGGCCCCATCATTTTTAGTGATGGCCCTGATCAGGAGTGTGGAAAAAAGTATTAAAATGATCAGTTTGACCTTTGCACGAAGGTTTCTACTTGGGCCCAAAGTGTTGTATGATGTAATGATTATGTCTCACAATCTGGGGAGATGAATGCAGATAGTTGTAAAAGTCATGGGCATTTATGAAGTTGAGGTCTTAAAGGGATAGTTCACCCCAAAATGACTATTCTTTCATGAATTACTCATCCTCATGTCGTGCCTTGGAACACAAATGAAGATTTAGTCCAAGTTTTTTGAAGAGACTCGATCACTTTATATGATGAACAGCTTTTGTTCACATTTAAACATTGATCAGCGGACATAAACAGAAGCTCAAACAAACCGTCTTGATGTTTGAGAACAAATCTCATTGGTTCTTGCGAAAGTTCAAACGTGTTGTGTAAGAGACAAGAATGAACCTCATTGGTTGTTGCAAAAGCGAACATGCTTAAGCCTTCATTTACTGATGTGTCAGCTGATGAATGTTTATATGTGAATAAAAGCATAAATTCAAACTGTTTATTGTATGAAACAAAAGTGTCTCTTCAGAAAATTTGGACAAAACTGCTCAATTCATATGGATTAGTTTTACAATCTCTTTATGAACTTTTTGAAGCATCAAAGTGGTAGTGGGGTAGCTGTCTGTGGAGGCAAAGAAAGCTCTCAGATTGCAATTAAAAGATCTTCATTTGTGTTCCAAAGATAAATGAAAGTCTTACGGGTTTGGAACGACATGAGGGTGAGTAATTAATAAAATAATTTTCAGTTTTGGATGAACTGTCCCTTTAATGGCATGCCCCTAACAAAAAAATATACACTTCTAGAAAAAAAATGGAAAAATCTGTTGACAAACTATTATATCAAGTCCAACAGTCACCACGTGGCAATATGGGTCAGTAGGGTAATGATGGACACGCTGTACATTGAATTCCATGGCTGTAGCTTATGACGCTATAAGATGGTGTGTGGACATATGTGACCCAGTCTTTTCCTCGCTGACTGTCTAAATGGTAGAGTGATGAGTGAAAGAGAGGAGAAGGAGGAGGAGAAGAGGAGGAGCAGCCAAGGCAGCTGGAGCACTGGAGAGTTTGCATACCTTTTATGTTACCACCCCTACTGACTCTTTCTTCTGGACTGCTTCCAGGACTCTCTCCAGCCCTCTATCCCCGACTTCCTCTTGCTCTCTCCCTTCCTCCCCACCCCCATAACTGAAATAGTCTCCTAAAGGATTGAAAAGGATTGAGTCATCCTTTCTGTCCGGTTTCCTGTGGTCACAAAAAGTTAATTTTAGCAAAGGCAGCCAAGCAGATATGCATGCATGTGTCATAACCGAGAGAGATGAAGACTTGAGATTAAACTCTGGATTCATTAAAGAGAAAAACTCAGTTCATTTCCACAGAAATGGGTGGGGTGTAGTCTCTTTGTATCAGTCTTCTGTTGAATTAGCTGTCTGAAAGTTTGCGTCTGACTTCTTTCCTTGTTTGCGTGTTTGTTTAGGTTTGTGTGTGTGTGTGTGTGTCTGTGTGTGTGTGTGTGTGTGTGTGGATTCAGGGGTCACCAGTGAAACCACTGGGGTTCACTTTTCTTTCTTTTTTCTTTTTTTTTTCCGTGGCTTTAGTGGAGGAATGTTGGCATAAAGTTTGACTGGGGGGAAGGCAGTGAGTGGCGTCTCAAGTGCTGGCATTTGTTTCATTTCAGCTGTAATGAGTCTTGCCCTGTCATGAGAGACATTTCTGGCTTCAAACTACTAACTTCAAAGTTAGGCTTTTGAAAGTAAAGAAAACTTTCAACAAGTCCTCACATGAAACTCGTTCAAGACTCTAAAAAGTTAAGGTTTAGACAACCGAGAAGCTTTGCTCTGTCCGGTCATATCGCCATCTCCACTACATAGGAAACAAACGAGCTGCTAAAAACGAGCCGCTCTCCTTTCAGGAGCAAAAAGAAACTGAAGCTATGCAGAAGGGGGGGGGGAGAAAAGTTAAGGCTGTGCGTGCGTATGACTGCGCGTCTGTGTATGTGTGCCTGTTGGTGTGTGTACGTGTGTAAGGGGTGTGTGAGTGTGTGTGTGTGTCTGTGTCTGTGTGGGAATGATTACATCAGCTTCAGCTAGCTCTATGATTGGTTAGGGAAGTGTGGTTTGATTCACTACCTAAAAGCCTGTGGCTGTAACCCTTTGTGAGGGGAACAGAGGCAAGTTGTCTGCCAAGCTGGAAACAGTGCCATCTGCATGCTCTGTCCTGCGCCAAAGCTAGACAGAGAGAGAAAGAAAAGGAGGGAGATTGTGACAGGTAGGATAAGCTGAGCCACTGACAGGAAGAAGCATCTGCGAAGCATCGGAACTGCTTTTCTTCCTTTTTTGGGGGTCTTTTTTCTCTCTTGTGGAGTTGTGGAGACATTCGGGGAGCGGGTTTGTCTCTCAGTGTGTGGAGGAGGACAGAGGCTATTGGGGAAAATGCCATCGTGTTCTCCTGACTGTTGCCTGCTCAGGCCCGGGGAGGTAAGATTTCTCCTCAGCCCCAAACGCACAGCTCCTCTTGAGTACTTTAGAGTCCCTCTCCTCCTAGGCGACTGAAAGAGTCCGGAGAGTTGGTGTCCATCAGTAGTGGGGTGAAAAATAGAACCTGTAGAAGGAAACGTAAAGTCTAAAATAGAGTGTGACTGCGACGGTTACATTAACAGTTTAAGTGAATTCTGGAATTTGGAGTAAATGTGGTGGAAAAGCCGTAAAGGTTGGCGTAACGGATTTATAAACATGTTCTGGGTGAGAGGATGTATGAACGATCTCAAAATGGGTGAGTGATGATGCTAATAGGAACAGAGAATTTTCGAGAAAAGCTAGTATGTGAGTGAAAAGGGGGAAACAATGACATGGGACCCATTCAGTTGTCGAGCACCAAACTATTTTAAATTAAAAAAATTTCTTCAGCTTTTCCTACTCGTATTAGCAAGGATGTAGTCTAGTCATGGAATTTGTATGTGAAAAGACCTAGATTTGAGTGTGGATGGCTTAACACTCTGGGTCAAAGCCTTAGAAGAGTTTCAGATGTTCCCTTTTTTGTAAAAAGATACAGTATGTCACCTAAATGTTGTTGTGTAGCACTATTTAATGTTTGTTTTATTTCCTTTGGGACCCTGAAAATAAAATTGTCCTGTGACGCAGTAAAATTTACCAATGTGTAGATGTGTTTTTCCAAACTAGAAATTTGTTTTCTTCTTCCTCCACATCATATCTAAGTAACATTACTTTTTTTTTCATACATTTCAGATCATAAAAATCTTCAGCGAGGACGGGATGGGAAAGGTGGTGGAGATCCCAGCCGACATGACTGCACGAGACCTGTGCCAGTTTCTCGTCTATAAAAACCATTGTGTGGACGATAACAGTTGGGCGCTTGTGGAGCATCATCCATCCCTGGGACTCGGTAACTAGCTTTCTAGTTTTTTAGGCTAGAGGGGAGCGAGTGAATTTATAGAGCCGTTTTAATGTGTCTGTGTGAGCGTCAACCACTTTAGATGCAGTAATTACAGGGTCTTTTGTGCTGGAGTTGAAATCAATGATGACCATGCAAGAGAAGAAGACAGACTTCCTTGATTCATCCTTTTATGTCCTCGGGCTGAGAGTAATTGATTAACGGTCGCCGGGGGAAATCCCGTTTCACTCAGAAACATAACAGGAAGTTAGGTTCCCCAAGAGTAGAACTGGTATTGGTTCTGGTACTTTAGTCAAGCACGGCATTGTCATGTGTAGTTTTGTCTTGTGTTTTATGCTTCAGGACACCATTTTAAATTCTATTCAAGACAGAACTAATGCTGTTTATCATACAAGATTGAATTTCTATGGTTTCAGTCTCACCAGATAAAAAAAGAATGCATCATGGTCAGCACAAACCATGTTTATTTGGATTTTAAACCATATGGAAAGTAGTTTGAATATGGAAAGCACGACCGTCTCATAACAGACCTGCGACCCAACAGTTGAAAACTACTGCTTTTGCTCTTAGCTCTATAAACTCAAACATGCTCGGTGGGTTTTTTGACATTGACGGTTGCTGTCAGAGTGCACGTTGAGGGCAAATCTCTTGGCTAATGCATGCTGTGTGTTAATTGGTTACCTCGAATAACCTGTGGCGAGAATGTACGGGCTTGCTAGTAGACTTAAAGTCAGCCCAGGGCAACGAGTCGTACAGGAAGTTCAGCCACCCGAGGTCGGGACAGGATTTTGTTTTCCATCCAACTATTTGTTTTGTTTGGCAAACAAATGGTTTTCTTTTTTACTTTCAACCTTTTATTTACATCCTGCTCCCCTTCTCTCTATCATCATTCTTTCATCGTTCTTTCAACGTTCTATTTTACTTTCAGTTTCCCAATGAGTGTAGGGATATGACAGATCATTAGGGAATTGGGGGATATGTTGGGGAATTTTGAAACTGTAGCTTGCAAAAAAATATAGCCTTCTCATAATTTCAAGTGGTTAAACTAAAGTCAGTTAATAGTAGGTTGATACATTACAATCTGTTCATAAAAAGTAGCTAACAACATTTCAGCTAATACAGCGGGTAATAAATATTTGTTGTTTTAAATATATAACTATCAGATATGTTTTGTAATCATAGCACTGGTTATCTGACACAAATTCAATGGAAATCTCAATGACAGCATTCAGTTGTTAAAGGGATAGTTCACCCAAAAATGATTTCATAATTTACTCACTCTCAAATTGTTCCAAATCTCTTTGAGCTTCTTAAGATACTAATAATAATCTCAATAATAATTAATAGAATAAGAAAATAACATAAATTTTTATGTCTAAAAGACATAATACCACACAGAGATGTCTTTGCCGAGAAATCATTCTGGTTAGTCTGTGAATTGTTTTTTGAACTGATATGTCTGAATGAACTGATTCACAAAATGAATCAGTTCTACACATTTCAATCCTAGACGTAAGAAAGAAGAGTCTTGGAATACGTGTTTAGTAACCTTAGCTCACTTGGTTGCAAAGTTTGTGCAATACAATATTTTAAATAACAATGTAATTTTGTCATACTACATCACTACATACATTTTGTTGGCAAAATAGCTTACTTTACTGTAAAAGCTAAATCTTTTGTAAAGCAGATACGATTTTTTTCACGCTACTGAAAAATGAAGTTGAGTTAGTATTATTAAACTTGTTTAAGGTAAACCCAAACTCTGAAAGAAGGCCTTGTGTTGGTATATTAGACATTTTGCTAGTTGTTCATTAATTCTAGATCAGTCATTTGTCCGGGGAAAAAAGATTCTTGTGTATTTTGCAGCAGGCTCAATATTTGGTATCCCAGAGACATTTATATTAATAATAATTTAAAAAAATTTGAATTAATATCTGATTCCCATTTTCTACTTTGTTCAACAGTATCGATCCATAAACATGCTCATTTGAATGCTTGGACAAACTCTTCATTTTATATGCGAAACACAGGCTGCATTTAAAACGCCAGAGCAGGTCCGTTCCTCATTTGTTATGGATCCACTCTGCTAGACTAGTGTGAAATGTGGTTGAGCGAAAGCATGACATCATCTCTCTGCAATGCCAGACTCTCTCCTTACTAAGCCAAATATTGAACTGCGGAATGATGGAAAAGCTTGTCACTCCTGAGTACTTCTGTATCTCAAACCTTCATTTCAAGATGGATGTGTTGTGGGGAAAAGTCATAAACCAGATTTGTCGTAAAGTGGATTAAAGTGTGTATAAATTGATACACATATACAAAACTGTTGTGAGTGGATGTTATAATTGCTAAATAATTACAATGCTTTCTAGATACAGTTACTGTAGAAAAAAAAATGTTGTGGAAAATGAAGCGTTTCATTTTTTATGCACTGTAACAAGCGACAATGGGTAATTCTTACCATAAAAGAATAGTTCACTCACCCTCATTTTGTTTTAAACCATAAAACACATCCTTTCATGGCACATAAATTAGAGTTTGCAAGCTTCAAACTATATACAAATGCACTAAAAAACAAAAACGTTCACACGACCAGTGCACTATATTCTTGTGAACGTAAATTTGCTGTGTGTGAAGAATAAACCAAATTGAAATAGTTATTTAGCTAATTTAGATATTACCATGAATCACATTTTTTTAGGTTAATTAAAATACAAAAGTAAAAAAAAATCATAGAATTGCTTTAGTTTGTTTAATACAAAGATTTATACAAAGAAGATTGTTTAATATAAATGATTTTCAGCCATAATCAAATCTGCTTTAAAATAAAAATAAAAACTCTGAGGTGTTTGTTTTTCAAATTGAAATTGCACTTTAGAAGCACATCTTCACTGTTTTTACACTGTTCTACAAAACATTATAGTTTCTTCTGCTTTTTACCAAACTTTATTGTGTTATTTTCTCTTGTCCTTCATCTCTTACACTTCTCATGTGTTTCTGCCGATATGTTATTTTTTCTCGTCATTCATCTCTTACACTTCTCATGCTGTTTGTGGGGTGGGTGGAACTGATCCCCCTATAGCTTCCTGTTGCCAAACAAGCTCTCTGACCGTCTCCACAGTTGGATGAAGAACATATGTCCATATAAGGGTTAAGGGTCAGTTTTTGGAGCGGTCGTGGGCAGCATAAGCTCCTTGAGACTAATAGTAGAGAGATTGTGAGAAAGGCAGAGAAACAGATCTAAACAGAGATCAATATATACATTGATCAAATGGAGGTTTTTTTTAGTCAATAAGACTCTGCGCTGGATAAGCTGAAATGGGGGTGGGGAGAGAGAAGGGGGGGTGAGAGGGGGGGGGGGTTTCTCTCCTCCAGACAAACTCTCTTTTCATCTGGCAGGGATCGCCGTCCCAGTTTATTTTTTGTCTGCCTGGATGAATGGTAACAGAATAGTATGTCATTCAAGATGCAAATATTACACCACATTTGAGTCTTTGGTTACAAAGATGCCTTTTTTGTCATATGTTTTTACACACAGACCTTTTTATATGTCTAATACAGATTTGTAAGTGAATGCAGTGTGTTTGTGACCAAATTATGCCCCCTCCATCAATCCACAGAACGATGTTTAGAAGACCATGATCTGGTTGTCCAAGTTCAGACGTCAATGACCAGTGAAAGTAAATTTCTCTTCAGGAAGAACTATGCCAAATATGAATTCTTTAAAAATCCTTTGGTAAGTTAATCCAAGACCTCACATGAACTATTTTATAATTAGGTTAAGATGATTGTAGATTATTTTTATTTCGCCCTCTTAGAGCAGGTGTCAGCAGGTACATAAGTAACATGACACGGATTATCGCTGAAGGAAAGTTCCTGACATTAATGGACTGTTTTCAGTCTTACTTGTTAGATGCAGATATCAAGTGACATGCTTCCAGTTCAGTGAGCTGCTCTCACACTCTCTCACACACAACCCAAAAGAAACCCATGCCTCTTACTATTTGGGCTGGAAATCACACACTTTCACGAACATTCCGTCCTCTTGTAAATTTAGCTGCAGACAGAGAGGAGGGAAATCTGTGCTTTAAATTTACTATTTTTTTCCATCCTTGACACTTTTACATTGCCATAACTCAAGTAAGCTCTAAAACTATATAATCTTTGGTAGCATTTTCTTTGGGGGTATTTACACATAATCTGTGTTTGTGCGTTGACCCATTGAACTGTATTCCATTTATACCTCGAAAAATAAATATAAATCAAATGATATCAGATAAACTATCGGATATAGTGTTGACTTCCGTTAAGATTCTCATGCTAGGCTGCAATATGTTTAAATGCCCCAAACTTTCTGTCATGTGGTAGTTAGTTTCACGGTTTCTCCATCCATTTGTCTCATCCATGATTGTTTACTCATTTGTGGATAGTGGGACTATGCCTAGCATCTGTGTGCTGACACATTTCCATTTGAGAAGAATTTAAGTATGTGGCCTGAAAAGATGAATGTTGCTCTGTAGAATACTGGATTCTGATTGGTCAGTGGCTGCATTTTCGGGGCTAAAATATTCAGTTAAACGTATAATACCAATTTTAGTACACACCTCTGCTAGTTTTACATTATATATCTCGCCACAGACTCTTTCTAAAAAATAATTTCAAATCAAAAATTCAATTAAAAAAAATCAATTAAAATAAATTTTTCTTGTCCATTTATTTGTTTGAAAAGTAACAATGTAAAATCAGACAGACAATGTAAAATCAGCTAAATATTACTTTTAAAAACAACAACAAAACCCTTCAGGGTGATGACACAACACCCTGTTGGCAATTATTTTGGAATAATAACAGACTCTATATTATCCCTTACATATGAACAATGACACTTTTCTTTTTAGAGCTGCTTTACAGCCGAAATTAACTCTGTTTGCATCATTAAATCATTGTCCTATTTTTACTGTAAAGCTGCTTTGAAACAATCTGTATTGTATAAAGCGCTTATAATATAATACTATATAATAATAATAATAATATAAATAAATAAAGATGACTTGACGACATATAATACATAAAATATTGTTGTTGTAGGCTAATCAGATGCTTAGAAATGCCATGAAAACTGTTGAGCATTATATAATCTTTCCAGTAACTTGAGTAGCTTAACGTATGTTAGCTAATCATTTAATATGGCTCTACAGTCACTAATGTTAGTAAAAAAAAATTATAATTCGAAGCTACGCAAAGCTTTGGCCTGAATTTCCTGAAATTCCCTGGTTTAAAATCATTAGAAGAAAGTCAATAGGTGGCAGGCTTATGTTTTTAAAAGATTATATAATACTCTATTGTTTTGTGGGTTTTTGGAATGAGGAGCTTTTAGAATAATTTTGAATAATTGCTCTTTTCTTTCATCCACCTTAACCGCAAAAGACAGGCTTTTCCGGCAGTCATTGCAAAACCTTTCCATTTGTTTTCTATGTGTAGAAGTACAATTTTACTCAAGCAGATGAATGTCTTTAATCATGGAGATTTTCTTATTGTTATATTGCATTATTATAAGGCTTTTTTGGGTATTATTATTAAATATGCAGTCATGGTTTCAGAGCTATACAGGGATTACTTTGCATGATATTAATATTAATCTTATTTATAGAAATTATCCTTAGAAATTATAAAGATTTAATTTGGAATGACTGTTCTGAAAATGTGCGAAAATAAGGCATATTAAAACCAATATACTATCTTGATATGCATTCAGTGAGCTAAAACATGTTTTTTCGACAGAACTTCTTCCCAGAGCAAATGGTTGCCTGGTGTCAGGAGGCCAATGGGACCATTCCCCCTGCTCAGCTCCTGCAGGTACAACATGGGCATGTGTTCTCTTTCCCATCACCCCCTGATCTAACATCAGCCCATACTTTTTTGGGAAACACTTTATTTTGATGGTCCACTTTAGACATTCTTCTAACTATAAGTAACTTTGCAACTGCATGTCAACTAACTCTCATTAAACTATTAGTAGACTGTCTGCTTAATATCTGCTCACACTTTATGCTAATGTTCCCCCCAACAGACATTGTACTGACTATAAGTAACTTTGCAACTACGTCAGCTTATTCTACTAACCCAAAACACCTAACCCTGACCTAACAGTCTACTAAAAATCTTCTACAGTCTACTAATACTCTAATGAGAGTTAGTAGACATGTAGTGGCAAAGTTACTTATAGTTAGTAGAGTCTCTAAAGTGGACCATTGAAATAAAGTGTAGACCCTCTCTTATAAACTAGCTTATTTAGCTGATGTAAGATATGCCAAACACTTTTATATGCACTTTGGACTATTTACATCATTCTATTTACAGTACGAATTTTACAAAAAGAGTATGTCACCAAATATACATGCATTTAGTCAGATTTTATTGTTTTTCTGGGGATGAATTTGTCCTGAAAGTGTGCCTAAATGATTACCCAGAACCTTCCTAGGTCTCCAATTTTGAAAATATTACTTTTGATCAGTGATTTATTGACACATTCAGATATTTTTTTAAACCTAGTGGTGAGTAGTTTACACTGAAAGGAAACCATTCTCTACCAAAATTCTTAGCTGACTGACTGCTTCATAGAATTTTCAAGTATTCTCTTCTTTTATCTCCAGAACTTCTTAAACTCCAGCAGTTGTCCTGAGATCCAGGGATATTTGTATGTGAAAGAAATGGGCAGGAAATCATGGAAGAAACTGTATGTGTTTTTAAGACGGTCAGGATTGTACTTCTCAACAAAAGGAACATCAAAGGTGAAAAATGCAAAACTTTGCTTAGTTTCTCTCTCTCTCTCTCAAAAAAAAAAAAACTACTCATGACCACCTATTTTGTATAAAAATGGTCTGTTTTACTAGTCTACATCATGTGCAAGTCTCTGTTAATGTCATCAGGTGTTGGCTAGATCCGACCCCTCCCCGAGTACTCTTTTGGTACCCTTTCCCTCCTTATCCATTAAATGACATGAGCTGTTGGCTGATCTTTCACAGGAGCCCAGGCATTTACAGCTAATAGCAGACCTGGATGACAGCAATGTCTTTACAGTAATAACAGGGAGAAAGCTGCACAATGCACCGACTGACTTTGAATTCTGCATAAAAGTAAGTTTATGTGGTTTGTTATGAGAACTCTTAAAGTAGATAAGCATTTCAAAGTAAAATATTAAATATTCATCACAAATTCAGTGTAAAAAAAAAGCTTTGGTCATTTGATTCTGTCTAAGGCAGAAAAGCACAATTTAATATCTCACAAAGTTATTTATTTATTTATTTATTTATTTATTTATTTATTTTTAGCAGAGGGGCTAATGTTGTGCATTATGATTATTTTCAGCCTAACAAAGTACGGAATGAAGTGAAAGAACTGAGGATGTTGTGTGCAGAGGATGAGCAGAGCAGAACATGCTGGATGACGGCCTTCAGACTCTTTAAGGTTAGTAGAGGAACCCCTTTTCACTGGCTGATCTAGAACCTGCAACCTCTCGTGGCGGATCTAGAACTCACGCCCATTCCTTGACTGATCTAGATCCTGCACAATTTCTCTGACTGGTCTGGAAAATATCTAACCTCCCTGCACCCTTTCCATTGTTCTTTTGTGACTGAGCTAGAACCTACACTTTTCCTCGACTGATCTAGAACCTTGACAATTTTCCTTGAATGGTCGAGAACCGGCAATCTAGGACCCTCACTCTTTTCCAGGCTAATCTAGAACCCACTGCCATTCCTTGCCTGATCTAGAATCGGTTATTTCCCTGATGTAGAAACTACTCAGTTTCCCTCACTAATCTAGAACCCCTACCTTTCTCTGGCTATTCTAAAATCTATACCCTTTCATTGGCTTGTCTAGAACCTGCACACTTTCCATTGTTGGTCTCATACCAGAGGCTTTTCCCTTATCTAGAACCCATATCCTTTTTTAGGCTGACCTTAACCCACATCCTTTCCCTGACTGATCTACAACCTGCAATCTTTCCTTAAAGCCTGTTCACACCAACAACGATAGTTATAAAGATAACTAAAACGATAACTTAGCATCCACACCAGCGGACGATATCATTCTGATTGGTTGTCATTGTTTTTATCGTACATCAGCTGGAGAAAAATCCTTCTGAAAGTGATTCCAACTATATCGTTTCTCTGTGCCATTATCATTATAGTTGTAGTGTGGACTCTGCTATTCTTTAATATTGAGAATAATTTTTTTAAACTATATCTTTATCATTATGTTTATAGTAATCGTCCTTGGTGTGAACAGGGCTTTTGATATTCTAAAACCTGCATTCTTTCCCTGGCTGATCTAGGACCCTCACCCTTTCCAGGCTGATCTAGAATCTGCATAGTTTCTATGACTAATCTAGAACCTTTCTTTGACTGATCTAGAGCATGGATAACTTAGATGTTCTGTGCATAATACATATATGTTGTATGTTTTTACGTTGTGTGCTGAAAGGAAAAATAGAGATTGATTTGACATACAGTCATGAAAATGTGTACCATATACTTATACTAATCCTGCTCTCATGAGAGTATATTTGAAGAAAAAATCTTTGAATGATAATTTTTGAATTCATACAGCATCATTACACAGTGTGTAATGATTAATTTTAAATGCAATGAACGTTTCTCTGCATTAGCATTGTGTTTTATTTTGGTGTTTTGTTAAAGAGTATCATTATTTTATCAACTTTTTAACACTTTGCTTCCTTTTTTTCTTCCTTATAGTATGGCATTTTACTCTATCAAAATTACAAGATCCCCCAGCAGCGAAAAACGTTGCTTTCACACTTCTCAGCGCCTGTGGTAAGACTCCTGTTCCCTTTAAACGATTCCTGCATTCCCTCTCTCTTCCTCTCACAGATGGAGCATTAATCACACATGTGTCAGTATGTGGGCCATGATGTCACATTATGGAATGATTGTTCAAGTGTTGGCAGTGAAGTTATTTTTTACAGCCTGTCCTATGGATATTATGCAATTCTGACAATTTTAGAACAAATGAACACAAAGATGCAAAACGATTCTGATTTAAAAACTTTTCTGTTAGCAAACAAATCAACAATCCACCCATGTTTATGTTATGCTTAAATATTTTGACTATTACATTAATTACTGGTTTAGGACATGAAGACTAGGTCATGAACAAAGTATTTATCAAAAGGTAACACATCTGTTATATGGCAAACAAAGTTATTGTTTCTTCTGATCTTTTTTTTTTTTTTTTTTTTTCAGAGGAGTGTCTCAGAGAACTCTCTGGTTGCCATGGATTTCTCAGGGAGGATAGGCAGAGTGATTGACAATCCCGTGGAGGCTCAGAGTGCTGCCATGGAAGAGGGACATGCCTGGAGAGTTAGTTCAAATAATCATTTTTGTTTTGATTATTTAGTTATTTACATTGTACACCTTGCTAGTACCCCATTTTGCCTTCAGAACTGCCTTAACTCTTTTTGGCATAGATTCAACAAGGTACTGGAAACATTACCCCAGAGATTTTGGTCCATATTGACATGAAAGCAGCACGCAGTTGCTGAAGATTTGTCGGATGCACATCCATGATGCAAATCTCTCATTCCACCACATCCCAAAGGTGCTCTATCAGAATGAGATATGGTGACTGTGGAGGCCATTTGAGTAGTGAACTCATTATAATGTTCAAGAAACCAGTTTGAGATGTTTTGAGCTTTGCGTTATCCTGCTGGAAGTATCCATCAGAAGATGGGTACGCTGTGGTGTTTAAACGATGCTCAGTTGGTACTAAGGGGCCCAAAGTGTGCCAAGAAACTATTCCCCACACAATTACACCACCACCTGCAGCCTGAACCCGGTGATACAAGGCAGGATGGATCTATGCTTTTATGCTGTTTACCCCAAATTCTGACCCTACCATCTCCAAGACTCAATGGTTTTCCAATCTTCTATTGTCCTATTTTTGTGAGCCCGTGTGAATTGAATCCTCAGTTTCCTATTTTTAGCTGACAGGAGTGGCACTCAGTGTGGTCGTCAGCTGCTGTAGCCCATCTACTTCAAGATTCGACGTGTTGTGCATTCAGAGACGCTCTTCTGCAGACCTCGGTTGTAATGAGGGGTTATTTGAGTTACTGTTGTCTTTCTATCAGCTTAAATTAGTCTGGACATTCTCCTCTGACCTCTAGCATCAACAAGGCATTTTCACCCACAGAACTTCCGCAAACTGGATATTTTCTCTTTTTCGGAAAATCCCAGTAGATCAGCAGTTTCTGAAATACTCAATACACAAACATGCCATGTTCAAAGTCACTTAAATCACCTTTCTTCCCCATTCCAATGCTCAGTTTGATCTTCATCAGATCATCGTGACCATGTCTACATGCCTAAATGCATTGAGTTGCTGCCATGTGACTGGCTGAGTACATATTTGCATTAACGAGCAGTTGAACAAGTGTACCTAATAAAGTGGTCTGCTAATATCAGCAAAAAAACTGTGTGGCGGGAGCCGCATGCAAGCATCATATCACCAAGTACAATGCCAAGCATCAGATGGATTGGTGTAAAGCACGCTGCCACTGGACTCTAGAACTGTGGAAACGTGTTCTGTGGAGTGACGAATCACGCTTCTTTGTTTAGCAGTCTAATGGATGAGTCTGGGTTTCACGGATGCCAGAAGCACGTTACCTGCCTGACTGCTTTGTGCCAACTGGAAAATTGTGTGGAGAAGGGATAAAGGTATGGGGCTGTTTTTCAGGGGTTGTGAAGGGAAGGGAAATATTAATGCTTCTCCATACCAAGACATTTTGAACAATTCTATGCTCTTAACTTTGTGGGAACAGTTTGGGGAAGGTCCTTTTCTATTTCATCATGACAGTGTCCCAGTGCACAAAGCAAGGTCCACAAAAACATGGTTGGATGAGTTTGGTGTGGACGAACCTGACTGGCTTGCACAGAGTCCTGATTTCAACCTCATCAAACACTTTTGGGATGAATAGGAATGGAGATTGCAAGCAAGTTCTTCCTGTCCAACATCAGTGCCTGACCTCACAAATGCTCAACTGGATAAATCGTCAGAAATTGCTACAGAAAGACTCCAAAATCTGGTTGAAAGTCTTCCTAGAATGGTGGAAGCTGTTAAAGCTGCAAAGGGGGGACCCAATCCATGTTAGTGCCCAGTCACTGTTGGTGTAATGGTCAGGTGTCTCTATGCTTTTGTCAATATAGTGTGGCAGGATGTAGTAAGTTTATTGATTGTGTGTTTTTTGTGTTTTTTTTTTCAGAAGAGAAGTCAGCGTATGAAAAGCCTAGGAATCCCCAGCCCGCTACACCCCTCATCATTAAGTGGAGGTGCTTTCTAGAGCATTTTGACATCATTGCTGAATAAAATAATTAATTTCTTAATTAATTTTTAATAATTAAAAACTTTTGATTGTAAATTAAAGGAAAATTGAAAAACGAAATCTAAAACAAAAAGTTTAATTCATTTCTATCATACATCGTCTTAATAAGAAAAGTTAATTAATGGTTATGTAGATTAAATCCTTGCAATATAAAGATGTGTAATACAGTACATGCTTTTAGAGATAGATAGCATCAAATGTGCTCAGCATTCTACTGAGAATTGCTCACCATCATTCTTGTCTTAAAGGCATTTTGTATCCTCTCTGATCCAGTTATCCACAGAACTCAGCTGTGGTTTCATGGTCGTATTTCACGAGAGGAGTCCCACAAGATGATCCATCAGCAGGGCAGAGTGGATGGGTACATATCATAACTCATTAATTATTCTCAAAAACATGCTGGATGTTTCTCTGTTCTAACTATGCCACAGATACTTACACTTAATTGTTGTTGTTTTTTTCAGAATGTTTCTCTTGAGGGACAGCCAGAGCAATCCCAAGGCGTTTGTACTTACACTGTGTCACCACCAGAAAATGAAACATTTCCAGATTTTACCGGTGAGAGTTTTCTGCGCTCAGAACATGTAGCATATTAACTTTCTGTGTTGATGCACATATGACACTTCTATATATATTGTCTAGTGTGATGAGGTTCAAGGGTTTGGAAGGAAGAGGACAAGGCTCGGTGTGACTGGGACTCGTACTTTATTAAAAATGAAACCAAACAAACAAAAGGCGCGCACAAAGCGTATTCACTGTGGCACACAATACAGCACAAAACAGTCCAAATAATGAGAGCTCAGCTTTCTCCCAGCTTTCTCTCCAGTCCCTCATACGAGTCCTCAGTCCATCTCTCTCTCGTTCTCTCTCGTTCCAGCGTGGCTTATAAACGGTCACTCCACGCCAATTACTGCAATAGGACACAGGTGTTCGTCATTTGCCCTTGACCTACTTGCATACCGCTTGGCTCCTTTCTCTCTCTCTCTCCCATTACAGACCATGCTGAACCACACCCCCCTCCCCACATACCCCCACCGCCTGACTCAGGCCTAAAGGTACCAACTGTTAGGTACAAACCTTCTGTAATATCGCCCCAGGAACTGTCTAACCTCCTTTTTGGTCTTGGGTCTCGGACAGGTTGCAACCGCTGCCGTCTTGTCAATTTGGGGACGCACCTGTCCGTGACTCAAGTGGAAGCCCAGATACCTGACTTCCACACGCCCAACCACACACTTTTTCAGGGTTGGCTATTAATCTGGCCCCCCTCAGCGTTGAAGGGTGAAACCAGATTGGCCCCCGGGGTGGCGCTCTGGGCTCAGCGATTGGCTCTGCCGTGAACCCCCCTCGGGACCTGAGGAGTGAAACAGGTTTAGAGGGAGAAGAAGTGGGGAAAAACACAGGGGATGAGGGAGAGAGGGAGAGAGAGAGAGAGAGAGAGAGAGAGAGAGAGAGAGAGAGAGAGAGAGAGAGAGAGAGAGAGGTACACAACCCCTGGGCACGCCACCATCAGGTCCTCGGCCAGTTGGATGGCCTGGTTCAGCGACGTCAGGCGGTGGCACAGGAACCATTGCATGGTCTTCTTTTGGGAGCCGCACCACGAACTGCTCCAGCACCACTTTATCGATGATTCCCTCAAAGTCGCTTCCCTCTGCCATCAGCCATTGGCGGCAGGAGTCCCGGAGCTGTTGCGCCATGACGAAGGGTCGGCCGGATTCCCCGAGGTCCAGCGATCTGAACCTCCGATGTTTTTCTGGGCTCCGGCCGACTCGTTGCAAGATGGCGCGCTTCTGGTCTTCATAGACCAGGAGGTTCTGAACTGGCAGTTGTTGTGCAGACACCTGTGCCTCTCCAGAGAGCAGAGGTATAAGCCGCATTGACCAGTTAAAGGGCGGGCCGCGCCAGGCCTCAGCAGATCTCCAGGGGACCAGGGTCATCGTGAGGACCCATCTTGTTGAGAGGTTCTGGCGGGGACGGGGCTATGGCTGGAGTTGGTGGGATTTGGGCGGCCCAAACCACCTGGTCTAACCAGCCTCTGAACAGCTTGCGGTCTTCCTACTGGGCTCGGAGGAGCGCCTCGTACCGACGCTCCTGTTCCTCATTTATGCCCAGCAGGGCTTAATGCTGCTCCTGGGGAAGACCCGTGAGCGATTGAATGATGTCTGCAAACGGCGTTCCTGACGGGGACTGCATGACGGAGGCGGCGTTCTTCTTCCTTACCGGGTTTTGGCACTAGTGAGATGAGCTTCAAGGGTTTGGAAGGAAGAAGACAAGGGTCGGCGTGACTGGGACTCACCGCGGCACACGCTACGGCACAAAACTGTGTAAATAATGAGAGCTCAGCTTTCTCTCCAGTCTCTCAGTCGAGTCCTCAGTCCATCTCTCTCTCGTTCTCTCTCGTTCCAGCACAGCTTATAAACGGTCTCTCCATACCAATTACTGCAATAAGACACAGGTGTTTGTCATTTGCACTTGACCTACTTACGTACCGCTCTGCTCCTTTCTCTCTCCCCTGTTATAGACCACGCTGAACCACGCCCCCTCGCCACATCTAGTATTCCCTGAAACAAAATTAAAATGCATTAGATTTACTGAAAAGCCTTTTTATCTCTCTGAGAATTAATGTGACAGGCAAAAAAACACTCTTCTCAAGTATTGCATTGAAAGCGCACAGCCCGCTGCTCATAAAGTCCATTTTTGCTTTGCTGTGCCTGTTACAATCCTCAATACTCTAGGAGGGCAATATAGTTAAACTTCAAAAGGTGGTGCCTTTTAAACTGTGTTATTAATCAGGTATCTGGCTGTAAACATGTCAGCATGACTTCAATTAACATGCTCAGCCAGAATCTTTGCAAATGTAGCACCGGCAGTTGAGAAAACTGTTTGCAGGATCCAACGGTTTTGAATATTTCACGTATTTGAATTGCATTAATTGAAATTGCAACCTGACACATTTCAGAGTGCATGAAACAGCATCTGCAAATATAAAATGTTTTTATAAATTACTGACTAATCGTCCCTTTTCCAGTGTGAAGAAGACGGTCAAATGTTTTTGAGCCTTGACGATGGCGCCACCAAATTCACGGACCTGATCCAGTTGGTGGAGTTCTACACGCTGAACAGAGGAGTTCTGCCTTGCAAACTTAAACACCCTTGCACCACTGTGGCCTTATGACCTCCATCTGCCTGATTCCGCCTAAAACTAAGACACTAAAACACGAAGACGGCGTGTGCTTTGGTGTAATGCTGTGCTGCTGGGCTGGAGAAAAGCACACTGCGAGAGCCCCTCTCCATCAAGAAGAGAGAAAATCAAAACAACAAACAGGACCACCAAGAAATATAGGAAATAAAGCTTGTGTGTTAGCGCTGATGAACCTCTCAGCCACCTGCACACTTGACCGTGGCCAGAGCAGGTTCTCAGGACAATCAACAATCATCCAGAGGGAGTTTTCAGGATCCGCGGTCTGAATTGTGCAGATGCGATAGTGGTTTGGGAAGACCAGCAGAACACTCTTAGAACACATATTTGATTTGATTTTGCACTCATGAACCAGGAACAACCAAGCTATAGCAATTGTTGCTTTCATAAATTAAGCAGGTTTGATTCTACAATGTCCTGTGAGATGTAGACAGCCGATTGGTGGTTTCAGTACTGTGAAAAGACTTTTCCGTAAAAATTGCGCTTTTTATCTTTTTCATTTGTAATTATTAGACTATTTAGATATACTGTGTTGTTGTTGTTTTTTTGATGTGCTCATTGTCTTGAGCACAGAACTCTCATGCATAAATGCATTTGGCCTTTTTTTTCATGTTATAGTTCTTCCCCATCACAAAACATAACCTGCAGCACTCTCTACTGGCCAAACCAAGTAGTAAAGTGTCACTCCTTCAAGGAATAGTTAACCTCAGAAAGTTAAATTGGGTTATTTACTCACCCTACTGTTTTACCAAAACCATATGACTTTTGACTTTTTTCACAAGACATATGATGTCTTTTTCCGTAAAATGGAGAAATTTGTATTTGCCATATTAACTGTACCACGGCTGTCAATTTACAAAAAGGACAAAAAACATCATGAAGGTATTAAATACGACTCATCTACTATATATCAAGTCTTTTGAAGCCATGCGACAATGTCTTATTCAAGACCAGCTCATTTAAGTTCAGGCCAAGACTTATATGAGCATATTGAGTCTGAGTTAAGACCAAGACCTGAAGAGGGTCAAGACTGAGTCTAGACAGAGACCAGAAAAGTTAAGTCTGAGTCAAGACCAAGAGTCCAAATGCTCCTAAGACCAAGACCATGAAATATTAATCTGTTTATGATTTTGACATTCTTCAACTCTGGCCAAACTTGTGTCTAGCCTACGTTCGCTTCCTGAGTAAAAAAATGGTGATAATGATTCTTCTTCAAAACAAACAAACAAACTAAATCAAAAGAAATTGAAAGACAACTATTCCTTCAAACATGAGTAAACATGGCCTGACATCACCACCTTTAGGAACGGTGCCTTGATTTTAAAAAGGAGTCTGTTGAGTCCAGTGAAAAATAACCACTAAACCCTCAGCTGGGAACTTCGCTGTGGGTCGCAGTCTATCAGGAGCTAGATCAACAAACTGGAATCTTTATAACTGCTGTCATCATCGGTCCCACCTCCAGTCCGGTTTGTTGTTATTTTTCTCTCCATGTTTCGAAAGATTGTTTCGAGGACAGCACACTGTGAAGCCCGGGCTAAGAACACCCATAGAACGGCGGGGTTCAAATTTCTAATCTGCCTTTTCCATGGTACAACGGATGTGTAAAGATTTTTTTTTTGTACTTGTGACGCAATGTAAAGAAAGAGCCTTGAATTTAGTATGTACCTATATTGTATTAAACTAGATTGAGAGGGTATAGCCACCATATCTCCAAGTTCACCCAGAAACCAGTATAGATAAATGCAAACGACGCAATTATTTTTAAGTATTGCTTCAACAAATGTATTTATTCATCTGGATTTGATTACTTGAAATTGTGTTTCTTAGTTTTATTTTTCTCAGCGCTGTTTAATACTATTCTTCCACGTTTTTGTGAATTTTTCAGACCTCAGTTAACAGGACCCCCTTTCTTGAACCTTTTAACACTAATTCTTCATCAGTATCCCAATCTAGAACACCATCTTCATGGATCTTATGGTAGACATACAGTACAGTCTGTTCAGTGGGTTGTACTGTTGTGTATCTTGCTACGGCATTATCTTGAAAACACATCTTTCTGGAAAAAAGTTTCCATTGAACAAAAATGCTAAAAAAACATTATATAGGACATTAAGACAGTGCAACCCATTAAACAGAATATTGTACATATATACCTGACAGCTTTATTTCCATTCACGTTAATTGAACTATGGCGTCTACATGATTAAGGTCTATTCCTAGCAAATTTCCACATTGTCTTGAGTGGTTTTAATTGTCACAAAGTAACATTAAGCTGTTTGTGTTTTTAAATCCAGTTCATGTATGTATTCTAGGAAACATATATGTTTGTGTCGATTCAGTTAAATAAGGGATAATGTACAATCAGCTGGCTTTTATCACAAAAAAATTGTGCAAAAGGCGATCTTGAAACAAAGGGGTTTATTTGCGAAAGTAACCGGCTGACTGTACATTATGACTCTTATTACACGGCTAAAAAGTAAATAAAATAAATGGATATGAAATATTGATTTATCAAAACTATTTGACAAGGAAGAGATTGGCCAATCAGTATTTTAGAGAACCGTGTAATAAGGTAGTCTTAGACCTCATTGGATGATTTAACCACAGAAATAGTCTGCAGGGCTTAAGTCAGCGCTATTATTATTCACTTGAATTTCTTTCTCAGTGTCAGTTAAGTTAGTTCAAGCCTTGTTTGAGGTCGAGTATGTCAGTGTTGATTTAGCTGCAGTTTGGGTGGGTCTTACGTTCACCAAAAGAAGCAAGCATAAATGCATACTCACACAAGCTTTGACATTATTGTCTTTATTTTTCAGGGTTGAATAAGTGAAGCTATACAATCAGTCAGCCAAGGACTAAACTAACTTTCAGTTACATGCTATTGATTAGCATATTCTGTGTCGGCTCAGATCCGGCCCACATCTGGTACGCATGGATTCCACATGGCCCAGATGTGGGCCGGATCTGGGCCGACTCTATGTTGCTGTCTGGGCTATTTCTAGTGTAAAAGTATGACAGGAATTTTTCCGGCTGGTTCAGACAGATGGATGTATTGAGTTGGGAGGGTATATGTTTTTGTTCTGAAATCATTTAACAAGTGAAAACATGATTTTTGGATTTTGCCAGAGAGGAAGTTTGCTATATGTCACTGGTGAATCACTTGTGTGAGTAAAATTGATCTGTAGGCAGTCTGAGTAGCATTAGCGTTTAGCCTACCTGTCTATTAATTGGCTGTTGTCTAAAGTGAGTGTAAGCAGAATGTCTGTTTACAATCCAAATACTCGGGGTGTCATTTCTGTGTTAACACAGTAATACACTTCAATCACGTTGTCCGTACAAATAGCATTGTTTAATTTTTTAAATGTATCATGTAATTTAACAGGACACACTCCATTCATGTTGTTCAAGTTTGTAGATACCACACTGAATTTTTGGATGCAGAATTTTTTGTTCTTCCAAAATGGCATATACAATGAAGAAACTTGACTTATTTTAGTACATTTTTTATTAGTTGGTTAAGTGTGTAAATATTGAATCTATTATATTTTATGTTGCTTTGTCAAGCGTATTGACTTCAAAAAATATGTTATGTTTGCATCGAGCTGATGGAAAACTGGACTTTGTCATTTAAGGTCATTATTAAGCTAAATTGCTGTTTTAAAAAACTCACTTATTCTCACAAATACTCTTATTATGAAAACGCTAACAAATGTATGCCTTGTAGATATTATAGAAATGTTTCTTTAATATGAATCAAAGACAGAATTTCTTTGCATTTTCCCCAGTGTTGTTGAAAGGAGCTGGTAGTAGCATTTGCGAAGTGTGTGATCTGTTGAGAGTTTATCAGTGAAAGAAATAAATGTCATTTTTATATGTAAAAGAAATGAATGTAACTGGGTTGCTCAGGGTTGAAGTGGAAGCTGTTTAAAAATGGTCCCGTGGACCAGCAAGACTTCTCTGTATTTTTATTTTTATTAAACTAACGGTGTACTTCTTTTTATTGAGTCTTTGACCACACCAGACCTCTGTTGTTGCCCATACCCCCCCCCCCCCCCCCCCCCCACACACACACACCCCATGTTCTCTCTTGAAAAAACTGTAGCCTTCAAGATATTCTAGTTTTGTCTGGATTGACTCTCTTGTATCATATAGCTTTCACAGTTTAATTTTTGGGTGAACTAAAGGAATCATTTACTCACTCTCAAATCATTCAAGCTGTTTTCCATCATACAGTGAATGGTATGGAACAGAGAAGCTTGGACATTCTGCTAGATGACTCCTTTTGTGTTCCATGCAAGAATTTGGAATGACACAAAGGTGAATACATAATGACATACTTTTAATATTTGAGCAAAGTATTGTTTTAAAGCATATGCATATCAGGTGCCTCAAAACCCACGCCCCATCCTCTCTCTCTTCACTAATGTCGACCTGAGAGGGTGTTCTTACTCAGGTTATAGGATTTGTGTCACGAGTATTAGTTCTGATGAATGAGGAGGTCCTGCTTTTTATTGCAGCGTTCATGTTATTGCATTATACACAAGTAGTAATTTCTAATGAACAACATGTAGGCTACTTAATGTGTAATTTTGTGGATCTGATTTGAATTATTCCTCTTGTCAAGAATCATAGCAACATATAACATATGTAATGTGTGCACTGTAATGCAGAGCAGAACTTCTGTGACTTTTTCCACTGCATATTTTTTCAGAATGTTTCCCAACAATCAGTAATATTTCCTGAGCTATGCATGTCTTCTCAATGCAATATATATATATATATATATATATATATATATATATATATATATATATATATATATATATATATATATATAAAATACCATGACCGTAAATGTAAGTAAAATGTAAATAAGTAGATATATATATGTATTTCAGGGAATGAAACAAACAAACAAAAAATTGGGTTGTAAACAAGGTTTATTATTTTCAGATTCTGTACTGAAAATGTGTTCTGTCTGGTTCTGTAAATAGCTGAATGGCTTACACATTCTAACTGTAACCTTTTCAGGTATTTTTGTACAATTAAGGGACTGATATATTCTGTTTAGAATAAAACATTAATTCATTGCTATATCTCAAGGTGTTTTGATATTATATTAGCATGCAAACATCACACACATTCATATGATTAAGTCATTAGCACTGCCTGGTAACGACATGATTAGCATATCCGTGTGTAACGTGTTGTAGGAGTTTGTAAGATGCTTACTGTTTAGGGAAGATGCATGTGAACAAGTGGTAGAGCAGCTTTTCTGTGCACAGCTTTAATATCTTCTTTTTTTCCTGCTTAAATAAGCATACAACATACAGTATATTGCTTTAGGGAGTTTATAGCACATTTCATGCATAGTATTTCTTAGTGTTTACACAGGCATGATGGATAGGTGGATGGATGAAAGTTTATTCTAAAAAATATGAAAAAATACTTGTTAGCAGTATAAATACGTTTTAAAAAATGCGTTTTACATCGACACTATTAACTTGAATAATTTCTAAATGTAAAATGTACTTTCTGTTAAAAAAAAAGACCTTAATCAGTTCTGCTGCATCTTAAAAATAAACTGTTCAATACATATGCGATTCTCAGTTGTGATTACACTACATAATGTAAAAAAAAGACTATTTGCTGTATTATTTTGAATAATCACCTGTTTCTGTGTGATGCAAGCCATGTTCATACCCACTAGGGGGCAGACAATCTCATTAACAGTAACTCATTTCAATCATCCTCACCTGGGTCCGTTCCTCGTACGTGGATTACTCTATTTTATTTGGATTTCACTGTTGACGATCTGACATGATACATGATTGTTAGGTTCTTCGAAGATCATCCCGGAGCTGCTGTCATAGCAACAAGTCCGTAAGATCAAACCTGCTTTGGAGCAGGCTTATTTCATGTAAACAGGATTAGATTGCATTTTATTGAGTCTTTGACCACACCAGACCTCTGTTGTTGCCACCCTTTCTTAAAGGGATAGTTCACACAAAAATTAGCAACAAGTCCGAATCTTAAACCTGTTCGGGAGGCAGGTTTTATTTAATGTAAACAGGAAAATCTGCATTTTTTTTAAGCGGAGGCGATACTTAAAGTCCGTCCAGCCACTGCTACTACTACTACTACAATAATTTAAAATAGCTAATAATAATTAAAAATATATATATTTGAAAATACCATTATGAGAATAGATTATGTTGTTTATCATAATAAACACGACAGTTCTCACTGAGAGATTTAATCGTGAGGGAATAATCACATGATCATTTTATTGGAGTCTTTCCTCCTGTCCAGAGCCATAAGCCGTGCATTAATTTGAACAGCTCTTATGGGAGTGGCTTATGCAGCGCAGGAGATAACTTAGTAAAAAATGCTGTCTGCTGAAATATGTTTATGATAAGAAACTTTAATTAATGCCGCCTCATAACAAATCTGATTCACAGATAAAATTAAATGAATGGCTAATTACAACATTTAAATAAACATGTAAAGACTGTACAAATAGTAGAAATCGTGAAATAATGGAAATAATTGGGAATCATGTAGCAAACAGTACACATTTTATTTATCTATCCTCCTGAGAACCAGAACATATCCCATGTCATTATATTGTGCTTTATCAAATAGGGAGAAATTAATTTAAAAAAAAGTACAAAAAATGTATATATATAATTTATGTAGGCCTATTTATTTTTTTGTTATGCTATGTGCTCTGTAGTGTACACCAGGATCAAGTTGTTTAAAAAAATTAAATAACATGGAATTACATGTAGGTAAAAACAATGGGATTTTTTTTCTTCATTCACCAATATATATATATTTTTTTTAACCAAACCTTGTGTAAAGATGATTCTCAACTATGTTATGAACGATATAATGAAATTAATTGATATTGGGAAGAGGTATAAGATATAAGATGAACCAGTTCGTAAGGTTGACCCACCCACTTTATCTTGGCAACCGTACACTTTTATTGCATGCACCCATATATTTTGGAACCACCCATCATTTCCACCAGACTGTGAAAGTGAGAAACACATGGGAGGGGTATAAGACACCAATTTGCTTTAAAAAACGTTTTTTGGCTTGTCAAAGTAAAAATTTGCACAACAGATGTTATGGCTGTTACCTCAAAGCAAATTTGTCCAGGTCTAAAAATATTTATGATCCATATTGGTGATACCCCAGCATAAGGCACTGTATTTAAGTTAAATCTCTTAAGTATAAACTGGTACAATTTCAATGTAATATTACACAACCGGTTAAGTTCATCATTGTTTGTTTGTTTTTTTAGATTTTTTTTAGTTTATTTGATAGGAAGTGGAACAACAAGTACACCAAATCATTCTGTTAACAACCAGAAGATGCTCAATTTATGTATATTTCCACCTGTAGTCCCTAATGGCCTAACATGTTCAACATTGCCAAGAACCTTTTGACTAAAATGGTAGTCCCTAATGGACTAACATGTTCAACATTGCCAAGAACCTTTTGACTAAATTGCTTATTAGTTTCAGTGACATTTATTCATTCTAATGCTAATTTAATTTTTATTTAATTTTACACAGCAAACTCTCTGTTTAGTTTGTTTTTGGGATGGTTAGCCTACAACTTTGGTGTTCAACATATTATTTCATAAATGCAATCAATCAATTAAAGATATTGCAATTTCATTTGGTTGGTTTTATGTTAAGTTGAGACCCCTGAGATGGGCTACTCAGGGATGGTTGTCACTTCTCAGGAGATGGTATGAAGGCAAGGCAAGGCAAGGCAAGGCAAGTTTATTTATATAGCACATTTCATACACAATGGTAATTCAAAGTGCTTTACATAGAAGAAATTAAAATAATCAAAAGAAATCAGAATAATTAAAACAGTTTAGAATAAAAGATAAAATACAGAAATAATCAAATGAAATCAGAATAATTAAAACATAAAATAGAATACAGTGCAAACAGTCGGACGAACAGTGGCACAGTGCTCATTCAGTAAATGCACAGCCAAACAGATGTGTTTTGAGTCTGGATTTGAATGTGACTACTGTAGGAGCACATCTGATCTCTTCTGGAAGCTGGTTCCAGCTGCGGCTGGCATAGTAGCTAAAAGCGGACTCGCCATGCTTAGAGTGAACCCTTGGTATTTCTAGCTGATGTGATCCTAATGATCTGAGTGATCTGTTGGGTTTATATTCAGTGAGGATATAACTGCAATGTATTGAGGTCCTAGGCCATTGAATGATTTATATACCAGTAATAATACTTTAAAATCAATCCTAAATGTAACTGGCAGCCAGTGTAAAGACCTGAGGATTGGTGTGATGTGTGACACACCCAGATTTCTGACTTGATTTTTAGTTGTTTGACCCCTAGACTGAAGGTATGCATTCACCTTGAGAACTTCATCTTTGTTTCCAAACGCAATGACTTCAGTTTTGTCTTTGTTTAACTGAAGAAAGTTTTGACACATCCAATTGTTTACTTCATCAATGCATTGGCAAAGGGAGTCAATGGGGCTGTAATCGTTAGGCGATAGGGCTAAGTAGAGCTGTGTATCGTCTGCATAGCTGTGGTAAGCGATTTGGTTCTTTCTCATTATTTGGCTCATTGGGAGCATGTACAGGTTGAATAGGAGTGGCGCAAGAATTGAGCCTTGAGGGACTCCGCATGTCATGGGTGTCCACTCAGACTTATGGTCTCCAATACTCACATAATAACTTCTGCCTCCTAAGTATGACCTGAACCATTTTAGGACTATCCCAGAAAGCCCGACCCAGTTCCCCTTCAGGGACTACCGCTGCGTGAAATCGCAGTGGGAACGCCCTCAGCGTGACGCGTCTGAAGCATGAATGAAATCAGTCAATGGAGAGAATGAGCGTACGGCGAGTGACGTCATCGACCAGGAAGCTATAAATATCCCCTGAGTACACAATATGCCAGCTTTTAGTTACTTCAGCAGCTCTGTGTGTGTCTGAATCTGTCGATTGTGTTTGTCTGTTTTGTCAGGAGTTTTCACTATATATATTTTATATAAAAAAAAAACCAATATGAGCGAGCAGTATAAGAAGTGTGTTCCCCCCTGTACTCGGTACATCACGGGTGGGGATTCACACGAGCTAAGTGTGGCTTGTTTGGGAGTGCAGCAATGCCCAGTCGGCTCTCGAGGGAGTCGATTGTCAGCATTGCGAGCGTTTTCCCTTGAGAACTCTGCGCTCGCGGCGATCGCTCTTCGAGGAGAGTGATTTGCTGCGAGCTCCCCGAGGCTCGGGTCCCGCTTCTGTTGATGCAGAGCGGCGGCGCTTGTCTTGGGGCTCGCAGATGGATCTCGCTGGCGAAGTTGAGACGGGCTCCGCCCTATCTCAGCTATCTCCGACGAGATCTAGTGCCTCTCACCCGGCTCTGGAAGCACGCGCTGCGGCGGTTACTTCTGCCCGGGTGGAGGCACATGATGATGTTGAATTGAGATTTTCCAGTTCTGAGGAGCTGGATGTCGAAAGTTTATTATCAGAGAAAACTAGTTTATCACATTATACTGCAAATGAAGAAGGTTTGATGGATGTATTATCTCGGGCTGTTGAAAAGCTAAAAAAAAAAAAAAAAAATAACAGTATCGAGTGGGCAGCTGATAGACAGGTTTCTAGAATTAAAAGCAATCTAGATGATAGATTTCTGTCTGCACGACCTCAACCTTCTAGCCGGTGCTTACCGTTCTTCCCAGATCTTCATGCTGAGGTTTCAAAGACCTGGGTTAGACCGGTTTCAAGCAGAATTTACACAAATCAGTCCAATGCTTATGGTAACATTGTTGGTGCTAAATCTGCTGGTTATGTGACGATACTGTAGGCGGAGGAGACGCTTGCGAGCTATCTCTCTCCTGCTTCATCGTCTTCACTTAAAGCACCGGCTCTTCCACCAAAAAATAAATAAATAAATAAATATATATACCTCTGTGCTGGTGGGGAAGGCTTACTCGGTGGCTCGGCAGGCGGCTGCATGTTTGCATACGATGACTTTTATGCAGGCTTTTCAGGCCGACCTGCTCAAAGGAAATCTGAGGGGGGTCCCCGCCGAGAGAGACTTGCGTTCACCTCCCTTAAGGGTGCCCTGTCTCTCCCGGCGCCCTCAGGGGCCCCGTCCTACTAACCCTGCCGAAACAGGGCGTAGAAGGGTCTGGCGAGTGCTTTCCCGAGGGACGCTCGCCGCCTCTAAGGAGGGTTCTAGTGTGTTCAGACCAGTCGTTCCCTGCCGGTGCGCCGTTACAGGGCACTGTGTCTGTCACGCAGAATGTTCAACCAGAGCAAAGTCTTTCGTCGAGTTCGTCTTCAAAAAGAGCACAGCAGAAGCGGAGTGTCACGTCTCGTGCCCCCCTGCAGAGAAACTGGAGGGATGAGGCGGGGTGCTCTCCGGCGCGGCCTTCTCGGGGCAGGACTGATCTGAGGACAGTCATTGTCGCCAGAAAGGCCGCGTCGAAAAAGTCCTGACGGGCTGAACGTCAGGACTCTGAGGGTGGTCCCCATCGGGAAAAACTTGAGTTCACCGCACAAAAACACGGTGCCCTGTCTTTCTCGATGCCCTCAGGGGTCTGTTCTACTAACCCTGCCTATACAGGGCGTAGAGAGACTCGGCGAGCGATTTCCCGAGGGACGCTCGCCCCCTCCAAGGAGGGTTGTGGAGTGCTCAGACCAGCTGTTTCCTGCCAGTATGTTACAGGGCGCTGTGTCTGTCACTCGGGATGTTCATCCGGATGCCAGCCTCGAGAGGCTGGTTCCCTTAGTAGAGTTCCTGGCGGAATGGGTCCCCCACCCAGCAGGGAGTTAGGATACTACTTCATCGAAAAAAAAAAATCCTGACGTGCTGAACGTCAGGGTTCTGAGGGTGGTCCCTATCGTGAAAGACCTGAGTTCACTGCACAAGAACACGGTGCCCTGTCTTTTCCGATGCCCTCAGTGGTCTGCTCTACTAACCTTGCCTTCACAGGGCGTAGAGAGACTCGGCGAGCGATTTCCCGAGGGACGCTCGCCCCCTCCGAGGAGGGTTGTGGAGTGCCCAGACCAGCTGTTCCCTGCCAGTACGTTACAGGGCGCTGTGTCTGTCACTGGGGATGTTCAAATCAGATCCGAGGACTGGTTTGTCATGATAGATCTAAAGGACGTTTACTTCCATGTATCTATCCCTCCTCAACACAGGAAGTTCCTGAGGTTTGCTTTCGGGGGCGAAGCGTACCAATATCGGGTTCTTCCGTTCGGCCTAGCACTGTCACCCCGAACATTCACGAAGTGTACGGATGCTGCTATAGCCCCGCTGAGGTTACAGGGCATCCGCTTTCTGTACTACATAGACGATTGCTTGATTCTAGCTCAATCGGAACAACAGGCGGTTCGGCACCGAGATGTCGTTCTTGCTCATATCAAGTGACTGGGGCTGAGGCTCAACGCCAAAAAGAGTGTTTTTTCTCCATTACAGAGAACCACTTTTCTAGGTGTAGTGTGGGATTCAACGACGATGCAGGCACGATTGTCACCTGCTCGTATTGCTTTGATTCTCGCTGCAGTAGATCAGGTCAAGCTAGGCCAGTCATCCACTGTAAAACAGTTCCAGAGACTGCTAGGTCTCATGGCAGCTGCGTCCAACGTGATACCTCTTGGCCTCTAGCACATGAGACTGTTACAGTGGTGGCTCAGGACCAAGGGATTCTCCCCGAGGGGAAATCCGCTTCGCATGATCGTGAGTTTGCGACGGTGTCATCACGCCCTGATCATGTGGAAAGATCCTTGGTTTCTGTCCCAAGGCCCTGTGTTAGGAGCTCCTTGTCGTCGCGTTATGCTAATGACAGATGCCTCTCTCACGGGTGGGCTCAGGGTCTGTGGGAGGACCATCATCGTCTGTGGCACTTAAACTGCCTAGAGATGTTGGCGGTGTTTCAGGCTCTGAAACACTTCCTCCCAGACCTAAGGGGCCACCATGTTCTTGTCCAGACAGACAACACATCGGTGGTTTCTTATATCAACCATCAGGGGGGTTTGCGTTCTCGCCCGCTTTACAAACTGGCACGTCAGATCCTTCTATGGTCCCAGGGGAAAATTCTTTCTCTGAGAGCTTTTATCTCCCGGGGTATTTAAATCAGGGGGCAGACATGCTGTTAAGACAGGGGCCGAGGCCCGGGGAATGGAGTCTTCAGCCCGAGGTGGTGGAACTCCTATGGAAACATTTCGGTCTTGCCGAGATAGACCTATTTGCTTCTCGAGAAACATCACACTGCCCGCTGTGGTTCTCTCTCAGCCATCCAGCCCCGCTGGGGTTGGATGCGATGGTACATCCGTGGCCGAGGTCACGCTTGTACGCTTTTCCCCCGATCGCTCTGCTCCCAGGAGTTCTGGAGAGGGTTCGCCGGGACGGGCTCAGTCTCCTGCTAATAGCCCCGTTCTGGTCGGCCCGGGTATGGTTTGCGGACCTAGTGTCTCTCCTCAACGGCTCTCCCCTAGAGATACCGATCAGGAGAGATCTGCTCTCTCAGGCGAGTGGGTCGATCCTTCACCCCCGTCTAGAGCTATGGAGGCTGTGGGCTTGGCCTCTGAGGGGGCCCAGCTCATAGATTCTGGTCTCTCGGCTGAGGTCGTTGAGACCATCCTCCGATCCAGAGCTCCCTCCACGAGGAAGTTATATGCCGCGTGGTGGAAACTTTTCACCTCTTGGTGTGGAGAGCGCCAGCAGGACCCAGTTAACTGCCCGGTTGGTACAGTCCTGGATTTCCTGCAGGACCGTCTCTCCACAGGGTTATCCCACTCCACACTGAAGGTGTATGTGGCGGCCTTAGCTGCTTACCACACCCCTTCAAGTGGAGGTTCCCTCGGGAAACACCCGCTTATGTCTCGCTTCCTTCGTGTCACCTTGAGGCTGAGGCCTGCAGTTCGCACAAGGGTACCAGCTTGGGATCTGGCCGTCATCTTAGAAGGTCTCTCCCTTGCTCCTTTCGAGCCCATCGAGGAAGTTTCGGAAAAGTTTCTTACTCTAAAGACTATCCTTCTTCTCGCTATCTCATCTCTAAAAAGAATTGGAGATATTCAAGCACTTTCGGTGGCTCCCTCGTGCCTGGAATTTGCTCCTGGTTGGTTAAGGCCTTTCTCTTTCCGAGACCAGGTTATGTTCATAAGGTTCCAACTGTTTCAGTTAGACCTATAGTTCTGCAGGTTTTCTGTCCTCCGCCTTTTCTGACGTCAGACCAGGAGAAAATTAATTTGCTGTGCCCAGTTTGGGTTTTGATGCTTACGTCCACAGAGCTGCCCTGTGGAGGAGATCGGAACAACTGTTCGTCTGTTTGGGTCACCTAAGAAAGGGTGTCCTGCATCTAGAAAAAGGATGAGCAAGTGGGTGGTCGAGGCCATCCCACTTGCTTATGGTTCGGCCCATCAGCCTTCACCTTTGGCTGTAAGGGCTCATTCCACCCGGAGTATGGCTGCTTCTACAGCTCTTCTTTCAGGAGCTTCTCTTCAGGACGTTTGTGATGCGGCAGGCTGGTCCTCACCGCACACTTTCGTTAGATTTTATTCCCTCGATCTTAGCTCCACTCCCGGGGCTCAGGTTCTCTCGTCGGTTTGTCAAGTCAAGTCAAATATATTTATATAGCGCTTTTCACAATACAGATTGTATCAAAGCTGCTTCACAGTATCAATCAAAACAACTTAATGTTTGTTTATTACTGGAAAAAAAAACATACAAGTTTGGTAGAGCTGATCAATGGTATGATTGGTTAATTAATTTGAATATCCCCAACTGAGCAAGCCAAAGGCAACAGTGGCAAGGAACCGAAAAACTCCATCCAGTGACCTAATGGTGTCCTAACACCCCATCAGGTGACCCAATGGAGAAAAAAAACCTTGGGAGAACCCAGGCTCAGTCGGGGGCCAGTTCTCCTCTGGCGTTTATGAACTAGAGGCCGAATTTACAGTAACTGTAAGATAAAAAATTTATATGAATGCCTGGCTAAATAGATGCGTCTTCAGTCTAGTTTTAAACTGGGAGAGCGAGTCTGAGCAACGAACAATATCAGGAAGGCTATTCCAGAGCTTCGGAGCTAAATGTGAAAATGCTCTGCCTCCTTTGGTGGATCTGGATATCCTAGGAATGACCAGAAACCTCGAATCTAGTGATCTTAAAGAGCGCGATGGATTGTAAGGCGATAGAAGATCCGTTAAATAGACTGGAGCTAAACCATTTAGAGCTTTATAAGTCAAAAGCAATACCTTGTAATTAATACGGAACTTTATAGGTAACCAATGAAGTGATGATAAAATCGGTGTTATATGATCATATTTTCTTAATCTAGTAAGAACTCTAGCGGCTGCATTTTGGACTAACTGTAGCTTGTTTATTGAAGATGCAGGACAACCAGCTAATAAAGCATTACAGTAATCTAGTCTCGAGGTCATGAATGCATGAACTAACTTTTCTGCATCAGAGACTGATAGCATATTACGTAGCTTAGCAATGTTTCTAAGGTGGAAAAAGGCTGTTTTTGTAACATATGAAATATGCTTTTCAAAAGACAGGTTGCAGTCTAATGTAACGCCCAGGTCTTTTACTGTAGCGGATAGAGTAACAGGGCATCCTACTATGTTAAAGTCGTGCTGTGAAAGGTTTTGTGGACGGTTTTTAGAACCGATAAGTATTACCTCTGTCTTGTCTGGATTTAATAAAAGAAAATTATGCGTCATCCAATCTTTTATATCTTTAACACAGTCTGTCAATTTGGATAATTTAGCGTATTCATCTGGCCGTGAGGAAATATATATTTGAGTGTCATCAGCATAACAATGGAAACTAATTCCATGTTTCCTTAGAATATTACCAAGTGGCAGCATATATATTGAGAATAATAAAGGGCCTAACACAGATCCCTGCGGCACTCCATAGTTTGCCGAAGTTATAATCGATTTTTCTCCATTTAAGTAGACGAAATGGTAGCGGTCAGATAAGTATGACCTGAACCAGCTTAATGCTTGTCCTTGAACACCAGTGTAATTTTGTAGTCGATCTAAGAGTATTGTGTGATCTATAGTATCGAACGCAGCACTAAGATCAAGTAAAACTAGTACTGAGATACAGCCTTGGTCCGAAGCTAAAAGTAAATCATTTGTGATTCTAACAAGCGCAGTTTCAGTGCTATGATGTGGCCTGAATCCAGACTGAAACTTTTCATAGATGTCGTTTTCTTGCAAGAAAGAGCCGAGTTGAGCGGACACAACTTTTTCTAATATTTTTGACATAAATGGAAGATTCGAAATGGGTCTGTAATTTGCTAGGTTATTTGGATCTAATTGTGGTTTCTTAATAAGAGGTTTTATAACTGCCAGCTTGAACGTTCTTGGAACATGACCTAAAGATAAAGATGAGTTAATAATATTGAGAAGAGGCTCTTCCACTACAGGTAACACCTCTTTCAGTAGTTCAGTTGGTATAGGATCTAATAAACATGTTGTTGTTTTAGATGAAGTGATAAGTTTATTTAACTCTTTTTGTTCTATGGTTGTAAAGCATTGTAATTGTTCTTGCGGGGTGATAATTGCGGCCGAATTATAAGGCGCGAGCAAAGATTGAACGTTTACGATTTTGATTCTGATGCTTTCAATTTTCTCGGTGAAGAAGTTCATGAAATCATTACTACTAAACTGTAACGAGGTATTTTGTTCAGACGACGTCTGTTTATTTGTTAGTCTAGCCACGGTATTAAATAAAAACCTTGGATTATTTCGGTTGTTTTCTATTAATTTGCTGAGGTGCTCAGCCCTGGCCGTTTTAAGTGCCTTTTTATAAAGTGACATACTGTCTTTCCACGCGATTCTAAAGACCTCTAAATTAGTTTTTTTCCATTTACGCTCTAAATTACGGGTTTCTCTCTTTAAAACATACGTAGTATTATTGTACCATGGTGCTATACTTTTTTCTCTGACCTTTTTTAATCTAATGGGTGCAACAATATCCAATGTTCTAGAGAGAATGTTGCTCATAGTGCTAGTTAGTTCGTCTAATTCATCTGTTTGTTTGGGTTCAGGCAGCAGCTGAGACAGATCAGATAAGCTATTTGAAAAATGATCTATGGTGGATGGACGAATTGTTCTACCTGGTCGATAACGTGGCGCAGCATGACATATTACAGCAGTGCGTAATATGCAAGTTACCAAGTAGTGGTCAGTGACATCATCACTTTGTGGAATGATATCTATATCGGTTGGATCGGTTCCATATGATATAATTAAATCGAGTGTATGATTAAGACGATGAGTTGGTCCGGTGACGTTTTGCTTGACCCCGAAGGAGTTTAATAAATCTGTAAACGCAGCCCCTAACGCATCATTTAAATTATCTACGTGTATGTTAAAATCTCCAACAATTAATGCTTTATCGACGTTGACCAAAAGATCTGATAGAAAGTCAGCAAACTCTTTTAGGAAATTGGCGTAAGGCCCTGGAGGTCTATATACGGTAGCCAATGCTAGAGATAATAGGGATTTTTTTCTTACATCTAAGAGCGTAACATTTAGCACAAGCACTTCAAACGAATTAAACCTATGACGAGTTTTCTGAGTAACATTAAGGATATCTCTGTAGATTGTTGCAACACCGCCGCCACGACCGATCAGACGGGGCTCATGCTTATAACAGTATCCTGGCGGAGTAGACTCATTTAGACCGAAATAATCATTTGGTTTAAGCCAGGTTTCAGTAAGGCACAGAACATCGAAATTATTATCTGTGACCATTTCATTTACAATAACCGCCTTAGGTGTGAGCGATCTAATGTTTAGAAGACCTAGCTTTAGAAATTGTTTTTGTTCACTAATAGCGAGATTTTTTGTTTTAATAACAATTAGATTTTTTCTAGATCCTGCAGTAGATTTATTATTTGATCTTAGTAAACGAGGAATAGACACAGTTTCTATGCAATGTTCTACACTAGTATTAATATCAATTAAATTGGTGCAGTAGAGACTATGATTTGGATTTTTGGTTACTAGTCAAATGGTATTTAACATCTTGGAGATGTTATCCGACAGAAGATCTGCCCCGATTCTACTTGGGTGTAAGCCATCAGCGCGGAAGAGCCTTGGTCGCTCCCAAAACAGATTCCAATTATTTACAAAAATCAATTTCTGCTCATTGCACCATGACAATAACCATTCATTTAGCGCGAATAATCTACTGAACTTTTCATGCCCTCGTCGGTACGTAGGAAGCGGTCCAGACACAATAATCGATGTTTCAGGCGATGTGCTGTGTACCGTATCGATAAGGCTCCTGAAGTCTTTCTTCAGAACCTCCGTCTGTCGCAGCCTAGTGTCGTTAGCTCCCGCATGCAGCACAACAGCTCCGACGCGCTCGTCACCGTTCAAGATCTCAGTTACCCGCGCAGTGATATCGAGAACACGAGCACCAGGAAAGCAGTGACTGTGCACCTTACTTTTACCTAACGTAGCGTGGACGTGTCGGACGGTGGAATCGCCGATGATCACAGCATCGCGTTCCGTTTCGCGAAGAGGGGAGAAGCGGTTCTGAGTGGAGATCTCGAAAACCGGGAGGGGCGAAAAGATTCTTGTCCTGGCTCGCGGCTTCCGCGGAACCACCCAGGCTTCGTGGTGGTGTGTTGGAGCCGGAGTGAATGAAATCATGGCTGATCGTGACCTGGACGCTCGGGACCAATGCTGAGAAACGCACGGAGTAGACGAGGTCAGCGTCAGCGGGTTACTAACGTTAATCACTGATCCGTGTGCATCAGCGCGTGATGTTTCAAGAGCTAAACGCCGGTCTCTCAGCTCAGCTTGTCTCTCTAGAAGGTCAAGGATCTGCTTTTCTACAGCTTCTAATTCAGACTGCACCGCAAGCAATTCAGATTTGTTCTCATCTGCACCAAGAGGTAGATAACATACACCTGATATATTCGCCATTTTAACAGATGGACAGTAAGTTAGCAATGATGCAACCAGTGATGCTATTAATATTTATACTAATTTATGACTCAAGTCTTGGGTATAACCGTCTTTTTAGTGGTATGGGTGTAATATAGACGCAGGATAGACGGGAAAACAAACAAACTCACAGCAGGCAACGAGGCTGACAAAAGCAGTCGATCGCAGGGCGAGCAGCAGTGAAGCGGTGTCTCGCTCTACGACCAACAATCAATGTTCAAACCGTATTTGCGCAAACAAACAAACGCAAACAAACAGACTCACAGCGGGTAACGAGGCTGACAAAAGCAGTCGATCGCAGGGCGAGCAGCAGTGAAGCGGTGTCTCGCTCTACGACCAACAACCAACGTTCAAACCGTATTTGCGCAAACAAACAAACGCAAACAAACAAACTCACAGCGGGTAACGAGGCTGACAAAAACAGTCGATCGCAGGGCGAGCAGCAGTGAAGCGGTGTCTCGCTCTACGACCAACAACCAATGCTCAAACCGTATCCGCGCAAACAAACAAACTCACAGCGGGCAACGAGGCCGACAAAAGCAGTCGATCGCAGGGCAACAGTCAAAGCGAGGTTTGTGTCTCCTAATGACACACGACGGGGATTTGGTCGTATGGGGATGTGGGTATTGCGTTCCCACTGCGATTTCACGCAGCGATAGTCCCTGAAGGGGAACGTCCCGGGTTACGTATGTAACCCTAGTTCCCCGAAGGGACGGACGCTGCGTGTCCTGCCATAATCTCGGCATCTCCTTGGGTCGCTGCTTCAGTAACTTTTAAGCTGGCGTATTGTGTACTCAGGGGATATTTATAGCTTCCTGGTCGATAACATCACTCGCCGTACGCTCATTCTCTCCATTGACTGATTTCATTCATGCTTCAGACGCGTCACGCTGAGGGCGTTCCCACTGCGATTTCACGCAGCGTCCGTCCCTTCGGGAACTAGGGTTACATACGTAACCCGGGACGTTTTCCAGCCTGTCAAGAAGTATGTCGTGATCGACAGTGTCAAATGCAGCACTGAGGTCGAGTAGTACTAGCAATGATAATTTGTACCTCAAAATCAAGAGGTAGCTGTCAGTTCACCAACAACTCTCAATGAGTCAAATTTGCAAACTCCATTATTATAGAGCAGGATTGCCCAATCTTGCTCCTGCCGATCGACTGTCCTGCACAGTTCATCTCCAACCCTAATCAAACACACCTGAAGCAACCAATTAAGGTCCTAAGGATCACTTGAAATCATAGGCAGGTGTGTTTGATTAGGGTTGGAGATGAACTGTGCAGGACAGTCGATCGGCAGGAGCAGGATTGGGCACTCCGGTGTGCTATACATTATTATTATATTTAAATTCATTTTTGAAGTGTCATTATAATAATTGTCCATCTCCAACCAAAATCTAGAGTATGTCCACGATTATGTGTGGGTCCATGTACATGCTGAGTCAGATCAAAAGTTTTTAAAACAGTTTTGATTTCTTTTGCCATATTGGTTTCTGCATTATCTACGTGAATGTTAAAATCTCCAGCAATGGAAAAGCAGTCAAACTCTGAGGAAATTGTTGATAACAGTTCTGTAATATTCTCAGCAAAAGTTGGAGAGTATTTTGGAGGCCTGTAAACAATGATAAGTAAAATGAGTATAGCACCTTTTAACACAATACCCAGATATTCGAAAGACGGGTAATTCCCAAATAATATTTGCTAACATTGATAGACATCTTTATAAAGAGCAGCTAAACCTCCGCCTCTTCTGACAGCTCTGCAGACACTCATAAAAGTAAAGTTAGGAGGGGCTGTTTCATTTGGGACTGTTGCACTGCAGCTGTCTTCTAGCCAAGTTTCATTTAGCAACATAAAATCCAGGTTGTATGTGGTTATTAAGTCGTTGACTAGAAGTGATTTATTTTTAAGTGAGCGGATGTTTAAAAGTGCTAACTTACAGTTACTTGCAACTAACAGTCTTACTTTTTGTCCCCACAGCAATCTTAGTTTGCCGTGTAATAGGTACCAGATTAAATGGGTTTGCTGTATGGCTTTTGAAGGCCTTAGACTTTCTATCATGTAATCGAACAGCAATAGAGAAAGATACAGGCACACTGGGTTCCCGCTTGTTCTGTAAACATTTGAGAAAGTTATTGTTATCATAGCGGGGTTCCGACACATATCACTGAGAGCTGGTATCAGTTGTTTTTGGTTCACCTCGAGCCGCTGTAGGAGGGTGTGGGCCCTGGCGCTGTGGCAGAGGCCGAAGAGCTCTCACGGGAGGAGAGGGAGGGCGAGCTGGGCCTGCAGGCTTTGGCGGTTGCGGGGCCTGCTGTTTTTTGGTTGGTATCTGGGGGCTTGCAGCAAAAGAGTGGGATAGTCTAGTTCAAGCAAACACCAGTTGTTCTATTTTCTCTGAGAAGCACAGAAGTGGAGATGCTGAAGAGATGGAGAACGTGTCCGGTGAGGGGGGCTGTTGCTCTGGTGTTATTGAAGGCTGTAATATGCTGTCCTGGTTTCCCTGGCTGTTGGAGCAGTGCTAGTATGTCACAGTCTGTCTGTGGTGAGCTCTGTGGGCAGGGCTCAGCTGAGATTGTGTCTGTGAGGTTGTTGTGGCTGTGTGGTGTTATCATTGTCCTTGTGTGATGAGTCAACCGTATGTCCATTCAGGTGCTGAAGTGAAATCCTGTGGTCATTCATACTGTATCCAGGTGTGTGTGTGCCATTCAGGTTGAGTAATCATTAATGTTTCTGATTATGGAGTCGCCCACTATCAGAGTCCTGTGCCCGGCTGCGCTCTGAGCTGAGTGCCGCTGTCTGCTCGACCTTGTGCCCCAGTTAGCATCAGTGTTAGCTACTGGCTGATTCAGTCTGTGTTCAATCACATTCATCAAATTTGGGGATTCCTCATTCATTAATACTTCAAATCTGTTCTCAAGATGTATAGGCGGTGGTAGGAGACCAGTGTTTGCAATCCTTGTCAGAGCAGAATGTGGGGTAGAGGATGCTACTGCAGCAATATGTGATGTTCTTGTTTCTCTACACTCAGTATAGCCTGTCGAGGAGCACTAGATTCATGGGACTCACCGGCTGTATGCTGAGGGCGTCCATGACGAAGCTCTGTTGTGTGTTTCGTCTGGTTTGGTGGTCCCGCAATTAACTTTGTTTCAAGAACTGCAATCCTTTGTAAAAGTCTGTGGCAGTTAGAGCAGCAAGTAGATTCCAGAGGAAGCATTTTCTTATCCTTTTGAATGTAGGCAGTTGTGTTTTCTCTTCCCCGGAATGTAAGCTTTCAGTGGGAGGCTGGTCGAATAAAAGAATTCTGCTTTTTTTTGTAGTAATACAAGTGTTTGAGCACTGTGCTGATTTGCTGAAGTTAAAATTAGGTGATAAAAGGAGATAAAATATACAAATATAAAAGCGATAGAGCAAAGCGCGGAGCAGTAAGCGAGAGCGTCCAAACAGTAGCTGAGCAGGAAGTCAGATCAGGACCACTCCTTCCCCCGGTGGAGGGCTGAGGGAGAATCTTTTGTTCTCCACCCCCCACTGCTCACCCTGGGGTGGGCAGCACCCTAAAGTGGTTAAAGAAAGAAGTGACAACCCCATCCCTGAGCAAACAGTGTTCTCGGACAACAGTGCGCACCACCCCCGAGCCGTGCCAGCCTCGTCCTCCTCTGTCTCAGAGTCGGATGACAGTGTGTGCCGTCCCCGGACCGCCCTACTCTCACCCCACTCTGTCGCCAGACCCCTGGAAGAGCAGGCCCCCGCGGAATGCTCGTCCTTCCCTGGCCTCCTCTGTCAGGTGTTAATGGGCTAGTTGCATAACAACGGAAATTGAATTTCCGGGTTGTCTGCGGTGAGCTGGACCACTTCCGGTCACTGCTTCCGTCAATGGCACTCGCTTACTTAACCTACCGTTCAGCGTAGTGTAAAAAAAAAGTGTTTTTTTGGTATTAAAACAGGTGTTGTAGGCCTACCGAATTCCGACTCCCGGACAAATCGTACTCTCCCTTCGCGTGCACGCGCCTCCCACATAAATACGCGCTGAAGCGAGTTTAAATGCACTTCCTTTGCCATATGCGTTTATCGATTGATTTTTCACACAGCAAGCACCCAGATCCTGCATGAAAGCTTTGTCTACACAAAGCTTTCAAAGCTTTCAATTGTGTTCAAAGAATGTTTTAAGGATGTTTTCTCATTTCAAATAATGTTCCTATTGTCATGACTCAACGGATCACAGGAAGCAATAGCAGGTAAATAACTGTTTATTAAATGATAAGAAAGTCCAAACAGAAAGACACGGGCGTGGAAATGGTGACACATGGACGTCGATGGTCAGCGTGGTGAATCCCAATTGGTGCGGTGAAGACAGACGAAGAACAATCCACAAGCGGTGATAATCCACAACCGACGATAATCCACAATCAAGACGAACTTCACAGGAACACACGACGAGAGACTCAGGAACACAAGACTGGAACACCGAACATCCAACAATGATCTGACAATGGAGATGAGAAAACTGTGAGCATATATAGTGAAATGAGATCGGCTGCAGCTGGTGATGATATGATGATCAGCTGGAGCGAATCAAGGAATGACACTCAATCACGCCCACAACACACGTGCTTTCATGCAACAAAAACAACAACACGAGACGAGAAGGAAGCAATGAATTAGTATACCGTGACAGTACCCCTTCTCCTAAGAACGCCTCCTGGCGTTCTCAGACTCCCTTACCTGTCGATTGTAATCATCGATCAGAGGGTGATCCAGAATGTCTCTAGCAGGTACCCAACTTCTCTCCTCCGGACCGTAACCTTCCCAGTCCACCAAGTACTGAAATCCACGTCCCCTCCGCCTCGAATCCAGAATACGATTAACCGAATAGGTGGTGTCCCCATTTACGAGACGTGGCGGGGAGGGGACCGGGACTGGCGGATTAATGTGAGCATGAAACACAGGTTTAATTTTGGAAACGTGAAAAACGGGGTGTACTCTCCTGTATGCTGGAGGTAAACTAAGGCGGACTGCCACCTGACTAATGATCTTGGTGACAGAGAACTGGCCAATAAATTTGCGAGCAAGCTTATTAAAGACGGAACGGAGAGGAATGTTCTTAGTAGAAAGCCAACACTTTTTGACCGACGACGTATATGGGAGGCTTTGACCGGTGGCGATCGGCCTTAGCCTTGGTGCGCGCCCCCACTTGGAGTAAAGTCTCGCGGGCTCTAGTCCAAGTGCGGTGACACCTCTGGATTAAGGCGTGGGCGGAGGGAACCGCGACCTCGGATTCCAGACTGGGAAAAATAGGTAGCTGGTAACCTAAACTACATTCAAACGGAGATAGGCCCGTAGCCGACACTGGTAACGTGTTGTGGGCGTACTCCACCATGGAAAGTTGTTGGCTCCATGAGGAAGGATTCTTGGAAACTAAACATCGCAACACCCTTTCCAGATCTTGGTTGGCTCTCTCGGTTTGTCCATTGCTCTGGGGATGAAACCCTGAGGATAAACTAACCGTCGAATTTGGACAAAATTTGGACACAAACTGGGGTCCTCTGTCAGAGACCACGTCCATCGGGAGGCCATGTAAACGAAAGACCTGGTCAATGACTGTCAACGCTGTCTCCTTAGCTGAGGGTAATTTGGGTAAGGGAATAAAATGAGCTGCCTTCGAGAACCGGTCCACCACGGTCAAAACGACTGTGTTACCCTGGGAGGGTGGGAGGGCGGTAATGAAATCGAGAGCGATATGGGACCAGGGTCTCGAAGGGACTGCCAGCGGTTGAAGGAGACCATCTGGGGGTCGATTGGAAGTTTTACCAGTGGCACAAACCGAGCAAGCCAAAACAAAACTGTGAATGTCACGAGCCATAAGTGGCCACCAGAATCATTGCTTGACTAGAAATTTAGTACGATAAACTCCTGGATGACAAGCCACGTTGGAGCAATGACCCCACTGAATGACGTCAGACCTTAATCCCTCCGGCACGAATAAGCGATTCGGTGGGCAACCGGGCGGAGGCTTTACCCCTTCTAAGGCCGTCTTGACATTCTATTCGACCTCCCATACGAGTGTGGAGACAAATAGACTCTCCGGTAAAATGCACTCGGGAGTAGACGGGCCTTCAGAAGGATCAAAAATGCGAGATAAAGAGTCGGGTTTGATGTTTTTGGACCCCGGGCGGTACGAGAGAGAAAAATCAAAACGACCGAAAAAAGTGCCCACCGAGCCTGCCTGGAGTTCAATCTTTTGGCAGTTCTGATGCACTCTAAATTCTTATGATCAGTCCAGACTATAAAGGGTACCCCCGAGTCCTCTAACCAATGATGCCATTCCTCCAAGGCTAACTTGACTGCCAACAACTCCCTGTTACCAATGTCGTAATTGCGTTCGTCTGAGGACAAGCGATGAGAAAAAAACGCGCAAGGATGCATCCTGTCGTCTGTGGGAGAACGCTGGGACAGGACTGCACCTACCCCCACCTCTGACGCATCGAGCTCCACCACGAACTGTCGTGAATAATCAGGGGCAACGAAGATGGGAGCTGAAACAAAGCGGCTCCTGAGTTTAGCAAATACAGCCTCGGCATTATCTGACCACCTGAACGGAGTACTGGGGGAGGTCAAGGCAGTCAGAGGTGCGTCTAGTTGGCTGAAATTACAAATAAAACATCGATAGAAACAGGCGAAGCCCAGAAACCCAACTTAATTTGGAGTCTGGTGGTATACCGTGGGGCAGGTATATAGGGCCTTACGGGAATCTGGACTTGGCCATTCTACCACAGCCTTAACCTTCTCAGGGTCCACACGCATTCCCTCAGACGAGATGATGTATCCTAGGAAAGGAACAGACTGTGCATGAAAATCGCATTTCTCCGCCTTGACAAAAAGCCCATTCTCTAACAACCTCTGAAGCACTCGTCGGACGTGTTGCACATGTTCCTGGAGAGACGAGGAAAATATCAATATGTCATCCAGGTAAACATATATGAACTGGTCTATCATGTCTCGCAACACGCCATTGACCAGTGCCTGGAAGACTGCTGGGGAGTTGGACAGCACGAAAGGCATGACCAAATATTCAAAGTGCTCCCTGGGCGTGTTAAAAGCAGTCTTCCACTCATCCCCCTTCCTGATGCGAACCACTGATAAGCGTTACGCAAGTCCATTTCGTGAAGATGGACGCTCCCTGCAACCTCTCGAAAGCTGGAGACATCAACGGCAAAGGATAAGTATTCTTTACCGTAATGTTATTCAACCCCCGGTAATCAATACAAGGTCGCAGAGACCCGTCCTTCTTCCCCACGAAAAAGAACCCCGCCCCCGCTGGAGAAGAGGAAGGGCGGATGAGCTTGGTTGCCAGAGAATCAGAAATATATTTCTCCATAGCCTCCCTTTCAGGAACAGAAAGTGAGTATAACTTGCCTTTAGGCGGAGACTCACCTGGCATTAAATCTATGGCACAGTCATAGGGACGATGAGGAGGAAGAGAAGCAGCACGAGACTTACTGAACACTTCCTTCAGATCATGGTACTCCTCGGGCACGTTAGACCAATCCCCTACTTCCTCCTGAAACACACAAACAGGCACAGACGGACAAGCAGACACGAGACAAGACTTATGACATTCCTTGCTCCACTCCAGTATAGCTTTATGTTGCCAGTCCACTCGGGGGTTGTGACGGGTGAGCCAGGGATGTCCAAGAACAATGGGTGCCAGGGGTGAATCCAGAATGTAAAAACAAATTGTCTCGGAGTGATTGCCTGAAGTGATGAGGGTGATGTCTTCAGTGGTAAATGAAATGGTGGGGAGTTCTTGACCGTTAAGTGCATGTACTGCAATCCTTTGTGTGAGTGGTCTGAGGGGAATCTGAAATCTGTGTCCGAAAGTGCTGTCCATAAAGTTACCTTCAGCCCCGGAATCCAAAAGTGCTCGACCGTCGTGCTGGTGAGCTGACCATCTCAGTCTCACCGGAAGGAGAGTAGATGTGGATGAGGTCTTCTGGGCGGAGATCCCACCCGATAGTAGCCTCATGCTTACTATCGGGCTTTGCCTTTTACCGGGCAGTTGTAAGCGTAGTGTCCCGAGCCTCCACAGTATAGGCAAAGGCCCTGGGATTTCCGCCTCTCCTTCTCCTCCCGGGAAAGCCGAGCTCGACCCACCTGCATGGGTTCGTGATCGAAGACTGCGCTGACCGCGTCCCTGCCGCTGGACCGTTGTTCCTCGACTCCTCCTGTAGAACGGGTGGACAAAGCTCTACTCCCGATCCTAGCCAGCCGCGCGTCCACCCGTAGAGCCAGGTCGATGAGGCCATTGAGAGTCGTTGGGAGGTCCAGGGCGTAGATCTCCCTCTGAACGCGGTCAGCCAACCCATGCAGGAACATGTCCCACTGTGCCTCCTCGTTCCACTGACATTCGGCCGCTAGGGTTCGGAACTCGATCGAAAAATCCGAGACCGACCTCTCACCTTGACGGAGGTCGGCCAGCACCCTAGCGGCCTCTCTCCCCAAGACGGCACGATCAAACACCCGTCTCATCTCCGCGGAGAGTGTCGGGAACGAGGCACAGCAGGCATCTTTATTCTCCCACACTGCCGTCCCCCATAGCGCTGCTTTACCGGTTAGTAAAGTTAACACAAACGCCACCTTAGTCTGCTAATTTTGAAATGTTCTGGGCTGTAGAGCAAAATGCATGGCACATCTGGTCAGGAATGCTCTACAGTATGCAGACTCACCCGCGTAGCTCTCTGGAACAGGTAGACGTGGTTCGGCGTGAGTAGGATTCTCCGGTGGAATGAGGGGAACGGCTGGTGTGGGTGGCGCAGCGGGAACTCGAAGAAGTAGAATCTGCTGGGTCAGCTCGGACACCTGCGTTACCAAAGCTTGTACCGCACGGCCCGTGGAAATGGTGACACAGGGACGTCGATGGTCAGCATGGTGAATACCAAGTGGTGCGGTGAAGACAGACGAAGAACAATCCACAAGCGTTGATAATCCACAACCGACGATAATCCACAATCAAGACGAACTTCACAGGAACACACGACGAGAGACACAAGACTGGAACACCGAACATCCAACAACGATCTGACAATGGAGATGAGAAAACAGTGAGCATATATAGTGAAATGAGATCGGCTGCAGCTGGTGATGATAGGATGATCAGCTGGAGCGAATCAAGGAATGACACTCAATCACGCCCACAACACACGTGCTTTCATGCAACAACAACAACACGAGACGAGAAGGCAATGAATTAGTATACCGTGACACCTATAAGGTGTAAACTAAGATATAACATTTTAACTGTAACATTTTAAGGATGTTTTAGGAATGTTGTTGAGATAACAGATTATACAGCGTTCTCAATAAAACATTGGCACAATGTTCCATAATAACAGAGGAGGAACATTATCAAATCAATGCAGTGTTGTGCCTGAACGCGTTCATTGAACGATAGTTCATGAACTCGTTCATATTTTGGGCGAACGTGAACTGAAGGTAGCCTACTGTATTACTGCCTGATGAACGTTATTGTGAACGTGTTCATTCTGGCGTCTGTGAACGCACACTCTCTCAGTTTAACTTCGTTCAATAGGGTGCCAGATTTCTATAGAGTCTTCCAGGCGAAAACCCGGATAAAACACACGTAAACAGGCCTTAATATGTAGCGAAAAAAAACACCCAATCTGGCAACACAAACCGCCAGTGTCGCACCGTGGCCGCCGCATGCGTCATCAAAACAAAAAGCAGCATATAGTCGACAAAGCATCGAGGAGGCGTCGTATCATATGATCAGTTTTAAGACAAGGTCGGTGAGTATGGGAAAAATTCATAGAGTTCTGTGCAAACTTTGCCCGCCGATAAAATAACCGCTGTCTGTGGTTGTATATGGGTTGTGGCAATAATAAAATAAAATAAATAGCTCGCATTATAATTTGTTTATGAACTAAAGCCTATCTTCATGAAAAAATAATAAATATTATTATTTTTAATGACATTCATGTGCAATGGGGAGAGTAATACAATATTTTCCTTTGAACCACATTGTGTTTAACACAAAAGTTAAGTTCAGTTAAATTAAGTGAAATGAACAGTTCTTGCCCGTCGAAGTTTATAGTTCGATCGATCTGCCATGTGTTTTTGTTTTTGTTTGTTCGGATCTTTTATCCACACTAGTTCACTTTCTGATAATTTATTTAAGTGTAGACAAAGCTTTCATGCAGGATCTGGGTGCTTGCTGTGTGAAAAATCAATCGATAAACGCATATGGTAAAGGAAGTGCATTTAAACTCGCTTCAGCGCATATTTATGTGGGAGGCGCGTGCACGCGAAGGGGAGTACAACTTGTCCGGGAGTCGGAATTCGGTAGGCCTACAACACCTGTTTTAATACCAACAAAAACTCATGTTTTTTTTTTTTTTACAATACGCTGAACGGTCGCACAAACTATCAGGCTTGGCTACGCGATTCAGTTCGCGAGCTCTCCTCCCCGCTTCAGGGGAGTCTGCTCCACTATGGTCGGTGGCAATGCCCCTATCATGAGAGCGGAGGTTGTAACCCTACTGGCGAAGGGTGAGATCGAGACTGTCCCACCAGCCGAAATGAGGTCCGGCTTCTACAGCCCCTGCTTCATTGTCCGAAAGACAATGGCTGCCGTTCAGGATGCTCACGGCCAAACGCATCTTCGAGTGTGTGCGGCCGCAGGATTGGTTTGCAGCGATCGACCTGAAGGACGCCTACTTCCATGTCTCCATTCTCCCTCGACACATACCGTTCCTACGGTTTGCTTTCTAGAGTCAGGCATACCAGTACGGGGTTCTCCCATTCGGGTTAGCCCTGTCTCCTCGCATCTTCACGAAGGTCGTCGAGGCAGCCCTTGTTCCTCTACGGGAACACGGGGTTCGCATCCTGAACAATCTAGACGACTGGCTGATACAAGCTCACTCTTGAGACCAGGTTTGCGAACACAGTGCTCCGGCACCTAGCTCGTCTAGGCCTTCGGGTCAACTGGGAGAAGAGCAAACTTTGCCCAGTGCAGAGGATCTCTTTTCTCGGTATGGAAATCGACTCGGTCGCCATGTCCACGCAGCTCACGAGCGCGCGCGCAGTCACTGCTGACTTGCCGGAGACAATTCGAGGGCAAGAGTGCGGTTCCACTGAAACTATTTCAGAGGCTCCTGGGGCATATGGCATCTGCAGCCGTGGCAACGCCACTTGGGTTGCTTCATATGAGACCGCTTCAGCTCTGGCTTCGCGACCGAGTCCCGAGAAGGGGAATGCAACACCGAACCTTCCGAGTACCAGTTACTCTGACCTGCAATCAGACCTTCACCCCGTAGTTGAATCTCAGTTTTCTACGGGCCGGAGTGCCCCTGGAACGAGTTTCCAGGCATGTTGTTGTCTCAGCAGATGCCTCCACCACGGGCTGGGGCGCCATGTGCATGCTGCCGCAGACTCCTGGACAGGACCCCAGCGCCTATGGCATGTCAATTGCCTCAAGTTGCTGGCAGTACGCCTTGCTCTGCACCGCTTCCGGGCGTTGCTCAAGGGTCAACACGTACTAGTCCGCTCAGACAATAGTGCCACTATAGCGTACATCAACCATCAAGGTGGTCTACGCTCCCGCCGTATGTCGCAACTCAATCGCCACCTACTCCTATGGAGTCAGAAGCATCTGAGGTTGCTTCGAGCCATTTATATCCCTGGAGCCCTGAACTGTGCAGCCGATGAGCTCTCACGGTTTCAGCCCCTCCATGGAGAATGGCGACTCCATCCCCAGTCGGTTCAGCTGATCTGGGACCAGTTCGGGGATGCACAGATAGATCTATTTGCCACTCATGACTCGACCCATTGCGTATTATGACACCCTGTATTACTCCCTGACCGAGGGCACGCTTGGCACGGACGCACTGGCGCACAGCTGGCCACGGGGCCTCCGCAAATATGCGTTTCCCCCAGTGAGCCTTCTTGCACAGACTCTGTGGAAGATCAGGGAGGACGAGGAGCAGGTCATTCTGGTCGTGCCGCACTGGCCCACCCGGACCTGGTTCTCCGAACTTGTACTCCTTGCGACAGCACCTCCCAGGCCAATTCCTCTGAGGAAGGACCTCCTTTCTCAGGGACGGGGCACCCTATGGCAACCTGGTCCCGATCTTTGGAACCTCCACGTGTGGCTCCTGGACGAGACGAGGCAGGTTTGAGTACCCTACCACCAGCGGTGGTGGTTACCATCGCTTCCGCTAGAGCATCGTCCACGAGACATGCCTACGCGTTGAAATGGAACCTCTTTGTCAACTGGTGCTCTTCTCACCGAGAAGACCCCCGGAGATGTTCGATCAGTGTCATGCTTTCCTTCCTTCAAGATGTGTTGTAGCGAAGGCTGTCTCCCTCCACCCTGGAAGTATATGTTGCCGCTATTGCCGCACAATATGACGCAGTTGAAGGTAAGTCCTTGGGAAAGCACGACCTGATCATCAGGTTCCCTCCTCTTGTTCCCTCTTGGGACCTCTCAGTGGTTCTAACTGCCCTGCAGAGTGCTCCCTTTTAGCCTTTGCAATCAGTGGAGCTTAAGTTCCTGTCAATGAAGACAGCGCTCCTGGTTGCATTGGCCTCCATCAAGAGGGTAGTGGACCTGCACGCATTCTCCGTTGATGAAGCGTGCCTGGAATTCGGGCCAGTTTACTCTCACGTGATCCTGAGACCCCGGCCTGGATATGTGCCCAAGGTTCCTACCACTCCCTTCTGGGACGAGGCGGTGAACCTGCAAGCGCTGCCCCTGGAGGAGGCAGACCCAGCCTTGGCACTGCTCTGTCCAGTACGCGCTCTCCGCGCCTATGTAGACAGGACGCAGTGTTTCAGGACCTCAGAACAGCTCTGTGTCTGTTATGGTGGGAAGCTGAAGGGAACGGCTCTCTCCAAGCAAAGGCTGTCTCACTGGATAGTGGACGCCATTGCTTTGCCATACCAGCAGCAAGGTCGACCGTGCCCCCTTGGTGTGACTGCCCACTCAACCCGGAAAAAAAAGATCGCTCCACAGATGTAGATATAGATTTTGCTTCGTTTCGCTCGAACATTTAACGGTGTACACATACACGCGGAATCACTCGGACATTTAATGGCGTAGACATACACGCAAAAGATTTCGGCGTGGACATACACTCGGATAGCTCAAAATGCGTATAGATAACACGCCACTTGACTTGAAAGTGGCGTGTATGTTTACGCAAAGTCATGATGTCATGTTGCCTATTCTCTTGAGAGACGACATTGCCTGCAAAAATGCCATTGTCCAAAGGCTGCCTAGGATAACCCTTCTAACACCATGGTTAGATCCCATGCAGGTATTCTAACCTGAGCCGGAGGCCTCATCCTCAGGGTACCACGGAGGAAACGTGTAATATGGTGATGCCTTCCCAGCGAGCTTCCATCCAGTGGGGCATGGAAGGCAGCCACTGAATATTAATATTTATTAATGCGTACAGCCGAAGCCTCTGCCAAGGCTCTACCATGGCGTCCAGTCCCAGAGGAGCTGGATTTGTGAGGGAAAACCAGAGGGGACAATGTGAGTTCTCTTGTGAAGCAAACAGATCTACGTCCGCCTGGCCAAACTTCCTCCAAATTAGCTGCACCATATCAGGGTGCAGCCTCCATTTCTTGGGCCTCTGCCCCTGCCTCAACAGGATGTTTGCTCCCACATTTAGGTCCCCAGAGATTTAAAGTTATCTCAGAAAGAGAAGCTTCCCCTGGGCCCATAGGAGGATCTGATGTGCCAGTCTGCACAGATGGTATGATCTCAGACCCCCCTGATGGTTTATGTATGAGACCACTGACGTATTGTCTGTTCGAACTAGAATATGATGGCCTCTGAGCAGTACCGCTGATGTCTCTAGACAATTCATGTGCCAAGATATACAATGTTCTTTCCACAGACCCCGGGTCGAGCGGCCTTCCATAACCGCGCCCCTCCCTCTGCAGGACGCATCTGTCGACAGTTTCTTTCGATAACAAGGTGCTCCTAACACAGGGCACTGGGCTAGGAACCAATGTTTATTCCACATGATCAAGGAACGAAGGCACCTTCGTGTAACCTTGATAATGAAGGAATGAATGAGGCATTTGTATAGCGTGTTTCATATGTATTACTGTACACGCAAAGCGCTTTACAATCATGTCGGAGTCTCTCCTCAACCACCACCAGTGTGCAGCATCCACTTGGATGATGCGACGGCAGCCACAGTACAACGGCGCCAGTGCGCTCACAAAACACCAGCTATAGATGGGGAGAGGAGAGAGAGTGAAAGAGCCAATTCAATGGATGGGGATTATTAGGAGGCCATGATTGGCAAGGGCCATTGGAGGGAATGTGGCAAGGACACCGGGCCATGGGATTTTTAATGACAACAGAGAGTCAGGACCTCGAATTAACATCTCATCCGAAGGACGATCATACTAAATGATCATACTAAATGGGTTGCCCCTCGGGGAAAACCCCTTGGTGCTGAGCCACAACTGTAGTTGTCTCATGTGCAGCAGGCCAAAAGCTATCAGGTTGGACACTGCTGCCATGAGCACTAACAGTCTCTGGAACTGTTTTAAAGTGATGCGTTGGCCTAGCATTATTCTGGACACCATGGCCAGAATCGATACATACAGGAGACAATTGTGCCCGCATTGTGACCGAGTCCCACACTAATCCTAAATATGTCGTCCATTGGACAGGAGTGAGCATGCCCTTCTTCACGTTGAGCTTCAGCCCCAAGCACTTCATAGATGTCGTGCTGGCATCTCCTGAGACTGTGCTAGTATTAAACAGTCGTCTATGTAAAGTAATTGAGAAGTCTTATACCCTGGAGTCTGAGTGATGCCAGGGTTGCATCCATACATTTCGTGAAAGCGCGTGGGGATAGCGCTAGGCCAAACGGAAGAACCCGATATTGGTATGCTTCAACTGAAAATCAACTGAAGATAAAATAAGACATTAAAACTCTCAAGATCTGATTAAACAACTCCACAAATAGCATTACCAGCTTCACCTATTACTAACCAGATTGTACATCTTAGTCATACATCTACAACAATTCTTATTAAGAATTAACAAAGATTTAGATGTTGATGATTTATTGTTTGTTTGACGTTTCCATGATGGAGATCATTGTGTGCTTTAGTTGGGCTCTTGACCCTGGACTTTTTGAACATTAGTGTTTCTTTGGCTGCTTTAACTTGATCAGAGGACATTGGTTATTTATTAATGGTCACAATCATCATCTAATGGCCTGATCCACTGATCCCATTCAGAGTCTAATTTGTTGACTGAAATCACATGAATTAGGCAGTTTGATACACGCTCAGAACCTGATTTAAAAACAGAAGATTTGTAAAGGTTTCGAAGCTTCATGAAGCAGTGTTTCGAAATCATGCATCACTAGTAGTAATGATGTAAAATTAAAGTGTATTAATATCACAAACTTTTGCCAAGGGATTTCATTATCAAAACACAACCAACAACACCTGATCTATTTTTTCCTTGGCTTTTTTGCCACAACAAATGTCTTAAAACCAAATGGTAACAGCAGCCAAAGAAAAACTTAGGTTAAAAAGTCAAGGGTCAAGAGCACAACTAAAGCACACTCTGATCTCAAATAAAGCAATAAATCATCAACATCTAAAGCTCTGTTAATTCTCAATAAGAACTTCTGTAGATGAGTGGCAGACATTAAGGCTGTGGCTGGAATACAGTTGTAGTTCTTGTGTTTCTGCTTGTCTCTTTTCTGTTCTTGTTGTTTCTCTTTTGTTCAGTGATTCTGCTTGTTAACAGCAAGTGTTCAATTGATTATTTATCAAATAATGATCAATTATCACATATTTATTCGCTGATTTATCTCATTAACTTCAACACTGCTTCAGTGTTACTCTAACACTAGTGTGGTCACATATAAGTGTTCATTAAACACTGAGGATTTTGTTGTGGGATTAGAAGGGTTAAAGGCATAAGATGAAAAAACTGTGAAATGTAATTTAACAGTAATAAACTTTAAAATAATTTAGGGCAACAAACTGAGAAAAATTAAGTAGTTTTGTGGGTCACCATTGTGCTGAAGAGTAGATCCTGTGCTTCAGTCTATGCTAAGCTGAGAAACATAGATATTATGCTGCATGTTGTTTTATTTAAAGGCAGTAACTGTGGAGTTGCTGATACAGTGATAAGCTGTTTGCTGAGTACTTTAGCACATACATATGTTCCCTTTTGAAACGATCTCTCACATTACGTGAAATACGCTTTGAGGAAACTCTGTTTTCTCCAAATACTGAAGCCTGATTAGTTCACGTATGTGCACTGGACGAACATATGGCATTTCAGCCCGCAGAAACGGGCAGAGCCGACTGCCTTTATAAGTCGGTGAAGAATGTCATATCATCAGAAATATTCAGTTGTTGTTTTTTTCATCACCAAACACTTTGGGCAGTTGTGGCCTAATGATTAGATGGATGTTGGAAGGTTGCGGGTTTGATTCTCAATACTGGCAGGAAATTACTGAGGTGCACTTGAGGAAGGCACCCAATCGCACCCTGAGGTGACATGCCATAAAGATGTCTACACTTGTTAACACATAAAGTTATTACTGAGATTCCTGAAGCTTTACAAATCGAAATCAGACTGATTATTAATTCAAGCTTTTATATGCAGTAATTATTTCCTCAAAATTGCTTTAGGAGCATTAGTTTTAGGAATGTAATGACTGATCCAAAATGCTTCTTTGCATTTGCTGGCTTGTTTGTCTTCAGAAGTATTCTTAATAGTTTATCAGCTTTTTTGAATTAGGGTGAAGAGATAACTGGCATACAAATAATTAATAGTTGTCACTGTCACCAACCCTGCTGATACAGCCAGAACTCTTTTAGAACAACCTAACCCCCAATTGCTCCCCGGGTGCCACAGCTAAATGGCTGCCCACTGCACTGGGTGCAGGGGAGGTGTGGCAATCGGGAGAGTCGGGACTTTTCCCGGTGGGCCGGTAGTGTTTCGAGGGCGCAAAGGCCGGTCTGATAATAGTTAAACATTGCAAGTTCTTAGCAACACCATCTGGCGGCCTGGTGTGCGGCCGCTGCCCTCTTGTCAAACTGTGCATCCTCTCGACTCAACCTGTAAATAATTGCATCGATCCACAAAATATTTTGAGTTTCTAAATGGTCTAGTGGTAGATCTTTTGCCAAGCGTGTCAGAGGTTATGGGTTCTAATCCGCACTCGTATAGTTTTTCTTTCTCTCATCAAAACTGAATATGTTCATCAGTGGTTAAAGTCTATATAGAGCAGGGACACGTTTGTGTGCATTTTATTTTGTGATTTCACCGGAATGAATAGAGAGTCTCCGCAACAGCGATAGATTGAAGCGAGTGAAGACTGCGCGAGCCAAAAGATAACAACTGTATCCATGCAACTGATGGCAGCGGCAACGAGCGCTCAGCTTGATTTAAAAAACATCACATTTAGCACTAGATCTCTTATTTAATAGCGAACTAAATGAATGATCTGCTAGTTAACTGGAGATATTTTATTTATTTGTATTACGTACATCCGTGCCTCAATGTTTCAAAAAGTGGTGGGGGACAATATCGATCCTGAGAAAATGTGGTGGGACACGACTTCACTGGATCTAAACAAATCAATCTAACCATAGATGTGACCAGTGGTGGCTTTCTTAATCTATTTAAAATAATTTTGCAAGTAATTTTGCAAGTTATTTAAAATAATTTTGCAAGTAAAAAATATTTTTTACAAAAAAATACTGCCCCCCACCAGGTCTACGAAATTTCCCGGTAGATTTTTTGGTACCACTCCTCCCCTGACTGGGTGTGTCCGCAGTTTGCAGTGTGTGTGTGTTCACTGCTCACTGCTCCTAATGTGTGTGGTGCTCATAACTTGGATGGGTTATGCAGAGGACAATTTCCAAGTAGGGGTTGCCATACTTGGCCTTAACATCACTTCACTTTATATTATGGTTTTATTGATCACATACATTGATTAATGGGTGGCTAGACCTGATAGATGTCTTCAATATGTGGCTTTTGTGGTTAGCTTTTAAATAGTCTGTTTCTGTTTTATACACTTTGGTTCCAGTGCTAATTCACTCAAGATGTGAGAGTGAAACCTGTGATCTAATGCAGATCTAATGACCAACTTAACAAGAAAACACATTTATTCCATCATACAATATATTATTGGCATATTGTTGAGTCATGTTAATGTGAAATAGCTGTAAACTGTACATAAGCACTTCAGATGCTTATAATAACCGCAAAATAACAGTTCCTTTAAATATTGACCAGGATAATCTACGTGAGATCTTACATATGATCTTGTACGTAAACCATTTTTTTCAATTGCTATATGCTATTATTGTAATAATGTGATTATTCAGAGTGATATAATGGTCTGCACTGTACATTACAGAGGGTGGTTGCATTTTTTTATCTGGACTTGTATTGGTCTGTAATTGTATTAATGTTTGTGGAAAGTGAACAGGTTCTCATTAACTCATGAATCAGCTCCTTTTGCCCTGCCTGTGCGCGCTGCTCTGAATGAAAGCCTCGTTCTGATTGGCTGTCTGAACGGTGGCAGGGCTGATAAACCCCCAGGCTTCCCTGCTGTTCCACATCACTCTGCTTTGCTCTCTCTCAGTGTGTGTGTGTTTATATATGTGTATTTAAAACAAACAGAAAGCGTGTGAGGACCGACGAGAGGGACATCTCTTCTTTTTTGCCTGACACTGTAAGTACAATGAAAGCTTTTAAAGGAAAGAGAGAGTTATTATGAGCATAACACTTGTTGAGTGTTTAGAACACAGTCCAGGTACAAGGTCCAAATACAGGACTATTATGGGATTTTATCAGGTTGATGATATGCATAACTACTGAGGTGGATAATGTCTTTACTTTCTATCTGCATTTTTTCTTAATATAAAGCACGTTGAGTTTAATATTCATTTTAAAAAAATGTCACCTTGCCAGTTAAATCTAAAAAGGCAAATGTCAGCAGACTTTAGCCGTTACTGCATTTTTACAACACCTACTTCAGTGCAGCATGACATGCTATAATCTTAAAGTATCTTTACAAATCAAAATCAGACTGATTATTAATTCAAGCTTTTAAATGCAAGTTTTCTTTCCTAAAAATTGTTTTAGAAACATTATGATATTGACTGATCAAAAAATGCTTCTTTGCAATTGCTGGCTTGTTTCTCTTCAGAAATATTCTTAAGTTGAATTAGCTTTCTTTTTCATTTAGGACATCTGGGAATGTATAGTAAAAATGCTTGCAAAATACAAAAATAAATTCAAAAATTTCCTTTTACGGATAGGGTTAGTCAATGTAAGTCCATGATATGTCCTCAAATAGCTCATTTACACGTGTGCAAATATGAACAACTAATAGTACTTACTAGTACGTAATCAAAACGACCAGCCACCTTCTGGATGAGTCATCACTTGCATACACACACACACACTGACACTTCTCAATCCATTTGCATTATGTGGATTAGGGTGAAGAGATAACAGCCATACAAATAATTAGTAGTAGTCACTGTCACCAACCCTACTGATACAGCCAGAACTCTTTTAGAACAATGCTTTCACGGACATACTGTAGTTTCTTTCTATTATATTTGCTCTAAAAAGTAATTTTAACCAATTTAACCAATAGCCTATGTATGATTGAGTGAGGAAAATCAGTGTAATAAATTTGCAAAATGTGTGAAATTAGCTATGCCAGCACACTGTAAAAACTTTAGTTTGGAAAGTTCATATTGTTCATTTTTTATAGTATGTATTTGGCATCCTGTGATGTTCTTATCAGCAAATATATTGCTACTCCTGTGCAGGGATGATGGTTGATTATGTTTTAACATACATTTTGCACTTTATTTTACAGTACTTGCATTTTTTTGTGTGCAAATATTACCTTGGCAGCTAAGTTGAAACAATAAAATTAACTAAAAAAAAACTGTACAAAAATTAAAACTGAAATAAAAATAACCATAAACAGTAATATAAAAAAATAGATAGATAGATAGATAGATAGATAGATAGATAGATAGATAGATAGATAGATAGATAGATAGATAGATAGATAGATAGATAGATAGATAGATAGATAGATAGACAAATAAATAAAGTAAAATAAATGAAAACTGTTAAAATATTAATAAAAACTAGGCAACACTTTATTTTCCATTGTCTTTGTTAAACGTGTCTTTGCTACATGTAGTAACTTTAGACATACAATAGAGTACAACCAAAAACTATAAGAGAAATAATACTAAAATAACACTGATATGTTTTCAGCATTGTTTACTGATCTACTGATCCGAATTCTTAAAATAAAAAAAAATAAAAATACTCATGTCATGTCCATGAATCATGTTGTCCATGAAAACAGTCTCAATCACACTAATATAATTACAGCTCTCCTCATTTAAGGAAATTGAGAAGGAACCTATATATCAGATTGACTTTTATTCTTCCCACTGAAAGACTCTACTCCTCTTTCAGCCAAAACGATGGACACTGCAGAGTTCCGGAGACGCGGGAAGGAGATGGTGGACTATATGGCAGATTATGTAGAGAACATTGAGAAGAGGCAGGTTTACCCTGATGTGGAACCTGGATATCTAAGGCCTTTGATTCCCGAGGAGGCCCCGGAGGAGGCAGAGAACTATGAGGATGTGGTCAAAGACATAGAGAGGGTGATCATGCCAGGGGTGAGTCAGTGTTAACCAGCTCTGACATCATTTTACTGTCTTAAAGGGATAGTTCACCCAAAAATTTGAATTCTGAACACAAAAGAAGATATTTTAAAGAATGTCGATAACCAAACCGTTTCTGGTCAAATGGGGTCCATCAAGTGTTTGGTTACCCATTTTCTTCAAAATATCTTCTTAAAAAGTCTTGATGGCTAATAAGATATTGATAATTTCCACCAAATGTACAACTTACTGAACATGTTTACGTTTGTGACAAAAGCACCACAATAGCAGAGGCAACGACTGTTTATAGACACTGATTAGAGAAATATACCTTCTTATAAAATATAAAATACTAAAGTGAATATGCAAAATATCTGTATTTAAAATGTGTCTATATTTTTTTTTCTATTAATAATATTTGTATCTATTTAACAAAAAATGTGTTAAAGGAAAAAACTATGAAACTAAATTTATGAAATACATAACACAAAAATCAAATCATTATTTTGGTCACTGTAAATAATCAGTAATTTAAATTTAATTGGTAACACTTCATTTTACAGCGTCCTTGTTACGCTACATGTACTTACTATAGTAATAAATGTAAACTATGTATAATTACATGCAACTAACCAAACCCTAACCCTAATTATGTAGAAAGTACACGCTGTTAGTTAATATTACTTCGTACTTAAATGTATTGCTACACATTTACACAAAATAAACATATTTAAGGTAACAAGGATACCTTAAAATAAAGTGTAAGCATTTAATTTATCGAACGTTTGTAAAAACTAATCAAAAGGATAATTTCAGTTCTACATTTATTATAAAGTATACTGTATACCCTTTCCTGAATCTATGTTATGTTGTTTTTTTGTTTGTTCATATGCTTATCCAACAGCTATAGCAAAAATATAATCATTGACATTTTATTTTAGAAAGCAAAATTCACAAAAACAAAGTTGTTGCAATGGGGGAAAAAAACCCACATTTGTTTAAACATTCTAGTTATAGACATAGAGCTCTTTCTAACATCTAGTTGAATCAGTCTTTTTGATCTTTGATGAGCCAGTAGAGCCAGGAGATTGGAATGAACCTTTGCCATCTTTTATCTAAAGTTGTGTGTATTTGGCTCACTGACATTATGCCCGCCATTTAAATGGATAGTCTACCAAGTATTAAACAGATAGGATGATTGAGTTATGTTATTCACAATGCCGATGATGCGTAACCTGGGCAAATATTCATACATCCATGTGATTCGTCTTGTACAGATAAAGATAGCATTTTGTTTTATGGGCCATGCTTTATGTATTTTGTTTTATGGGCGAGTGGCCATATTGAGAGACCCTCAAAGTTTTCCTTCCTTAGACTTACTCAAAGTCCACCTTTTTTGTGGCTGGTAATCTGATAGTAAGGAAATGAATCATTAAACTCTGACCTTGGGTCAGAGAAAAACCTCCCCCACACCTTAATTTCATAGCTCAGAGGAAAAAAAACTAACATTTGAATTCAGTTAAAGGTGTTAACCTTCCCAATGTGTCCACTTAGACCAATTTTCCTTTTCAGAAGTCCTGTTTTAATGCTTGTTTAAAAGTGTGTGCTGAAGCTAATGAATGACTCACAATAGGAAAATCCTGCAAGAGAGAGACAGAAGCACAGTGCCTCAAGCTCTCACCTCTGCTAAACACATGGAATAATGTAATCTAGCCTTCATAATTTCTTCTAACCTTTAACTTTCTGAGAAAAAAAACCCCAAATGTCACTATTTCTGAAGTCATAATCCCTGTTCAAAATAGTAAAGTTGAACAACAACAGAGCAACCAAGCTAAATCTGACAGATCACAGTTCCCTTACTCTTTAGCTTGATAAAATGTTAAATTACAGAAGGAAATACAGAGGTTGGATCAAGATCTAAATCTGGATCTAAATCCAGATCTATTGGATTTTTTTTTTTATGAACACTGAATATAAATTTTAAACAATTGTTTCTACATGTTCTACAATTTATGGACTATTTCAGGTGACTCACTGGAACAGCCCGTACTTCTATGCATACTTCCCTACTGCCCACTCTTTTCCGGCAATGTTGGCAGACATGCTATCCGGAGCCATTGGCTGCATTGGATTTTCTTGGGTATGTTTTCTCTCTATTCATCTATCCATCAAGTTAGCTCTCTGTCTGTGTCCATCCATCCAGCCAGTCAGTCAGTCTTTCTGTCCATTTGTCTATCTATCCATCAATTTATGAACCTAAACCTACCTGTGTGTCTGTCTGTTCATCCGTCCACCCATCCATCTGGTTAGCCATCTGTATATCTACCTATCCATCCATCCATCCATCCAGTTAGCCATCTGTATATCCATCCTCCAGTTAGCCATCTGTATATCTATCTATCTATCCATCCATCCAGTTAGCCATCTGTATATCCATCCATCCATCCATCCATCCAGTTAGAGTTCTGTATATCCATTATCCAGTTAGCCATCTGTACATCCACCCATCCATCCATCCATCCATCCATCCATCCATCCATCCATCCAGTTAGCCATCTGTATATCCATCCATCCATCCATCCATCCATCCATCCATCCATCCATCCATCCATCCAGTTAGTCATATGTATATCCATTATCCAGTAAGCCATCTGTCCATCCATCCATCTATCCATCCATCCATCCATCCATCCATCCATCCATCCACCCATATGTATATCCATCCAACCATAGCCACCTGTCTGTTCTTGTAGGCTGATGCAAGATTTTTTCTTTTGTAGGCAGCGAGTCCTGCCTGTACAGAGCTGGAGACAGTGATGCTGGACTGGCTGGGAAAGATGCTGAAGCTACCAGAAGATTTTCTTGCTGGTACAGAGGGCAAAGGGGGAGGGGTCATCCAGGTGAGATAATTAAGAAAAGATTTTGGCTGCTAGTACTGTAAGTTTATTAGAATGGCATCACTTATACAGGGTTTGTGTGAGTGAACATTAACTTTTAAGCATCTGTAGGTCTGAAAAGGTTGATTTATATAATCAAAAGGTCTTTTAAAACCGACAACTCGCATTGTAATATCGAAAATTTGTTTAAAGATATCTGAATTGACAACAGGATCTTGCGTCAGGTGTCAAAAACGGGATGTTTCAAACCACTTAAATGCCACATGCTCAATCCATGTTTACGGGTAATTTCTTTTGAACAACAACAAATATCACATACATTTCAATGACAGCAATTTGTTTGTCATTGATTTCTTTCCTAGGCCCTGACAATTGTTATGTCCAGTAGAAATTGGCTTTTAAGATGTAAGCTACACATGAGAGGAGACAGTCAGGCAGGCGTGCGTTGAGAGCAGTACTTGCTCATTTCATCTATATTGTTGCAGCAGTTGAGCAGCTGTGACCATTTGGAGAGAGACACAGGAAGCACAGGGTATGGAAAGCCCACTGATGACAGTCAGTTTGATGCTCTGTCATTAGGGCCGCTTTGGAGTGTGTGTGAGTGTCCTTCTCCTGGATGGTTTTGTCTCTGGGCTTTTCAGAGAGCTCACTATGGCAACAGGCATTATTTTCACTGATAGCACACACTAATGAGGAAGTTTGTGGGTTCTGTAAGCAATGCCTTTCAGCAAAGGTGGGCGCAGAAGAGAGGGGAGGAGAACAGGTGTAAGAAGTAAATTATGCAGTAAGAACATGTAGCGTTTGACATTGCAAGTGTTGGAGTGCATTAATTCTCATCACAATATTAATTTGTCAGAAGAATCCTTTTTTTTTACTGAACAGTTTATCAAACCTTTAGACAAAAAAAAAGTTTTTTGTTGAGTGTCATAATTGATACATTAGGCTGTTATGGCTCATATAGTGTGATATAAGAGAATATGGAGCTCATATTTGAGGAGGAAAAACACCTAATTTTTATTAGAGGCCCACACTGAGCAAAAAATATGCAATTTGGTGCAGTTGCTAAAAGTAAAGTAAGGGGGCTTTCACACTGGCAGTTTAGTTCGGAACGGGGCACAGTTCGCATGAAAAATCGCTAATGTGAACGCTATCATGGAACCCGGGTGCGCACTGGGGTATCGAACCCGAGACTACCTAGAGGAGGTGGTCTGAGTTCGGTTGCTTCCGTACCGTGCTGCGGTTCGCGTGTATGTGAAAGCAACATGGACTCGGGTGCCAGTAGCATATATCATTAGTTCCTAAGCCTGAGCTAACTCAATCACGTCGAGCTAGGTGGGCGTGGTTTCAGCAACCAGGCACCTCTGCTCCACCCACATCCCACCTCTTTGCCCATTTTCAGTTATCCGGGAGTGACGTGTGGTGATGCACTGCCAAGATGGCGACGTCCGGCTCTGCCCATTTAAAGCTACACTGTGTAACTTTTTTAGTTTATTCTTTGCTAAAAACACTAAGTTCTTTCAAAAATATATGTGCTCATTAATGTATATTTACTTCGTTCAAGTAATAAAGTATTCTCGTGAGTGTATAATATGCCATTGAAAATACATACGGGTGGGGGGTTCTAATGTCGGTCGCCATGTTGCCCCTCCATCTTGAAAGTACATTAGCCAAAGAGGGACATACGGTTAGTTCAAGCTTCACCTTTCACTCATGGACGAGGTCGAACTGGAAGCCATGCTAATCTTGGACTACATTGGCCACCGTAGGAGTTAAAACGAAATCGGAATTGAGAGGAACAGAAACTAATATTCACTGGATGGTCATATACCTTTTCACCGCTAGATGGGGGTAAAAATCACACAGTGTAGCTTTAAGCTTCAAAAACGCTCTTCAGAAACCTACGGATGACGTCACAGACACTATGTCCATATTTTTTTTACAGTCTATGGTTTTTACGCTATCACTGTTTTGCCTAGTCTGCTTAATCAATTCCTTATGAACTAACCATTCACAAGGTCTAAATCATGTGTCATGTCCGTAGTCCTGAATTAATGCTAGAGTTAATCATTAGCACTAGCAGCTAGAGAATGTGCATTTTATATTATTGCAGCAGCAAGCAGGCAATGTAAGGATACGGAGTAAAGCTTTTCTGAAGTCTTTAAAGTGAAAGGCTTTTATTTGTATCAGATATATAACAAAGCCACAGCATTTCCCATTATTTTTACACCAGCAACAATCAGATTGCAATCTTAACGGATATCAACAGCAGTAGCAGACGTTGCGGTCAAGTAGACACCGTATGTGTTTGCTAATTTGAGTCATGTGTCGGGTAATGAGACGATCATGAAATGTAAACATTACCATTTTTAAAATACAAACAATGTATTCGCCTTATTTACATACGAAGTATGGGAGCAGCTGCATTTTTGGCAGAATTATATTTGGGCATATATTATTTCATAAATACAGGACGAACAGTTATGTATGCTAATGTCGGATACCTTTTGTTTAGACTGACTGCTCACACATAGAATGATAATTGTCATTTCAACTTAGCTAGAGCGTGCAAGGCAGTTTTCATGTATTTCTCAAACTAAAGCAGAGCCCCACAGTGATGCTGTATCATTTTGGTAAACGCTCCACCGGGTATGTGTGTGTGTGTACACTGGAGAATGTCAGGATCCCGGTGCGTTGCGTTTGCAGCGATGGGCGATTTGATCACGGACATGTCATTATCATATGTGGTGGCCATCAGAGGCGTTTATTATCAGTCAAAATCACTCACTACTTGGAACGCAGACGTATTGCCTTAACAACAAGAGTGTAAATACGAGACTCATTGCAGTTTGCACAACTCACTGATGTAGCGGCACTTTCTGAGATCGCACGGGCTAAAGATGAGCGAGCAGTTTGCACGATCTAGCGACTATGTGTCATTCATTGAACAAGTGTTCATGCGTGGTGAGGACAGACAGTCGGGTGCAGCTGCGAAGTTCAGGAGTGACGTGGGATCCACTCTCAAATTGTGTTGTTGACATAACCATTGCATGGGACAGATGAAATGCCAAGAAGTAACGGTTCAGTAATGTAACTCAGTCAACGGATATGGGCCTAATAGAATATCAGCTCAAATATTTGAGTTCTTTCCCAAATTGCGTAAAATAATGACTCGTAAATCTAATGTTAATGGAACTTTTCTATTCTCTTGGTGGACACTGCTATACAGCATCTGCATTAAGCAGCATCACTAAATTTTGGGAACACTGGGTTTCAGAACCAGGAAAGGCAATTCACGTTTAAATATTAATATTGCTTAATCTATGAAACAACAAACAATGAACACAACTTGGTTTAAGAAAGGTGTTTCACAATCTTGCATTTGACACAGGAGTAAAATATTAGCATACAGCAGCAGAGATAGCCTACGTGTTAAGATACAGCAGCAGCAAGCCTTTTACGCAAGGTTACTGCGACTACGCATAGTGGACATGAGAAAATGTTCATGAGAAAACATATAGCCATTTAACTGGGGCTATTACTTTATTTACCAACTTCCAACAACACTTTTCAAGGCTGATGTTTCATTTTCTCGTGCGTGTTCGGGCTCGGTCAGCTGAACACTCGTAGTCATACTCCATAATTCATCAGTTGACTCCACATTTACAAATAGGAATATAGAGGGTTTGACAATGACGATTATCAAACGATGCTAAATCATCATACTATTTGCTCGGGTGGTTGTGAGGGGTTTCTCATAACTATTAGCCTGGAATGTGTTACCATTTGTTAAAGCCACACATAATGCGCTTTCTAATTGGATATGTTTGAGCTTCGGCTCAAGCACACATAGTCATAGGCCACTAGAGTTAAGCCATTCGGCATGGTAGCCCAGACGCACATAGTCACAGGCTGATAGAGTTAAGCCATTCGGCAAAGCAGGCCCAGGCACACATAGGCCATCTAATAGGCCACCAGAGCCAAGCCTTACGGCCCAGACTACTTAGTTTAGTCGCACATATACACTGGTAGACATACGTAGAACACTACATTGGTAAGTCATTAGGGACACTCCTTGAAGAAGGGAAAAAAAGAAAAAGAAAAAGAAAAAAGGGGTACACTAGTTCACATAGGGCAACAGTGCGAGATGCTTCACGCACCTTATATGCACCTCAAGCAGCCCAAACGTCTAACGGCTAGATCTGCTCAGGGGAAGACTGTGTAGGCAGATCTAGTCTGCCTAGACCAAGCATACGCCCCATTTCTCATACTCAACTAAAGGGCCAGGCAGACATAGATAGCATAAACACGTTCCTATGGCTCTTCGAAGAAGCATCAGAACATAGAATAGAATTGAATGAGACATTTATATAGCGCGTTTCATATGTATTACTGTATACCCAAAGCGCTTTACAATCATGTCGGGGTCTCTCCTCAACCACCACCAGACTGCAGCCACAGTACAACGGCGCCAGTGCGCTCACAACACACCAGCATATGTTTTGGCGGTAGATCTGCTGGAGGTGGGGGGTTTTCTGACACACAGTACACTTGGCTTGTATTGTATTGTCAAATACCATGTCACCTGCTCTGTTGGGGGGTAATTCATGTACGCTATATTGTACAGCAGCAGCATGTCTTACTTGCTCACAGCAGCATGTCATATATGTACTGGCAGTAGCAAGTCCCGTACTTGCTCTGCTGCAGAAGCAACAACAATAAAAGCATCAACAGCAGCGTAGCAGATCTAGTCCGCCAAGACCAACATACAACATTGTCACACCCATTACCATGCCAATCACTCCGAGTTCTCTAGACAGAACTACAATCACTGACATTTTCACTCCAAATTTGAAATTGGTTTCATACTTGTGTTGCCAAACAAATGTGGCAGTAGTTTTCCTGTAAACTGAATCATTAGTAATCAGGATGTGGGTGTGAGCTGTCAGGCTGACAAAGGGAAATCAAAGACAGCTCATGACTCACAATGAGCTGAGGTGATCTCTATTGAGGGGTTTCAAGTGGAAGTCTTCTCGTTCACTCATTGAGAACATACAAAACAGAGCTTGAGAGCTGATGAAAATTCATCACCGCTGAATCACCAGGGGATATTGATTGAGGTTGTTTCGCTCAATGAAATATTCAAGATGAGAGAAATTATGTCTCAAATAATATTGGACATGCCAACCAATTATGAGAATGGCTCAATATAGTTAGCAGCAATTGGTGTACTTGTGTAGACATGTTCAAATGTATAAATAAATATTCTGTTTGTTCATACAGGGCACTGCCAGTGAAGCCACTCTCATGGCTCTTCTTGCTGCTCGTTCCAAAATCGTCAAACTGATCCAGGCTGACCATCCTGACCAATCTGAGGCAGATATTACATCCAAACTAGTCGCCTACTCATCTGATCAGGTGAGACAACAAGCCCAGATGAAAGACTAATGCAAGGGTATATTTAACCTACAGTACATAAACTACAAGTCTGCAAGATAATACACATCATTCAACATGCACTTTAGTAGAGTTAGTAGGGAGGAGTATGGATTATTAGCAAGAATTCTCATTGAATGGAAATGTAAAATAATGCAGTGAAGTGCCACTTGTTTATGAATGTGCTTACAGTATATATGTGTCTGTAAAAGTCTAATTGAAAACTAGGAATATTTGGCCATGACTGTAATGGTCGTGTGTTTAAAACAATCATTAATTCAGAAATAACATTGCAGTGTTTTGTTGATTTTCAGGCGCACTCATCGGTGGAGAGGGCAGGGTTGATAGGTGGGGTGAGGATGAAGAAGATTCTCTCTGACAATAAGTTTTCTGTGCATGGAGATGCACTGCAGAGAGTTATAGAGGAAGACAGAGCCACAGGACTCATTCCATTTTTTGTATGTATCTTATCACCACATGCTTCATTTAAACAACACATCACTAGTGAAAAATAATAAATAAAGCAAAGTAGTTTTATTACTTATTATTATTATTATTATTACTCAACATAATTTGTTGATCCTAGAACAACATTTCTGTCCGAAAATGAGACTGAACAAAATTAAGTATTTCTTGGTAATTGGTTACCTAAATTGGTATTATCTAATTGTGTACTTAAATTTACAGATGACAGCTGACAGCTATTCAACCTAATTAATTTGTGAGACAGTATAACAGAAGGATGGTCAAAACCAGTGAAATATCAATTGATTTGATAACTCTGAGTTCTTCTAAACTAGCGAATAAACTGTGATAATGTGAAAAATGTTGGTAAATTTTGGTTTGACTGTACATGTATTGTAGTATAGTAGTACAATTAGTATTATAACGTCCATCCACTATGCTGTATAAAATTAACAGTACAAAATTATAGAATCAGTCAAACATCGTGGTAGAAAGATAGCAGCCACTCAGACTGTTAGAGAGCATGAAATGAGAATAAATTGTACATTTGTCTCTGCTCTTTCTCTGAACCTGTCCCCCACCGTCTGCATGATGGCTAATGCTGTTTGGAGAGCCTGTTTTCTGAATCACATTAGTCAAATTAGCCCCAGGCTCAGCCAGCAGATTTGTGTTCGAAGAATGACAAAATAAGCATGAACAAATCAAGCAGGGATCAAATGAATTTTTCATTGAACATTGTAGGTTGTTGACTTATTTGTTTGAGTAGCACATCAAATATTAAAATCAATACATATTAATTCATATGATTTAATCAAATCCATTTGATTTTCTGGATGTTTCTCTTAGTTGTGTGCGACATTAGGAACAACTCCATCCTGTGCTTTTGACTGCATCACTGAGCTCGGCCCTATTTGTAAGACCAAATACTATTTATTGTTATTTTCTGTTGTAGCTTATTTGTGGTTGTAATAAAATCAATATTTGATGAATATTTTAATGTAAACATTGTCAATATTTCTTTGTCAGGTAATGCAGAAAAAATCTGGATGCATATTGATGCCGCTTATGCTGGGAGTGCATTTATCTGTCCGGAGTTTAGACCCCTCCTGAATGGAGTAGAGGTGAGATAACATTCAAATCACACATTGTGTTCTTAGGCACACTTCACACAGGCTGCTCTTAAACCCTTGAAAGGTGTGAGTGATAACAGAAGAGCAGTCTGCGCTGGGCTCAACAATTGATCCTGTTACTTTGGGAACGGCATGTGGAGGACGGAGTCGCGTGTGTGCGATTGAGAGTATTTAAATGTCACAAATGATGCGAGCTGGCATGAGCGATGTCTTGTGGAATGGGCGGGAAATTAGACATCCCTGATCGTCCTTTGAGTTGACGTGGCACCCAGCTGGGTGTCGCAATGATAAGGCTAAAGTAATTTCCTGAGGCAAAGAAAGACCTTTAGATAAGTTCCCTCTTCCCCCACTAAAGAAATATCACCGTTTATTATTATCACAAGTTCAAACAATAGTGCAGACAGTGCTGCCCTGCTCAGACGATGGTTTTTATTATTGACCGGAATGACAGCAGGCTGCTGTTTCCTGTTTGCAGTTGGTAGCCAGGGAGTGAAAGACAGGCAAGACTCAGCATGGCAACATTCAGACCGTCATGATAGTGTCTGCCTTCTTTATTGCAACAGAGAGAAAGGATATTGGAAAGGGGAGAGTGAGCAAAAAGATTAGACTTTGAGATAGTGGCTCAGTTCGAATGCTCATTGGACTGATGCAATGCATCAAACTCACAATCAACAGCAGCATCTGAGTCAGGACTCAAAGAGTAGTTCATATCCAACAGGTAGGGGATAGATGACTCATCTTTAATTTTATTTTCATATTTCAAAATTACAGTCTTTATTTTTACACAGATGCTTTGAATATTGGGATAAAAGGGGCTCCAAAACTGAGCATCAAGGAATTATTTTGGATTAAATTATTCAAAGTTATTCACCTATGTTTGGGTGCAACCTCCATCCATGTTTTCACAAATCGTTTTTTTCTTGCCCAAATACAAAATATATATATATATTTTTATAAATATTGACAAATCTAGCAATCACTTAATAAATAAATGAATAACAGAATTTGGCACCTTTGTTATTGGTGTTGCTAGATACTGTTAGGACCTATTTAATATGATGAAAATTATCTTAAAATCCCAAACAGTTCAGATGTCATGGTTGTCATAAAGACGATCTTAGCAAAACATCATATGTAAAACTTTAAAACCTTGTTATATCTTCCCCATGTCTTGTTTGGACTTTTGTGTTACTTCCTGTTTCTGTGCCATGTTTCTAGTCCCTTATAATGTTTCATGTTGATTAGTTCCCTGATTGTTCCCAGGTGTGTCTTCTTGTTAGCTTGTTAACACTTGTGCATCGCACACTCTACCTTCATTCACTATTATCTACAGTATTCCACTAATATAGTTACGAGTGAACGAAATTGAAAAATGAGTGGTGCAAAATTTGTGTTTGCTGTTTAAGAATTATTTGAAACTTTGCAAACTGAAAGCTTCAGTAATAAGATGAAAAGTTTTATCTTGAACTCTGTAATGGGTTATAGCATGTATAAACCTTAATTAAACAATTTAATTATCAATTAAAATTGAATGTCCAAAACATTGACATGAACAGAACGCTTACCAACAGTGGTTACACAAACAATACTTGACAAGGACACATGGCAAACATGAGGGCTTAAATACACAAGGACTAATGAATAGCCACTGGGACACCTGTGAACAATGAAACAATGAACCAATGACAACATGACTCATCAGACAAGGGAACACATGGCAGGATCACATGACTATAACAGGGAATCACATGACAAAGACATGAGACATGACCAAAACAAGACGTGCTAGATTGAATGAGTTCACTCGATAACTTCCATTATGGTTTCGGACACCAATATAAATGGCTGTTCCCTCAAACAGAGTCCTATTAGGGGGTGATTTCGGACACAGCCCTTATGTTTCCCTTTTTCCTTGTCTAATATAGATTGTAGATGGTGTGTGTCCTTGTTTTTTGGTTCTCTGTATTTCTCGTGTTGCCTGGCTTCTCGATGTTTGTTTGTTATTAGGGCTGCACAAAAATCGCAATGAAACTGCATGCGATTTGGCAAAGGCTGTGATTATTTTATGCGCAGCTTGTCAGTGCAGTATGGCTGATCAGTAGTAAATGCTGCTCCATCTGAACGCCAGAGGGCGCTCTCATGCAGACACGCCAAATAGGCCCCGCCGCAGAAGTACAATAAAGACAGGCATACACTGTGCGATTTCAGCATGGTTACCTGCTCACACTTAACGAGTAGATTGCATGCGATGTAAAGCCAAAGCTTGCGTTTTATTTGCTCACACTATACGGTCCGATCACCGAGCTGCGACTTGACTGCTCACACTATACGTGTGAAATATGTGCGATAAACCCCCGTGCTGATATTGCCGATGTATATACACCATGATATTGTGTATCCAGCGATATTGTCAAAACAAGCATCAGCTATCAATATCAAGAGTATTTAGCATTTCCAGTGCATGTATTAAATTATTAATATTATTGTATTATTATTAGGGAAGGCCTAATTTTATTATTAAATTTATAAGCTATTATAATTCATTTGCCATGCAATAATTGTTATAGCGCATCCCTGCATAACCGACATGCTGCGAAGATTAGATAGAAGCTTACTCCTCATTGCAAATTCCCTGAAAATATTTAGGTTGATTTCAATGAATTATAAGTCTATAATTAATATTATTAACAGTCTATGTCCGAACACTGTAAAAATCAGGCATCAATGAAAATTAAAAAGAGCTCTATTTAAAAAACAGCTTGTTTAACATGAGCATTTAACAAATTAATAAAAGAGCCACAGTAGCTACATCGCAGGTGGCTTGGAAGACGTGGGTAATATGGTTTATCCATTTTGCAACACGAACTGGAGGTAAGCAACAATAATTTGTAGCTAGTTTGATGTCTACAGAACTTAAAGGGTTAGTTCACCCAAAAATGAAAATTAAGTCATTAATTACTCATCCCCATGCTGTACCAACCCCGTAAGACCTTCGTTCATCTTCGGAACACAAATGAAGATATTTTTGATTAAATCTGAGAGGTGGATCACTGCTACATAGGCTGCCTAAGGGAATGAAACTTGACGGCCCAGAAAGTCATTAAAGAACATGTTTAAATATTCCATGTGCCTACAGTGGCTCAACTATAAGTTTATCAAGCGACGAGACTACTTTTTTTCCGAAAAAAAAAATATAAATAACGACTTTATTCGAATATTCCTTTTCTTCCTTGTGGGCCTGAGACGAGAGTTCAAGAGATTTCCTTGACGCATGCGCGAGAACTGAGAAGAGGACGTTCTTCTTCTAATACTTCTTGTTCAGTTCTCGCGCATGCGTCGAGGAAATCTCGAGGGAAAAAAATGAGTTTAGGTTAATCAGTTCTTAGCTCTGCTTCAACTGTGCGATATAGTCAAGAGTAGCGACCAAAATTTCTGACGTTGCAGAAATTCATCTGACCATCCGATTGCCTGTCCGGGAGAGGTTAATCGCCTCTCGTTTCTGCACGACAAAGCTGATAAGTGGCCCGACCCTAAAAAGGGTCGCACGAGTCAGAATTTGGCTCAAAATCGGACAAAAATCGCACAGTTTACGCCCGCCTTAACACACATCATTCCAGGAAATCCCCATCGCTGTAGCTGAATAAACTTAATAAGCTTAATATTTTAATAATCTGAAGTTGTTGACATTTATGTTAAAAACTTTCTAGTGATCATCCCTGATTTATTTCAAAGTGAAAATCTCATAAATTTTACCAATGGCAGGCAATTTTTGTGACTTTTGCCCACTGTCGCAAGAAGATTAAGTGTTAAAAACATCAAAATGTGTTTCTCTTTTAGTTCGCAGACTCTTTCAATTTCAATCCTCATAAATGGCTCCTGGTCAACTTTGATTGCTCTGCATTGTGGTAAGTGTCAAAAGGCTTATTTAATTTATCCTCTGACCCAATCTACTGTATCCCATCACATATGGGTCAGCTTTGTCAGTCAACAGAGAAAACGGTTCCAGCTGCCCTTCATATCAGCACTAGGCAAACAGATGCGGTCATGGTTATAGAAAGAAAGTAAAGACACAAATTGACCTTGATGTACACTACCATTCGAAGGATTAGAGGCAGTAAGATTTTTATTTATTGAGTTATTTGAATGAAATTAATACTTTTGTTCAGCAAGGATGCATTAATATGATCAAAAGTGACAGTAAAGGCATTTATAGTGTTACAAAAGATTTGTATTTTAAATAAAAGTTTAAATTTTTAAAGTTTAAAACATTTTATTCATCAAAGAATCCTTAGAATCCTGGCACCCACGAAATTTTTTTTAACATTGAGAAATAATAACAATTCCTAAACACTATATCCTTTTAGACTGATTTCTGAAAGATCGTGTGACACGGAAGACTGGAGTAATGGCCGCTGAAAATTCATCTTTGCCATCACTGGAATAATGTAAAAATGTATTAAAATAGAAAACAGTAATTGTAATAATATTTCACAATATTGCTGTTTCATTGTTGATCAAATAAATGCAGCATTCATGAGCTTAAGAAACGTTTTTCAAAGACATTCAAAAAATCTTAGTTCGAATCTTTGAAAAATTTAAATGGTTAATTTAAAAATTCAGAAATGGTAGTGTATACAGTGGCTTCAAAAAATAGTTTGACACTTAAGACATGCACATGTTAAAATGAAATTCTTCACTTTGGAAACAGATCTTGAATCCCTGCCTCTGTCAAACAGTTTATCCTTCTCAATTGTCTGTAAAAGTGCTGAATGGCAATAAAGGGAACCTTCAACCTTGAACCTTAAAACAAATGTTGCGTGACCTTTTCTAAAAACTAACTGGACTTTTCTTAGCCAATGACCATTAGTGTAGTATTTACTGTACTGCAAATACATAAAAAGAAAGATTCTCACATTCATATATACAGTATATACTACAAATATAAAGAAGCTACTTCGTTGAGAAAAATATGATTGTATCTCAATGCATAACCCCCTCTTATACCAGTAGGCTCTTTAACAGAACTTGATCGGCACTGTCTTGAGTCAACTCTGAGGTTATATCATCTCTTTATACCTCACTTTCTCTTTGTTTGTTCTGAGTCATTCTGAGCTCCTTTGAGCTTCATTTGGTCTGTGGGCCAAACTGTTATAGATACTTTTAAGCCACACTAGAACAAAAATTACAATGCAAAACACTTATTCTTAATATTGAAAAGGAACAACACTTAAAACAGACTCCCACATACTAGACACTGTGTCTACATTGTGTAATACTGTAGCTTGTTTTTCAGTGTCTGTATATTCTAACTTTGTTAAAAAAAAAATGAAGATAAAGCATTTGCATACATTCAGTATAAGCTTACTCTGTCACATCAGGATCCATAATATAATACCAAATAAGATATTAGTTAGCCATTATTGAACATTTAAATACTAATGATATATACTGTACACACACTGATGTACAGTAACTGACTGTTGTCTGATGAATGTGAATGTCTTTGTGCAGGGTGAAGAAAAGATCAGACCTTATTGGAGCATTTAAAATGGAGCCGCTTTATCTAAAGCATGATCACCAAGAGTCAGGTAATTAATCAGTGGCATCACTACATCACTTTGCACCATATACCATTACATTTCAGTTGCTGACACAATCTTACAAATTTCGATTTTTAGTTTAGCACTGAAAACTATCAGCTGTTGTAAAGAATAAGTATAATAACACTAATAAAAGATTGAAGTGCATTAGCATGGGGTGTAAAGAGGATGACCGTGATCCTCATTAGTGAGACATGACGTTTTGTGCTGACATCCGCTTACCGTCACACTGAAGGCTCGATCAGATTGTTCCCCTTAGTGCTCTGTATTCTTTAAGCCTCTCTGTGTGCTGGTAAACAACAGCTTTTCTAACCTCCTACACTGACCTCAAGTAGATTTTTTGAAGTAGTGTTATGCATGTGTGTGTGGCAAAATACAGAATTTGACATATGTTATGAACATTTTTTGGATGCTTAAGATACACTTAAAAATGCATTAGACATCCAAATGTTATAATTATAATACTATTAATATAACATCTTTTATTTTGAAGACAAATAGAACTGGCACATTTTTCAAACTAAAACGTAACAAACATTTCTAAATTAAGATATTATTTATGTATTTAAATAAATGTAATATTAAATGTCTTGGAATGGTTTGCTTGTTAACAGTCTTAAAGTCGGTATGAAACAGAAATTGCAATTTTCTTTTTTCCTGTATATTTACATTTAGATTTATTTATTTAGCAGACGCTTTTATCCAAAGCGACTTACAAATGAGAACAATAGAAGCAGTTAAACTAAGTCAGACCACGATATGTGAGTGCTATGACCCTTCTCAGTTTAATCTAACGCAGCCTATAGCCTGTAGCCTATATGTATTTTTATTTTATAATAAAAAATAGAATAGAAGGAAAAGTGTTAGTATTTCTGGATCAATTTTACTGTATATCTGAGTAAAACGGCTTTTCAAACAAACAAACAAAGAGTAGGACGGGACTTGATTTTGTCCATAGGGAATTAATTGGATCGTTGTGTTCTGCTATTGCAGTGATCTCTTGCGAGTGTCAGGTTGTCCCGCCCTCACGCCAGTAAATATGCCATCAGGAAGAGATGCTGTTGCAAGAGGGAAGGGGAGTTATTTTGATTAAAGATTACGAGGGCACATGAATAAAAAAAGAAAAGAAGATGTGCACTTATTGTGCACTTAGATGTGTATATACTTATCAATTATATTCAGTGTTGGGGGGTAACGCATTACAAGTAACGTAAGTTACATAATTAAATAGCTTTTTTAAAGTAACTACTAACACATTACTTTTGAATTTACAACAAAATATCTATTGCTTTTTCAAATGAATAATACAAGTTACTTATTCAATCATACGAATAAGCAAAAATTACTTTAGATAAACATTACATTTGGGATTCATTTTTTGGTTTTGGTTTTATTACTAAAGTAATATTGTTGTACTTTCTTCTCCTGCATCCTATTCTTCTGCAATCCAGAATGGCACAGCTGAAATGTTTGTTTGAGCTGCACCCTCTACAGTACAGGAGTGAATTTGCATTTCCTTCAGCCTGAGGCTTATTCATTTCACTTTTGGTGTGAAAGGGCCTTTACATTTGCCAAAAATCGAACTTTTGTTTTCGTTTGTTATTACAAAATAAGCAAGCAAGCCCAGATAAGGAAAAGTAACACAAAAGTAAGGTAACACATTACTGTCCATAAAAAGTAACAAAATAATGTCAAGTCAAGTCAAGTCACCTTTATTTATATAGCGCTTTTTACAATACAAATTGTTTCAAAGCAGCTTTACAGAGATAACAGGAAAATAAAGTTGTAATAGTATTCTTAAATTCAAAATTAAATGTTAAATGTCCCCAACTAAGCAAGCCAAAAGCCAATGGCGAATAAAGGCGAAAAAAGGCGACAGTGGCAAGGAACCAAAACTCCATCAGGTGACAGAATGGAGAATAAAACCTTGGGAGAACCCAGGCTCAGTCAGGGGGTTAGTCCTCCTTTGGCCAACAAACGAACAGTGTACGACTTAGGCGGCATTATAGGTCAGAAGTCAGATTGGATCGGAACTTTCACAATATTTATCCAGTTCATCTGGTTAGGGGTCGGAGTCATCACGCCGGTATGGAGATGAGTTTTTTGAGGTGTCCATGAGGCCTTCACAGTGTTGATGAGGCTGGCACATCAGGGATGCGTTGTCGTCGTGTCCATGTGATGGTCCTTCATCAGATCTGGTTATGGCCTGCATCCGGCGGTTTGCGGTAAACCTCGGGATAAACAGAGAGACTAATATTAGCGTAGACGCCATCCTTCATATGATGTACAAAGTACATCAGCCGGAACCAGGAACACTCCCTATAAATCCCGATCTAAACTATGCAACCTAACATTGAATTATAGCAATCTATAATGTGTTATGTGTATGCTAAACCAAAGAGATGTGCTTGTAGTCTAGATTTGAACTGACAGACTGTGTCTGCTTCCCGGACAAGATTGTTCCAAAGTTTTGGTGCCGAGTAGGAAAAGGATCTACCGCCAGCAGTTGATTTTGATATTCTAGGTATTATCAACTGGCCAGAACTTTGAGATCGCAATAGACGTGAAGGAGTATAATGGGTTAAGAGCTCGCTCAAGTACTGCGGAGCTAAACCATTTAGTGCTTTGTAAGTAATCAGTAATATTTTAAAATGTATACGATGTTTAATAGGGAGCCAATGCAGTGTTGACAGAACCGGGCTAATATGGTCATACTTCCTGGTTCTGGTAAGAACTCTAGCGGCTGCGTTTTGAACTAGCTGTAGTTTGTTTATTAAGCGTGCAGGGCAACCACCCAGTAGAGCATTACAATAATCTAGCCTTGATGTCATGAACGCATGAACTAGTTGTTCCGCATTTGTCAATGAGAGCATATGACGTAATTTAGATATATTATTAAGATGGAAAAATTAGCTTTTACAGATACTAGACAATGTAATTACTTTAAGGGAGTAACACAATATTGTAATGCATACATTTTTATATACTTTCCCCCAGCACTGCTTATAATAAATACTGCGGTATTCCATAAAAAAAACTGTTAAGTTTGATTTCATTTCAGTGACCATTTCATACTTGTTCTGTAGTCTGACAACAGAAACAGAAACATATATAAATAAAAACATCTCTATTATTAATTCAGCTATATTAAATACAGTATGTGTACACCGAGACTGAAGAAGCAAACAGATACTTGCTATTGATAATTAGCACATTGTGTCATCTAGTGATAATTAGCAACTTTTCAAGCAAGATTTACCTACTTTCCTTTGAAAGTAGTTGGCATCAGTGTCAAAAGTTAGCTAGTTGTCAAAAGTTAATGGAACATGTCCATAGTGTGATGAACTAAACACGTGGTTGCTCAGTTAGAACACCAATGTAAACGTCTCAGGTTACGAATGTAACCATGGTTCGCTGAGAAGGGGAACGATACACTGCATCTTGGAGCGATGCTATGGGGAATGCTATCAGTGTGATGTGTGTCTAAAGCACGTGTATACATATGAAACTATAATTGGCAGACGTCACCCCCAGAGCTCCCGCACGTTTAAGAGGACGCCTGCAATAATCAACTTTTTTTGTCTGAATGAGACGTGCAGGCAAGGCCGAGGCATGGCAATGAGACGCAGTTTCTCGTTCCCCTTCTCAGGGAACCATGGTTACATTCGCAACCTGAGGCATTCCCTTTCGAATTGGAACTCAACACTGCATTTTGGACCGACGTTATAGGGGACCAATACTCACTCCACCATGTTGAGGGAATGCCTGCCTCATTAGCTGTGCATGTGACCACAATGGACATAGCATTATTGAGTCTACAGACTTGTTTAGCTGGAATCAGAAGCATCAATCATACAGGGCGCATCCTTAGACTGATAGACCATCAAGTGGTAATATTACCCTCAACCTTTACCCACGATCATATGCCCCCGGGACAAGGAAAGTCCCAGCCTTTCTCAACCTTCCTCCCTTCCTTGTGGGCCCACCCTTGGCCATCTGCGGCCCAGGAGCAGACCTCTAAGATTTAGTTTTTACAGCTTCTTTAGCTTGACACAGCCATCCAGGAATACTGACCCAGGGAGACCATTTTTATATGCTACCCTGGTCTACCACTACTATTGATAGAGGGAGCAAACACATGGGGTTTTCATTTAGAATAACTATTCACCCTCCTCTCTACATAAAACTCTACCCTCTAGGAAGCCGCAGGGTAGCTTCAGCTCTACTACCCCAGTACAATCTGTGGATAGCACTCACACCCTGCCTGGACTACTCCAGGACCCCAAGACTCCCAGCACCTGACAAAGGCGCCTGGTAACAAGAACACAAAGGCGCCTGGTAACAAGAACAGCTGCCAGAAGGCAAATTAACCCTTTACTTGCCAGATTCTAAGAGATCAGTTTAGGCTCCAATAGAAAATAGAGAACCCTACTTTAAAACCAGTAGTGGAGGGTTTTACTCTACACTCAACACAGAAGGACTGCCCAATCATGTCCAGGGTAACAAGAAGAGCTGCTAAAAAGCAACGTGCCTAGGACCCTAGCAACGTGCGTCCTCAACGAAGGCAGGGTTGGCCTGACAGGAATCGCTTATCAAAAGTGCTACAAGCAACTTCCTCTCTATTGCACCCTCAAACCAGATCTAGCCTAGTTGAAGTGTTACCCATCACCTTCAGCAACTTATTGTAGGCAAAGCTGGCAGGATGGGAGAGCTCACTATAAGCAATATACCCTCATCAAACACATTCACCTCAACCTGGCTGGATTGCTATCTGCTTGTGATGCAGAGGGGGCGGATTTATTAAAAACATCCTCCTCAACTCTCTCTGCAATACCTCACAATTCCAAATGAATCAGTTTATTTCCTTCTCTTTTTTTGAGATTAGAAACGGGCATGAAAGTATTAGAGCTAGTAGGATGAGTCCTGAAAGGTAAAGGACTTCCTGTCAGACTTTTCCCACACTCCAACTACAATCCCCGCGATTGTAGCTGCTACGGCACCGCGGGCTGTAGGCGCTGAAAGCTCATCCCTCAAGAGAGTGTCAAGCATATGTGGAGCTTCTCACCACGACCACATCACAAAGCTTGCATTCAACTCCCTCGAGAGTCGAACACGTTCTGTTAAAAACCAGATTCTTATCACCAGAGTCTGCTACCACGATTGCAACGCTAATAGTGCCTTCAATTCCATCGAGAGCCAAATGCGCTTGTGCAAACGGTGACTACTATTCCTCGGGTGAGAATCAAGGAAGAACAAAGATTATTGCCAGTCTCTTTCATTCAGTCTCGCCAATGCATCATAAAGAGCACATCCAGCTTCCTCGAGGAGTCGATCACGCTCCATCCGTAGCGTTTGTTTCATCTGACATATAAACAAGTGTCTCCTGAAGACAAAAAGAGTTGATGATGTCTACTTCAGGCGCCCTCTTTTACGTGTGGGAGCGTTCCGGTAGTGACGTTATTGACTGTCATCGGCCAATGAAATTGTTCTATGTATACACGTGCTTCAGACACCGTTTGGGGGCGTTCCGGTAGTGACGCATTGACTGTCGTCGGCCAATGAAATTGTTCTGTGTATACATGTGCTTCAGACACACTGTTGGCTTTCCACATAGCGTCAATCCAAGATGCAGTGTTGAGTTCCATTTAGAAAGAGGAACTTAAAGCTTCATACATTCACTAAAAATCACCTTTACACCATTGTTGGATACAAATAAAAATATCAAGAAAGTGGCATCTGTAAACAAATAATGAATTTTACATCTAATTCAATATCATTAATCTGATTTCCTACTATTTCTGTAGTTTTCTCAAATCCGTCAACCAATGAGCTGCCTGTTGCTTGTTGGCCATTTAAACTTGACTAAACAAAGACAGTTTATCTGGTCATGTGTCCTTAGGCAGTGTGCAGCTGTGCAGACGACTGTAATTGTGCTGACAGCAAGACAAAAGAGCAGCCCTGTCTCTCAACACACACACACACACGCATACATGTGCACATATGCATTCACCACCTTAAAGCCATTTCTATCATGAACAACTTCCTGATTAAAGTAGCATCAGGCTTGGCCAAATGGAAAAATAACTGTGTTATTCTTAAAATTGTATTGCTTTACTTGTAAAGAATCATTGTTGAGCTTTATTGTTAGTGTGATTTGAATAAATATTTTTTTTTGTTATTTTATAGGACTTGTCACTGATTATAGAGTAAGTATTGTTTGTTGTGTGTGTTGTGTGTGTGTGTTGTGTTGTGTGTGTGTGTGTGTGTGTGTGTGTGTGTGTGTGTGTGTGTGTGTGTGTGTGTGTGTGTGTGTGTGTGTGTGTGTGTGTGTGTGTGTGTGTGTGTGTGTGTGTGTGTGTGTGTGTGTGTGTGGTGTGTGTGTGTGGGGGGGGGTGTTTTCAGTGAATTCTGATGTGGTTTATGCATTCAAAAACAAAAAATATGTAATATTCAAAAATATTGGTAACACTTTACAATAAGGTGTTATAGGTATTTGTTAACATTAGTTAATGAATACACAAACATGACATAACAATGAGCGTTTGTTACAGTATTTATTAATCTTTGTTAATTCATGAAAATACAGTATTTCATTGTTTGTTCATATTAGTCCACAGTAACTAATGTTAACAAATACAACTTTTGATTTCAATAACGTATTAGTAAATGTAGAAATAACATTGATTAATACATTATGTAAGTATTGTTCATTATTAGTTCATGTTAAATAATGAAACCTTATTGTTAAGTGTTATCAAAATATTTAGCAAATTGTAATTCATTAACATTTTTAATGCATGATTTAAATTTTTATTTGCTTTCTAATTTTATTGCTGTTAATGTAATATACTTTTTAAACAATGTAAAAATTTTGGTCTAGGAAAAAAACCCGTTGAGAACCATATCTAAGAACTATAAGAACCAATTTAAATGCCAATTAACGGTATAATTTCTCTACGTGTATTTAAGTATAGGTGATAAGACGAGAGCAGTAAAAACTTTTGTATAAGTAGAAGTGTATGTGCACTGGTTTGTATCTGTGTGACTCACGTGTACTTCATGTATTTATGTGTGCACAGTTCATATGTCATATCTCATCTCATCTCCCTTCAGCACTGGCAAATTCCATTGGGACGTAGGTTCCGCTCTCTCAAGTTGTGGTTTGTGTTCCGCATGTACGGACTCAAAGGTCTCCAAGCCTACATCCGCAAGGTAACTGCCTTTAATCCATGCTGTCAATCAAATTAGCCCTGCCAATCACATCTTATTTGGCTCCACAGCCGATTTGGAATGACGCAAATCAGTGCACTCTATTTGTTTTTGAAAGACATTATGTTTTCGGTTCTGCGGATGTACAGGAATATATACAGAATATGTATAGCAAGTCTCTTCCAGGTGCTATATTTTTTGAGAAATATAGTGCATGCATTTTAAACTCTATGTATTCTTATTCTTGTTAGCTTACTACTAACTTGTAAGTTACACTTTTAGAAGAAAAGATTCGATATAGAACCATAAAGAGTTCTGTCAGGTGCATATACATAGAAGCATTTAGGGGTTCCAGAGCCCATCATGGGATCGTTTTATGGATTTACTTTTAATTAACTTGTTTTTTAATTCATTCATGCAATAAGTAGTTTGTTTACATCAAAAGAAAAAAAAAATGAAAAACCCCTTAATATCACAAGTGGAATGATAGTGAAGCGAGGATTCAAGTGCAGGAATGAAGGATCCTTAATTAAATGGTCAAATAAAAATACAAACAAAACTACCCCGAGGGGGGAAAACAAGACAGGCATCTCAAACTTTGGCAGGAAAAGCAGAAACACAAGGATACATAAAAGTGATAAACCAGGACAGGACTGCAAACACAGGGAGAATAAAAAGGGAAGCAAACAAAAGAAGGTAAAGAGGGAGGACAGGTGGGCAAATTAATCAATAATCAAGTAACAAGATGGGACGGCTAGACAATCAACAGGAGAGGACATGCCTCAAGGAAACACATGACAATCCATGTGCTCACAGCAGACCGGACTATAACACAAGCACATGACAAACCGGGAGTGTCAGAGCTCTTTCACCAAACCAAGATATAAACTAGACAGAAGTGACAGAACCCTGACAATCCTTATACAATCCTTTTAAAAATTTCGGTAGCACTTTATTTTACAATCCAGTTTAATATAGGACAATTTGTTCTAATGATTAGGACGCGATCATTCACTTTTTCATATTTTGGTTGTTTATTTTAATCTACAGACTGCCCTCTGCTGGTATGATTGAAAGAGTATTTCACTCAAAAAATTATGAAAATTCTGCTATTCTGCATTTACGTTTTGTTTTCTGTTCTACCTGTCGATCTGTCTATCATGTCTAAAATGCTTTGTTCGTCTTGTACCAGCATGTAGGGTTGGCCAAAGAGTTTGAGTCTTTGGTGAGAGCTGATCAACGCTTTGAGATCTCAGCTGACGTTGTGCTGGGCCTCGTCTGCTTTAGACTCAAGGTCAGAGAAAACACTCTCTCTACAGAAACACAAAAGATCTCTTCTTGTTGTTATAATAGATTGACGCTTGGAGGTGGTTAACTATGGAAAATTGCAGTATGAATTATTTTAATTTCCGAATTTGTGCAAAGAGAGCAACACAAATTACACAAAATGATGTTGTTACAAAGAGTAATGTAAAAAAAAAAAGTATATATATATATATATATATATATATATATATATATTGTCTCTGCTACCACAAACCATTTCACCCGAATAAACTTACTAATGTGTTAATTCGCATTTTAGATGTAAACTTGCATTCAATTATTTACACTTTATTTAGGCAAAGGTAAATATTATATATATATATATATATATATATATATATACATATATGTTGTGTTATTTAAATATGACTGATATATTATAGTTTTTGTTAGAATTTTTAATTGGAATTTTAGTTAAAGTTTTAGTAATTTTGCTGTTTTTTTTCTTCATTTTTACTATTTTTATTTGTGTTTTTATTTAAATATGTTGGTAACACTTGGCAAAAAGCTTCCATTTGTTAACAGTGGATATAATTTGTTAATCATTTCTTCATTTACTAATACATTATTAAAGGCAAAATCTGCATCTGTTCATTTTAATTAATGTAACTAAGCTTACATGAACTAACAATGAACAGTTTTTTTATTGAATAACATTAACAGAGGTTAATAAATGCTGTAACAAATGGGTTACTTGATGTTAGTTAATTCATTAACTAATGTTAACTAATTGAACCTTATTGCAAAGTGTTACCAATATGTTACAAGATGTAATACCTATATAGTTTTTATTAAGTTTTAGTTTTTAGATTTAGCTATTTTAGTACTTCAACTTAAACTAAACGAAATTGAAAAATGTTGCCTTGGCATAAATACAATTATTTATTTATATATTTGGTTTTCTGTTGTTTTTTGGGTGTTTTTTTTTTTACATTCTACATCCTTTCAATCTTGGATAGAGTGGCTCTTATGAAATCTTGAGCAGTCCTTTGACTAATTCCTACCCTTGGATGAATGATAGTTTTCGTTCTTTTAAACAGATTTGTCTTAAAACTGAGCGCTTGTGAAAATCTACTCGCTTATTTCCCTATCAGCATTTAAAATAACTTTTAATGGATTTCAATAGTTAAGGATGCCAGAATTTAATACTTCTCCAATCTTATATCTAGTAGACGCAATCAAATACATTATGTTTGACACCATCAATAACATTATCTCTCCTCCATCACCTGCTGTTCAAATCTTTTCAATTGATGAGTACAACAGTTTACTTTACTTTTTTTTGTGGGTAAGATAAACAATATATGAGATAGCATTGCTCCTTATCCTTCCCTTCCAATACCTTGTACAGTATATACAGGCTAACAACCCTGTAGAATTGTTTTATGTTATTGGAGAAAATCTCCCCAAACTGGTTTGCTCTATAAAAATATCTTGATATAGCACCAACTGCTTTGTTTAAAAAATCTTATTGAAACCATTGGTCCGTGTGTGCTTTATATAGCCTAATTAAAAACTCTTTGGCATCTGATTATGTTCCAATTTATTTTAAAAAAGCTGTTGTTCAACCACTTCTCAAGAAAACTAAAATCTTGATAAATTTTTTGCCCCAAAATTATAGACCTATTTCTAAGTTCTCTTACGTGAGGTTCTCTCGTATTGCGTAAGTTTAGCTTACGCTACGGGAAAGATTCATCTTCTCGAGATACTGAAGCCAAAAAATTATCCTTAATTTTGTATTCCTTGTCAACGCAGTGCAGCAGCTAGCAGACCTAGAGCAGGCCATCTCGCGTGCTCATTGGCTGCCCTGTGGGCAACTGCTGCAGCCTACCAGTGAGCCCGGCGTGACGTCACGCCCAATGAAGGGCGCCCGCGCCTTCATAGCGTCACAGCCCGCCAGAATGGGCGTGGCTTAGCGTATAACACTAGGGGCTGTAGGCTGAATTCCCTGATTTTCGTCTCTTCAGCGAGCTCTTCGCATCGCTGGATCTGAGAGAAGCCACCGCCGCCGTCGAACAGCGGACAGCCAGCTTAGGAGAGCGCTGAGGAAGCCGGCCGTCTTCGCCACCTTCAGCCATCCGTGCGAGCTACGCTATCCGGCGACGTATCCTTTACCTTGCTAAAACCTATTCTAAAACCTATTCTAAAAGAGCAGCGAGTGTCTTTTTTAAGACGCCTCGCAATTCCAGCTGTGAAGCGCTTCCGCTGTCGACCCTGCGGGCTCGACCGAAGCCTTCAACACCCCCCGCCTCTCCTCACCGACGCGCAGCTGCCGCTCTCGAGCCTCACTGCCGTCGCATCTGAGAATGAGGCCGAGGGACACGTACGAGCACGCGGCTAGCTCTCTTTACGTTACAAGAGAGCCACCCCGCCCTCGTGTCCCCGTTCGCGCGTCATGAAGAGCCCTCTCGAGCTCTCTGCATGACCCGGACGGGCATCATCTGTGTTACATGTAGGTCCCGTGCCCACTACTCGTGCGCGCGCCCTCGTACAAACACTGTTCCAGTTCTGCTCGACCACCGAGCACGCGGCTATCTCTCTTTACGTTACAAGGGAGCTACCCCGCCCTCGCGTCCCCGTTCGCGCGTCATGCAGAGCCCTCTCGAGCTCTCTGCATGACCCGGACGGGCTTGCGCGCCGCCGTCGAAATGTCTCGCCATGTCAGTCCCCTTAGATAAGGCTACTGCAGTGGTGTATTTGGCAGCCAACGAGCCGGTAATGCAACCCGCTCGCCTGCACACATCCGCCGTTCTCGCGGTGACCCAGAGAAATCTCAAGTGAGTATAATGTCAGATTAAGAATGTAAGTTACGTGCCCGCGCACGAGCGCTCACGCTTACTAACAGACACATCGCCTCCGAAAAGACGTGCGTGTTTAAGTTTATTCCCTGTCAGTCCCCTTCAAACAGGCTACTGCAGTGGTTCAATTAGCAGCCAACGAGCCGGTTTGTTGACCCTCTCGCCTGCACACAAACGCCGTTTTCATGGCGACCCAGAAAAATCTCAAAAAGAGTAAAATGTCTGGTCCGGCTCATGCCGTCGGTGTTGTAAGTGTAATGAAAGTGCCCACGCCCCAGTGTTCACCACTACACATAAGCACTCCGAACCTCGCAGAGCACACTCTCATGAAGCGCAGAAAAGCCGCTCGAGTGTTGAATGTAAGAAATGTGTCCACAAGTCTGTGCCCACTATCTGCCCACTCTGTTACACGATCAAGAAAGAAGGTTATGAATGTAAGTCTCGTGCCCGCCAGAGTGCGTTCACGCTTGCTAACACATACCTCCCCCCGGGCTCCGCCCGCGCGTTTAAGTGTTATCACAAAACGCAAGGCATTAATAAAACGCTCCCCATCCATTATGATCGGGGCGTCAAATACACTTGTAAGTCTAGTGCCCGCGCTCACGCTTACAGGAAGCTTTTCCGCCCGGAGCGCTGCTCGCGCGTCAAAGAGTGAAAAAAGAATGTTCCCCATTCCTTATGATTGGGACATCTCACATAAATCAGCCGGTCTCGTCTTTCAGCGAGCAGCCATTGCCCAGAACCGAGAGCGCGCGCGCCGCGCTTTCGGCTCCGGGTCAGTTTCACAAAAGAAAGCAGGTTATGGATGTAAGTCTCGTGCCCGCCAGAGTGCGTTCATTTTTGCTAACACAAACCTCCCCCCGGGCTCGGCCCGCGCGTTTTAAGTGTTATCACAAAACGCAGGGCATTAATAAAACGCTCCCCATCCATTATGATCGGGGCGTCAAATACACTTGTAAGTCTCGTGCCCGCGCACACGCGCTCACGCTTACAGGAATCTTTTCAGCCCGGAGCGCTGCTCGCGCGTCAAAAAGTAAAAAAAAAAAAAAAAAAAAAAAAAAAAAAATGTTCCCCATCCCTTGTGATTGGGACATCTCATATAAATCAGCCGGTCTTGGCTTTCAGTGAGCAGCCATTGCCCAGAACCGAGAGCGCGTGCGCGCCGCGTTTTCGGCTCCGGGTCAGTTTCACAAAAGAAAGCAGGTTATGAATGTAAGTCTCGTGCCCGCCTGAGTGCGTTCACGCTTGCTAACACTAACCTGCCCCCGGGCTCCGCCCGCGCGTTTTAAGTGTTATCACAAAACGCAGGGCATTAATAAAACGCTCCCCATCCATTATGATCGGGGCGTCAAATACACTTGTAAGTCTCGTGCCCGCGCACACGCGCTCACGCTTACAGGAAGCTTTTCAGCCCGGAGCGCTGCTCGCGCGTCAAAAAGTAAAAAAAAAAATAAAATAAAAAAAAAAGAATGTTCCCCATCCCTTATGATTGGGACATCTCATATAAATCAGCCGGTCTTGGCTTTCAGCGAGCAGCCATTGCCCAGAACCGAGAGCGCGTGCGCGCTGCGTTTTCGGCTCCGGGTCAGTTTCACAAAAGAAAGCAGGTTATGAATGTAAGTCTCGTGCCCGCCTGAGTGCGTTCACGCTTGCTAACACTAACCTGCCCCCGGGCTCCGCCCGCGCGTTTAAGTGTTATCACAAAACGCAGGGCATTAATAAAACGCTCCCCATCCATTATGATCGGGGCATCAAATACACTTGTAAGTCTCGTGCCCGCGCACACGCGCTCACGCTTACAGGAAGCTTTCCCGCCCGGAGCGCTGCTCGCGCGTCAAAAAAATTACAAAAGACTGTTCCCCATCCCTTATGATTGGGACATCTCACATAAATCAGCCGGTTTCGGCTTTTCAGCGAGCAGCCATTGCCCAGAATCCGGTTCAGTTTCACAAGCCCGCAAATGGCGGCGGCCTGAACCCGGAGGCCATTCGCCCCCTAGCGGCTCACATAGCTGCGTGGGAAACTATCCCAGGGATTTCAGAATGGGTGTTGAGCACAATAAAGCAGGGCTATACACTTCAATTCATTCGTCGTCCCCTGCGCTTTCAAGCCCGGACCGCGACGATAGTGAATGCGGAAGTAGCACACCTACTTCACGCAGAAATAGCAAAGCTGCTGTGCAAAGGGGCTATAGAAACGGTACCGCCTACTCTGAGCGAGTCAGGCTTTTACAGCCGATATTTTCTCGTACCCAAGAAGGACGGAGCCTTCAGACCTATCCTAGATCTGAGACATTTCAACTAAGTGCTTGCGAAAAGACCGTTCAAAATGCTTACGACCAGGAAAATCCTCGCGCACGTTCGCCCGAGGGACTGGTTTATTTCTCTAGATCTGAAGGATGCCTATTTTCAGATTCAGATAGTACCCCTTCACAGGCAATTTTTGAGATTCGCCTTCGACGGTCAGGTATATCATTACACCGTCCTGCCGTTCGGCCTGTCCCTGGCACCCTGTACATTTACAAAGTGCATAGACGCGGCGCTCGCCCCCCTGAGAAGTCAGGGGCTGCGAATAATGAACTATCTGGACGATTGGCTGATATTGGCACAGTCAGAGACAGAACTGCTATCTCACAGAACAGTGCTTCTCAGTCATCTGGAAAGCTTGGGTCTCACGGTCAACTGGACCAAGAGCTCATTACTGCCCAGCCAGTCAATTTCCTTTTTAGGAATAGCACTGGACTCGGTGACCATGACGGCTCGTTTATCGACACAGCGCGCGCGCGCCGTGTTCACCACCTAGCCGCATCTTTCCAGAAGGGCACAGCTTTCTCCCTTTGAAAACATTTCAAAGGATGTTGGGCTGTATGGCATCAGCTGCAGCGGTGCTCCAGCTGGGCCTACTGCGCATGCGCCCGCTCCAACGCTGGTTGAATGTTCCGCCGGGTGTCTGGCGGCCAGAAAATCAGAGTGACTCAGGCCTGCATAGCAGCTCTGCAGCCCTGGTTAGTGGCCGACTGGTACCAGCAGGGAGTAATGATGGGAACCATCTCTTATCGTAAAGTCATCTCGACAGACGCGTCCAACTCGGGTTGGGGCGCACTGTTCGAGGGCAGACCGGCCTTTGGCCAGTGGTCAGACCAGGAGAAGGGTTTTCACATAAACTGTCTGGAAATGATAGCGGTCGAGAACGCGCTGAAGTGCTTCCTCCCGTTCATACAGGACCAGCATGTTCTTGTCCGCTCGGACAACATGTCTGTGGTATCCTATGTAAACCGTCAGGGCGGTGTCAGATCCAGAAATCTCTGCAATCTGACGGAACGCCTCCTTATTTGGTCTCAGATGCACCTGCGCTCGCTGAGGGCGGCGCATGTGCCTGGCCATTTGAACGACGGCCCAGACAAACTGTCCAGGGACAATGTTCCCCCAGGGGAATGGTCCCTGCACCCCAAACGGTCCAGAAACTGTGGTGCCTATTCGGCAGAGCGGAAGTCGACCTATTTGCGTCAAAAGACAACGCTCAATGCCCGACGGTCTGTTCGAAGGACGAGGACGCGCTGGCCCAGGTTTGGCCCAGCCTCCCGCTATATGCTTTCCCTCCGGTCTCTCTGTTGCCACAGGTGATCAAGAGAATCAGGGAAACGCGCCACTCGGTGCTCCTCATAGCCCCGCGTTGGGAGAATCAGATTTGGTTCCCGGAACTAGCAGGGCTGTCACATACAGCTCCGTGGCCGAATCCGGTGAGGGCAGATCTCCTCTCTCAGGCTCGCGGCACGATCTGGCATCCCAATCCAGAGCGCTGGTCTCTGCATGCATGGTTGATCAACGGGTACTCGTTGCTCTGCCAGAAGGAGTGATATACACGATCACGCAGTCTAGAGCCCCTTCCACGAGAAGGCTCTACGCGTCTAAATGGTCGGTTTTCTCTGGATGGTGCACCGACAGAGGTCTGGACCCGCGGACATGCGGGGTGGCGCATCTGCTCACCTTCCTACAAGAGCTGTTGGATAAGGGAAGGTCCCCATCCACGCTCAATGTATACGTGGCGGCCGTGGCAGCGTTCGCAGAATCGACGCACGGCCAGTCATTGGGAAGACACGAGTTGGCCATCCGCTTCCTTAGAGGAGCTAGAAGGATGTATCTGCCGCGCCCCCCGTCGGTTCCCATGTGGGATCTTTCATTGGTCCTCGAGGCCCTGAAAGCTTTTCCATTTGAACCACTAGACACCGTGGGGTTGAAATATCTATCACTGAAAACCGTCTTTCTGACTGCACTGTCGTCAGTAAAACGTGTAGGGGGACCTGCATGTGCTGTCTGTCAGCGCGTCGTGTCTTGAGTTCGGACCGAAATGACTCTAAAGTCATCCTCAGACCTAGACATGGCTATGTCCCTAAAGTGATGGGCACTCCATTCAGAGCGCGAGTTATTTCGTTGTCAGCTCTCCCAGCATCTGACAGCGAAGGTGATGTGAATCTCCTCTGCCCTGTCAGAGCGCTGAGGTTTTACATTACGCGCTCCGCCTCCTTCAGGCGTTCGGAACAGCTTTTTGTTTCGTTTGGTGGGCGCACCAAGGGTCTCGCCTCCTCGAAACAGAGCTTGTCCAGATGGATAGTAGACGCTATAGCGGCCGCTTACGCGTCAAAAGGTCTGCAATGCCCTCTGGGCATCAGGGCTCATTCCACGAGAGGCGTGGCCTCTTCGTGGGCATGGTCCAGTGGAATTTCTATCCATGACATATGTGTAGCGGCGGGCTGGAGCTCCCCGTCTACCTTTGTCAGGTTTTATAACCTAGAAGTTCCTGCCTTGCAGGCTAAACTGTTGTCAGTCTGAAGGAGAGGTGTTTTCTGCCCAGATCTCCTGCTCAGATCACTCTCACTTGACTCAGCTCTCCTGGTTGAGCTGCACTAAGTAGGGTATGTGCCATGTGCCTATACAGACCGGCGCGCTGCTCTGTATTCCCTATGTGTGCTTATGTACAAGTGATGGCCCACGTGGCTGGCCACCTTATTTTTTCCACTTATGGGGTTCCCCTGAAAGCTCGGGGTCTCATGTGGATGCTTGGCGCGCACGGCGTTGACAAAGTGTTCCCGTAGCGTAAGCTAAACTTACGCAATACGAGAGAACCTCTCGTAAGAGAACGATACTCGGTTACTAACGTAACCTCGGTTCTCTCTAGAGAGGGAACGAGTATTGCGTAACCGGCCGTGCTCGCGCCACGAGCGACTTCTCTTCAGTCGACGAAAACCAGGGAAGTCAGCCTACAGCCCCTAGTGTTATACGCTAAGCCACGCCCATTCTGGCGGGCTGTGACGCTATGAAGGCGCGGGCGCCCTTCATTGGGCGTGACGTCACGCCGGGCTCACTGGTAGGCTGCAGCAGTTGCCTGCAGGGCAGCCAATGAGCACGCGAGATGGCCTGCTCTAGGTCTGCTAGCTGCTGCACTGCGTTGACAAGGAATACAAAATTAAGGATCATTTTTTGGCTTCAGTATCTCGAGAAGATGAATCTTTCCCGTAGCGTAAGCTAAACTTACGCAATACTCGTTCCCTCTCTAGAGAGAACCGAGGTTACGTTAGTAACCGAGTATCGTTATCTTTTATGGCCAAGGTCCTGGAAAAAGTTGTTGCTAATCAACTTTGATCATTATAATGTGTTTGACAAATTTCGATCTGGTTTCCATTGGTTGCATTCTACTGAAACTGCTCTCCATAGATTTTAAAATGATTCGTTAATGCAAGGTGATGCATTTACGAATTGATGCATTTATGAATTTACAAAAAAATATATTCTCATGAAGGTAAAATAATGCCATAAAGAATCACATGTGTAGGGTAAGATTTGTGAAAGTGTAGGCTGCATAAGATTGCAAGCTTAAATGAAATTTGCATGTGCAAGAGAAGATTTGTAAGGGTGTAAATCGCCTTTCAAGTGTAAGAAAAAAATATTTGCAGCATGTTACTGTTATTTGTAACTGTAATGCATTTATTGTGAAACTGCAGCTTAGAAACTAGCAGAATAGGATCTGTATTCTTCTGACTTCCATTTTTCCACGCTTCCACTTTTGGCAAGTTTTTTTTTTTTTTCGCACAAATACGGGCAAAAGCACTGCGAGCCTTTGAACAGCAATTTGCAACCGAAAACAACAGAGTCAGGAACTGCTAAACAGATTGATCACGTAAAATCAACCTTTGTGTTAAAAAATAAACTGTTGATTTTAAAAAATAAAATGTCTAAAGGACCTGTTGTGTACATGCGGCAAAAAGTTCCCGAAATAGCCCGTTTTGTACAGTTGCGTCTTTCTTTTACCTGCGCTTACAGTTTTGGCACAATTCTCTCACTCATTGAGTTTTGCAAGCGTGAAGAGGAGGGCGGGTCCACCTTCTTCATGCAGCCAATGAGCTTCTCGTTTTACTCTTATCTGAATGGTTCAGTAAACATGCCAGTCTCTAGAACACATCTTTATCTTCATTTGGCAAGTTCTTTTTTCTGCTCCTGCTGGTGTTTTCCCAAAGGTGATGGAAAGTATTGGCCTTTTATCTAAGGCTATGTTTACACGGAAACGATCTGAAGAGAAAACGCAAAAGCGGCGTTGCGTTATCACTTTTTATTCTGCGTTTAGACGAGCGTTATCGGGGGGAAATCCGCGTGCATATGGTGACGCAAAAGTGTGTGAAATTCGATGTAGTATGCACTCCAGGCGGCTAGGTGGCAATGTGAAGCACTGCCACACAACAACACCAATATTTGAGAATATTTTGTACAACTGCTGAAAAGACTCTTGTAAGTTTATCAGAGCTGCTAGGGCAACTTGAAGGTCCGACGTATGGAAATAATCCGACATGTTGATTGTTATTTTCCTGTACTGGCGCATGCCTGCGACGTAAACGCGTACGTAAACGTAAACGAGTGCCACAGTGAGCAGATTTGCGTTTCTACCATTTAGACGTGGCGGTGGAGCGTTTTTAAGATTTCCACTCTGGAGGGTGGTTTCACTTTTTTGCGTTTTTAAGCCCCCAAAACGCCGTCACCGTGTAAACGAAAGGCACATCCGATAAAATATTTTTACGTTTTCACCCGAAATCGTTCTCGTGTAAACAGGGCCTTATTCTGTTTAACCTACCCTTCGTAATGTAAGTGTCAAAAATCTTTTTGAGGATAAAAAAAAAGGAGTGAATGGATTTTTAAAAGAGACATTTATATGCAAACACCACATAAAAGTGAATTTTGCATCCGGTGACACCTTTTAGGGTCTGTGGACACTTTTAAAAAGCGGCGAAAGCCCACTTCTTTAAACTCGCTATCATCTAAATTGTTCTCTATTACTCTGATTATCTGTTTTTAATGTCTGCAAGTCTTATTTTGATTTCTGATGTAAAGCAATTTGTGAAGTTTTGCTCTAGAAAGGTACTATAGAAATAAAAAATTCTTATTTACTGTACTTACTAACTTACTTACTGAGCTGTGTATTAAACATTTCAGGGCTCCAATGAATTGAATGAAACTCTGTTGAAGAGGATCAACAGTGCACGAAAGATCCATCTGGTTCCATGCCAACTGGCAGGCAAGTTCGTCCTGCGTTTTGCCGTGTGTGCCCGAACTACTGAGTCACGGCATGTTCAGGAGGCTTGGTGCCACATCTGCCACCTGGCATCAGAGCTGCTTCATGAACTGCCCCACTGACTATGGGGGGCATCACATGTTAAGTCAAAAAGGGTGATCTGTGCCACACCTGCTATCCACACTGTCTTACTTTAACTCTACTGCTGCGAATTGTGCATAAATGTGTGTGTGCATTGTCAAAATGTGCATATGTGTGTACATGTTTGTCACAAAGATGTTCACCAAAAGTGCAGCGTGTCTGTCTTTTGTGAGCTGGATCATATGTGTTGTCTGCTAAAAGCAACGTTGTTTTTTTCAACACACACACACACACACACACACACACACACACACACACACACACACACACACACACACACACACACACACACACACACACAAAAAAAAAATATATAGTACAGTTCTGGCCAAAAATTATACTTGTTTTTAAATGACCTTACAAGTTTGATTAAATGATCAAATTATTTTCAAGGTACACTATGTAGGTTTTGGCCCTTTGGCTTTTAAAAAAAAATTGCATGCATTTTCCAGGAGAACATTGTTTTGGTTGTGCTTCGGCTCATGACTGTGTGGATGAATATGGTTATCCTACTGGTCATAAAACATTCACTACAAGGCTTAAGCGATATAACCAGTTTAGTTGGAAAGGATCTCAACCTGAGTTGCTGAAGACGTTACTCTAGCTATATCCATTAATAGACACGGTACTTTCTTAAAAATAAATTCCAGCACAACACTACAAAAACCATAATGAATTGACCCTTCACAATAGATAATGCTTTACAATTAACCCTGTTAGAGAGCTACATATGGTGATTTATCTTGTTAAGAAAATACCTTATTAACTTGTTGAGTACTAAATACGTATACGAGATAAAACATCTCCGCGCCGCTTTTTACACATTTCAAATCCCAGTTATCAGCATCTCCGAAAAGCCAAGCCAATGTTGATGTCAATCTTTGTCATTGGATATGACAAATAACCTATGCCACTCTTACAACATGGGCGCGTCAAAGTTGCCAGAGCAACTTTTCTGTATTTATGGATATAAGACACGCACGGGTGAGTGACGCATGTATGCAATTTCCAGCGAAAACCACCCCGACAGGTTCAAAATATAAACACTTATAATAGGCTCATCAAAGTGAATCAGGGTAAGACAAAAACATTTTTTGGAAGAAGGATTGATGATGTATTGACTTATTTAAAATGTGTTAATTTTGAAAAAAAAAAATTTTTACATAGTGTACCTTTTGAATAAGCAAATAAAAATAAAAGATAAAACTAAACATGGTTAAGCTTTTTATCTGAGAAAATTATTTGGCAAAAAAAAAAAAATCTACAGCAACAGGTTTGATTTTACTATGCAAAAAAAAAATGCATTGAAAAACAAAAAAGCTCACAGGAAAAAGCACTGACTACAACAAGATCAGTTATTAATATTTATTAAAATTTCTTTGTATGACAGCCTGTCCAAAAAAATATGTCAGCACAAGTTGGCATGTTTCATTGCTTTATCACAAATAAACTATTGACTCCAATCACAACTACTTAATATGATTACAAAATCGTTAAATAAATACGATTATACGATACGAACTAGAGTATGGAGCAAGTTTTCAGACTGCTTTTACCAGAGCATTGGCCTTTATGGTTTCTGCTTTGCTCACTATTTGCATTTTCAAAAATCTAAATCAAATATTAAGCCTTATCTCTTTCCTTTCTTTTTCTAAAAGCATTGTGCTTGACTCAGCACAGCTTCTGTGACGCAATACCTCACCAACCTTCTTTGACACAGTTGTGCCCAAAAAAATGTGACTGGTACATATTAAATAGTAGTGTATATGTATTAACATACACAATAAAGTGGATTTCTCCCAAGATGTTGCGTTTGAATTGTATATTGCTACATTCTTCAGAGATGCTAAGGTTTATATAATGATGCTAGGTTTGAATCTGTTAATTCACTATGAAGCACTCATAATCTTGTTCACTCCAAGAAGACGGGTTTCTGGAGTGCAGATGATTTTTTCTCATATGCTGTATATCTATACATTCTATATTACTATACAATAATACAAAACAAATACAAAGCCTTCATAGACAATAAATACTAGACTTCTACATCCTAAGATTTTAAATGTTTAAAATATAATTTAGTTATATTAAAAATAGGGTTGGGAATATTTAAGGCTGGAAACTTTCTATGGGAATTAACGGGAATATGTGGGAATTAACAGGAAATAATTGGAATAAACTGGGAATTTGCAAATTTCCAGTGAATTCCCGTAAATTCCTGTTAAATTTCCAACTTAAATTCCCCAGATTAAGTTCCCATGGAAAGTTTCCGCCCCTTTGCAACCCTAAGTTTACTCAGAGTAAACTCTTTAAACTAAGGTATTAGTTAATTGGCTGACATTACAATGAGCTATACATTTTACAGCATACAACCTCATTTATTAATCGTATAAAATTTATAAAATAATATAACTGTTCATTGCTTGTTCATGTTAGTTTGCAGACAACTAATGCTGACAGATACAACTTTTGATTTTAAACATGTTAATAAATACATTAAAAAAAAAAAAAAATATATATATATATATATATATATATATATATATATTAACCATAGAATGCAAGGGCGTCAAATTGACCTGGCATGCTATGATTTTTTAAAATATTGTTGTTGTTTTTTTGTTTGTTTGTTTTTTGATATTCCATAAATTCTTCAAAAACTTTGTTTCTGACTCTAATTAATGTCATTTTCATATTTCATGGTCATAGGGGAAAATCATATTTTTGTATTGCTACCCCAAGAATGTATAAAGGGGGTCAAATTGACCCACATTAATTTCCTATGGAATTTTGACTCAACACAGTATTTTTGGATACATTTTTGGCAATACTAACATTTCTTTATGGATTACTTACAAGATACAGTATTGTGACTTTTTTGCTCGGAGGCAAGAATTCAACTCTGATACCAACCCTGTGTCTGGATATGCAAATATGTACAGCAGTAGGACCTATATACTGTAGTATTGCTAAATAAGTACAATGTTTAAATTCACAGTATTCATTAAACAGTAGGCAAAAAAAGACCTACTATTTCTGCCATGATTATTAAGTTCACATCCAGTGGACATTTTACTATCCATAGGCCATGGGAGAAGTCATGATTGGCAGGGGAAACAACACAACTGACTACAGCTCACATGACAATGCTAACATGGCAGCGGATGTAGTATGTTCAGATTGCGCTCACATTCATGCTAGATAATATTTAATTCATAATGTAAACTTGCATACTTTTTAAGCTATGAAGTTCTCAAATGTAGAACAGTATATGTGATTTCAGATGCAGTAGACTAATAGAGAAAGGCTACAGGAAATGACAGCTGAAGGACCAGACAAAGAGGTGCAAACTCTGCCCAAGAGTTAAAGCGAACACTTACACCCTTAAAAAGGTGAACATCTTATGTGAAATGTTTTGCTTCTGTCTGCAAAGATCATTTTCACATGGTCTGTGAGAAATGTTTGAGTGAGGGAATATTCAGACTAGAATATACTTTACAGTAAATTTAAATTAACTAAAAGTTTGTTAAGAAAAAAAACATGTGTTTTAAAAATAATAAATGTCTTTTTTTTTTGCAATGCATAAGGAAAGTGGACAAATAAACATGATTGATATATTAACATATTTGTGTATAATTAGTTATTTTAATTATTTAATTAATAGGAAACCTACTTGTTTTTTTTAACAGTTAATTCCAATACGGGTAATTTTGAAAGAATTGTGTGTAGGTTTTTTGGTTCATGGTTATATAAGATTCATAAATAGTGTAGAAGTATTGTTAATTTTTAACCCTATTCCCATACTCCATACCCAAAATGTATAACACAATTAAAAACTGCATGGCCTAAAATTATGGCAATAAATAAATAAATGAATAAACAAACATAAGCACACCATTTTTGTTTGGCAGTAGGAGTTAGTCAATTCCATAATTAATTAACTTTATACACAATTATTGAACGGAACGGAATCAACACTGAACTGACCTCAGATGAAAAAGCTTTTTAGAGCTGCTTTGAACTGAATTTTGTTTGCATCATTGATCATTACTTTTCTGTTTATAACAGTACAAGAGTGAAGAAAAGCAATCAATCAATCAATCAATAAAATCAATCAATCGACACTTTTATTGATGAGTTAGTTGTTGCAGTGACTATTCAAACCCAGCAGATGGCAATATGGCTTAAAAAAACAATATCATTGTTACTTTCTTGCAGCAGTTTCATTTCCTGAAGCACGGGGTACAAAATATAATGAACAGTCGATAGGTTTCCCACAATGTTTTGAAATCAAATTTTTAAGACTGTGTTTATTTTAAAATAGAGCAACATTGCAATGTAAGTTGTCAGGTTGGAAGTAATGGTTGGCAAATTGGAAGTCATTTGGTTGGAAACTTAACAGACGTACACAGAACAGCATTACTGCCACTGCTGCATCTGGACTATAATGAATTCTCTGAATGAATACATATCCCCATATACCGATATTCTCAAAGCATTCAGATCATTAGTTTGAGGCCTGTGAATGGGTTTCCCAAAATGTTGCAAATCACACTTTTAAGATTATTGTATGTTATTTTAAAATAGAACAACATCGTAATGGAAGCTGTCAGGTTCAAAGGTAAAGCACTAAGTTACCAAACATGGAAATGGAATGTTATTTATTGAGGCACAGAAGCTCAGAAATAAAATAGCTTGCTATAGATATATGGATAAGGTTGCAGAAATGATAATGTCACCTACATGGAGATTACAGAGAGTAGCCTGAGACAGACACATGTAATGTGATTACACACTCTGACATTACTGGTAAGCCTATTGGAAGTCTGTTGATTGGAAACGGATGTCAGACATCCCAACCTGCAAGAAGTCATTTCAGGGAGGTATCTCTTTTTGTTGAGGGGAGGGGGTGGTGGGGGGTTTGTTCGGTTTTGTTGACTTTGTCTTTTTTTGGGGGGTGGGGGGGAGGGTGGGGGGTTGATGGGTTTACACGCACTTCAAGAGCTCTAGATTCCGGAAGATTTGAACTAATTTGCGGGCATCAGGGAGCCGATATCAATATGCAGGAGACTCCCGGAAGTCTGGGATGTACATATAACAGCATTACAATATCAACCACTGGTGCATCTGGACTTTAATACATACTTTAAATAAATCCATATCTCCAAATACAAATGCTTTAAATGCTTTTCTATCTATCTATCTACACTTTATTTCCAAAAGTTTTGGGACATCTGCCTTTACATGCACATGAACTTTAATTACGTCCCATTCTTCATCCGTAGGGTTTAATATGGAGCTGGCCCACCCTTTGTAGCTATAACAGCTTCAGATCTTCTGGGAAGGCTTTCCTCAAGGTTTATGAGTGTGTTTATGGGAATTTTTGAACATTCTTTTAGAAGCGCATTTGTGAGAAGGTCTGGCTCTCATCCCAAAGGTGTTTTATCAGTTTGATGTCAGGACTAAAAAACAACCGCACACCATAATCCCCCCTCCACCAAACTTTACACTTGGCACAATGCAGACAGGCAAGTACCGTTCTCCTGGCAAGAGTCAAACCAGAAGAGAAGCGTGATTCGTCACTCCAGAGAACACGTCTCCAGTGCTCTAGAGTTCAGTGGCGGCGTGTTTTACACCACTGCATCCGACGCATTGCACTTGGTGATGTGAGACTTGGATGCAGCTGCTCAGCCATGGAAACCCATTCCATGAAGCTCTACGCACTGTTCTCCAGCTAATCTGAAGGTCACATGAAATTTGGAGGTTTGTAGCTATTGAGTCTGCAGAAAGTTGGCGACTTCTGTGCACCTCAGCATGCGCTGACCCCGCTCTTTGATTTCACGTGGCCTACCACTTCATGGCTGAGTTACTGTTGTTCCCAATTGCTTCCATTTTGATATAATACCACTAACAGTTGCCCGTGGAATATTTAGTAGTGAGGAAATTTCAAGAATGGACTTATTGCGCAGGTGGCAACCTATCACAGTACCACGCTTGAATTCTCTGAGCTCCTGAGAGCTACCCATTCTTTCACAAATGTTTGTAGAAGCAGTCTGCATTCCTAGGTGCTTGATTTTATACAACTGTGGCCATGGAAGTGATTGGAACACCTGAATTCATTGATTTGGAGGGGAGTCCCAATACTTTTGGCAATATAGTCTATCCATCTATGAAGTCAGCAGTTAATTTAGAAATGTGACATTTTTAGGCACTAGAGTGCTCATCTATGGCAAGAATGAAATAAAGTGAAATGAAAATAAAGAGCTAGAGAGAGACAGCTTACTATATAACTTATTATTTGTCAACTTTTTCTTTTTGATATTTTGATATCTTTAAATATCCTTAAAAACCTTACAGACATTACAGAAGACTAACAAGGACACATGAAAACAAACTAAAAACATCCATCCATCCACTGGTTGCGTGGTTGCTTTGTTTATGTGTATGCATAAGCTGTTGGGTGTGGTTGCGTATCCGCCACTCATATGAATGTTTTATTAGGTGCGCATATATTCTATGTTTATATCAAGTGTTGATTGACTGGTAAATGTGCTGTATGAAGAGCTGTCACACAGTGCTAATGATCTCTATTATGAAACATAGATGCTGTCGAAATATGTTGACTGACTCCTGTCATCATCATAATTCATGTTTAATTTGATATCACTCAGTTGATGTTACTCTAAATGGGTTCAATTTTAAAGGGGATACATATTCACCCAAAATGAAAACTTAGGAATTGTATTATTTTATTGCAAACAAGAGATGTCAAACTCGAAAACCAGAACAAAAAAAGTCCTATAAAAGTACTATAATCCTGAAATATTTTTCCTAAATGTATTATATTCTGATTCTACTAAAGCCCTTCGACAACCCTGGGTATTTATTTCATACAGTCACCTTCATTTATATAGCGCTTTTAACAATATAAATTGTTTCAAAGCAGCTTTACAGTGATAATATGAAATTAAAGTAACAGAGATTGTTTTGGCTTTACAGCAGCTCTAGAACAAAGTTATTGTCTAGCTTAAGTTTTGATTGATTCACTTCTGTCTGTCAGGCTTTTGGCTGCGTGAGGCACGTCGAAGCAGACTCAGACGACAGGATGAAGTGACTACAGGATTTAATATAAACAGAAAAACGTACCAAAACTACAACTCAGTGTTGACGAGAACCGACAGTGAAGAGAGAGCCATGAGGAACTTAAATACACAGATGAAATAAGAAGACAAGGTGACAACAACTGAACATGAGTGAGTGATGATGATCGCTGCCAGGTGCGGGTAATTGTGAAGTAGGTCCAGGTGTGAGCCGGAGAGGATGATAGGACATGTAGTGAAGACGGTGACAAGCAGGTGACCGTGACAGTACATCCTCTGGAGGGTCACCAGGGTATGTACCGTACTGGCAGTTCGGGAGACCAGGGCGGATTCACAGTCGCAGCGATCATTAGTTATTAACTTAGGGGCCGCTAACATGACACCATTCTAACAGAAAACCCTTAATGCGATCCGGCCGCTCATTTGGACAAAACAGTGCCTGGTGGCTCAAGATCGGCAAACCATGAAATAGGTTACAAGGTTACAAGCCTTAAAAAAAAAAATAAAAAAAAAATAATACAGAATACAATCTCTTCCGCGTAGCCGCGTGAACTGGAATTATCTCACAACGTTTATCTGTATGTAAAGGGAAGCGAAGGAGGCCTTCACAGTGGAGAGATTAGTTGACACTTCAGGACTCCCTTGTCGTCAACATTTTTTGAAAAAAAAGGTTATCTCTGTACAAACCTCAAAAATGCAAACCCGCGAAAACGCAGACGGTGTGCACATAACTATAGTCTATAGGTATGCGCGTTTTAATATATATATATATGTGCTCTCAACAAACTACATGTCTGGCCTTTAATTTTGCCTTTAAATTTATAATAAAGAATTATTTATCGCTTCCGCGTAGCCACGTGAACTGGAATTATCCCCACAACGTTTTATCTGTACAGAGGTAAAGTGAAGGGAAGGAGGCCTTCACAGGGAAGAGACAACACTTCAGGACTGCGTTGTCTACGGAGGTCCTTCATCAGATCTGGATACGGCCTGGATCCGGTGGACTGCGGTAAACCTCGTGATAAACAGAAAGACTAATATTAGCGTATATGCTAGCGTAGATGCTAACTAAACAACCGAGAGGAATATATGTCTACTACCGCAGATTTAACGTTTTATCTGCACATCAGCATCAGGGAATAACATTATAATGTCATTCACGCTAGAGAAAGCTGCTTACATGTGCAAAACTAACTGTGAAGACTTAAATGTAAACACAGCTTTGGTGTCTTTTTCAGCTTTTCCATATATAACCTGGTCCTGATAATCATCACAAATACTTACCACTTTGCTCCATTTCTGTAAATCCGTTTTCATGAATGAATGACTCTCTCACCCGTTGCTCTAGTCTTCTTCGTCAACACGCGCTTGCACCCCCTGCTGGTAATGTCGACCTACAGCTATGGAGATTATCAATCGGCAATCTACTGATATTCCTGCCGTTCCCGGTTGTCAAATGTTGAATTTTCTATCGAATTTGAACCACTGATTTTGTAAAGTGAAATAAAATGGACCGAAAATTGCCTGTCGAATATTATAGGTTATGTTTTTTAAACAGAATTAATATTTTTGAAAGGGAAATCTGTTAGGTGAATATGGATTATTGAATTTTTAATAATGAAAATGTGTGTGAAATGTTTTGAAATGAAATATTCACAGCTTAAATATACAACCATGTTGAATTTCAGCCCATAAAAATGCAAGCCCTAAAAATACAATGCATTAAAATGCAAGCAGGGTTAATGCAAAGCATTTTTTTTTCAACATTTTTTTTTGTTTCAAAAACATTCGTCATTATTTTACTTCCATGCACTTAACCACACGCTGAAACATTCTAAGACTGAACTGAACACCCTTACAGACTGTTTCCAATGACTGCAGCAGATTTTTAACACTTGACTGTGAACACTGACTGAACGCAACTGTCTCTGACTTGGCACATTTGGGCATGATGAGTCGTAAGTATCAAATTACATTCATAATCGGCCTTACAGTCGTTAATTGTGTCCCCGGTTTAGTTGTAAAATACTGTAGCATCTGATAAGATATGGGAATCACTTTCTCCTCCCTTTTAACATCCCACCATTTAATGATAAGCCTATTTATTTTGCTATCCTAGTTGTGAACAATTATGTTGTTTGGTTATATGGATTTTTTTTGTTGCCTTTTTGCTGCTCTTTCTGTAGTTATTTTTATTATTTTTTTGGATCACAAGCCACCAGTTAAGAACTGCTATAATATATAAATATATATAAATAACTATTCCTGCATGCATTCAAGTTTGAGTTGTCTAACAACTGACTAACAATGCAAGGACACAGAGGAATGTTCTAATGGGAAGAGATCACAATAGTTGTGATATTATGTGCTAATGCACTTTGCCACAAGCCTGTCTCATTGCACACTTAACAGCTACATTTTGATTAATGGACCAGACCACACAAGCTACAATTATATTAGAGGATGTACAGATGTGATATAACACTAATGACTTTAGTCTCCTAGTCAGGCCCTGTTTTTTTTCTCACACTAATCTATTGATATCTACAGTATATCCCGTTGAATTATTAATTTATATATCATTAGGAAGCATGGCATTAGTTCTCTTACGAGAGGTTCTCTAGAGGCATCTCTGGCTGACGCTTGCGGATGTGAGGGAGTCAGAGCACTCCGCGTTTCTCGACGCTACTGGTCTCTTCGGCCCAGGGGTGAACGGGATCGTCGACCGTTTCTCCAAAGTACAGAAGACCACGCAGGCCATGAACCTCTTCCTGCTGCAACGCTCTAGCTCCTTTGCAAGCCGCCCACGTGAGCCGCCTGCACGACATGCTAGCCAGCGCCCAGATCAGCCTCAACCTCCGCAGCGTCGACAGGGGACCCCGGCCCAAGATTGTGCTGAAGCCCGAGCAGGGAAAGTCTTCCTAGCAACACCAGAGAGGAAAAGACGGCTGGGTCTCGCTGCGGCCAGACCACCATCAAAATATCTTGTCCTGTCAGTCCCCTCAGAGAAGGCTACTGCAGACGCACATTTAGCAGCCAACGAGTCGGCAACACAGCCCGCTCGCCTGCACACGAACGCCGTTTTAATGGCGACCCAGAGAAATCTCAAAAAGACTATAAATTCTGGTTATCCGGCTCACGCCAATTGTGTTTTAAGTGTAGAAAAAGTGCCCACAAGTCAGTGCTCACCCCTACACATAAACACGATACCCCACGTGTCTCACACAGAGCCCACTGTCATAAAGCTGGCAAATGCCGCTCGAGTGCTAGATGTAGAGAATGTGCCCACAAACCTGTGCTCACACCTACTCGCTGTCCGCTCTGCTACACGGCAACAGCCTCACAGCGGCTAAGTTATGAATGTAAGTCACGTGCCCGCTCACGAGCGCTCACGCTTACTGACAAACACTTCGCCCCAGGCTCCGCTCGCACCAAATATCGTCACAAAATGTTCCCCATTCCCAGTAATCGGGCCATCTCAAGTGATAGAGACAGTCACAGCTGTCAGCGAGCCGCCGTTCCCGAGATCAGAGGGTGTGCGCGCCCCGCGCCCGCGAAGTGCGGCGATCGGAACCCCGGAGTCCATTCTGCCCCTAGCTATAGATGTAGAAGCATGGAAGGCTATTCCAGGTGTGTCAGAATGGGTGCTGAGCACAATAAGACAGGGCTATTCGCTTCAGTTCGCTCGCCGTCCACCTCGCTTTCAAGCACGGACCGAGACGAAAGTGAAAGCGGATGTAGTGCATCTACTCCGCGCAGAAATAGCCAAACTATTGTGCAAAGGGGCCATAGAACCAGTGCCTCCTTCTCTGAGCGATTCAGGTTTTTACAGCTGTTATTTTCTCGTACCCAAGAAGGACGGAGCTCTAAGACCTATCTTGGATGTGAAACATTTGAACAAAGCTCTCATGAGACGGCCGTTCAAATATGCTCACGACCAGACAAATCCTCGCGCAAATTCGCCCGAGGGACTGGTTTATCTCTCTTGATCTGAAAGATGCATACTTTCAGATCCCGATAGTCCCCCGTCACAGGCCATTCTTGAGATTCGCCTTCGACGGTCGGGTATATCACTACACCATCCTCCCGTTCGGCCTGTCTTTGGTACCCCGTACATTTACGAAGTGCATGGATGCGGCTCTCGCCCCCTTGAGAGTGAAAGGGCTGCGAATTCTGAACTATCTGGACGATTGGCTGATTTTAGCACAGTCAGAGATAGAACTTTTATCTCACAGAACAGTGCTTCTCAACCATCTGGAAAGCTTGGGCCTCACGGTCAACTGGACCAAGAGCTCATTAATGCCCAGTCAGTCAGTTTCCTTTCTAGGAACAGAACTGGACTCCGTGGCTATGACGGCCCGCCTATCGACACAGCGCTCGCGCCTTGTTCGACACCTGGCCGCGTCTTTCCAGGAAGGCAGCATCACACCTCTGAAGACATTCCAGAGGATGCTAGGCTGTATGGCATCAGGTGCGGCTGTGCTTCAGCTGGGCTTGCTGTGCATGCACCCGCTACAACGCTGGCTGAACGCCCAAGTGCCTCACCAGGCTTGGGTTTCAGGCTAGAGACGAATCAGAGTGACTCAGAGCTGCGTTTTGGCTCTGCAGCCCCGGTTAGCGGCCGACTGGTACCAGCGGGGAGTGACAATGAGGGCTGTCTCATACCGAAAGGTCATCTTGACGGACGCCTCCAACTCAGGTTGGGGCGCCGTCTTCGAGGGCAGACCGGTCTATGGCCTGTGATTAGACCAAGAGAGACGCTTCCACATAAACTGTCTGGAAATGATAGCGGTCGAGAACGGGGTCAAACACTTCCTCCCATTCATACAGGACCACCATGTGCTAGTCTGCTCGGACAACATCTCTGTGGTGTCCTACATAAACCGTCTTCTTGTATGGTCTCAGTTCCACCTGCGCTCGCTGAGAGCTGCACATGTGCCAGGCCACTTGAACGACGGTCCAGACAAACTGTCCAAGAACCACGTTCCCCCCCGGGGAATGGTCCCTGCACCCCCAGACAGTCCAGTTACTGTGGCGCCCTTTCGCCAAAGCGAAAGTCGACCTGTTTGCGTCAAAAGACAACGCTCACTGCCCACTGTTCTTTTCAAAGAACGAGGATGCGCTGGCCCAAACATGGCCCAGCCTCCCACTTTATGCTTTCCCTCCGGTCTCTCTGTTACCACAGGTAATCAATGTCAACCCACATTTGTTAGGTTTTATGGTCCCACTTTATATTAAGTGGCTTTAAGTACTATGTACTTACATCGACAAATAAGTACAATGTACTTATTGTGTTCAGGTTATATTGTAAAACACTTTTGCTGCTATTGAGATGTGATACTGGTAAGGTTAGGGTCAGGTGTGGTGGTATGGGTCGGTTTAAGGGTAGGTTAAGGTGTAAGGGAAGGGTCAACTGTGGAATTACAAATGTAATTACATCAATTAATTACAGTTGTAATTACGTGCAGGTATTTTCAAAATATAAGTTCAATGTAAAAACATGTATGTACACAACAAGTCCATTGTATCAAATTATTAATTTCAATGTAAGTACATAGTACTTAAAGCCACTTAATATAAAGTGGGACCAGTCTTATGACCTGGAAGTTCCCGCCTTGCAGGCTAGACTTCTGTGAGTGTGAGCGGTGTGTTTGTCCTGCCCAGATTATCATGCGCAGACTACTCTCACGCGACGTTAGCTCTCTTGGTTGAGCTGCACTGTATGGTGAATAGTTATATGGACCGGCGACGCCGCTCTGTATACCCTGTATGTGCTTATAACATGTGCTGGCCCGCATTGCTAGGTACCTGTTTCCCACTTATCTATGTTCCCCGGGAATCCCTGGGACTCATGAAGTGGAGGCTGGGTGCACACGGCGTTGACAATGGGTTCCCGTAGCGCAAGCTAGCTTACGCAATACGAGAGAACCTCTTGTAAGAGAACGTACTCGGTTACATACGTAACCACGGTTCTCTCTAGAAGAGGAAACAAGTATTGCATAACCCGACCGTGCAGGCGCCACGAGCGATTTTCTCTTCAGCTGATGAAACCAGTGACGCAGCCTCCGAGCCTGGCTTTTATATGCTAAGCCCCCCCTATTTTGGCGGGCTGTGACGCGTAGAGGGGGCGACGTCACGCGCGAGGCTCAGTGGTAGGCTGCAGCAGTTGCTGCACGGCAGCCAATGAGCACGCAAGATTACCTGCTCTAGGTCTGCTGGCTGCTGCACTGCGTTGAAAATAAATGCAAAATTAAGGATAATTTTTGGCTTCAATATCTCGAGAAAAGATGACTTTACCTGTAGCGTAAGCTACCTTACGCAATACTCGTTCCCTCTTCTAGAGAGAACCGAGGTTACGTATGTAACCGAGTACGTTTTCACTGTTATACTGATGATACTCAGCTCTATATTTCTTCACGCCCTGACGAAACTTACCAATTCACAAAAGTAATGGAATGCATAGCTGGTATAAACAAACTGTATGACTAGTAATTTCCTACTACTTAATTCTGAAAAAACAGAGATTCTAATTATTGGATAAAAAACTTCCTCACGTAATAACCTAGAATACTGTCTAACACTTGATGGCTGCTCTGTCAAGTCTTTGTCGTCGGTTAGGAACCTGGGTGTGCTCTTTGATACCAATTTTTCATTTGAAAGTCCCGTCTCTAGTTTCTGTAAAACCGCATTTTTCCATCTTAAAAACTATATCTAAATTACATTATATGCTCTCAATGACAAATGCACAACAATTAGTTCATGCGGTCATGACATCAAGGCTAGATTATTGTACTGCTATTATGGGTGGTTGCCCTGTTCGCTTAATAAACAAACTACAGCTGGTCCAAAATGCAGCAGCTAGAGTTTTTACCAGAACCAGGAAGTATGACCATATCACCCCAGTTCTGTCAACACTGCATTGGCTCCCTATTAAACATCATATACATTTTAAAATATTGCTGATTACTTACATAGCACTAAATGGTTTAGCTCCTCTGTACTTGAGAGAGCTCTTAACGCATTATAGTCCTTCACGTCTATTGCAATCTCAAAATTCCGGCCAGTTGATAATAATTCGATAATTCAATGTTAGGCTGCATAGATTAGGTCAGCCAGAACCGGGAACACTTCCCATACATCCTGATGTACTTGTTACATCATAAGAAGGATGGCATCTACGCTAATATTAGTCTTTATGTTTATCTCGAGGTTTACCGCAGTCCGCCGGATCCAGGCCATATCTAGATCTGATGAAGGACACGATGACAAAGCAGTCCTTAAGTGTCAACTAGTCTCTACCCTGTGAAGGCCTCCTTCACTTTACCTCTGTACAGATAAAATGTTGTCGGGATAATTCCGGTTCACGTGGCTATGCGGAACCAATAAATAATCCTTTATTATAAATTCTTAAGGCCAGACAAGTAGTTTGTTGAGGGTTGGTTTGTAAAGAAAGACTACACGCCTGCACACTTATATATTCAGACCGCATATCTATAGACTAAACACGTGATGCGCAGGTGCACGCCGTCGGCGTTTTCGCGGGTTCGCGTTTTTGTGGTTTTCGCAGAGATATATTATTATTTTTTATTTTTCTTTCAAGGCTTGCACCTTGGAATCTATTTCAAGGTATGCCATTATCGAGCTACCAGGCACTGTTTTGTGCGGATGAGCGGGCTGGAGCGCGTTGAGTGTTTTCTGTTAGAATGGTGTCATGTTAGCATCCCCTAAGTTAACAACTAATGATCTTTGCAATGGAAGTGAACCAATCAAAACTAAACTTAGCTGGACAATAACTTTATTCTAGAACTGCTGTAAAGCCAAAACAATCTCTGTCACTGTAATTTCCTATTATCACTGTAAAGCTGCTTTGAAACCATCTATATAGTTAAAAGTGCTATATAAATGAAGGTGACTTGACTATTGATATTTGCTGATTTTCTTTCATTAACCATTCAAATTCTTCTAAACATTTCTTATGAAATTGCAGGACTGGGATATTTCACCCCCCAAAAAAATGAAAACACGAAAAATAAAACAACAATTCAAACAACAACCCTCTGGATTCCACTCACATGTACGTCTTCATTTTAAACCTTTTTGACTTTCTGTCTTCTGTGGAACACAACAAGAGAAGATAATTTGAAAAACAAATCTCAGTTTTTTTGCAGGCTTGAATCAACATGGAATGATGGCAAAATTATATTTTGGCTGTACTATCCTTAAATGAATCATATTGGACTATAATTCAGGAAATATTTCACATGTTACATAGATATATGATGAATTGCTAACTGAATTATTATTATTTTCCTTTTAATGCACCAAATTAGCCTAATGGTAGTTGCATGCAACAATTTTCAAAGTTGGGTGGCCAGGCAGTATCCTGGCAGATGATTATAGCGAATCGCACACATTGCACACAAATGTTCAATTGTGTAAATGGCATTTTGAAATCTACTTTTTGACTTTGAGGGTCTCCAGAAAGACTATTCATCTCCCAGTCAAAAAAAAATAAAAAAATGACAAGGACAAGGACAAGTGTCCAATTGTGACGTCACACTTGGTATGGACACAGGAAGCACAATTAGCAGATGGGAAGTCTGTGCAAAGTGCATACCAAAAATTGTACATTCATTGTGTTGATCATCCCTTTATATAAATGGCATCTGAAATTTTTTAGTAAATGTGTAATTACACAACAGTCTTGATATGTTCCATTGGCTTGTTTGTTTAAGTGTCTGGTCCTCTCACATTATATCTCTAGAATAATACAGGATATTGTATGGCACTCATATAAACGCCTTTTTTTTCTTCAAATATCCCATACAGGGATGTCCCAGCACACTTAGATTCCTTAAGATTCCTTCTTTCCTTAATTGTTAAAGAGTTTGAGGAAATGCACTCTGGGTAATGAAGATGTACAGTTCACCACAAACATGACATTATAACTCTTTAGACATAAGAAAGGAATGATTTGTATACAGTTACAGTACGTCAACGTTGTCCTCACTTCCTGAATCTGTGCTATTTGATTAACAGCTGTGGATGTAAAAAGGACATTATTTCTTTTTGTGGCCAGTGTCTGTCGGCTGTAAATCCAAAGAGCACTTGCTCTACTAATTGCTTATAGAGGAATCTCACACATCCCATCCTCTACTTTTTCAGATGCCAAATAGAAGCGTCAATGTGTTCTGAAAGCATTTGATAGAATAACTGATACAGATGTATCAACAAAACACAATGTTTATTTACAGTATACACAAAGGAATGCATCATCGGTGATATAGCTGCAGCATTAATGTTTCTTAATTAATTGAGAATAATCTTTTTGTAGATCCAAATTGTGGTAATTTATTCTTGATTATTATTGCTATTCACCACTTAATTTATTAAAATGACCAATGTTTATCTGGGGATAAGTGTTATTTTAGCCTTATTAGGGGATAAATGTTATTAAGAAGTCTTCTAAACACTTCAACTATCAAAACATCAGGGATATTATGATGAATGAGTTAATCGTTCATATTTCTTCACACTTAAACTTTGCATCAACTCCGGGCTCCCTATCTAATGGTGGTAAGCCGGTATTGAGTTTCACTGAGAAGTGAATTGAATTGCTATTATATATTTCAGTTGTTGTATGATATATTACAATTAAAGGAACACATTTTTTTCTGTCTACCATCACACTCATTATACATATTTGTAAAGGAGACTGTACACACAATTGGAGAATTGTACACTGAACATGAATTTGAAAGATTGCAAAGTGGCAAAAAGAAAAAAAAAATTGCAAATTGTATATTATATTAAATATACATATTAATTTATATTACATATTTTTAAACAAAAATAATTATAATTCGAATAATTATACAAATAATATCATATATAAAACTTTCTATGCGTTAACAAAAGTTAATGCAGTAGCCAATGGCGATAGTAAATTTTAAATATTGACCTAGATCAACAAATTGTTGTTCATTGTTAGTTCAGGATAGACTGTACATTAAATAATGTAAAGAATTCAACCAATTAGTTTATATACACTCTAAAGTGTTATCCTTTTTTTAACGAAGAGGGTTTTTTTACACTGTAAAGTATATATAAATTTAAAATATATGCCCACCAAATCAACAAACAATTTATTTAAAAAAAAAAAAAAATATAGAAAAAAAATGTAAAAGGGATGAAGTGGATTTTAATGTCATTAAATCACTCAAACAAACAGCAACACAATAATCTGCAGTAAAGCATGCCGTCAACACGGTGATCACATTATTGATATTAAACACCATTGACAAGCAAGGGTATTTATAGATGCAAGGCCTTTGTACGTGGCAGAGAACCCAAGAACTGCAAAGGAGGTTATAGCATAGTGAGAAAGGCTTTAATATGCCTGTTTTCCCTCCCTTCTCCATCCTAATCCAATTGCGAAGAACTGACTTTCCGGCTTCTTCTGGCTAATGGAGTGTCAAATCACACTTCCAACAGCTAAAAATACATGTATTCAGCACACCCTATGACGAAAAGAACAATCTAATTCAGTTTGGCTGTCTTCATCTCCAGTCAGTGTTAAGGTATGCTTAATCTCCTCAGGCTATAGCAGCTCTGGCTATATGTGTGGCGTCCGGGTGGCGAGGATGCCCATATTTTCTTAGAACTGCATTGGAGGACAGATGAACCTCAACACAGAGAATTCAAAATATTTTATGAACAAATAAAATTATTATCCAGTACGATCTTGGCCTGATCATTACACTCTGGCAGAGCTTGGTCAAGTAATAAAAATAAATGTAAAAGATTTACAGAGGTAATGTGAAATGAATTAGGCAGCAAACAATTAGCGCAGTGTAAATAATGTGATATAATTATAGTGAGCTTAAAGACATTTTCTGATTCATTTGCTGTAAGTTAACGCTACCAACATTTTTATGAGCACAACCTACTTTTCACAAACAGGTTAAAGCAGAGAGGATGCAGGTTCTAATTGCAGTAGTGTTTCTTAAACCAACTCAAATCTCACAAACAGGATCAAAGAAACAGGAACAGAACAACCTACTAAAACCCAAGGTCAGCAGACAAAGATAATTCTGAAACACAGGGCTTAACTAAACAGAACAGGTCAGGAAAACGAGAGCTGACAAGACAACGAGTAATTAACAAGACAACAGGTGAAAGGGATCAAATAAACAACATAGAAACACATGCTGCGTCTTAGTTCGCCTACTTATACTATGCCCAAAAAGTATGTACTCTTTTTGTGAGGAAAAAGTAGATACTGTACTTTTGAGTGTGTAGCAGAAGAGTAGACAAGCTTTGAGACATACTTTCAAGTCATACAATTGTGTCTTTAACGGTTGTTCTCTGTCGCATCCTGTCACAGTAAACTGGCCTGTCAATCCTCTTGTCACAGTTAAAATCCTCCACATTTCATTTCATTTCATTCCTACCGTGTCGGAGAGAAATGCAGAAGCACGTTGATCTGCCAGCAGTGGGTCTTTCATGCGGAGACTCTCCTCATATTAATGCATAATGATGCATTTAAAAGTTAATGGCCAAACAGATATTTATAAAAGTCCAAATTGTTATTGCAGATGGAATATAACATTAAAGGGGTCATGATCTGAGAAATCAAATTTTCCTTGAGGTTTTGATAATATAATAATATCCTGAAAGTTTCAGAACTGAAAAGTTCCTTGTTAGTCCAAAATCAGCTTTTATTGTGTCCAGGCCCAGCGAACAACTCGGATAGGAGCAGGGAGAGCAGCAACAACCCCCCTTAGGGTCAACAGAACCAACATGAATGTATTGCAGATATCATTTGTAAGGGGTATACAGTTAAAGACCCAGAACCAGATATGAAGAATGAAGACCCAGAGTCAGAATTATAAAAAATTAAAGAAAATATTTACTGAAGATAGTTTGCAGTTTCATCAGCAGAAGTCAGCTTCAATACTCGCACAGGAGTTCGTAGGCCGCCCCGCTTACAGTTACAAAGATCACAGCAGTTATACGATTTCCAAGGTCTGAGCTACGTCATTGCTTACAGGATGAATGATTCTCATTGGCTATGAAATAGATAAACACAGTAATTTTCCACACATATACAGATAGACTGAAGCATATCTCCATCGATTATGCAGCTGAAGTTAGGCACGTCATGACCTTCCAGGTCGCAGATTTGGGTTGCTGGGCGCCAGCATGTCCAGAACAACAACTCAGTCAATCTCCAATAATGCCAGTGGTTCCTTAACCTGTAACCAAGAAGACTAACACACACACCGACACACAGCTTTTCCAAGGTTGGATTTGGCCAGGCTCTCACTATAAACAGGAGAGTCCTCTCAAAACATCAAGATAATGCATTCTTTCTCTCAAGGATAGCTAAACTTTAGTCTAACTGGAAAGAAAGGCTTTAACAAAGAAATGGCCCCTTAAACTATTGGCTTCAATGACCCCTATATGTTTTAACACATTGAAGACCTTTCTCAAACACAAAACAAGTCCCTATTTCATTTCTGGAAGCTGGGTTAAATAAGCAAGCACTGCATTCAGATATCAAATACAGACATTAAAGAATACATGAAAAGAACATTTCAGTAATCACAATGGTAACTTATATAAATAAAGTAAAATCTCCAGAGAAGTCATTCAACTCATTTGATATTTAGAAGGAAAAATATTGATTAATACCTTAATTATAATCAATCATTACATATACATTGAAGCAGCAGTGGATTCCAATCCACCCCCTTCACATTAATTCAAGATTTTAAAGTACAACATAATTGGAGAATTTATTCTGATTAAGGGGAATCAGAATAGCATACTGACTGGACGAGAGGAAGAGCTGGGGATGGAGGAGGGTAATTAGCTCCTGAGAAATGCGATAGCTGCTTATAATAGTGAAGGAGCTTATATATCTATACACTGATGGGTGTCATATTCCTATGTAGACGTGTATCAGCTGAGAGTCAGCTGATGCAAACTTGACTAATGTGACCTGCCAGAACTGACTCTACGCTTAGTAGTTGTTGCTGTTTTTAACACTTTTTACTCTTGTTAGTTCCTCCTCCAAAGAGCAATGGGTTGTGGGCAATATTAGCCTTTAGAGTGAGCACGGATCCACACTTCGGGAATCCACCGGATATAGTAGACCATCCGGCGACTTCTGGCATATAGTCTTTTCAACATACTATGCTTTGGGACACATTTATTTTAATCTCACATACTGTTTAGGATGGATAGTATGGACACTGAGACACAGGGACAGACAATCACAGAACAGGAAACAGATCAAAAGCCAACTCATCACTGTAAAAAAAAGAATATTCTTGGTTTAACTTACAATTTTAGGGCAGCCAGGTAACTTAATTTTTTTAAGTTCATTGAAATTGAAAAATTGAGTTAATACAATGAAGGAGATTGGTTTAATCATCAGAAACTCAAAATATGATGTTATCTGAACCGCATAAATTATCTCAGTTGATTTGACAAAAGAAAAAATTTTGTGATTACAAATCATGAAAATGTTTTTTACAGTGTAGCAAACAAACTCAAATCGCAACATTTATATCATGTCAATCAATTACAATGTTTTTTTCAACCAGCTTCCAGAATCAGCATGCTGGTCAAGGTCTTTTTTTGCTTTCACAGTCATCTATTTAAAATATGTAATTCTTTTCACCACTTTCCTCTTACAATAACAAAGGCGTAGATTAATGACGCAGTGAATAAGCGGAATCATGAAACTAGTCATCATGCCGATGGATCTAATAATGTTTATGGGAAATAATGTTTATGGATGAGTGAATACATTGATGTTTTTTAACATGACTGTGGTATGTAGCAGGTCGCGATTGCTAGGGAGAGATAGATATCAACACGACACGCGAGTCCCCCGGATATAAATGAATGAGGATATTTCATTCTACCGAACTACTCGCAAGTGCTGAATTACTAATACAGGTCAGTTTATGTAACAAATTAAACGCAGCGCTGTTTCACTTGGTCTACACTATCATAATAAACTGCATTTGAGTGTGTTGAAAGTTATGTTATTCTATGTGTTAGTTTGTTGGCTGGATGAGACTAGCAGTAAGCTAGATCAACATTAGAATAACATATTGATCATATTCTAACATTTCATCATGTTGAGCTATATAACAATGATTTGTTTTATGTTCATTTGCTCACCTGTCTAATAAAGTACATGCAAGAGCGGCGTCTCTGTCAAGTCGTGAAGCTCAGTGTTAAGTCTTGGCATCTCGAATACACCACGCCGATATTGATCCGGTTTTATTTCTCCTTTTGTCCCCAAGTCTGCTTGCCATGGTCCATAATGTTTGAACGAAATATTCCGCTAGACGTTACGCAGTTGTCCACGTCTGTCGCCATGGTTAATATGGCAGTACAAGCGGAAACCAAGGATAACGCGGATATTACGTCATTGACTGGCGACAAGGGACAGGCACTATTTAAAATTGTGTATTTCTCTGAATTTACAAATTATTGGAAACGTTAAGTACACAATTGAAAGAAGTATATTACACTGTGCAAGTGTTTTTTTTTATTTTTTATATTTTGATACAAAATTCTTACATACTGTACCTTTAATCTGGATAGAATTTCAATTTTCTTGAAATATTTTTTTTCTTAAACAGTAAGACAACTGGTTGAAAAAGTACAATTAACTTATTACAAGCCACTGTTGGTAGTTCAAATCATTTGAGAATTTGATTCAGAATTTAACTGAAAAACTTTTTAAAATTCCAGTTAAAGTTTTGAATTTGAATTAAATTTAACATTAGCAAAAGGAATGCGGAATTGCATTGAGTTGTTGTTTTAGTTTGCTTCTCATTATTTCCTGTGTTTCCTTGGTTGTCTTGATTACTAAGTATGTTTTCCTTTGTTGTTGTGGGGACATGACCAGAGCAAAGGCAGAAGACACTGCTTGCAGTCAATTCTAATTTGTATTGACTTCAGAAAAAGAATAACAAATCAAAAATGACATAAACAAAGACACTGAAGGTGACCCTCCTCACGGAGATCCTTCACCAAAACTGACTCGAACAGACAAAATAAATTATTTTATACTGAAAGGTTTAACCATTTCATAATAATATGACATTTAAATGACATATTCATGTACTTATGAATAATACATATATGAACTTGTAAATGAAAATAATATTCAAAATACTTATAAATAATAAACAATAAACCAAACAAACACAGGGCATAAACCGCAATCAGGGGGTAACTTATGACATCGTCACAGTGGTGGTGGTAACTTATTGTTTGATTGATTTGATTCACTCAGTTTGAGTTATTCTTTTTCCATTGTCATTTATTTTTAGTTGGTTGTGTTTCTCCTGTGTCCCTGTATTCTCCTGTGCTTCTGAGGGTTTTTTGTTTAGGTGTATTGCTAAATGAAGTGACTGTTCCTGCCTCAACTCTGCAACCAACTGTGATAAAATCAAAATTTGAATGGAGCTTGAATTAAAGTAAAATTAAATTCAAAGATATGTATATAACTGCAATAAAAAAGCAAAGTTTGTAAATGCAACTTTTGTTTAAATGTTTGGCAATGCACACCATGCTCGACGGGCGCTCTTTGCAAGGCTGACAAGACAAAAGTGTACTGTTAATTATTTCCCTGTTAAATAACAGGAAATTACTGGCAGCAGGGTTACCATTATTTACATGTTATTTTAACAGTTAATTCCTGTTAATGTTTTTTTATAGTGCACTCCCCGTAATGTTTTTCAACAGGAATTTACTGTAAATCGCAGAAAAAACAGGAAACAACTGGCAGCAGTTTTACCATCATTTTCCTGTTGAATCACCATTTATTTTGTTTCCATTAAATATTGTTAATTATTTTTAGCATAGTGTTACTATGCTAAAAAAAATTAGCAATATTTAACTGATTGTTGTAGACATATTCTAGCTTGAGTTAATACAAGTATAGGCATAATCCATCAGATAACACTTAAGTGAAAGAAAACGTCTCGGTTACGTATGTAACCCTCATTCCCTGAGTAGGGAACGGAGACGTTACGTCGGATGACGACGAATGGGGTTTCGCTTAGAACACCTATCGACTTCGAGTATTACAAAACGAGCCAATGGCAAAGAAATGCCATGGGTCTGCGGAATTTGCATAGCGTATCTCCGCCTTACCCCGTGGGTATAAAAGGAGGACGCCGGCAACATGCAGATATGTTTCCCCGCGGCACTGCGGAAAGTGGCAGGAAGACGTAACGTCTCCGTTCCCTACTCAGGGAACGAGGGTTACATACGTAACCGAGACGTTCCCTTTCGTTGTCACTCCGAGTTACGTCGGATGACGACGAATGGGGTTACTAGTCTAATCACGCCACCTTCACAGCTGTCTTCCAGTGCCCTGCGTAAATCTGAGATCCCTGTCGTAAGACTAGCAAGGACTCCTATTTAACACAGGAATACCAAGGTACACTGCGGAGCATATCCCATAGTTTATAAGAAATATGCAAATATTGCCAGCCCAAACGGGGGGGACTTAGAGAATAGACATATGAACCGAAGGATGCATATGGAGAACACTGGGGTGTCCAGCCGCAGGTGGAATATTTCAACCCCAGGGGTGGCAAGGTGGCTTGCCAAGGGAAAGACACATGCTCAGAGAGGCTTACAGTGGAAATACAAATGTGGGGGTCGCTCAGAGGAGGGACCATGCACACGGGAGGCACCTAGCCGACGCGCAGGCAATAGACACTGGCGCCGACGTCAGGAGTGCTGGAGGAACTCAGGGCTTTCGGTGAAGCTCACCTGAGGAGAATATCGCACGTATCCAGTCCGTGGAGTGGAATGGCAGGCAAGCGAAGACACCTGAGCAGGTCCAGAACTAACTGGTTGAAGCGAGTACATGAGAAGACACTGGGTCCAGTCGGAGATTGTAGAATCTGGCGAATGTGTTAGGTGTCGCCCAGCCTGCAGCTCTGCAGATGTCTGTTAGCGAGGCGCCATGCGCTAAAGCCCAAGAGGACGCCACACTCCGGGTGGAGCCAAGGGGGCACGGTCGACCTTGCTGCTGGTATGCCAAAGCAATGGTGTCCACTATCCAGTGAGACAACCTCTGCTTGGAGAGAGCCTTCCCCTTCAGCTTCCCACCATAACAGACAAGAGCTGGTCTGAGGTCCTAAAACACTGCTTTCTGTCTACATAGGTACGGAGAGCACATACTGGACAGAGCAGTGCCAAGGCTGGGTCTGCCTCCTCCGAGGGCAGCGCTTGCAGGTTCACCACCTGGTCCCGGAAGGGAGTGGTGGGAACCTTTGGCACATATCCAGGCCGGGGTCTCAGGATCACGTCAGAGTAAGCCGGCCCGAACTCCAGGCACGCTTCGTCAAAGGAGAATGCGTGCAGGTCCCCTACCCTCTTGATAGAGGCCAGTGCAACCAGGAGCGCTGTCTTCATCGACAGGAGCTTAAGCTCCACTGATTGCAAAGGCTCAAAGGGAGCACTCTGCAGGGCAGTTAGAACCACCGCGAGGTCCCAAGAGGGAACGAGAGGAGGGCGAGGAGGATTCAGTCTCCTCGCTCCGCTCAGGAACCTGATGATCAGGTCGTGCTTCCCCAAGGACTTACCTTCTACCAAGTCATGGAGTGCGGCAATAGCGGCAACATAGACATTGAGGGTGGAGGGAGACAGCCTTCGCTCCAACCCTTCTTGAAGGAAGGAAAGCACGACACCGACCGAGCATCTCCAGGGGTCTTCTCGGCGAGAAGAGCAACAGCTGATGAAGAGGTTCCACTTCAACCCGTAGACGTGTCTCGAGGACGACGCTCTAGCGGAAGTGATGGTAGCCACCACCGCAGGTGGTAGGGTACTCAAACCTGCCTGGTCCCGCCCAGGAGCCACACTTGGAGGCTCCAAAGATCGGGACGAGGGTGCCACAGGGTGCCCCGTCCCTGAGAAAGAAGGTCCTTCCTCAGAGGAATGGGCCAAGGAGGTGTTGTCACGAGGAGTATGAGTTCGGAGAACCAGGTCCGGGTGGGCCAGTAGGGCGCAACCAGAAGGACCTGCTCCTCGACCTCCTTGACTTTGCACAAAACCTGCGCAAGAAGGCTTACTGGGAGAACGCATATTTGCGGCCCCGCGGCCAGCTGTGCGCCAGTGCATGCGTGCCCTCGGTCAGGGAATAATACAGGTCGCAATGGGTCGAGTCATGAGAGGCAAACAGATCTATCTGTGCGTCCCTGAACTGGTCCCAAATCAGCTGAACCGACTGGGGATGGAGTCGCCATTCTCGAGGGAGGGGCTGAAGCCGTGAGAGCTCGTCGGCTGCACAGTTCAGGACTCCGGGAATGAAAATGTCTCGAAGCGACCTCAGATGCTTCTGACTTCATAAGAGGAGGTGGCGGGCGAGTTGCGACATACGGCGCGAGCCTAGACCACCTTGACGGTTGATGTACGCTACTGTGGCGGTATTGTCTGATCGGACTAGTACGTGTTGACCCCTGAGCAACGCCCGGAAGCGGTGCAGGGCAAGGCGTACTGCCAGCAACTTGAGGCAATACACATGCCATACTGCTCAACACTACATGCGAGAATCACTGAGCTTCAGGAGCAACCTTGCTCAACACCTAAGTGTGAAGAAATTCACTGAACTTCAGGACCATTTCTGCTCAACACCTTGGTGTGATAAATCTCACTGAATTTTTCAGAAGCATTTCTGCTCAACATGAGAGTGAGACAGCATGTCCATTGCACATGGTGCCCCAGCCCATGGAGGCTTCTGTTGAGACACCAACATGCCGGGAAGCTTGGCAACAATACCGGGCAATACCGGGGAAAGGAGTACCGGGGAAACAATACCGGGGAAAGGAGTGGCCCTGCTACCAACTCCTGGAAAGAACTGAGTCTCATCTCTGAGCAGCCCATCTCAAAAGTGCCGCTTAACCCGGCGTTTAGCGGGGGGCGGGGCTGGAGAGGGCTGTGGCATCCCCCCTACGGTCTTCCAGAGCCAGGCCCGAGTGAACGGGCGGGGTTGGAACCGTGGGAGGGCGCCTTCGGCGGTGGGCAGACTGAGGGATCTGAGCGGGCCGCGGGGCCGTCGGGCACAATAACCTCAATTTGCTCACGGGCGGTTGAGAACTGTTGGGCAGAAGCACTCAACCGCACCGCCGAAGAGGCCGACCTGGGAGATGGGGGTGTCGAGCAGACGGGTCCGCCCGTGCACATCAGACCGGTCAGCCCCAGGCTGGTGAACATCACCTGACTCCGAGGTCACTTCCGTCGCTCGGAGAGCAAGGTCAGTGGCGCCGCGCAGCTCACTGAAGAGCCTCGGTTCAGTCCCGCCCTCCTGCATGTCCATGAACATCTGGGTCAGGTAGACCAGCAGAACGGTCATGGGATGCAGTAAGGCGGCTGCCTGCCCTGTGGCACTATAGGATTTCGCCACAGATTAGTGTAGACGAAAAGAACTACAAGCTTGGACGGGTGCTTAGGATTGCGCCGGGAAGCACTCTGAGGACACAGTAGCATGGCAACAGAGGGTTCAACCGGGGGGACCCCAGTGTACCCCTGGGCAGCGGCCCCTGAGGGGAGGAAAGGCGGATGAGACCAACGAGAGGACCCGTGATCTCATCATGCACGTCCGGTAGGAAAGATATTGGGGTTTGCCGTGGACGCGGGTCGGCGGCCTCACCCAAAAAACAATCGTCCCGGGAAAGCATGGCCGTCACCTCCGGATCAGACTCAGGCACAGCCGTATGCACACCAGAAGGTGGCAGCTGTGACGAGTCATCATTTCCAAAAGAATCAAGCCCACCTAGTGATGCTGCTACAGACACAGCATCATCCTCTGTAGCTTCAAATGAAAACACACGGGCCACCCGAGGGTAGACTCGTGGAATCAACAGTTCACTAGCAGGCACCGTCATTAAAGAGGGGGGGCTGGGGCGTGGACACAGAGTCGGCGCCTTGTTCCAGACCAACACCCTCAGGTCACCCTGGCCACCAGCCGAAGATCGGGTGGTGGATGAGGGGACTCTCACTCTTGCGAGTTCACCGAGTCTCGACCTATATATGACGCGATGATCACGTTCCCAGAGAGAACATGAGTCATCCACGAGCGCTGTTCAAGCATGATCAAAGCCCAAACACACTAGACAGCGCTCGTGCCCATCAGAGTCCGATACCAGTCCGCTGCAACCAGGAATGCACGGGCGAGCCGTCTTTAAAAAGACGTGCCGCGTGCGAGCTCTTTTATGAGCGGAGAAAAAACTCTGCAATGTTGAAGCGCACAGGGAGACACACACACACTGGCAGATCACTGCACAGATCAGCAGGCACTGTGAGCTCGCTGCAGATCGCCGTCACACCAACACCGGAGAGAGAAGCTCGTCTCGTAGAGCGAAGTCAGAGATGGCTGTGGAGTGAAGAAGTACTCTTGGCTCCGAAGCGAAAACATATCTGCATGTTGCCGGCGTCCTCCTTTTATACCCACGAGGTAAGGCGGAGATACGCTATGCAAATTCCGCAGACCCATGGCATTTCTTTGCCATTGGCTCGTTTTGTAATACTCGAAGTCCATAGGTGTTCTAAGCGAAACCCCATTTGTCGTCATCCAACGTAACTCGGAGTGACAACGAAAGGGAACTAATAGTTCAGTGTTGAATTTAACTTTTTTATTTTATTGTAATACAAACACTGAAAGGTAAATGCTTACAAATGTAGACATGGATCAGACCAATCACAGAAATATACTGTATATCATGTTTATTGCTGACATCTGTGGTCGCTGGACAGAAAATAACAACTGTCTGTCTTAAATAGCAAAGACACTTGTGTTTGGCTTTGCACTGCGTCAGTGCAAGATAGGGCCCTAAACCTCAACATTTAATGTTCCCTGAACTGCTAAAATTCAGCTAAAAAACTCAAACCAAGGATATAGGCTACACTGTGACTCCTGGTCACATAAAAATGTTACACATAGGCTCAGATGAATCACAAACAAATCTCATTTTCTCATGTTCGTGGCTTAAAAAATGGCAAATTCAACATGTATGAATACATTCAAACCAATACTTAACACTTAATGGAACTTGTTGTGGTAATAATTCTGTTTTAACATCACTGCACAAGAGACATTCGTAGTCAAATTAATAAAAAGAGAAGTATTTATTAAGGAAAATTTCCACTACAAACTCTTCATCAATAAAGAGCAATAAACAATAAAAACACTGTCACTGCTTAGACCACTAACCATTTTCTCAAAGCACATAATGAGGATTCTTTGCAAAGTCTAGGGTCTGTATAAGAGAGAGAGAGAGAGAGAGAGAGAGAGAGAGAGAGAGAGAGAGAGAGAGAGAGATGAGTTCCATAATTTCAAATTATTAATCCAAAATTATATCACATGGCTTGACCTAACAAAAGCTAATTTTAGAATCAGAGCAGAAAACAGACAGAATAACATAAAATCATAGAACGTGTGATGAGTACAATTAATTAAAAGAACAAAAAAAGAATGGCAAAAGATTATGGAAGAGGAGTTCCCCTTCAGGGACTACCGCTGCGTGAAATCGCAGTGGGAACGCCCTCAGCGTGACGCGTCTGAAGCATGAATGAAATCAGTCAATGGAGAGAATGAGCGTACGGCGAGTGACGTCATCGACCAGGAAGCTATAAATATCCCCTGAGTACACAATACGCCAGCTTTTAGTTACTTCAGCAGCTCTGTGTGTGTCTGAATCTGTCGATTGTGTTTGTCTGTTTTGTCAGGAGTTTTCACTATATATATTTTATATAAAAAAACCAATATGAGCGAGCAGTATAAGAAGTGTGTTCCCCCCTGTACTCGGTACATCACGGGTGGGGATTCACACGAGCTAAGTGTGGCTTGTTTGGGAGTGCAGCAATGCCCAGTCGGCTCTCGAGGGAGTCGATTGTCAGCATTGCGAGCGTTTTCCCTTGAGAACTCTGCGCTCGCGGCGATCGCTCTTCGAGGAGAGTGATTTGCTGCGAGCTCCCCGAGGCTCGGGTCCCGCTTCTGTTGAGGCAGAGCGGCGGCGCTTGTCTTGGGGCTCGCAGATGGATCTCGCTGGCGACTTTGAGACGGGCTCCGCCCTATCTCAGCTATCTCCGACGAGATCTAGTGCCTCTCACCCGGCTCTGGAAGCACGCGCTGCGGCGGTTACTTCTGCCCGGGTGGAGGCACATGATGATGTTGAATTGAGATTTTCCAGTTCTGAGGAGCTGGATGTCGAAAGTTTTGCATCAGAGAAAACTAGTTTATCAGCCCATCAGCCTTCACCTTTGGCTGTAAGGGCTCATTCCACCCGGAGTATGGCTGCTTCTACAGCTCTTCTTTCAGGAGCTTCTCTTCAGGACGTTTGTGATGCGGCAGGCTGGTCCTCACCGCACACTTTCGTTAGATTTTATTCCCTCGATCTTAGCTCCACTCCCGGGGCTCAGGTTCTCTCGTCGGTTTATGTCTCCTAATGACACACGACGGGGATTTGGTCGTATGGGGATGTGGGTATTGCGTTCCCACTGCGATTTCACGCAGCGGTAGTCCCTGAAGGGGAACGTCCCGGGTTACGTATGTAACCCTAGTTCCCCGAAGGGACGGACGCTGCGTGTCCTGCCATACTCTCGGCATCCCCTTGGGTCGCTGCTTCAGTAACTTTTAAGCTGGCGTATTGTGTACTCAGGGGATATTTATAGCTTCCTGGTCGATGACGTCACTCGCCGTACGCTCATTCTCTCCAATGACTGATTTCATTCATGCTTTAGACGCGTCACGCTGAGGGCGTTCCCACTGCGATTTCACGCAGCGTCCGTCCCTTCGGGGAACTAGGGTTACATACGTAACCCGGGACGTTCAGCATTCTAACTTTGAAAAGCAGTTGAGAATGAACTTTAGAATGAATTTCCCCAGCCTCCTAAATCATTGCTGTTTGAACATATGTAATGTATACATCTTACTCACCATTTTCTAATGAAATCTCACTGAAAGTCCATGAGCTTGCGCAAGAGGCTGGCGATGTGTGAATTGACAGTTGTATATCCACAAAGCGTCTGAAAAATTAAAAATCTAGTAATTCACACAGACTAACAGCCCAACAAAGACAACAAATGTACATGTACTATCCTCAACATGCACTATATTCTTGCCTCTGTGAATATTGTAAGTTGCACTAAAACTTTCTAAATCAAAGTTAATTGCTAAATCCCATCACCAGACCTGTTGAAACCATGCCACAGCTAGGCCAGAAAATAAATCAGTTGGCTAGCCTATTGATTGAATCAGTCGTTGTTTAGCAACCTAAAAAAAAAAAAAAATGAAATTGCAAACTTCTCCACTGATAAATAATACCTTTTTTTATAATAAGCATACAATTGCATATCGGCTTTTTACTCCAAACATACCAGACCATCTTACTCTATCCGACATCTTTGCTTGAATTTTGCGGTTAAATAACAAAAATGAGGTGTTAATTAACAATGTGTTAAATAACAAAAATGAGGAGTTATTTAACATATATTTCCTAAAATTAACAGTAAGGCGCAGTTATTAAAAATAACAGGTTAATTATGTTGAAATTTGGGTGTAAATAAACAGAAACATTTAACAGTGTGAGGTCCCGTGAGGGTGGTGAGGATTTTGCCTCCTTGTGCCACTCAGGAACTTGATGATCAGGTCATGTTTTCCCACAGACATACACTTTTAGGGTGGAGGGAGACAGCCCAACCTTTCTTACAGGAAGGAAAGCACAGTTCTGATCGGGCACTTTCAGGGGTCTTCTCGGCGAGAAGAACACCACTCAACGAACAGTTTCCACTTCACAGCGTAAGCACGCCTTGCATGCTCTCGCTTAAGTGATTGTGTCTTCCACTGTTCGGGATAGATCTCTTAAGTCCTGCGCTTCCCGTCCAGAGACCACATGTGGAGGTTCCAGAGTTCCAGAAGCGAGTGCGATATAGTTCCCAGTCTCTGAGAAAGCAGGTCCTTCCTCAGAGGAATCCGCCAGGGAGGGGCTGTCACAAGGAGAATTAGTCCTTGGAATCAGGTTCTGTTGGGCCAGTACGGTGCAACTTACAAGACCTGCTCCTTGTCCTCCCTGAGATTGCACAGTGTCTGTGCGAGTAGGCTTACTGGGGGAAATACATGATTGCATAGGCCCCGGGGCCAGCTGTGTGCCAGTGCATCCATGCCGAGGGTCAAGAGAGCTCGTTGGCTGTACGATTGAGCTTGCCCTGAACGTGAATGGCATGAAGCGACTTCAGATGCTTCTGACTCCAGAGGAGGAGATGGTGGGCGAGTTGCAACATGTGACGGGAGCATAGACCACCCTGATGGTTGATGTATGCAACGGTCACAGTGTTGTTTGTCTGGACCAGCACGTGTTTGCCCTGTAGCAGCGATCTGAAGGGGCGCAGGGCAAGCCTTACTGCTAGCAATTCGAGGCAATTGATGTGCCACTGCAGTCGAGGTCCTGTCCAGGAGCCCGATGCTGCACACCCGTTGCACATGGCACCCCAGCCGGTGGTGCAGGCATCTGTTGAGACAACAACACGCCTGGACACTTGTAGGGGAGTTCCTGCCCTTAGAAAAGCAAGGTCTGACCATGGGCTGTAGGTTTGGCGACAGGCCGGTGTGATTGCCACCCGTTGTGAGGCGAAGAGCCATGCCCATCTCGGGACTCAGCTGTGTAGCCAGGGCTGAAGCGGTCCCATACGAAGCAACCCAAGCGGTGTGACTGTGGCTGTAGATGCCATATGCCCCAGGACCCTCTGAAACAGTTTCAGTGAAACCGCTGTCCTGCACTTGAATGAATTTAGGCATTTCAGCACTGAATGAGCAAGTGCGTTCATGGGACGTGCTGTCATGTTGACCGAGTCCATCTCATCCACACTCTCTGGAGAGCTTCTTCCGGGTTTTAGAACACTCGAAGATGACTACAGAGCAGAATCAACGAAATGCTCGGCTTTGATATTTTTAATATATCGTTGTTGTGTAAACGTGTCCGGGTTCTGCCCTGGCAGCCTTGTCTGTGTTGTCTTTGTTTTATGTTTGTCTTGTGTTTGAGCACATGGCTCTGTCTTTGTTGGTGTTTGCCATGTGCTTATTATGTCCAGCATCCTTGTTTCCTGTTACCACGCCCCTTGTTTAGTCCTTGTTTTTACTAATTGTGCCTGTTTACCTGATCCTCATGTGCTCTGGTCCCTTTATATTGTGCCTGTCCCCCGTGTCTTTGCTGGTTATTTGTGTACTTTGTGGTGGTTTCTGCTCTTGAAATTATCTTAGCGCCTACTCTAGTTTTTTGTATCTTATTCCCAGTATCAGAGGAGTATACTTGTTGCTATTTTGTTTTTCTCTGCTTCTGTTTTGCTTAGCTTCAGCTCGTGTGCTTTATAATCTAGTTTGAGTTCTCTTTTGTTTTAGAATTTTATTTTTAGTTATTTTCTTCAGTTCTTATTTTCCCTGTCAAGATAAAGTCTTTCTTTTTCTTTTGCAATTCCAGTTTTTTATCTTAGATCCTATTTTTGTTTTAACCTTTTTTCCTTAGTTTGCTTTTGTTATATTTATTTCTCTACTTTTTGTTTCTCTAGCCATTGATCTTCTCAGTTCAATTTTGGTTGTCTTAATTGTTGCTATATCTTGTCTGTCTTGTCTTGAGTCTCGTCTTGTATGTTCTTCTGTGTGTTATATAAGCTCTCTGCTTGCATTGCTTCAATCCCGCTTTCCGTCAAGCCACACACACACACACACACACACACACACACACACACACACACACACACACACACACACACACACACACACACACACACACACACACAGAAAACTATTGCAATAAAACGTTGTGAATTCTTTGGGTTTAAAGGTGCAATATGTAATATTTCTGAGGATCTATTAAGATCCATAACTACGTTTTCAGTGGTGTATAAAGACCTTGCATTATAACCGTTATGTTTTTATTACCTTAGAATGAGACATTTATATCTCCATAACAGCGGGCACCCCCTTCTATGGAGGTCAACATATTGTGTCGTCATGTTTCTACCGTTGCTGACAGCGAAAAAACTGCGCTACAGAGCGCGTTTCGTCACTACCTTGAAAAAATAAGTTTTCAGTGGTGTATAAAGACCTTACTTAATGAACCGTTATATATGTATTACCTTACCTTACCTTGTATTAAATGAGCAGTTTCTATCTACATACACATTCAAACGTGTTTCGTTACTATGTTGCTCTTCATGCAAGGAAGAAAGCTTACAGTAGTTCAGCCAATAAAACACTGACACAATGATGAACAAGTAACAACAATAACCTCACCACTAGATGCCGCTAAAAATCACACACTGCACCTTTAATTGCCGTGCATCCACAACAGGAGTTTCACTATGTAACTTAGTTCAAGTTCATCTAATTTATCATATATAGGTTGTGTTCCGTTAAGCTAAAACCATCTAACAAAGAGATTCGGTTTATGGGTGTTCATTCAGCTCTTTAGTTTTAGCGCACGGAGCTCAAACACCATGTTATTTGAAACAGTCATATTAAAGGTGCTTAATATTACTGCAATGTTTAAAATGTTAATATGTTTACAAAAACATTGATGCATTATTTATCATGGCTAGTACTTTTATTGTTATTGTATCATTTTCATCAACAATATGGTTTGAGTAAAATAATTCCCTTATTGTCCGTGCAGAGGTTATTTCATTTTATTTATCCATGGCATATGCAGTTTGATTATTGACATGTAGCCCATGTGATGTTGAATTGCCTAATACTTTGCATTATAATTTAATTTATTATTATTTGTAAGGCAATAGATGTATTGGGTAAATCTTTACAATACATTTGTTATTACATTAACTAACATGAACTAACAGAGTGCAAAATGTTTGTTAATGTGAGTTAATAAAATATGTGAGTTCATGTTAATTATACGTCATCAATAGCAGTTCCTGCCTGGTCTTTCCTTTGGAGCTGCCTCTATTGCACTCACGTCATCGCCATCTTCTCAGCCTCGTTCTCAGTAGTGTCGTCTGCCCTGCTGTTTGAACTGTGGTTCAAGCTTCACTCTCCCTGCTGTCTCAAGTCTTCTGTCTTGTTAATAAAAAAAACCTTTTCTGCTCCTTTGCATCTGGGTCCTATCTCTTGCAGAATTGTGACAAAAACGTACCCTGAGTAAAATCGGTGGACCGAGGAAGACTTTAGGTGGAACCCAGCACACCATCTTCTCTTATTGGAAATAAGCATCCAAAATGCAACATGGATTAGTTGGCTGAATTGCCTTCAGAACTGTTAATCTTTTTCTGATCCCCTCAACCTCCCTCAACTAAACCACACTGCATAGTATGGTTCAGTTTTGAAAATGGATCCTGTTCTAGCAGAGAGTTAATGTAATGTCAGTGTCAGTATGTCTCTCATGCGGTCCATACTTTCCAATAAAGGGATCTCCGTGAGCGCTGATCACCACAGAGCTCTTTCGTTCATTCTCAGGTTGCTGTAAAGTGCCCCATTAGGACCAGGCATAAACATATCCAGCTGACCAAGCAAACAAAATAACCCATTAAAAGGGGGATTTTCAAATAATATTACAAGCTTTTAAAAACACCTAATGTGCAGTGGGCAGAAAGAGAATTATGAAAGTATTTTACCACTCAAATGCCAGTAGCTACTATTACAAACTGTCTTTACGTTGTCTGTATTTCCCACAAATCTAGTCATAAATTTGTACTCTAACATTATTGAATAAACATATATTTTTTGATATTGATATTTTTTGTCTTTACAATGGAACTACTATGTTCATAAGAATATATGTAGCAGCACACATCCAGAAAGGAATCAAAATGTGTCTGTACAGCATCGTGGGAATGTTAAACGTGTTTAAGTGTTTCCATTTAAAAAAATAATCTGATATTTTAGTAATTTTATGAATTGAAAAAAAAAAAGATTAAAAAATCATCCACAAAGATAATGCATAAATAGTTACATATAAAATAGTACTTCATTATTTTCAGAAAAGGCTTTTTGATTATTAACCACATCCATCTGAATAGGTGGAGTTTCCCATTAACTTTAACAGAAAGGTCCAGCTTATTGGGAGAGACAGCCAAACCCCTCCCATTCAGTCTCTTCAGCACGCCTTTTCACACACAAACATATGCACACACGCTCTCACACACATCCAAACACAGTTTCACATTCACAGTCTTGCACGTCTGGACAGAATGATCAATAAGGAGTCCCAATCTTCTGACCACCTTACAGCAGCCTCGCGCAGAGGGGTAGGCAAAACCTTTTATTACTGTATTAATGCCCGGATTGTTGCAAGCATGAATGTATTTTGTATTCGAACTTGCTTTCTTATCAGATCATGGACCAAGTGTGGGTTCAGATTAATTGATTTTGTTATAAAATGTTTTTTATTTGTTTCTCTGCAATCTGCCATATCTCTAAAAAAGAGCAATTAAAGAATTAATAAATGAAATAATATATAATATTGTAAAATATTATAGTACAATAATATATAATAAATATACTCTATATGTAATTTAAAAGCAGCGGCATGGTTATGTGTTTTGGATGTCATTCTTATCCAGCTTCTGTGCTGTTATTTAAAAAGATACTGTATGCACCAGTCTTTCAGTTCAAACTGCTAACCACTTTCTTTAATCAAATTAGAAACTGAAACCATAATATGGGTTATCGAAAAAGTCTCCATGATGATATGTGTGCATTGGTTGAGGAAGGTACAGAACTGTTTGTGCTTCAGATGATAAGCCGATGATTGACAGAGTGCCAGCGAGCTTGACAGTGTGTGAAAGAGTTTTCAAAAAATGTACAACATGGCAAAAGCAGATATGTCTATACTTGCACGTTTTTTAACTGGTTCAAGCAAATGCTGAGAGTGAAATCATTTAAAAAGTAACGTTTTTAATCTTTAATGGGCTCAGCAAATAACACTCAAAAACACTAAAATGATTTTGCCAGTTAAAATAAAAATGTGCTTCATGTTAAAATTAAACATCTAAATTAATGTTAAAATCAAATGTTACATTTAATATGAATCAACTTGAAGGTTACAACAGTGCACTTTAAATTTAATGCTCACCTCAAGGTTATAACTGCACATTTTAACCTTTTACAATGATCCATTCTTAGCTATTTTTGCTTCTTGTGTTGGAAACATGATTCTTTTGAGGGAAGAATAGGGTAACACTTCAGAATAACGGTCTGTCATTAATAGGTAACTATGTATGAAGTAATGCAAGATAAATGAGTAGAACTACTGGTACTATTAACTAATATGGAAACAATATTAACTATCAGTAAGTAATAGCACATTTAGGACTGAGCTAGTTCCTTATTAGGTGATTAAATTATTGCTGAATCAGATTAGCCTCATTAAGAACTACTAACTATCACAAATGATAAAGAATTGCCAATTAATTACTAATCTCAACATTAACATGTGTCTGAGACATTTTAAAATAATGGTCCAGGTAGTAGTTCTTGAAGATTGTCTTTTTTTACTCTGAACGTGGTCATAAAATGCATCCTTAATAACTCAAGTGTTACCTAGTCACTCTTCACGAACTACCAATGATCTGGAACTTTATTTTAAAGTGAAAAAGTAATTGAGTAATTGTGATGCATTTTATGACCACATTCAGAGTAAAAAAGATAATTGCTCACGTCTCAGACACATGTTAATGTTGTGAAGAGCATAAGGAGTGTTCAGCTATGGGAATCAAGCTTTGCAGTAAGCTGGGAATTTGATTTATTCATGTTTTTTTTGTCTGTAGGTGAGGATGGCAAAAGTTGGGGTAGCTTTAGCCGCTGCGTTTATGCTGGCCAGCATAGCAGTCATCATTTCTATAGCAGTTGTGCAAACTCATAAGAAGACTTATATATCCCGTGGACTCAAGGTAAAATTCTTAAATTTGAGCATGCCTGATGCAAACCGTACAAGTGGGATCCAATTAAACAGACCTATTTTGTACCTCTTAGGCTGCGTTTACACTTATCAGTAACATGTGACTAGTATCCGGATGTTGTCCACATACACATTGAAAAGACGAGTGTAAACGCACTTCTGATCGGAATGCTATCCAATCAGCGTGTCCAGGTTCGGAGGAAGTCGAGGACGCATTGTGATCGGATCTCAGTGTAATGTAAACGCAATCCAGCCATCGTGTCTGCTTTCACAGGTGGACGTCATATAAATCCCCGCCTAGACGTCTCCCCGCATGGCTGTCAGAAAAGACAAGAAATTAAACTTATTTGAACCTTACAATAAACGTCAATCTTTAAAACTGTTTATTTAGACTTACATGATACTATGTGTGTCATTTTTCATTTTAATTGTGCAACATTATCTGAACGAGGCGATCGCCTGTACAATCACAGTCAGTCATGAGATCTTAATGAAGAGCTGTGCGCTGCTTTGCCAGAGGAATCGGAATCAGAATTTTTTAAAGTTTTAAAAATTGAATGTTTTTATTGTTTCAGCATGTTTATCAAGCTCCCATTTCTGTCAATATAGTCATTGCACACTATAACCTTAAACCCAGATGATCGATGATGTGACTTGTTTAACATGATCAACCCAGTTATTTTTGTATGATCAACTGGAAGTAGGCCTTTTCCTTCGTTCAAAAAACTTAATTTGATCTAAGTCTGGAGATTGCTCAAGAAAGTAAAGAGAGTGAGTGAAAGCAATTGGTACATTGTTTAATTGATATCATCTTTAGGCTACTCTAAGGGGGCTTTCACACTGGCAGTTTAGTTCGGAACGGGGCACGGTTCGCATGAAAAATCGCTAATGTGGACGCTGTCATGTGAACCCGGGTGCGCACTGGGTCCCGAACCCGAGACAACCTAGAGGAGGTGGTCTCAGTTCGGTTGCTCCCGAACCGTGCTGCGGTTCGCGTGCATGTGAAAGCAACGCGTGATTTTTTTTCCCAAACCACTTCAGCGGAAATCCCGCCCTGCAGCCGATTTCATTGGTTTAGGTTACAGTGACGGGTAGGTTTAGGGATCAGTGTTTGGTGTAGGCAATCAGTACAGTGATTGACATGACCAATGAAAACTTTTAAATCGGCTGCAGGGCGGGATTTCCACTGAAGTGGTTTGGGAAAAAAAATCACGCGAAAGCAACACAGACTCGGGTGCGCACTTGTTCAGGAAGTAAAGTGTCCTGCGCATGCGTTTTAGCCGATTATGATGTATCTTGTTAAATAAAACACACGTAAGATATGAAGATTTACCCTGGATACGAGCAAGAGTGAGTCTGCAGTGTATTCGCGTATAGTGCGTGCAATCAGGGCAACAAATTAATAGAAATCCACTGTCTCCTCAAAAGAGTCCATTTGCAAGCAGCAGAAAGACAGCTTATGCGACACACACACACACACACACACACACACACACACATACTTAACCTGCGTTGTTACTCAGCTATGCATAATAGCACCAAATTAATAAAAAAACACAATATATTGACCTGCGTCGTGTTTTCTATCATGCGCCGTGCACGTTTGGAATGACGTAAGATGCACGCAAACGCACCAGAGTTCGATAGAATCAAGTTGAGTGTGAAACCAGACCAACGCTGCGGGGGGCGCCGGGAACAATCGCGCCTGGGCTCGGACCGCAGCAAACGGGCCCAGTGTAAAAGCCCCCTTAATCTGGTGTCGTGCCACATAACTAATTTAAATATAGCCTAATGCAGGAAACAGAAATCCGATTGGTTATCCAGATACAGAGGCTACTTAAATGTAAAGGCTCCATGTCCTGATTGGCTAATGATCCGATCTGCTTGATTGGATCACAGTGATTACGTTAATGCCAAGTGTAAACGCAGCCTTAGAGTGAGTAAAATTATGGGACATGGAAGCATAATTGGTGTTTACCAGTCACATGTGGGAAGTAATTTATGTTCAAGAATGACTTTCCCTTAAATTATTCATTCCTATTGTTTAATCATACTGATTTTCTTTTTAATTATACAGTAAAGAGTAGGCTAATGTTCATATTTTTAATATTTCTATTATGTGTTGAAAAACAAACATCTCACATCCCACACATGTTATGACATGGGCCACTATTCATTTACAGATGAATGGCAGGCAAATTGTGGTGAAAGAGTATTATACATGCTTTTGGATTATGTTTTTATTTTATTTTTATAATGCTTCAATCAGTTTCCGTGAAAACAAATACTATTTTTGTAACACGGAACGGAAACCTATTTTCCTAAACACAAAACAACTTTCAATGGAAAATCACCATTCACTGAGTTATTTAATTCAATTCAATGCCGCATCCTTAATATTGAGATGATCCTTTTGAGATGATCCATGATCCTTTTGATGACTCATAAAGTCCTTGAACATTTTCCCAACAGAAGAATGTGCTTTTTGTCAATAGATCAATAGAGCTGAGGGCAAATAGACATGTCTGTTCTTGGGTTCTTCACTCAGTCATGATTTAGACCTTGGGGTTTTGGTAATTGCTATTCAGCAATGTATTTTGTGAACAGTGTGAATGAATGAGCTCTTTATGGCTTTGCAAGATCTTTAGAGTTTGGCCTTTGGTTACAGTAATGTCCTTCTTCACTTCTGTTGCTCTCTCTTTCTCCAGTATGGTATTGTTTTGGATGCAGGCTCGTCCAGGACTACCATTTATCTCTATGAGTGGCCTGCCGAAAAAGAAAACAACACTGGGGTTGTGAGCCAGACAACAAAGTGTCAGGTTAAAGGTACAAATCAACTGACATAAAACCTTGGATGGTTTACATAAACACTGGAGGCTTATTCTTTATATAGCAGCCAAAAGCTGAACTATGTTGGTGGCACTTTCCAAGAATACTGTATACCTTTGTTAACAAATCCTACATTTTTTTTATTGTTCTAAAATTCAAATTGGTGTGAAAAGCACTAGGTTTTCGGTCTTGTCAAGTCACATTTATTTATATAGCGCTTTTTACAATACAGATTGTTTCAAAGCAGCTTTACAGAGATGACAGTAAAATGCAACAAAGTTTGTTTCCTCGAAGAAAATAGCATCACAGTCCAGCTTAAGTAAGTTCAGTGATGTTTCATTTTGTTGTAAAAAATATATTAATTTAGTTAATTTATATATATAGCCGCTCTGGAGAAAACCGAGATGTCATCGTCCAGCTCAGTTCTCATTTAATGGTGTCAATGCAGGCAGATCAGTATTATTGTTGAATAATAAATTAAATGTTAAATTTAATGTCCCCAACTAAGCAAGCCAAAAGCCAATGGCAAGGAACGACAGTGGCAAGGAACCAAAACTCCATTAGGTGGCAGGATGGAGAAAAAAACCTTGGGAAAAACCAGGCTCAGTCGGGGGGCCAGTCCTCCTCTGGCCAACGAACGAACAGTGTATGATTATGATTCAGGCAGCATTATAGGTCAGAAGTCAGATTGGATTGGAACAATCAGAATATTATCCAGTTCCATCTGGTTTAAGATCGGAGTTATCACGCGCGTATGGAGATGAGTTTGTTGAGGATCAGTGCTGATGGTTGTCGTGTTGATGAGGCCTTCACAGGGGAGAGTCTAGTTGACCGAACCTCTGCTGAGACTTCAGAGATGCGTTGTGGTCGTGTTTAGGCGGAGGTCCTCCACCTGATCTGGATACGCCCCAGATCCGGCTGACTACATGCATTGTGATCATGTCTAGGCGTAGGTCCACCATCTGATCTGGATACGGCCCAGAACTGGTTGACTGTAGTAAACCTCGGAATAAGCAGAAAGCCTAACATTAGCGTAGATGCCATTCTTCTTATGATGTAACAAGTACATTGGTTGTTATAGGAAGTATTCCCGGTTCCGGCTGACCTAATTAATGCAGCCTAATAATAATTTAACTGTTTTGAATAATAGGAATTTTCTATGTGTATGCTTTCCGGACAATGTTAGAGAGACTGTTCCAGAGTTTAGCTGCTAAATAGGAAAAGGATCTACAGCCAGCAGTCGATTTTGATATTTTAGGTATTATCAACTGGCCAGAATTTTGAGATCGCAATAGACGAGAAGGACTATAATGCATTAAGAGCTCGCTCAAGTACTGGGGAGCTAAACCATTTAGTGCTTTGTAAGTTATCAGCAATATTTTAAAATGTATATGATGTTTAATAGGGAGCCAATGCAGTGTTGACAGAACCGGGCTAAAATGGTCATACTTCCTGGTTCCAGTAAGAACTCTAGCGGCTCCGTTTTGGACCAGCTGCAGTTTGTTTATTATCCATGAAGGGCAACTAACTGTTCTGCATTTTTCATTGAAAGCATATGTCGTAATTTAGATATATTTTTAAGATGGAAGAATGCGATTTTACAGATGCTACAAACGTAGCTTTCAAATGAAAGATTGGTATCAAAGAGCACACCCAGGTTCCTAACCGACGACGAAGACTTGACAGAGCAGCCATCAAGTGGTAGACAGTATTCTAGTTTAGTACATGCAGAGGTTTTTGGTCCAATCATTAGGAACTCTGTTTTTTCAGAATTAAGTAATAGGAAATTACTAGTCATCCAAATTTTTATATCAGCTATGCATTCCGCTAATTTCTTGAATTGGCAAGTTTAGTCGGGGCGCGAATAGATATAGAGCTGAGTATCATCAGCATGACAGTGAAAATGAATCCCGTGCTTCCTTAATGATAGCTCCCAAGGGTAGCATGTACAGAATGAAACATCTGTCCTAGTACTGAGCCTTGTGGTACTCCATACTGAACTTTTGATCGATAAGACATCTCTTCAACACACTGAGGTCTTGACCTTCTCATCATTTTTTAAATTCATAATGATGTGGTATAAATTCAAATTCATACCACATCATACTTTTGGTCTGCTGAATTCATATTAAGTTCCTTATAAAAATTTAATAAAAAATAATAATAATTTAATTTATTTACCAGAATCATAATACGAAATTTCTCACATTTTGCTTGCAAACAGGTTACCCTTGATTTTCCTTCTATTACAAAAATTAAACATTCTTTAAAGGGGTCATGAACTGCATTGCTTCTTTTTGAAATGTTTCCTGGGCTGCACTTATAATGTTAGTATGGTTTTTACATCAAAAATTGTCACAATGTAAAAAATAAAAAACTTTAAACTCGAAAACTTTATAGCATGTTTTTACTATTACAGCTCTCAAGGTTAACTAATCGTAAAAATAGTTGATTGTCTTATATTTAGATCTATAGTATTATATTTAGACCGTGACATGAAAGGTTGCAGTGGATGAGCATTGCAAACCGATCACAGATATATTGAGCACATGAATGCAGTGATCTTGTCATTGCAACTTGATTTCTGCACTTTCACGAATGCTTTAATCATAACTAACGTTGCAAACACGATGTAAATAAGATTTGTTGATTATAACAGAAGTTTTCGCGAGAGTCACTTCATAAAAACTTTTCAGTCACTGATAATTAATTATTTTTAGACTAGGAAATACACATACATTCAATTAATTAAAATATAATTGACATCCAAATATGTTTCCTAAATTTTTGGTAATTTTTAATGCAAATTTTGTAAAATCAATAACTAAAAGACCAAAAAATCTGTGTTTTGCATAAATGATAAAGTCCTTTTAGAGGACACATATTTTCTGTGTAGCTGGCAATATTGTTCATTACTGGTAGGCAGTATATTAGCTTTTTTTCCTGTGGTTTGTTTGTAAGTTTTATAGAAGACAGAGACAAAAAGCTGTGACTTCTCCTGAAAGTATTGATAATGGTGACGGCAATGCATCAGAAAATAAGACCATAGTAAGAAAGGAAGAAGTTGAAGATCAAGGAGAATAGAAGCAGTGAGGGTGAGGGTAGAGATGAAGAATATAAGTTACAGATTGTTGTGGAAGTCAGGCATTTCGGTACATTATCCTATCCCAGTTTGGAAGGTGTTATCCATACTACAACCAGAGGTCAGGAAAGATGCCACTGCCTATTGGCCTCAACAATGACAAGCAAATTATTCACAAATGATGACTAAACAAATGAAAATCGAAATATGTGTGGGGGTACACTGAAAGAGAAGAGTCTTGTTTATTTTCACTTGTTGATTTGAAATTCCAAGAAAGAAAACATTTGTTTGTTTTTTGAAACCCTAATGCCTGCTACTGACACTGCGATTTCAGCAATCCTATAAGATCATTACAAATCACACTGTACGCCATGAATCTAATAAACTTGGGCAAGACATGTATGTAGACTGTACGATGATGACACGATGATGTATCGTAGACTACGTTGCAAGTTAGTATAGAAGAATACAACATAATCATTATGCCTTAGTGGTAAAACAAATAGAGCAACATCAATCACACTTTGGCTATTGTGGTTTTAATGTGAGTTGAAAAAAAGGGGAGGCGGCAAAAGAGGAGAAGATGGACGTGATCATGGCTAGGGAAACGAGGCCAAATTGGCATTCCAAAGTTGCAAATGGAGCTTGAGGTAAGTAGTTTTAGCGCCATGTCCCATTGATCAATACGCCATTTTATGTTGCATTTATTTGGCTAGTCAGACATAGGTCGTTGAAGCAAACTCATTTTGAGGGGTTTGCTAAATTTCTCACACAGAAAATTATTGCAGGCTATCTTTGAATGGCTGTCTTTGAACCTCTCTTATTGTACGACTTAGGATTACTGTTTAGACCACAGCCACAAAAATCACCACGATTGGTCACTGTGATGAGGTTCAAGTTGAGGAAGGAAGAAGACAAGTGTCGGGGGGACTGGGACTCGGCTTTTATTCAGAAACCACACAAAACAAAACAACAAAGCAAAGGGCGCACATACAGTGCATTCTCCGTGCCGTCTCGGCGACACAGCACAACACAAAACAAACAGTTTAAACCTGCAGCAGTTCAGTTTCGCTCTCTACACACGAGTCCTCAGTCCGTCTCTGTCTCTCGCTCTCTCGTTCCAGCCCGCTTTTATGCGATCTTTCCATGCCAATTACTGCAATCAGACACAGGTGTTCATCATTTGCACTTGACCAACTTACTTACCGCTTGGCTCCTTCCTCTCTATCCTGCTACAGACCTCGCTAAACAACGACCCCCTCGCCACAGTCATCTTTTGTATGGGACAACCCAAAATCGTACAATTTGTACCAGGCATTAGGTTTCACTACTTTCCAGGCAGCTAAGTAGCAACTGAATTTGTGTCAAGTTTTTGACATTTTCACATGCGAGCTCCAAAATATAGCAGCACAAGATGAAATGGAGTGTTAAAAATGCTTTTTAATGTTTTTTGAAACACCAAGAACTTTTCAGGTTGTGAAACTGCATTTGAATGTGTGTGAGGTTTGACAATTTGCCAAAAACAATATACCCTAATAGGACAAAGTCAGTTATAAATGACAACACCGTAAAAAATTTAAAATGTAGAAAACTATGTTTGGAAAATTATTGTAGCCTTAAATATGTCAAATACGAAGTCATTTTATTTTTCCAACTGTGATTTCATAATTATTATTTGGTTTGAGTGTATAATTCTTTACTACTCTTTTTACTGAGCAATATACAGTAGGCTGTGATAGAATAATAATGGGACTTAAAAATATACATATATAGGTCGATAACAGAACTTATAAAATATGATGTGTCCTTTCAAGGCCCCGGAATTTCAGATCTTGGTGTAGACGAGGAACAGGACAAAAAGACATGGAAAAGTTTAAAACATTGCATGGCAGAGATAACCAAGGCCATTCCCTCCCTTCAGCATAACTCCACCCCAGTCTTCCTTGGGGCGACAGCAGGGATGAGGCTCCTACAGTAAGAATGATTTTCCATTAATCTTTTTGATCATATTTTCAGTTTACATTCTTTTGCATGCAATATATTTATGTATCAGTAGAGCCATTTGCTATGATACTGTAACACCAATATCCAATGAAGATGAAGGCAAATTCAGTAGTTCAAAATAACAAGATTTATTTAACGCGAGCTACAGAAACAGCGTACATGACACAACAATACCACACAATGAGGGAAAGGAGGTAAGGAACTTAAATACACAAAGGTGATGAACATAATGACATACAGCTGTGTTGATTAATGAGTGTCCATGGAAACTGATGAGTGGCGGGGAACTTGAACAAGGAAACAGACCAGAACAAACCAGAATGTTTATAATTGTGACAATGCATAATGAAATATGCAAGAAAGCTTGCATTTTCAAGCAGCATAACAAGCTGTTTTGTACAGCTAAATATAACAGGAAGCTGTTAATAATATTAGAAGCCAGAAACATTCAATTTAAAAATGCTGCCGCCCGCCCTTATGTTAAAAATAAGGTGAATAGCGAAAACAAAAATGTCTTAATGCACTTGTTTCTAGTGTTGAAATGCTTTTGTTATTTTTCAAATAAATGATTATGTATAAATGCATATATCTTTCCACAGAGTTAATGTGATCATACTGTTAACGTCATCATGAACGATGTGTGCATCATTAACAGCACACATCATTACATGTGTGCTGCATCTTTGCACAATCTTTTTTACACAGTATGAAAAATGAAGACACTTCCAACGCTATCCTGAAAGACATGAGGAACTACCTTAGCTCTCTTCCTTTTAATTTCCAAAATGCTTCCATCATCTCTGGACAGGAAGAAGGCCTTTATGGTTGGATCACCGTCAACTACCTGATGGGGAACTTCCTAGAGGTCAGTCCATGGGCTGCTTTACTGAACCTTTTTTATATTGGTCTTTGGAACTAAATGATTATCTCAGAATTGTTTTTTTTTTTACAGTTTCATCTTAAATGTATGTATTCAAACAACATAAATGTATTTTTAGTATGAATTATGTTAGCCTTACGGTTATCTATAAGCTAATGTGCTCAATAACAATGACGAAATTCGCATTTAGAAGATATAAACATTAAAAATTTACAGTCTCTCACCTCTGCCATTATGATTAATGATTTTGATGAGTGGCGGATAGTACAGTATATAGGGGATAGGGAACAATTCAGACAGTGTAAATATGCTTACCATTGGGGCAAATGAAGTCTGGTTTTGAGTTAGTGTTTGTTCTGCTTCTGAGACACGATAGCACAGTGTGCATCATATGCGCGAGTTGGCGCAGACCACAAAACATATCGGACCCATTTGAATTCTGAACAGAATGCTATATTTTAAGGTGATATGGAAAATATCGGTTAAACAGATTTGCTTATATTCAGTAATATAAGCAAAACGCTATTGGCTATTTTAAAAAAGGGGAGCAGCTGCTGGATACAGTATGTCCTACCATGTCTATTTCAGTTGAAATTACGTCACCTCGTTGAAAAACGTTGTGCTTTCAAGGAACTTAAGTGGGCCTTTAACCCTGTCAATGCAAGATTTTGAGTTTAGCCTCATACTGTAGTATTAGCCCAAATGTCTTCATTATGAAACAGAGTCCGGATGTGTTCAAGGCATTGCAGTCTTCTTGTTATGACACAATATTGAATCTAAACCAGAATTGGACAACAGAGCTTAATTTAAATTTTTAAATGTTAAACTTTAGTCTGTTTTATAGAAAAACCTTTGGAATGCCTGGGTACATCCTCATGGGGCAAAGACAGTTGGTTCATTGGACTTGGGTGGGGCCTCCACCCAGATTGCCTTTGCTACTTCTGATGTTGCCAAAGAAGAGGATATCATTACGGTTTCACTCTATGGCTATGAATATAATATCTACACACACAGTTTCCTCTGCTACGGGAAAAATGAAGCTGAGAAAAGAGTTTTGGCCAAACTTTCAAAGGTACAGTATGCTCATGTTGAATGTTCCTTCAACCAAAATATGTGTATAATATATAAACCTATAACCTAAACCAAAATATAAACCTTATTAGGATTCAGACTATTTTGTACCTTTAGATTGAGTAGTATTGTATGTTTCCTCCATCAGTAATTATACTAAGACATTGATCACAAAATTGTGTAAAACCTTTCTTAGAAAATCCATTATTGCTGATGCTGAGTGATGCAATCAAACCTGTAGCTTATGCTTAACATTTCCCCAAACAAGCCACGTCAATACTTCAGTCATTCAATGTAGGGTTGAAATAGAGGGATAAATTATGTTCCCTTTCGTAGTCACTCCGAGTAAAGTCGGATGACGACGAATGGGGGTTTCGCTTAGAGCACCTATCGACTTCAAGTATTACAAAACGAGCCAATGGCGATGAAATGCCATGGGTCTGCGGAATTTGCACAGTGTATCTCTGCCCCACCGCTTGGGTATAAAAGGAGGACGCCGGCAGCATACAGATATGTTTTCGCTTCGGAGCCAAGAGTATTTCTTCACTCCACAATCATCTCTGACTTCGCTCTACGAGACGAGCTTCTCTCTCCGGTGTTGGTGTGACGGCGATCTGCAGCGAGCTCACAGTGCCTGCTGATCTGTGCAGTGATCTGCCAGTGTCTGTGTGTCTCCCTGTGCGCTTCAACATCGCGGAGTTTTTTCTCCTCTCATAAAAGAGCTTGCACACGGCACGTCTTTTTAAAGACGGCTCGCCCGTGCATTTCTGGTTGCAGCGGACTGGTATCGGACTCTGATGGGCACGAGCGCTGTCTAGTGTGTTTGGGCTTTGATCATGCTTGAACAGCGGTTGTGGATGACTCATGTTCTGACTCATGACTCTGGGAACGTGATCATCGCGTCATATATAGGTCGAGACTCGGTGAACTCGCAAGAGTGAGAGTCCCCTCATCCACCACCCGATCTTTGGCTGGTGGCCAGGGTGACCAGAGGGTGTTGGTCTGGAACAAGGCGCTGACTCTGTGTCCACGCCCCAGCCCCCCCTCTTTAATGACGGTGCCCGCTAGCGAACTGATGATTCCACGAGTCTACCCTCGGGTGGCCCGTGTGTTTTCATTTGAAGCTACAGAGGATGATGCTGCGTCTGTAGCAGCATCACTAGGTGGGCTTGATTCTTCTGGAAATGACGACTCGTCACAGCTGCCACCCTCTCATGTGCATACAGCTGTGCCTGAGTCTGATCCGGAGATGACGGCCATGCTTTCCCGGGACGATTGGTTTTGGGTAAGGCCGCCGACGCGTCCACGGCAAACCCCAATATCTTTCCTCCCGGACGTGCATGATGAGATCACGGGTCCTCTCGTTGGTCTCATCCGCCTTGCCTCCCCTCAGGGGCCGCTGCCCATGGGTACACTGGGGTTCCCCCGGTTGAATGCTCTGTTGCCATGCTACTATGTCCTCAGAGTGCTTCCCGGCGCAATCCTAGGCACCCGTCCAAAGCCTGTAGTTCTTTTCGTCTACACTAATCTGTGGCGAAATCCTATAGTGCCACAGGACAGGCAGCTGCCTCACTGCATCCCATGACCGTTCTGCTGGTCTACCTGACCCAGAAGCTCATGGACAAGCAGGAGGGCGGGACTGACCCGAGGCTCTTCAGTGAGCTGCGCGTCGCCACTGACCTTGCTCTCCCAGCGACGAAAGTGGACGTACGCTCTCGGAGTCAGGTGATGTTCACCAGTCTGGGGCTGACCGGTCTGGTGTGCACGATGTCGGGCGGACCCTTCTGCTCGACACCCCCATCTCCCAGGTCGGCCTCTTCGGCGGTGCGGTTGAGTGCTTCTGCCCAACAGTTCTCAACCGCCCGTGAGCAGATTGAGGTTATTCTGCCCGACGGCCCCGCCATCCGCTCAGATCCCTCAGTCTGCCCACCGCCGAAGGCTCCCTCCCACGGTTCCAACCCCGCCCGTTCACCCGGGCCTGGCTCTGGAAGACCATAGGGGGGATGCCACAGCCCTCTCCAGCCCCGCCCCCGCTAAACGCCGGGTTAAGCGGCACTTTTGAGATGGGCTGCTCAGAGATGAGACTCAGTTCTTTCCATCAGTTGGTAGCAGGGCCACTCCTTTCCCCGGTGGAGGGCTGGGAAAGAATCCTTAGTCAGAAAGAACTGACTCTCTCGTCTCTGAGCATACAGAGTTCTCAGACGACACATAGCGCCACCCACAAGCCGTGCTCTCCTCGCCCCCCTCTGTCCCAGAGGCGGTTGACACGGCGTGCCGTCCACGGACCCCTTCGCCCCTGTCCCCCTCTGTCGCCAGACCCCTGACAGAGGAGGCCCCCGTGGAACGCTGGTCCTTCCCTGGCCTCTTCTGTCAGGGTGCGGTTAGGACCTTGCCCCCACACCGGGCCGCTATGCCGTCCACGTCTGGGCCGGTCATTCCGCTTCGCTGCACCACCGGGGGGACGCCTGTGGTTCTTGACGCCGCTGGCACAGTTGGGAGCCTGCCTAGAGCTTCCCTATCTGTTCCGCTGGGTCGCGCGAACCATCGACTCGGCTATGCTATTCAGTTCGCACGGTCTCCTCCCCGCTTCAGGGGAGTCCGGTACACTTTTATCATGAGAGCGAAGGTTGCTACCCTACTGCGATTGAGACTGTCCCTCCAGCCGAAGTGAGGTCCGGGTTTACAGCCCCTACCTCATTGTCCCGGAGAAGTCTGAGGGGTTACGGCCAATCCTGAACCTACGCATCTGAACCGCTCCCTTCACAGGTTGCCATTCAAGATGCTCCTGGCCAAACGCATTTCTGGATGTGTGCGGTCACAGGATTGGTTTGCAGCGATCGACCTCAAGGACGCCTACTTTTATGTCTCCGTTCTCCTTCGACTCAGACCATACCTGCTGTTTGCTGTCAGGGTGCGCGCATATCAGTACGCTGTTCTCCCATTCGGGCTAGCCCTGTCTCCTCGCACCTTCACAAAGGTTGTTCAGGCAGCCATTGTTCCTCCATGGGAACACGGGGTTCGCATCCTGAACTATCTCGGTGACTGGCTGTCTTAAGCTCACTTTGACCACTTAAGACCAGGCTTGCGAATACAGGGACCCAGTGCTCCGGCACCTAGCTCATCTGGGCCTTCGGGTCAACTGGGAAAGGGGTAAACTTTGCCCCGTGCAGAGGAGTGGGCATGGCAACACGGCGGCCTCTGAGTACCAGTTACTCCGACTTGCCATCAGTACTCACCCCGTGGTCGAACCTCAGTTTTCTACGGGCCTGAGTTCCCCTGGAACGAGCTTCCCGGCATGCTGTTGTCTCAACAGATGCCTCCACGGGCTGGGGCGCCATGCGCAATGGACATGCTGTCACACTCTCATGTTGAGCAGAAATGCTCCTGAAAAATTCAGTGAGATTTATCACACCCAGGTGTTGAGCAGAAATGCTCCTGAGGTCCAGTGAATTTCTTCACACTTAGGTGTTGAGCAAGGTTGCTCCTGAAGCTCAGTGATTCTCGCATGTAGTGTTGAGCAGTATGGCATGTCTATTGGCTCGAGTTGCTGGCAGTACGCCTTGCCCTGCACCGCTTCCGGGCACTGCTCTGGGGTCAACACGTACTAGTCTGATCAGACAATACCGCCACAGTAGCGTACATCAACCGTCAAGGTGGTCTACGCTCGCACCGTATGTCGCAACTCGGCCGCCGCCTCCTCTTATGGAGTCAGAAGCATCTGAGGTCGCTTCGAGCCATTTTCATTCCCGGAGTCCTGAACTGTGCAGCCGACGAACTCTCACGGCTTCAGCCCCTTCCTGGAGAATGGCGACTCCATCCCCAGTCGGTTCAGCTGATTTGGGTCCAGTTCGGGGACGCACAGATAGATCTGTTTGCCTCTCACGACTCGACCCGTTGCGACCTGTATTATTCCATGACCGAGGGCACGCATGCACTGTCGCACAGCTGGCCGCGGGGCCGCAAATATGCGTTCCCCCAGTGAGCCTTCTTGCGCAGGTTTTGCACAAAGTCAAGGAACAGGTCCTTCTGGTTGTGGCCTACTGGCCCACCCGGACCTGGTTCTCCGAACTCATACTCCTCGCGAGAGCACCTCCTTGTCCCATTTCTCTGAGGACCCTCGTCCCGATCTTTGGAGCCTCAACGTGTGGCTCCTGGGCGGGACCAGGCAGGTTTGAGTACCCTACCACCTGCGGTGGTGGATACCTTCACTTCCGCTAGAGCGTCGTCCACGAGACACGTCTACATGTTGAAGTGGAACCTCTTCGTCAGCTGGTGCTCTTCTCGCCGAGAAGACTCCCGGAGATGCTCGGTCGGTGTCGTGCTTTCCTTCCTTCAAGAAGGGTTGGAGCGAAGGCTGTCTCCCTCCACCCTCAAAGCCTATGTTGCCCCTATTGCCGCACTCCATGACTTGGTAGAAGGTAAGTCTGTGGGGAAGCACGACCTGATTATCAGGTTCCTGAGACGAGCGAGGAGTGAATCCTCCTCGCCTTCTCTCGTTCCCCCTTTGAGCCTTTGCAATTAGTGGAGCTTAAGCAGCGCTCCTGGTTGCACTGGCCTCTATCAAGAGGGTAGGGGACCTGTACGCATTCTCCGTTGACGAAGCGTGCCTGGAGTTCAGGCCGGCTTACTCTCACGTGATGCTGAAACCCCGGCCTGGATATGTGCCCAAGGTTGCTACTACTCCAATCCGGGACCAGGTGGTGAACCTGCAAGCGCTGCCCTCGGAGGAGGCAGACCCAGCCTTGGCACTGCTCTGTCCAGTATGTGCTCTCCGCACCTATGTAGACAGAACGCAGTGTTTCAGGACCTCAGTCCAGCTCTTTGTCAACTCCATTGCTTTGGCATACCAGCAGCAAGGTCGACCGTGTCCCCTTGGTGTGACCGCCCACTCCAGCCGGAGTGTGGCGTCCTCTTGGGCTCTAGCGTATGGCGCCTCGCTAACAGACATCTGCAGAGCTGCAGGCTGGGCGACACCTAACTCATTCACCAGATTCTATAATCTCTGAGTGGAGCCAGTGTCCTCTCATGTACTCGCTTCTACCAGCTAGTATTGGACCCGCTCAGGTGTCTCGCTTGCTCTCCATTCCACTCTACGGACTGGATACGTGCGATATATTCCTCAGGTGAGCCTCCTCTCTGAGGCCCTTAGTTCCTTCAGCACTGTTGACGCTGGCACCAGTGTCTATTGCCTGTGCGTCGGCTAGGTGCCTCCGTGTGCATGGTTCCTCCCCTGAGTAACCCCCACATGAGTATTTCCACTGTAAGCCTCCTTGAGCATGTGTCTTTCCCTTGGCAAGCCACCTTGCCACTGCTGGGGTTGAAATATTCCACCTGCGGCTGGACACCCCAGTGTTCTCCATATAAACTAATGTTCATCCACTAAACTATCGGATATGCTCCCCAGTGTACCTTGGTATTCCTGTGTAAAATAGGAGTCCTTGCTAGTCTTACGACAGGGATCTCAGTTTTACGCAGGGCACTAGAATACAGCTGTGAAGTGGCGTGATTACACGGGGACCCCCATTGTTCGTCACCCGACGTAACTCGGAGTGACTACGAAAGGGAACGTCTCGGTTACGTATGTAACCCTCGTTCCCTGAGTAGGGAACTGAGACGTTACGTCTCCCTGCCACTTCCGCTGTACCGCTGGGTAGACGCCTGAGCTCAGTCTCGGCTCCTCAGCGAAGACATATCTGCATGTTGCCGGCGTCCTCCTTTTATACCCACGCGGTGGGGCGGAGATTTGTATTGCGGAATACAAATTCCGCAGAACCATGGCATTTCATCTTCATTGGCTCGTTTTGTAATACTCGAAGTCGATAGGTGTTCTAAGCGAAACCCCCATTCATCGTCATCTGACGTAATGTCTGATTTGCTCTTAGGTAAAATCTTCCTGGAAATTTTATTTTAATTGGTTACTGGACTTTTCTTTTGTTTAGATGCATTATATAAACTATTTTCTAACATATAATTATCCTAGCATTAAAAGTAGGGGTCGACCGATTATTTTCCTGGCCGATTATCGGTTTCCGATATTTAGCATTTTTATGGTTATCGGTATCAGCCATTTTCAAAACCGATTGCTGATAAAATAAAATAATTTTGAAATGCGCTATATTTGGCTCTGACGCAGCCACTTCGGTCGGAACTCACCACTCTGTAGACTAGACCAATGTCCCCGCCCATCTGATTTGTTGGGAGTCACAAGTCCGGCCAATCAACATGGAAAGCTGAAGGCACTGAAAGTTTTGCACTCACGGAAAGCACTTGCTGACTGAAGCTGCTTCACTGATCACGCATCAGTTGTCTCTCAAAGTTAAAGGGATAGTTCACCCAAAAATGAAAATTCTGTCAGTATTAACTCACCCTCATGTTTTCCAACCCCGTAAGACCTTCTTTCATCTTCGGAACACGAATTAAGATATTTTTCATGAAATCTGAGAGCTGGATCACTCCTCCATAGGATTCTTCAGGGATTGAACTTGAAGGCCCCATAAAGTTATTAAAGACATAGTTAAAATAGTCCAAGTGAGTACAGTGGCTCAATCTTAAGTTTATCAAACGACGAGAATACTTTTTGTGCGCAAAAAAACCTAAAATAACGACTTTATTTCAACTATTCATTTCCTTCTCTGTGGGCCTTGAGTCAGTTCACTAGTTTAATAGCGTACACTTCTGTTGTTGTACGTCACACGCATCACCCACATGACCAGCGTCAGCCAATAGTGAGCCTACGTGTGAAGTATCTCTACGCTATTACACTAAGTTAACTGACTAGAGGCCCAAAGAGAAGGAAATGAATAGTTGAAATAAAGTCGTTATTTTTGTTTGTTTTTGCGTACAAAAAGTATTCTTGTCGCTTGATAAACTTAAGATTGAGCCACTGTAGTCACTTGGACTATTTTAACAATGTATTTAATAACTTTTCGAGGCTGGCAAGTTTCAATCCCTGAAGAAGCCTATGGACTAGTATGGAGGAGTGATCCAGCTCTCAGATTTAATCAAAAATATCTTAATTCGTGTTCCGAAGATGAACGAAGGTCTTACGGGTTTGGAACAACATGAGGGTGAGTAAATACTGACAGAATTTTCATTTTTGGGTGAACTATCCCTTTAAGGAAGCAGCAGACTTTCCTGAAGTAGCAATAAATTACTACACTGAAGTTGCAAAACACCTCAATATAATAGGGCCCTGTGATTTCCGCGATGCAGAAAACATGGACGGAATCGCAGAATCCAGTCATAAAAACGGAATTTAATGTATAAAGCGGAAACTCACGGAATTTGTCAACTTTTGATGAATTAATAAAAAGCAGGTCAGTACAAATCAAATTGAATTTCAAACCGCAAAAAGACTATTTAAATATGAATCCTGCGTGTCTCTAAATGAATGGCGCAGACGCGTGATTTCATTTACCACGCTCACACTGGAGCATGCATGATGATTGCACTATTTTCCATAGACAGTAAAAGAAATGGACACAGCGAACCCCTTGATTTCAACGGAGAAAACTGAAGCCCGATTATAGCACTCACTTCCTGATGGCTGAGTGTACTGCGCAGGCTCAAACTGAGCTTGACGACAGTCTGACAGTTGTAAATCTTCTAGTAGCTGAATCAACTAATTCCTCAAAAACATTGTTGAAATATTTTGTCCTGTTGCTTTTATGGACTCTCTATCTATGAGCTTCTCCCTTGACTTTATGCCTCTATGTCCCTCCGATTGCCTCATAGACAGTAAAAGTTTGCCTCCGACCTTCTCCTCCTGTCTATATGGTAATTTCTCTATTGTGTGCCAGAAAGTCGCATGCTTATGACTCAATCGTTAGCCTATTTTTACAAAAATGGCTTCTACAGGGCCATAACGTAAGATACAAAGTAATGGACCCTTTTATACATTGTTGTGATTCTTTAGAAATAAATAATGGACAAATGAAGTCTTTGGACGCCTCAGATGTAAAGTTATTTCTATGCCATAGAAATAAATAGAGCCACCGCAAAACGGAAGTTCAAAGACAATATTCTAAAGATGACTGCACCCTTGTTTCTTTGGCGCATAAGGTCTATATGAGGACATGATTGCATAAACATCATCTCCATTGCCGCTTAACGTTAGTCACTTCATGAGCTTTTTAATGCTTCAACTGAGAAAAGTTATCGTCATATCAAACACACAGAAACTCCACGGCAACCCGTCAAAATAAAAGTTTGTTTTTTCACAGGGCTCTAAAAATTAAATTTTTGTTAAACTGTAAATAAATTGAATAAGTTTGATGATTTAAATTAATTAGAAATGCTTTTTGATGAATAAAATTTAATTTAACCATTAAAATAGTGTCTTTAAGTTTTACAAAATGTTTACAGAATGCTGTTGGGTGCTCCCTGAACTTTAAGGTATTATTATTATTATTAATAATAATATTATTATTAACAGTTTTCAGATTTAAAGATATGTTAAAAATTTACATTTTTAAAAAGTATTTGTCAAAACCCTTTGTTATTCTTAATTTTGTCATTAACTAACATTTTTATAACCAGACATAGGCTATATGTCGGTTCAAAATATTGGTTATCGGTCTACTTGATCTGTAATAATCGGTATCGGCTCTAAAAATCACATGTCGGTCAACCCCTAATTAAAAGGGACTATAGTTTTAAACACATCAAATGTCTGTAACCACTCATAAGAAGTTTTTGGCCTGTCCCACCTGTCTTTTCTGATTTTCCAATAAATGCAAATAGTGTAAAGAAGATTGTAGTCAGAAGCTATATGCATTAAATAGTGTTAGATAAATGTATACTTAGTACATATAGGCAGGTTCTATTTGCACTCCAGTGTATGCACTAATAGCAACATATTCAGTGCATATTATATATTATATTATATTCAGTGTTGTGCAAGTTACTTCCAAACTGTAATACATTATACATTACTTGTTACTGTAATTTAAAGGTAATTCATTACCTTACAATATTATTGTCTCAGAATTGTAATGGGTTACATTAATCCTGTATTACTTTTGAGTTACTTTCACCAAATTAGCTATACAGTAGTAGAACTTAACATTCTTAGGCTGTAACGATATGCGACATGAAACCGAAATCGCGACACTCAGATCCACGAACCTGCTGAATCGCAACACACCCCTTCCAACTCCAAGAGTTATCCTTCCCGTCCAGATCCAATGCTACCACATCTTTAAATTACTATTAGTATTATTTGAATTTTGAAGTTAACATTACAAAATACGTAGACCTACACCACAAAACTAGTCGAGGATAAATTATTTAAAATTGGGGAATTTCCAGCGTTTTGGACGTGACATTTGCAGTCAAAACTTGAAATATAAATTCTCAGAAAATGCATTTAATACCAATATATTGAAACGTCTGTTTATCCATAGGATACCCCCTTAAAAGAGTCCAGACATTAGAAAAATATCAGTCTACACATGCGTTTTATATTTAATATGAGGGAAATACACACGCATTCATGCATGACAATTTTTTTTTTACTTTTAGGATGCAAAATATTTTTTTGTAATTCTGTGGATTACACTGCGCAAATCAAAAGTAATACTACCCACCGGATGAAGAAGGGTTGGCTCTCTACCGAACATAAAATATTTATTTTATTTTATTTTTCGTGTTCGCATTTAAGAGGAAAAAACAATGTACGTGACAGTTCTCCGTTACGGACGCAACCGCTCTGAAGCGGCACTAAAAGACTGTTTTAAAACTTTCACAGAGACCTCAAACAGAACACACAAAACCTTATTTTAATTTTTTTTATATATTTAAATTATTTTTTTTTTTTTTTTCAGGTCTGTGAAGTAGGCTACCTTATAGCCTATGCTGAGTTTCGGTTAATTTATGAGATGCGCTCCAGTTCACGTGCAGGCGCCTCCGTGTCGTGATTATCTATTGTCTGCTTCTTATTTATTAAATCCAGGCAATTGGTTGATGAAACATTGATTAAAATTAAGATACAATTAGTACAAATCGAAATTCACTTTAAAGAAAGGCTTTGTGTCTTCTGTTTGACGTCTCTGTGAAAGTTTTAAAACAGTCTTTTAGTGCCGCTTCAGAGCGGCCGCGTCCATAGCGGAGAACTGTCACGTACATTGTTTTTTCCTCACAAATGCGAACGAATATAAATTAATATTTTATGTTCGGTAGAGAGCCAAACCTTCTTCATCCGGTGGGTAGTATTACTTTTGATTTAAAAATATTTTGCCTCCTAAAAGTTTAATTTATTTTTTTGTCACGCATGAATGCATTTCCCTCATATTAAATATAAAACGCATGTGTAGACTGATATTTTTCTAATGTCTGGACTCTTTAAGGGGATATCCTATGGATAAACAGACGTTTCAATATATTGGTATTAAATGCATTTTCTGAGAATTTATATTTCAAGTTTTGACTACAAATGTCACGTCCAAAATGCTGGAATTCCCCAATTTTAAATAATTCATCCTCAACTAGTTTTGTGGTGTAGGTCTACGTATTTTATAATGTTAACTTTAAAAATTCAAATAATACTAATAGTAATTTAAAGATGTGGTAGCATTAGATCTGGACGGGAAGGATAACTCTTGGAGTTGGAAGGGGTGTGTCCGATTCTGCAGGTTCGTGGATCTGAGTGTCGTGATTTCGATTTCATATCGCATGTCGTTACAGCCTTAGAATGTTAAGTTCTACTTCTGTATAGCTAATTTGGTGAAAGTAACTCAAAAGTAATACAGGAGTAATGTAACGCATTACAATTCTGAGACAGTAATATTGTAAGCTAATGAATTACTTTTAAATTACAGTAACAAGTAATGTATAATGTATTACAGTTTGGAAGTAACTTGCACAACACTGATTATATTATATTATATTATATTATATTATATTATATTATATTATATTATATTATATTATATTATAATCATAAATGGATGCTGCCTTATTGGTTCCTTGCTTGTCACTAAGCCCTAAAGCCCTAAACCTACACCTACCCCTAACCCGAACCATATTGAACCTTCTGATCAGTAACGCTCCAAGAAGGGAGTCACTGTTTTGAGCATGTTTACAATATGATCACTACAATAATGTAATTTTGTCTTGCTAAACCAGACAATGGTGGGTGGAGCTAGTGTAAAAAGCATTTGCCAACTATTTGTTTTGGTTTGTTTTTAACTATTTCTTATTATAATGGCCAAATAACCCTGCAACACTAACCTTTTAACCTGTTTCTTACAATTCTATTCTCTCTCTCTCTCTCTCTCTCTCTCTCGCTCTCTCTCTCTCTCTCTCTCTCTCTCTCTCTCTCTCTCTCTCTCTCTCTCTCTCTCTCTCTCTCTCTCTCTCTCTCCCTATCTCTCTCTCTCTCTCTCTCTCTCTCTCTCTCTCTCTCTCTCTCTATATATATATATATATATATATATATATATATATATATATATATATATATATATATATATATATAACATGTTTAACTCTTTGAATTGTTTTCCTTTCAGGAATCCACCAACTGGGCTAATGTGAAGCACCCCTGTTATCCCTCTGGTTATAATATCTCTATGCCCGCAGAGGATATTTTTGGAAGTGAATGTACAAATAAAGACCCTCCTTTGACGTATAGCCCAAAGAAAAATATTACTTTCTTTGGACAGAGTAACCCTGAACAGTGTAAAGTCTTGGTCAGGAGTATCTTTGACCTGATGTCCTGCCAGGGAGCTGAAAACTGCTCCTTTGATGGAGTTTATCAACCAAACCTCAGTGGAGACTTCATGGTAGAGTGTCGTGATAATATTCCTTTTATTTTTCTTTAGTTAAGATAAAACCCAAAAACCCCAAAAATAAAAATTCGGTCATTATTTACTCAACTTCATATCATTCCAAACCTGTATGTCATATGTGTCAAACTCTGTTCCTGGATGGCCACTGTCCTGCAGTGTAGCTCCAACCAGCTCCAAAACACCTGCCTGGAAGTTTCTAGAGCTGTTTTCGAAATCGCCCCCTATACCCTCATTCACCATTCCCTACATTACTCCATTAATACAGTCCACTTGAAGGAGTGAATGAAAACGAGTGAATTCGGACACTGAGTGTGCCAGAAGGGCCGCCGCTTTTGCATAGTTTGTGCTTTTTTTAAATAATCAATTAAAACTTGGCAAACTTGCAACTCCAGTAGTAATGAAAAGATTGATCTTGAATTGAAGATTGAAATCTGTCATGGAAACTATTGCAAGACAAACTATAGCAAGTATAAACCTTAAGTAAACAATTTACTAATGAATTAAAAAGCAATTTATCTGTATGGTATTATGCTGTAGCCACATTGGACCAGCGGTTTTGAAAATGGATGGATGGATGGATGCGAGACATGGGAATTCAGTCGGCACGGTCCTTACAGTGAATTATATGGGTATTCTCTAGCCGTTGAGTGTACATCAGTTATTCACTAGTTATTGTTATTGTTATTGCATTATGGGATTGAATGACTGCACTCGATAACGTCCACTATGGTTTTGGACACCACTACAAATGGCTGTTCCCTCAAATAGTGCCCTATTTAAGGTAGGGGGGCAATTTCAGAGATAGCCTAGTAATCTTGAAAACCTCAATTAACTGATTCAGGTGTGTTTAATAAGGATTAGCATTGAAATCTGATGGAAAGTGGCCTTCAGGACCTGACTTTCACACCCAGAGGAACCCCAATAACATAAATTAATGTGACCAAATGTTACAGCATAAGCTATATTTCATTCATCTGGATCTATTAAAGCACTTATTTTTGTGTCTTAGGCCTATGCAGGGTTTTACTGGACTGCTTTGGCTCTTAAAGTAGAGGGTTCCAAAAGTATGGAGCTATTCAACATGAACATGAATCTGTTCTGCTCAAATAACTGGAAAAATGTGAGTACCAGCCAACTGCATTATCACGACTTGCAGGAAAATATAGATTGGGAGGAATGAGTGCTGTGGTTCTTTGTTACATTTATGATTGATGTGTACAATCAATAAATCGACCTTTTAATGTACCCCCTCCCCCTCCTTTAGCTGAAGCAAAAGTACAACATCACAGACATCCATCTGAAGTCCTACTGCTACTCTGCAAATTATGTGCATACCATTCTTGCAGATGGTTACAAGTTCAACACGGCCAACTGGAAAAATCTAAATTTTCAGAAAGAGGTGCATTGCATATCATGTTTATCATGAGATTGTGTGAATATATTGGCTATGTATTGTGTGTGTGTGTGTGTGTGTGTGTGTGTGTGTGTGTATATATATATATATATATATATATATATATATATATATATATATATAAACAATGATGCCATACAATATACTGTATACCATATATGCCATAATATTATTGCACATAAAAACCTAAAATGGCTGTAAAATTAGTTAAAATGTATATTAAAAAGTGTAACAAAACACTTAATGTACATATTCCTCTAAACATTTTAATCTTCATATTTCTGCTTTTAAATGGTCCAAAAATTGGTCCCATTTACATCCATTGTAAAGTGGCTCACCATAAACTTCCTATTTGTTGTGACAAACGTTGTCGATAGACTTTAAACTGAATTGGAAATATTAATTTAAAACCTTTTCACAACAAATGCATTTCTGAGCATCTGATTTCTACGGAACAGTCACCTCAAGTCTCAATGTATGATGATTGTAATGTGAAATATCTGGCAATTATATTCCCTCTCCTCTTCCAGCAAATCAGCTCTGTCTATCCAAAATGCTGCAGTGAACTGGACCTCTTCATTTGTCTCTTTGTGTTTCAGGTAAATAAGACCAGTATAGCTTGGTCCCTTGGCTACATGCTTGCACTTTCTAACATGATCCCAGCCGAAGGGAAAATCATGAAGCTACCCATAAACAACGTTCTTTTCACTGGACTCCTCCTCCTGTTCTCTACTCTGACTATTATCACCCTCACGTACCTTGTCATTGCTCTGGTGCGCTTCTGTTATTGAGTTGTTTGTACTGATTTCCCATCTATATTGTACTGAGTTCTCATCTGTAGGACTAGTCTCTCACTTAGAGGACTAGTCTCTCACTAGTCTCTCATCTGCGTCAATGCAGATGTACCTGCTAGAGAAGGATTTTAGTTTTAGAACGTGAAGGTCTTAAATGTCTAGCGGTGCTAAGGTTAAAAAAGAGACGCCTGATGTGAACTACATATGTGTTAAAAACCTGTATTAAATGTCATTCTATCCAAAAAGGGGTGTACAGGTATTTCTAGTCCTGGTGGCTAGCTCTTGTACTGTGGATTTAAATGAAGACACCGAAGACAAAGTAAAGGTTTTAGCTTATATACAGGAAAAAGTATATCTACTATGGTCATGTCAATGTTTTGATTGTGTAGTGTATGTAATGTTTGTCTTATATTCCTAGCATCATGCTTTATGTATCTCACACATGTATTTCTGCATGTGCTCTTCAGCACACATTGTCTTTGGATGAAATGTCATAGTATCTAAATAAATGTTATGGTTGTTATGGCAGTGAAGACTAGTGATTATATTGCTAGGAAAATTAGGTATTGTAACTTGTGATGTGGGCAATGGGCATTTTATAATGTATTAATGTTAATGTTATTAAAAATGGACAAAAATGTATGTAAGGGAGACAAGGAAGGGACAACGTTGGGGATAACTTGTGTCTGTTAATGCTTCTGCCAATGTTCTGTCTGTTAACAAACAAAACATTAAGAAGACCAACCATAAAATGTATTTTATATATATATATATATATATATATATATATATATATATATATATATATATATATATATATATACACTCACCTTAAGGATTATTAGGAACACCTGTTCAATTTCTCATTATTCTCATTAATGCAATTATCTAATCAACCAATCAAATGGCAGTTGCTTCAATGCATTTAGGGGTGTGGTCCTGGTCAAGACAATCTCCTGAACTCCAAACTGAATGTCAGAATGGGAAAGAAAGGTGATTTAAGCAATTTTGAGTGTGGCATGGTTGTTGGTGCCAGTCGGGCCGGTCTGAGTATTTCACAATCTGCTCAGTTACTGGGATTTTCACACACAACCATTTCTAGGGTTTACAAAGAAGGGTGTGAAAAGGGAAAAACATCCAGTATGGGGCAGTCCTGTGGGCGAAAATGCCTTGTTGATGCTAGAGGTCAGAGGAGAATGGGCCGACTGATTCAAGCTGATAGAAGAGCAACTTTGACTGAAATAACCACTCATTACAACCGAGGTATGCAGCAAAGCATTTGTGAAGCCACAACACACACAACCTTGAGGCGGATGGGCTACAATAGCAGAAGACCCCACCGGGTACCACTCATCTCCACTACAAATAGGAAAAAGAGGCTACAATTTGCAAGAGCTCACCAAAATTGGACAGTTGAAGACTGGAAAAATATTGCCTGGTCTGATGAGTCTCGATTTCTGTTGAGAGATTCAGATGGTAGAGTCAGAATATGGCGTAAACAGAATGAGAACATGGATCCATCATGCCTTGTTACCACTGTGCAGGCTGGTGGTGGTGGTGTAGTGGTGTGGGGGATGTTTTCTTGGCACACTTTAGGCCCCTTAGTGCCAATTGGGCATCGTTTAAATGCCACGGCCTACCTGAGCATTGTTTCTGACCATGTTCCTCCCTTTATGGCCACCATGTACCCATCCTCTGATTGCTACTTCTAGCAGGATAATGCACCAAAGCTCGAATCATTTCAAATTGGTTTCTTGAACATGACAATGAGTTCACTGTACTAAAATGGCCCCCACAGTCACCAGATCTCAACCCAATAGAGCAGGGGTCAGCTAACCTTTTTCTCTGGGGGCCACATTATCGTTCCTGACCAGTGTTGTGCAAGTTACTTCCAAACTGTAATACATTATATATTACTTGTTACTGTTATTTAAAAGTAATTCATTACCTTACAATATTACTGTCTCAGAATTGTAATGCGTTACATTACTCCTGTATTACTTTTGAGTTACTTTCACCAAAATAACTATACAGGAGTAGAACTTAACATTCTAAAATAAGGCTGTAAGGAAATGCCATATCATATGAAACCGAAATCACGACACTCAGATCCACGAACCTGCAGAATCGCGACACACACCTTCCAACTCCCACCGTTAACCTTCCTGTCCAGATCCAATGCTACCACATCTTTAAATTACTATTAGTATTATCTGAAGTTAACTTAACATTATAAAATACGTAGACCTACACCACAAAACTAGTTGAGGATAAATTATTTAAAATTTGGGAATTCCAGCGTTATGGACATGACATTTGCAGTCAAAATTTGAAATATAAATTCTCAGAAAATGCATTAATACCAAAATATTGAAACGTCTGTTTATCCATAGGCTCCTCCCTGAAAGGAGTCCAGAAATTAGAAAAATATCAGTCTACACATGCGTTTTATATTTAATATTAGGGAAATAGACAGTCATGCGTGACAAAAAAATCTTTAACTTTTAGGAGGCAACGATTATTATTATTATTATTTTTTAATTCTGTGAATTACACTGCGCAAATCGGATGAAGAAGGGTTGGCTCTCCACAGAACATAAAATATTCATTTTATTTTATTTTTCGTGTTCCCATTTATGAGGAAAAAACAATTTTACAGACGTGACAGTTCTCCGTTATGGACGCGACCGCTCTGAAGCGGCACTAAAAGACTGCTTTAAAACTTTCACAGAGACCTTACACACACAAAGCCTTTCTTTAAAGTGAATTTCGTTTTGTATTAATTGTATCTTAATTTTAACCAATGTTTCGTCAACCAATTGCCTGGATTTAAGCGCGTGAACTGGAGCGCGTCTCATAAATGAACCGAAACTCAGCGTATAAGTATAGCCTATTCACGGACTTGAAAAATATATCTATATTGAAATGTCTACTTGTAAACAGAACGAAAGAAAACATGCTCTCTGCTTATGAAATGAAATGTGCATTTCTCTCTGGTGCATTCACTAGTAGGCTACTGCGAAGATCGCGAGTCAGCATCGTCAACTTCATCTTGACTTTATTAATAGACAATTAAAATGTCTCCTTGCTATATTTGACATATTCATAATCATTGCTTTTGCCGGTTCTTTGTGACAGCTTTTAGGTGCTTTATCGGCAGCGCCGCCGCCCTTACATGAACGCGTCACCACCGCATCAAAAAGATTGCGTGATGAAAACATGAAAAATACCAAATAAACATAGCCTAACTGTTTAGAAAGAAAACACAGAACGAATAGCCTAATGCGCATACGTCCATCTCGCGAATGTATAGTCTTCTTCATGCCATCTTTACCATTAGCCGCTTTTTGCACTGGCCAGCGCGAGCACAGAGGCCGAAATCATACCTCACGGCACTCCTGTAAAAAAAAAAAAATCGCTATACAAATATATCAGACGCTGCCATTTAGTCTTTATTTACAGACTTGGACACCACACGCGGCTATTGACTGACCACGAACAGGTAATTTAGCCTACTTGCATTTTTCATTCGTTAATGTCTCGTGGTCTTGCTGTTTTTTGTTGTTGTTTGTTTTACAATTAAAACTAAAAGTCTGTTGTAACGCAAGCCTTACTGAACATGTACCGAGTAAAATATTACTGAAAATTGATAAGTAATGCCTTACACTACTGCGTTACAGCAAAAAGTAATATGTTACTGTAATGCATTACTTTTGAAACGCGTTACTCCCAACACTGTTCCTGACTGTGATGGGGGGGCCAAGGCCGGGTCAGCTATATAACATAGAATTGTATAACCCAAATCAAACTGACCAACAGCAGGCCTCATTGTGTAGTAGAGATTACCAGCCTGGCACAGCTAAATTTGTTTGTCTTTACTAGTTGTTTGCAAAAGTAGTAATCGAGTCTTTCCATGGGTAGCTAGTAGGTGAGCTACCTTATAGCTAGCTCGGACAACAGCCTGGTTGACCTAAGTTTGGCGAAGGAATACAGTCTGTTGTGCAGCCAGTCCGCCTTTCATCCTCCGAATCCTGTCTTCTCTTGCTTGCCCTCGCAAGCTAGCATACTCCTTGTGGCGGGTTTCGTGGTGATGACGCAGATTATATTCTTTGAAAACCGCCACACTTTCTTTACATATAATACAAACTGCACATTGGTGGAACGGGAGCTTCGTGCCCTGGATGTGCATCCCACAAATCTCCATCAACTGCAAGATGCTATCCTATCAATATGGGCCAACATTTCTAAAGAATGCTCTCAGCACCTTGTTTAATCAATGCCACGTAGAATTAAGGCAGTTCTGAAGGCGAAAGGGGGTCAAACACAGTATTAGTATGGTGTTCCTAATAATCCTTTAGGTGAGTGTATATATATCGAAATTATTCAACCCCCATTGCAAATCAGGTTTATTGGCAAAATATACAGACTTCCAGCTGTTTGCACTGAACAAATCAAACAAAAGTATTTGAAATAGCTCAACACAACAAATGTTTCAACTGGTTTCTCCAAAATTAACTGACAATGCAACTTTTAACGACTTCTGCAGTTTTAAAAATGTTCAACCCCCTGAATAGAATCCCTCACAACAGTACAAATCTGCAAAACAGGTGTTGTCTCAAGCATACCTGATGCAACTAATCAAGGGCTTCATTAACTGGATCAGGTGTGCTTGAGTTAGAACACACAAAATATTTGAACTGGCTAAGTTTGTTGAGTGTCACGTTTGACTCCAAGTTAGAAATATGGCTAAATCGAAAGAATGGTCCAAAAAGTTAGAGAAGGTACCATCGCCCTTCACAAACAAGAAACAGAATACAAGAAGATAGCGAAGGCACTATATTCCTAGAGACACCATTGGAAGCATAGTTTGCACGTTCAAAGTTAAAGGAACAGTTGCTACACTACCTGGACGGGGCAGAAAAAGGAAGCTATCAACGGCTGCAACCAGATTTCTGAGAAGGCAGGTTCAGAAAAACCCTCGAGTGACTGCAAAAGTCCTGCAGCAAGACTTGGCAACAGGCACTGAGGTTTCAGCTGCACAGTAAGGTGCGTACCAAACGCATGTCAGTACTCCAAGACGAACACCACTACTGACCCAAAAGCACAAGAAAAGTTGGCTCCAATTTGCTTAAAACCAAATAAATAAGCCACAGTTTTGGGATTCTGTTCCGTGGAGCGATGAAACAAAACTGGAACTTTTCTGCCCTATGGATCAACGGTATGTCTGAAGGAAGAAGAATAAAGCATATTCTGAAAAGAACAATGTGTCTACAGTTAAGCATGGTGGGGGTTGGAGATGCTCTGTGGCTGCTCTGGATCCACTGGCACTGGAAACTTGCAGTGTATGGAAGGCAAGGTGGATTTATTGAAGTATCAGGAAATCCTAGGAGAAAACTTTATGCCGTCAGTGAGGAAGCTGAAGCTTGGGCGTCATTGGACCTTCCAACAGGACAATGATCCTTAAGTATACCTCAAATTCAACCAAGGCTTGGTTTCAGAAGAAGTCCTGGAAGATTCTGCAGTGGCATCACAGTCACCTGATTTAAACTCCATAGAAAATCTCTGGTGGGATTTGAAGAAGGCAGTTGCAGCACGCAAACCCATGAACTAGAGACCATTGCTCATGAAGAATGGGCTAAGATTCCTCAGAAATGCTGCCAGATGCTTGCGTCTGGTTACACATCTCGATTGCAGCAGGTCATAACAGCAAAAGGGTCTTCTAAAGATGCTTGAAATGAAGGGGTTGAATAATTTTGAGACTGCAGAAGTCAATAAAAGTTGCAGTTTCAGTTGATTTTGGGGAAACCACTTGAAACATTTGTTGTGTTGAGCTATTTTAATTACTTTTGTTTGATTTTTTCATTGCAAACAGCTGAAAGTCTGTACATGTTTGCCAATACACCTGATTTGCAATGGGGGTTGAATAATTTCGATTGCAACTGTATATTCTACATGAAATACTGTATAATCCAGATAATGTCTACCAGTTATATTTGTTGGCCCTAACAAAAAAAAAACTGTTTCTTGTGTGACTTCAGCTGGAGAACTTTTTTTTTCTCAAAATATCGTCTGAAACCCTCCTGTCTGTTTTCCATGTTTAATGTCTAGAAAGCATTAATTAAAATGTTTTTATAGTGAGTTTATCAAAACATATTGTTCCAAAGCACTTTATACAGTGCCTTACAACACTCCAGTAAGCAAGTTAAAGAAAACATTAGACATGTTTTAATATATATATATATATATATATATATATATATATATATATATATATATATATATATATATATATATATACAGAGCATACATATGTACTGTATGTACTTGTAAAGTTAATCTGACCAGATAAAATTCACCATGATATTACTGGGTTAAAAAGGCTAAAAGCATCCCTTAAATTTTGTTTAGTTTTATTATTGACTTAAATATTACAGTTACTGAAAAATCAGTGTGAGTCCAGTTTGCACCAATGCTATTTTCGTTGAAATACTATTATAGTTTATAATATTTTTAAAATATTTTTATTGTTTATCATTTTAGTTAAAGTTTAACATTATTTTATTTCTATGTAGATTGTATTCATTTTAGTTTAGTTTTAAGCAGTACATCAAGTTAAACTAAATGCAAATGTTAGGTTTTTTATATTTTATTTCAGTTAACATTTTATTTCTAATAATGAAAATGATTTTGTCATGGTTTTAGTAAACTACAAACCTGTTTTGCACAAACTTCACATCAAATCAATTATCTCACAGTTATTGAAATGACAAGTGAACTTTTTACTCCAAACAGATGAAATTTCATGTCTGAAAATCCCATGAACTAGCATTGGTGTACAATCTTCCCTTATACTGTAAATCACCATTCTACCAGAAGAGGACAGTATAATCCCACAATAAGTTCTCAAGGTCCAATAAATAATTTCTAGACATAACACAGAATGTGAAATAATGAATAATATACTTGACATAAATAATTTTCTTCGTAAAATTCAAGTGAAACAGTTTTCCAAAGGCCTCCATTTCTTCCTCCAATTCCCCATTTTAGGGACAATTATTGTTAGTACAGTGAAATCATAATTCATTAATACTGGATCTCCTTCAAGCAATGTTTCAGAATATTTCATCATTTTGTCCTTTTTTTTCATTGATATATTAACACCAAGATGCCACAGAAATGTTGTAAAACATTAACTCTAGCTGTAATTACTTCAGTGGTAATTGCAATTAACATAGTAAATTTAAATGAGATATGAATGAGGATTTTGTTTATATAAAAATAAATGAAGATCACATACAACGCTGTGCATTAGCAATATGGCGTAAACTCTAGAGGTGCCCAGCCCAGGACAATAAATCTCCTCAGTATGTTTTTTTTAAAGACTTCTCATGTTACACGGCACATTCCTCTCCAAACCTCCACTCTGCTTTCCCTTCTCAAGTCCACCATCCTTCTGCAACGTGTTGCTAGAGATCAGTGCTTTGTTTCTGAGACTTTGGAGACTTTGCATTGGAAACTGAAGAATAAACCAAGGGAAAGTCACTAAACAATCTGACTTTGGATGCATCTCACGTATGGTCCATTTAAGATGAGAGCTTGACGTGCTGGAATAATAGTGTGTTTGAATGAGGAGCGCAGGAATTAAGATGATGTGGCGCTGATGCTGTGAGTGAACAGCAAAAGCATTAGGCTGCTGACGTTAGTGTTTATGATGGTAAGTGTCCAATTGAGAACTGTTCATTATTATACATTTTAAAGTTGCTAGAGTTTATGTTGCACAGGTCATGTTCATCAGTGAATTATCAAATACCTGTAAGCATTAGTTGTCTGAGATGAGTTTTTATTGTTTAATTCACAATGCAAAATAAGTTGGATAAGTTGGAATGCATGTTATGTATCTGAACTCAGTGGAAAATAATAGTTCTGAACAGATCAAAAGAATTTGTTGCAGTGCTTTTTGCAGGACATGGCACTAAAGCACATTGTGTGTATTGAGATCAGACCTCTGATTTACAATCTGCAGAAAACACTCTGTCAGTTATGCAAGATGCATCCAAGAGTTGTACAACAACAGTGCCTAATGTTTTACAGCATTGAGAATTCTTTGAATCATTCATCCCAGCTCCAGCTCTCCCCAGCAGACCCTGTTAAATTCCCTTACTCAGCAGACACAAAGTTAGCATGCGTTCTGCCTGTGAGGGTTTAGCTGCAGTTACTGTACCATGCATTTGCATTGCTATTATTTGCAGAGAATGTGACGAAAAAAGTATGTGGTCTTTATCTGCTGAACCACTAGGATAAATCTAGTCTTTTATGAGGTAAAATTATTTAAGGTTATCTTTGATGTGGGTCACTGCTTTTGGCACTATTTAGAACATAATGGGCACTCTTTGCTGTTAGAACATTGAGTCCTTTAATACAGGGATTCCCAAACTTTATAGTCAGCCGCACCCAATATTATCTTGAAGAACTCACTGAGATTTAATACTGAAATGATATGTAAAATTGTAGTGTTTTATTTTGATTGTTTTTATTCGAAGTCAAGTCACTTTTATTTATACCTATAGAGATTTTTACAATACAGATTGTTTCAAAGCAGGCTCAATGTAAATTACAGGGAACTAACACATTTTAAATATGAGACAATCAACTTCTGCTGTAAAGCAACTCTAGAAAGACAATAGTGTCCTTATGCTATTTACATTTTTTTTATTTTAATAAGGGCTGGGAAAAGATTAATCGCGATTAATCTTTTCCAAACCCTAATTTTAATTATTAGCTTTTCAACCAGTCGCAAACCCCCTGCAGTTCCCTCAAACACCAGTTTGGGAAACCCTTCATTAATAATGATTAAGTAAGGAATAATTGATGACTGTCGTGTCTGTTGAATTATTAGAAAATAATGCACACCACAAGCGGTTAAGTGTGTGTGAGTCCGTGCGTATCTATCTTTGGCAGCAGCGTCTCTACTAGCGAAACGGTAAGCTTATCTGCTTCATGAACAGCACCGTTATTACCGTACCTCACTAGTTATAAATGTCATGTAGCGTTTAACTCTTTTACTGATAAAATTTACAGAGCAGCGATGACAAAAGTCGTTTATAGCGACTGTATCCGTACTATGTGTGTGTGTGTGTGTGTGTGTGCATTGGAGTGAGAGAGTATGCGTTTTCCCTGCATTATACAATGTATTTGTCATTTTTATCTTATTGTTTAATCAATTTTTTGCTTAGTTGTTGTGGGTTTTGGTTCTTTTGCTGTTGTAGGCTGTAAGAACCTTTGAAATAAGTGATATGAACGTGATGCGGTCAAGACCTGCCTGGAACTAAAACTTTTGCCTTATGAACTTTTGCCTTATGTTTCCCTGAAAATAATTGCACACGCAAAACCAAATGATCAGACCTCATAGAGAGATTTGGTTATTGTCTGCATGACAAAATGTTTTACACCAAAACTAAACCAATGACAGATAGCTGTGTTGTTGGTTTTTTTTGTAATTTTTTGTTGTTGTTTTTTTTTTACTTGTACTAACCAATTTTCCTTTTTAAAACAACTGGAAACTCTGGGCACTTACAATTTTACTTTGACAAGAGTTTAGAGTTTTCTTCTGGCGAATCTTCCAACTGTTTTGTTGGAATGGAGATGGTGTTTAATTACAGGTCTCAGGATTACTGAAACCAGGATGCTAAAATAATCAGCAATTGTCCATCTGTGGTCCTTGTTGTGTGTACAATAAACTATAAATGCATTGTCTGATTTATATCTATAGCCTTTTCTCATCAATTTGTGTTCTCTAATCTTACATGAGTTACAAATATTATTACCATTCCACAAAACCAAAACATCACTATCATTTAGTGAAGTCTGATTCATAGCTGAAGCATTTGCAGGTGAGGCTGAAATGTTAAGCATTTTATTCAGAACTTTTGTAACATCAGCTAAATGTGACTCATTGCTGAACATCTTGAATTGACTATTTTTGAAAATATTCTATGCCATCTGTTTGCCAGTTACTGCTTGGCTGACTTAGTCGCTCCTGAAAAAGTAGTATTTTCTACAAATAACTTTAAGTATTGCTGTCCCAGATTCCTAAACAATAGTTAAGAACACCAGGCTTATTTCTTTCCTTTATTTAACATTGGTGCATGTTATATAAAGTAATAATAATAAGTAATTAGTAGTAATTTTATCATGCCAAGGAAAGAAATTTGTATTGTTTGTATCATGGTAATACAATAATGTTCTTTGAAGTACATTGAAGTATATTGTAAGTACCATAGGACTTATACTAAAGTAAAAGTTTGGGGTCATCAAGATTTTTTTTTCTTTCGGAAAGTACATTTATGCTGTTATCATTTTAACATTAATTAAAAAAAATTAAAAAAATGAACGCAAAAAAATCACGGTTTCACAGTTTCCACAAAAATATTAAGCAGCATAATCCTTTTCCACTGTGACCTTGAGCAACAAATCAGCATATAAGATATTAGAAGCATATAAAAAGCATATAAGCAAGATTGCTGAAGGTTAAGCTCTAAACTTATGCCAGTTTTTATTTACTCTGTGACCCTCATCCACCAGTGATGTGGTAACATAGTAGAATTGAGTTTTAAACAATTGATTGTTGAACAGTTGATTACTATTTTTTTCACCATAAATTGAGACATAACTCTGACTCACACAACATTATCTAAAAGTCATGTCTGCAGTGTTATTGGTCTGCCTGTTAATTAGAGGCAACCAATGAGCAGTGAGCTGTGCAAGAACATGACAGAGAGATAGTTACCAAGGGAATTAGAATTGATTGTTCGAGGAAGATCTGACATTATAATAATGGCTTTTCAAATTGCCATGGAGTAACAGCACCTGCACACAATTTTTTTGAGCTTTTGGAGAAAGTCAGTGTCAATGAGAGACTAAATGTAAATAATCAAGAAAGATGATGATATTTGTGTTAAGCTATATATGGAGGCACTGCAAGCAGGTAATCTATAGCCTGTTACTGAATTAATTTGGGTGATCCAGCAGACAGATCTGAATTTGTCTCAGGTAGATATGCCTGATTTTTTTAAGACAAACTTACTTTGTGGTACTTATTGGTTGTAGGTTTTTCTATACTCTATTTAAAGGGCCTTACGCTCCCCAGTATTTCATCTAAGGCTACATCCACATTAATCCGGATACATTTGAAAACTTTACAAAAATAAACTATGAGGTATGTATCAGCCATTTGCATGCATGTTTTACCCATAGATGTCTATTGTTGTGTTCAGCATTGTTGTGCAGTCTTATTAAAGATAAAAGTTTCCTTTCAGTTAGTCATGTTTGACATTAACTAAACTAAACTAAACAATTTGCATCACGAACTCCACCCCACGAAGTGGGTATTTAAGGAAGATATATGTATTTCTGGATGCGGTCGTTACCTGGCTCTGTCTGACAATCACGGTCGCTGCCTCACGTGTCATGGCTTAAAGTGTGCTTAGGTGGTGTTCTTGGATGAGTCATGCACCCACTGCGGTAAGATGACCATCACGGTGTTGCGGTCGAGACTCAATTACCTCATATTAGGTGGAGTCCCCTCACCTATACCTTGATCTAGTTCCTCGTCTGGTAATCAGAAAATGGCTACTTAGCCAGGGTGACCTGAGGATCACAGTTGGGCACTACCCACCAAGCCAATCTCTATGGGCCCCCCACTACTCTAGCACGCTCTTAGCTTTGGAGCTTCTGGTTAAGATTGCTGGTCTTTCTCATTAGGGACCAAGCGTTTCATTCGGGGCTTGCGGCATCGGAGGGTGAGATAGAGTCTTCCGGGCGTGAAGACCAAGCTGTGTTGCCCCCTTTGGGAAAAGAAGCATTGATCGAATCTGACCCAGAGCTGACAGGTATACTTTCCCAGGCCGCTGAAAGTGTTGGGCTCGAATGGAGGCCTCCACCGTGTCCCCAAAGCTAGAGGCTGGATGATTGGCTTCTTGGGGTGGCTCACGCTGACCATCAGTGCCCCGCCCCAGTGCCTTTCTTCCTGTAAGTGCATGATGAGGTTACCAGATCGTGGGTGGCACCTTTTTCTGCCCGAATTCAAGCTGGTGCCCCCCTCACTACCCTCGATGGTGGGGCAGCCAAGGGGTACGTGGAGATCCCCCCCGGTGGATCACAGGGTAGCAATGCAGTTGTGTCCTAAGGACGTTGCCGCCTGGAGGGGTAATCCGCATCTACCATCCAAGGCCTCTAAGTTCTCATCTGTTCTTACAGCCAAGGCATACAGAGCCGCTGGACAGGCCGCCTCCGCCCTGCATGCCATGACTCTCCTGCATGAGTGTAGTTCTGATCCATGGCTAATGCAGGAGCTGCGCTCTGCCCTGTGCAAAGGATCTCTTTTCTTGGTACGGTCATGGAATCGGTCAACCTGACAGCACTCCTCACGGTTGAATGTGCTCGGTCGGTGCTGAACTGCCTGAACTCGCTCAAGGGCAGGACAGCAGGCCCACTGAAACTATTTCAGAGGCTCCTGGGGCATATGGCATCCGCAGCCACAGTAACGCCTCTCAGATTAATGCGAAACGATAGAAGGGTTAAATAAAAAAATGCAATGACTTCTCATCAACTAAAACTAGACTAAAACTATGAAAGACAAAAATGACTAACAATGACTAAGGCTCATTTTTGTCTGCAAATGAAAAATATAACTAAATCAGAAATGTCCGTCAAAATTAACACTGATGTGAACTCAGATGTGCGCAGTTTCTAAAGCACTTGCTGCTTGGTTTATCCATAGTTTGTCTTCAATTATCACGTTTTACAAACAAAATGGCTCCTGAAGAAAAAAGCTGATGATGTGTATTACAGGCAGCTTTTTGTACCCGCCGACACTCTGCTTGTGACATCATGGACTGTCGTTTACCAATGGATATAGGTATGAGGTTACACATGCCTCAGAAAGCAGTTGCGCTGATGGCTTCCCCATGGCGTCAGCACCAAGACGCAACATCGAAGTTCTACTTCGAAAGGGAACGTCTCGGGTTTCCCCATTATGGCAATTGTTTGTTTGTTTTTTGTCATAGATGTTATTACCCAGCAAGCAATAGCCGCCATTTCACTGTCTAGGTAAACTATAAACCTGATAAAGTCCGGCTATGAGTAACCCACTTCTAGCCCAAATAACCTTGAATTTGGTTACATGTCGTTTTTGCCAAAATAACTTGCAAGATGTATGATATTCCATCATGTAAGCAAAGTAAACATGCAGTGATTACAAGGTGTTTGGTTTCATTTCTTCACTCATTTCATTTCTTTGTTATCTAATTGATGACTAGTCTATTCTTGGGCTATGGTTATATGTCTATAAAATGTTCACTGACAGCCCAAATTTTGCCTTGTTTTAGCCTAAACGTCTGGCCTTTGTTTGGATGGCTATTTAAACGCAAAATTGTTTGCTGGGTAATCATCAAATATTTGTTCACATTTTGTTCTGTGGACAGGGTTTGTTTCTGTTTATGCAATGGATGACATCTATTTGTGGTATCTAAATGAATATGAGTATCCCTGCATCTACATGTGCACAGTTACTAGTGTTTGGTTGTGTACATCTCTATTACATGTTTGGTTACCAAAGGATGGGTTACAAGAGGCTATTTCTGCATTTTGTGTATTTTTGTGGCTGTGTGTTTCTCTGTTGTTGCTGTTGCTGTTGTTGTTTTTTAGTGTGAATATAAATGACTGCAGCAGACTGTCAGTGACACATTTTCATCCTACACACAGAGACCTGCACATTATATATTTCAGGATGACACTAGTGTCAAAAGCATCTGCTCCGTAATAAAAAAGACACTCCACTGATGACACTCTGAAGTAGGATAGACAAGACAGCAGATGGTTCATCCCTTTTTCTTCCTCTCTCTTTTCTCTCTCACTTTCCCCCCTCATTACACCTTTCTCTCCCCCTTAACCATTTGCCTCCTGCATGCAATGGTATAGCTGATCCTCCTATACAGATAGAGGGTAATGCTGACCTTTGCACAATGCATGAAAGATCATACATCAAACAGAGTTTTCCTACAGCCGGTCATGGTACTGTATGGAAGATCTTGGTATGCTGACATTACAATTTTTGTTTAGTCTGAGGGGGCTACAGATTTTCTCCATGTAAGCTTTATGATATCTGTTTTGTTGTTGTTTGCTTGATTTTTAAAGGAAAACAAAACATTTTATAAAGATATTTTTGACTACCTAATCTCACCCCTACCCTAAACATAAACATCATAATAGGTAGATAAATGCACAATGACAAAAAATTAGATACACTATCTTAACCAATTTACATAACCAATTCTTGACAATATAAAAATCTAATAGATAAATGTACAGTGACAATAGAGATTTTGAGTTTGAGTATGAATATGAATATGAGTCTTTGTTCTCTGTTGTCATGAGTTCATTCAGTGTTCATTCACATCTTTCATGCAGGTGTCATAAATAACCACTCAGACGCTGACAATTTGTTTGTTTCCTTTGTCTTGCTCTTGGCAGAGATAGATCATGTAAAGTAGTCTGACATTTCTATATAGTCTTTTCATTCAATCAGAAATTCAGCAACTCTTCCTTTCTGGATAGTATTTGATGGCAAGAAACTTCCTAATGTGTATGTAATGGACTAATGCCAATTTTAAGATTTATAGAAATCTGAGAGAACTGGCTTTATTTATTTAAATAAATGTTCTGGGTTACAAGTTAAGAGTGGAGCGTTTCATTTTTGTGGCACTTGAAGCAACAAATGGATCTACAAAAATTAATGACTGTTTTAAAAACAATGTCTACCCGAACACTCCTCCGATCTGTCATTGGTCATCCAAACAGATCACACTGCCCCAAAGTCATGGCATTCGTTGAGAAAATGTTGCTATGTTGGACTGGTTGGAGTGTTCAAATGAACAGAGCAATGTTGTAAACAGAGCAAAAGTCTCAATTATAGTTGTCTCTGCATATTAAACTAGGATAGGAATAGATATTTTACTTTCAAAATAGGAAACACACTTCACCTTTAAGATCCATTGACAGCAAAGTTTTGGATTCTTGCAAATTGATAGATTTTCATGGATAAACCACTTATCCTAATTCTATGATGTACTGTAGACACATAGCAGCTGAAGTGAGAGAGGACAGTGAATGAAAGCAAAGGGAGCTGCTCGGAAAGAGTTTCTCGAATGGTCACAATTTATTTTCAATGAGAAGGGCCAGTGAGCAGGTAAGTGGGAATTAGAACTTCCACAGAAAACCGTTTCAAATTTTCTTTTAGGCTTTGCTCTATTTTCTTCCTCCAGGACTAGCCCTTAAAAGTGAAAGTGTGACGTCTAGTTTTCTTTTGCTGTCTCTGTCGTTTAAAAATACATTGATAAACTGCTATTTCAGAAACAACAAACTCTCATTCAGATGTACATTGTGTCTTTTTAGGGAAAACGAGTAACCTACTAAAATAGGGGTCATTTCAGTTTAATTTAGTTTACTCCAAAATCCAACATCCTCTCGTGGCAAATCGTAATTATTTTGCATTTTGTCGAATTGGTGGATAATTCGTCATTAGTATTTTTGCGCAATCTGCTTACTCCCCAATGACAATTGGGTTTCTGGGTGGAACTTCATGCTTATTTTTTTTCTAAAAAAGTAGTTTTCGTTTTTTTGTATTTTTATTTTTTTTTTTGTATGAAATCGACACCTCAAAAACACAGTTATGTTTTCTCATCAGACTGGGTTTGGAAAATCATACAATAATTTCACAGTTGTTTTGACCTTATCATATGTTTCATATATAAGCTACCGGTCAAACGTTTAGAATACTTACGATTTTTCTCTCTTATGCTCACCAAGGCTGCATTTATTTGATTAAAAAATACAGTAAAAACAATAGAACATTTGTAAAATAATATTAAACTACAATAACTGTTTTATATTTGAATATATTTTAAAGTTTAATTTATTCCTATGAGGGCAAAGCTGAATTTTTTTTTTTTAATAATAACAAATTTAAAAAGAACAGCATTTATTTGGAACAGAAATATTTTGTAACATTATACATTTCTGCCTTGTCAATTTTGAGAAAATGTAATGTATATTTGCTTAATAAAAGTATTTCTTTCTTCTTCTTTTTATCTTACATACCCCAACTGTTGAGTGTATGAGTTTCCACAAAAATATTATCTAAGAAATGTTTCTTAAAGGGATAGTTCACCCAAAAATGAAAATTCTGTCAGTATTGACTCACCCTCATGTTGTTCCAACCCCGTAAGACCTTCGTTCATCTTCGGAACACGAATTAAGATATTTTTGATGGAATATGAGAGCTGAATCACTCCTCCATAGGCTTCTAAGGGATTGAAACTTGCCACTCCCGAAAAGTTATTAAAGACATCGTTAAAATAGTCCAAGTGACTACAGTGGCTCAATCTTAAGTTTATCAAGCGACAAGAATACTTTTTTTTCGCAAAAACAAACAAAAATAACGACTTTATTTCAACTATTCATTTCCTTCTCTATGGGCCTCTAGTCATTTAACATAGTATGATTGCGTAGAGCTACGTCACACGTATGCTCACTATTGGCCGACGCTGGTCGTGTGTGATGCGTGTGACGTATTACAACAGAATCTTACGCTATTACACTAATGAACTGACTCGAGGCCCACAGAGAAGGAAATGAATAGTAGAAATAAAGTCGTTATTTTTGTTTGTTTTTTGCGCACAAAAAGTATTCTCATCGTTTGATAAACTTAAGATTGAGCCACTGTAGTCACTTGGGCTATTTTAACGATGTCTTCAATAACTTTTCGGGGCTGGCAAGATTCAATCCCTTAAGAAGCCTATGGACTAGTATGGAGGAGTGATCCAGCTCTCAGATTTCATCAAAAATATCTTAATTTGTGTTCCGAAGATGAACAAAGGTCTTATGGGGTTGGAACAACATGAGGGTGAGTAAATACTGACAGAATTTTCATTTTTGGGTGAACTATCCCTTTAAGCCCCAAATAAGCAAATTAGAATGATTTCCTGAAGGATCCAGTGACACTGAAGACTGGAGTAATGGATTCTGAAAATTCAGCTTTGCCATCACAGGAGTAAATTACATTTTAAAATATATTGCGTTGGAGCCACTGCAGAGGTGTGTGGTCCAAACACAGGGAGAATTGTTATAGCCGGCTCCATCTGTCCTGAGCCTGCAGCCAATTTTTCATGGAGAGCAGCAACAATATGTGGAGTTTTGCTCAGAGGTCCAGAATATACTGAATGTAATTTTTACTATATGAAGGTCCATCCTCCCAAGCTTCTCAGAGGACATTGAGCACTCCACGAGGCCGACGTCCATAGAGAAGCTTGAAGTTCTATTTTTTCCAGGGTTGGAACCAGCTGGGATGCCCCCCCCCCCCCCCCCTCCCCTTGGGGGCGCTCTCAGTCCCGCTGCAGGCTCCATTACTAGTCCACTGGCACGGCTCGGGGCAGCAAATTGCTGTGGGACCTAGGAATAGGAACAGGTCGAGAGGTGGAAGGATAACCAGAAGAGGCAGGGTTGGAGAGAGATACTGAGGGTAGGGGTTTGCCAACCCCCGGTGTTGTTCTGCACTGCGGCTGACCCGCTGCAGGATGGCCCTTTTGAGGTCATCGTAGACAAGTAGGTTCTGCATTGGCTGCTGTTGGGTGGCCACCTGCGCCTCCCCCGAAAGCAGTGGAATGAGGCGCACTGGCCAGTGGGCCCACGGCCACTCGCATGCTTCCACAGTCTTTTCGAATATATTCACAAATGCCTCTGGGTCGTTTCCCTTATGTCCAGGTGCGCCTGATGGTGCTTTTGGTGTAGGCCCGCGCACTGCATGGTGGCAGCAACTTTCGCCTCCCGTGTTTCGGCACTATTGTAACACAGGTTCACAGAAATGAGGAGAAGGCAGGGTCGGCTGAGATGGACTCGGATATTTTATTCACAAAATAATACCAAAGAAAAAAAACTGTACTTGATCTACTTATTAACCGCGCTTCTCCTGTCTAAATCTCCCATTGCCGACTCCACTGAACAACGCCCCCTCACCCCCAGTTTTTTTTTTAAATGTCACCACATTTTCATTGTATTTTTGAACAAATAAATGCAGCCTTGGTGAGCATAAGTTCACAAAACAAAAACGTTAAAAAATATATATTTTATCATGCCAAACTTTTGGTAGTGTATATTTTGCTGTGAAGGGTTTTATCACTACTGATAAAATTAGCCCTGATGTGCCAAATTAACTGAGCAGATAAGAGAAAGAGCTGGCAAGAACAAACAAGAGTGATACATATCACCTTAAGTTAACACTTCAAACACCTTGCTTTGAATAATCCACAGTGAGGAGTAACTTCAATGTCATATTTTGACTGTAAACAACATGTTTATCGGATTCATTTGGAGGTTTTTTATGTAATGCTATTTGGTTTTTATTACTTCTATACTTTCTTTCCATTATTTCACCAGTGACGGATTTATACACTGTGTTTTGAGTTATGAAGGCGTAGTCTGTGCAAGTAAGACCCAGAAAAACTATAACTTTGGGATGTGAGCATGTTTTCCCCAAAACATTGTACTTGTCTGAGTAATTCCTCTCCATGTTCTCAGTCTGTCTCCCTGTGTTTGTTGTGCTTGGATTGCTGCCTTGTTTAACAGTGTGATGTCTATGCCATACTTGTTTGTGCTGTTTGCATTTGCCAGTTTAGCGCTGTGGTGTCAATATGCTTAGTTGTTAAGGAACTCTGATAGCTTAATGCAAGGCACTCCATTTGCATTGCAGGGGTCGTCTCTAAACCACAGATACAACAACTCTGAAAGTTCATAAAGAAAGTTCAGTCTATGTTAAGTTTCACACCAGCTATACAGTACCTTCAACCCTTTCATTTAACCCTCTGAGATCGACTATCGCGCAGGCGCTCATAGTCTCACTTGTTTTCTTATCAGTGCAAAAGAACCTCAAAATACTCTGTTGATTTTGATCTTACATATTAAGTGTTGTACATCATTAGATCCTGATAAGTGTCTATTTTTTTTTTTTGGATACTCACAATAAAAACAAAGTGTTGTGCTTTTTCGCCAAATAAAGAAAAACAAACATGATGCTAGTTTTGCCTTCTCTCTGTCAGTTAAGTCCATTCTGAAACGCCTCCGAAAATTAACTATAATTCCGCGAATACTTGTCATACAGGCACGAGTGTTTTTCCATAATGAAGCTTGAACTCTCTTCTTTTAAATGAATTAATTTATATAAAAAAACAAATATTCTCAGTTTGAATGTTTGAATGTCCCTTCTGAATGTCTAGTCACCTTCCCCTTCACTCACCAGTGGGTAATTAATCAAATTTGACAATTTAAGAGGTCTAAGATTTGTTAATGGTTGAAGGTTTTGTTTTATTTGTTTTGGCAGATATTCTGTGTCTCTGGATTATTGTATTTACATATCCACTTGCCTTCAAATCTGCATTCACACTTGGCATTAACATGCGATCGTGCAGATCGGATCATAATTCAATCAGGACACGATGCATTGACACCTGTCTACATCAAGTGGCTTCTGTATCTGGATAACAGATCGGATGTCGCATACCCACGGGAAAAAAAAAGAAAAGAAAAAAAGGATGGCTCGACAAAGTCGACCTGAGGGTGGATTTTCTTTTGAAAACAGTTTTCAGTCGGGGGACATTTTACAAATTTTGCAAAATGAGCAGGATGAAGAGGCTGCAAGTAGCCTGGTAATAATGTGAATAAATGCCACAATGCGTAATGGAAACGGTATGCTACAGAGAAATATATGGGTCCAAGCTGTGGTGGGAAAAATGCGAATTCTTTACAGAAAATGAATGGTTCTGCAATTTTAGGGTTTGAAAGCAAACATTTCAGTATATTTGCGATGTAGCCTACTTCCCGCTCAACTGTATCGCAAATCCACACAGCTATGTGCAGCAATTTCTGGAGAGAGGAGGGGGAATAATGACAGTGGGCGGGGTTTTGTGTGACATCCACAGACATGGCTGGATTGTGTTTACATTACACTGAGATCCGATCACAATGCTACCTCAGAACCTGGACACGCTGATCGGATAGAATTCCGATCAGCGTGTCTACACTTGTCTTTTCAATATGTATTTGGACAACATCTGGATACAGCTAGTAGTCAAACAGGCCCTAACCTGTCCAGACTGTGTCTTAACCAATGCTCCCCTCAGCCTTGTGAAACTGCACACAAGACATTCTTTAAACTGGAACATAATGGAAGTCTTTCACGTGTGCGATCTGCTAAAGTCATGAAAATGTCAGCCAGGAAAAAGAGATCTCACAGTATTGAGAATTTTCTTTCCTGTTTAGCATCCAAATATATGTAGAATTGAAATGCATGGCAGTTAGGTATCATGCACATGTTTATGCCTTATATTTAAATTTTCATGTCTGCAAACAACTAATATCAAACATGATATTAATTTGTAGGCTATATTATATAGGCTAAATGTTGCCCATATGAAATGCATATTTTCTAAGGTTTTGGATATGAATTTTTTTTTAAATTGCATTTTCAAGTGTTGAGGAGTAACTATTCTACATTTGTCAGTATCATGACAGCAGAGTAGCTTTTTCAGTTACAAACTTTTTCTAATGACTATCATTATTTAATTTTAAATTATATCAAATAATGGCTATACATATTTTTCTTTTTATCAGTAGCTTGCAATGTACGTTGTAGTTAACTACTTTTTCAAAAGAGCTTCACTTTGGTTTGACTACTATAGTGTGTTGCTTGTTGTTGCCAAGTTTACCTAACACTTTTTGACACAGTAAACAACAAAAAAAATCTAGGCTTTTTTTATCAAAATGTCGTGATTTTTTCCAAGCATTATTTTAGTGTTTACAGTTGTGTGCACAGTTTTGGGAGGATTGCTACCTCTTCTAAACCTTAATTGAGAGGCTTTGTCCAATTTGGAACGGGTCATGGCTAGGGCAGGAAAATTAGAGACTGCAACTAAAAAATAAGCTGAATACAATAACATTCACATTGCATTGTTTATTTGTTCAATACTGTTTGTTATTGGCAGCGCCGCCGCTCCCACCACTCGCATCACGTGCTGTGCGTAGGGCACCAATTGCTGAGGGGGCACCAAAAAATAGCCTAATGAAAAATCAATCATCATATCATAGTCATAATAATTATAATGCCGATATTATTTTAGTATAGAAATATTGTTAGGCACTTTTTAGGGATGTATATAACAAAACACGCGGAACAGAGTATTTAATTGCTCTAGAAAGTAACGATGGTGCCGCCGCCGCCCCTCCCCCCAAACACACTCAACTTCCCAAGCTCAGTGGTTCGTTGGATTACACATTAAAAAGCTAAACTGGCATTAAAAACAATTTTTTTTTTGGGTGGGGGGAGACATCATAAAGGAAGTAGTGAACATCATAAAGGAATTATGCTTAGGGCACCAAAATGGCTAGCAGCGGTACTGGTTATTGGATGTTAAAGTCGGCATGAAATGGAAATTGCAATAGAGGGCATGATTATTATTTTTTTTTAAATAATGATGTGCACAGACAGATCATTTCTAATAAATACTGCAATATTCCATAAAAATAAGATTTGTTTATTTTGATTTTCTGTATGCATGAATACATTTTGTATCTACATTCCAGTCTGACAGTCTAGAACCTGGAGTGTACTATGGAACAGACACATATGGAAAATATCTCTAGGCATAATGTCAATCTCATCCACATATGGAAAAGGGTGAAATGAATCTCAAGCATGTGTGTTTAACATCCAGCCCTCTGAATGGAATTCCCTCTAAAAACATTCACTCATTTAGATTTCCTTACCTTTCCTGAAATCCAAACTGCTTTTCCTGTTGTAGTTCACAAAACCTTTTCTCTTTGAGTTTTACATTTACGACTTGCTTGCTGACTTTATTGTACCATTTGTCTTTACCACTGCCTTCTCTGCTGTGTCTTTCAGGCTCTAAGAGTGTGGTTGAAGTTCAGACTAAAATGTCAGTTTGTGGTGGCCTTCCTTTTTTTCTTCAGTCTGACAGTGGCGATGATATACACCCTTCCTCCCTTCTCATCTGAGGAGAGCAGGATGAATCTACGGGGTCCCCGCAATAACAAATCCAGCAAGCTGGTGGAGAAGTGGTCTCTGAAACCTTACCTTCCAGTGTCTTCATATGGAAACAGCAGAACCAGGAAGAACCCTGAAATGAAAGATTCTGCCAAGCATCTCCTGATGGTCAACCATCACCAACAATCATTTTCCTCCGGAAAACAAGTTCAGGAAAAAGTATCAACTAAAAAGCATCCAAAAAGTAAAGTAAACAAAAAAGAACGATATCTGCAGAACACAAACAAGCGTCCAGTCAAGCCATTTGCAGCCAGTGCCAAACGAGGGCGAGCCAATAGACTAGGAAATAGCAATAACACAACCATCCATCTTCTTCGCACCAGACATGACCCAGCTTTCCCTCAGCCTGCCAGCATCCAAAGCCTCCACCCAAATAACAAGACGTGCAGGCACAAATGCACTCCAGATGGTGACAGAGTAAAGAGGCTTGTGGAGCAGTTCTCTGATACACAGCAGGTGGTAAAACTGAAACAGGCCCCTGGAGAAGCAGTGACACATGAAAGACGAGCAGGGCCCACCGAGAGGAAGAGGCCCAAATCCGGGGCAGAAAACAACAATGGGATTCCAGCAAAGGCTGGCATCAAGGAGTTAGCCACTGACTGGTGTGAGACTGTCTCTGATGAGACTTTGATTGAAAACTGGAACCAGACCAAAACAGAGACTCTACCCTGGCTCAGTGAGGATGATGTGAAAAAGATGGCACTTCTCTCCAGTGGCACTGTGTTGAGTAAAGCCAGGCTTCCAGGCCATGGTCAAGTGCTTCAGGTTGGATTCAGTGATAGATATAGCATTTTTGCTTCTGCAGAGGATTATCATATCAAACGCTGCCAGACCGGAAGCTGTGCTCTCATAAAACGCCCCAATGACTGGTTTGAGGTGTTCGCCTTTCACCTGGACAGAGTTCTAGGTCTGAACCGGAGCTTGCCCGCAGTGTTGAGAACATTCCACAGTGAGATTCTACCATACAGGTACACAACTGGATCTCCCAGACCGGTGGTATGGTGGGATCCCAGCATCCAGCATCTGTCTGATGCTGACAATGACCAGAACTCTTTTTCACTTACTTGGCCACAATATCAGACTCTGCTTAAGAGCAAGTGTGGTACTCGAGTACCGTTGAACTTTACAACATGTGTGGGAATTCATCATTCAGAGTGGGGGCGGCTGGCCTTGTTTGACTTCTTGCTGCAGGTAAGAGGCACTGTGAAAACATATTACAAAATTTTGGATATTTGGTTTCCACAAACTCCTATGTCTAATGTGTAAAAATATATTTTATAAGAGTAAATTGCATATGTAACTTACAAATTATACAAGAAAATGTGATTATCTTCTAATATGAATCCAAAAAAAAGATTGGGATATGTAGACAGTAGGATAGAAATGGTCACTAACTTAAGTTTAAAAGGTTTACTAGGTTATATGACTCCAGTTTATATGCATTTAAATTATGTATTTAACTGTTGTGGTTCGAAACTCTTTTATGAGTCACAAAATATAGGCCTGCCAACTACATAAAGACCTACCTGCCAAGCCTGGTATTTAAAGTAATTAATGTTTTCCATTTTTAGCATTGGTATTTTTCCTGTTCAAAACAGACTCTCTTAAAAGTGAAATGTGTGATTTTAAATTTCAAACAGTTTTTTGAACACTTGCCCCATCTGGCATTGTTTAGACTAACAGTAAGTTTTGCCTAAAAGTTAAGTCATTGGTTTGAGCCATGATTGCTATGTTGTGCTGGTCGGGAAGCTTAGTCAGGCAGGCCTGTTGCACAAAGTAAAAAATGATTCTGATTTTCAGAATAGTTCTGGAGTTGACAAACCAAACAAATCTAAACTGGTTTAGATCAGGTTCAGGGGTTGATCCACAGTTGAATCTCTATCATACAATTACACAGATTTCATATTAAGCAACGAGATAAGAAGAAGATTAGAGAATGGAGCTGAAAGACTCAACTGGATTATTTTAGTGATTTATTTAGGTTCACAACAAGCTTAAAAGAAAGCATACAGTATAAGCTTCATTATTTTAAAAGTTACAAACAGCATATATTCTAAAGCTTTTAATTTCAATTAATATTTGCATATAAATAAAATCTTAATATCAATGTCATTCTCAAGAATCATTGATGTTCCTTGTGTGTTGCTGACGTACTACAGATTTAATTAACAGGATACTGAATTTACTGTAGTCACATTATTTAATGGATTATTTCAGATTGGATTGATTTTAATAAGATAATCATACAAGTAACGTGATTTACGTAATCAGATTACCTTTTTTCAAGCCTAACTAGTAAAGTAACAAACTTTTACATTTACAACAAATTATCTGAGTTACTTTTTAAAATAACACAAGATACTTGGTTTTGCCATTTATTGACTGACACCTCTCTTGTCCCCATGTTGAGAGAAATAGGAATAAAGATGCAGAGGCATTGTGTGCACTGTGTAAACATTATGGTTATTGTAGTTCCAGACTACATGTATTTACTCATCTCACTTGCACAAAAACAGAAACCCTGTCGACTTCTTTTCAGCACAAATGTTTCACTTTAGTACTGTCTTTAGTAAATCCTGACAGTGTTCTTTTTTTAACGCCAGATGAAAAAAAGTAATGCAAAGTAATGTAACACATTACTTTATTTAAAAAGTAACTAAGTAACACATTTAGTTACTTCTTTAGGGACATAGTCAATATTTTAATGCATTAAGGGCCGTACACACCAGGACGAATCACGAGGCGTTAAACGTTGAAATTCGTCCCGGTGTGAACAGGCCTTTAATTTTAAAAGGAAACCTTCCCCAACACTAATCATACATGACATGGTTCAAACAGATTGGTAGTTGACTGTAACAATATAGAATTGGGGATAATGCTTCAATTGAAAAACTTGTATTTGTTGACATGAATTTAAATATTGGGGGTTCCCAAATATCTGAATATTACTACCTTTGGGCCTAGGATGTTAATATTTGATGTTTTCGAAGCTTTGCAGTGTAACTTTTTCAGGCTAAATGATAAAAAGTGAAAAAGGTCAAACAAATAAATAAATTATTTCATAATAATTTCCAGAGCATCATCCAAGTACAATTAGTTTGGGCAAAGTTAGAAAAGTAACAAGAGAGACTTTCATTCACTGTGAATGATTATATATCTAATCTTGATCACATGAGTATGTTGATTCGGTATCACCTCATTAACAGGTTTAGATCATGTCTTTTACCATTTTCTTCCTCTCCACTTTTTGCTCCACATAGCGGCAATTTTTTAAAGAACCATTGTCATCATGGTGACGTTTAAAATTTTGAACATAGGTATAGAAAAAAATCCATGCATGCATCCTTTCTAATGAACAGGTTGAAAGTGAAACTGACTGGTTGAAATGTACTTTGTGTTTTTATGATAATATTTACAAAAGTAAAATTACTAATTTTAACACAGAAGGAAACATTTTTAAGACATTCCATGCAATTTACAGCACAACAATGACATTAAATTTTGTAACTTGGAGTTTCTTTTGTGGAGTACTGTTTTAAGCCCGGCTCAGACTACAGGAGTTTCAGGCCGAGTTATGCCCGATTTACCCCTCCCAAAATTCTGAGAAAAAAAACAGGCCCAGGGTATTGGTCAGTTCCGATGTCCAGATTATCTGATAATGTTAGGCATTTAGAGATCTTTAAGAAATCTTAAACCTCCCGATGTGCTCACAGACACATTGGGGCCACCCCGACAATATCGTGTTTGATATTTAGGATTTTAGATCAGGATCAGTACTTTCACAATAGCCAATGAGAGACAAGTCAGGTGATGGAAGTGACGAAACTTTTGAAATGGCGACCGCAAAACAACAAGCAGTTGTACGGAGGAACGGCGGGTCGAAATGTGGCAATAACACGACTGCCTTTATAATGTCTCTTCATATAATGTATCCATTTTGTTTACATTCGCTTCCCTGTGAGATCATGTTTAAATCTGGCATGATAATCTTAAAGTCCCCCGTAGTCAATAAGTTTATCCCTTAAAACTCATCTTTGATCACTAAAATGTTACATCTTCACCTTTTAGTCTAGGGGTAAATAGGGAATGACGAACAGTAAATATGTGGAGAGACCTTGAGGAACTTCAACACTCCAGCCCCAGAGTCACAAACAACCAAACATTAGGGGTTTCAAAGATGGTATGTCTGCCTTTTATTTCTACGTTAAGTAGGGGTTCAAAAGTTACCAAGAAAATATTAAATAAAACATTACGAATAAACCAAAAAAAAAAAAAACATTACCTCGGGAGGAGGACCCAAACAAAAGAAAAACTAAATATTAAACAGGAGAAAAGATATAGGTGTCCTCCACCCTATGTTGCCCACAAGTTTTAACTTATCAGTAATGTCAGTAACTCAACTGAAAGTTATGACACACACATTGTGAGCCAACAACAAAGAGTGCAACGTGCGCTAACTCGTCTGGGATTGGAGAGTGGAACGACCTCAACGCTGCGTTTGTCTCTCTCCTTCCTCCACGTTATCTCAGCTGCTTTATAGGGAAGTCCCCAAGACACGCACCAATCAGGGCATGGCCAGCGCTCAGATCGATGAGCACAGGTGGTAGTAATTTACCTATCTAGAAAGGAAGAGAGGAAGACAAAGAAATAGAAAGAAATATACACTCCCAACAACAATAACAATTTGAATACGTCCTTGGACGTAACACATATTTAAAAGTTTTGTTCTTGAAAAAAAAATTCCTCATGGCCTAAAATAGCTTGAATGTAACCCTAAACCTTTGCATCATTTAGTATATGCTGTTCTATGAATATGCAAATTAACCCCGCCTCCACTCACTCAGATCAGCTCAGGGATCCACTCATTGACGATCACACGTTGACCTGATTGGTTACAAGGTAGTTAGTGACGTCAGAAACACCAGCGATCTCAAACCGTGTTTTTGAGACTGTCTTTGGTTCACTGCAGTTTTCAAGAAGAAAATACTCAACAATGTTGTTGACTTGTGAATTTGAACATGGTTTGTCTTAAAGCAATTAAAACACCACATAGACACATAAGCAACATTAAAAGCTGGATTTTTACCACAGGGAATATCTTGCAGAGTGTGATGCACCAAGATGTCCATATCGGTTAAGATTTAAAAACTCCTGTAGTCTGAGCCCGACTTAAGAGTTTAAGAAAAACACTTCTTCCCGCTTGGTTACAAACCATGCCAAATCAAGAGTGAAAATATCACTTGATGGCAGATGAGGCAGAATGTGAGTGCATGTGTAATTGCATGTGCTCATGAATGTGCTTGATGGATTTGTGAGTATAATCTGTGTGTGTGTGAAAACTGTGTGCTGTAAAAATGTGGGTCTATGGATGACCATGAATAATACATTAGGTCTTAGAAGAAAAGTCAATAGCTGTAACATGGCCAACAGCTAATAGCTTTGTATTGATTTAGTGAAATTGCTGACTGGGACCCTTGAACACTTGTTCCTCTCTATTCATTTAGCACCTCTGATGACACTGATGTGAAACCTCACACCCTTAAGCACAGAACAGTGTGAAGGACACACTCACTGTCACCACAAGACCTTCTGTGTGCCGCTCTGAAATCTAGGTCGATGGTTCTCAACTGGGGCCACAGATCTGGCCTTATAGGATCATAGATGAGATAATGCATAAATCAAACCATAAAATCATACGTAGGTAGAAAATTAAATAGACTTAGCATCTTTTGTTGTGAGGAGAAAAACACTGTTGTTGATGTCAAATCATTTGGTAGTTTTACCATATTATTTGTTCCATGTGTTTACATTTACCTTCATATTCCATGGGTTAAATGCAGTCATCTCAATAGGAATCCACATGATTTGGAATTTTATGCGAATTTGTCACAGCAGCATGGTTTGGAAGCAAACTCTAACTAAGAGACCCTTCATGCATCACTACACTATTTACATAGATAATGGCCAGCTATTGTTAATGCATTTACTACAAATTATAATTTAGTATTCCATAATTTCTCCTCAACTTTTGAAACACTTGATCCTTTTCCCTGAGTTTTTCAGGCAAGGAAATCCTAATAAAAAAATAAAAAAATAAAAAAAAATAAAAAATTTAAAAAAAAATAAGTGAGTAACCGGGATAGAAGTAAAACCATTTGAGAACCATTGATATAGATAAAGATGCAGAACGGCTTCTATTTTCTCCTCTTTAAGATATTTTTCAGTTTCACAGTTTCTATTCAACACAGGATGACACGGGAGCTGGATACTTAAATATAGAAAATAATATATATTAAGTTGCAATATTCAAATATATTTGATGCTTATTTGTTTGTAAGTGGTTAAAAGTCTGAGTACAATGGGGTCCAAATCTGAAAAAAAAAAAAAAAAAGTGTGTTCGTGCATTGCTTCACGGACAAATTCAAACATTTGTGACGTTGACCATGTGAACTCCTTTGTACAAAACGTTAGATTTCCTTTCCTCTTTTGAAGGATGCAAGATGCTTTTTAATAAAATTTTTATTCTGAATATGCTAAATATAATGGTTACATTTTATTTTGATGGCCACTTTTGAAACTATAAGTAACTTTCCAGTTACATGTTAACTCTCTCTCATTAGTCTATTAGTAGACTTTTATGGTGGAGTTCGTGTTAGGATTTGGGTTAGTAGAATAAGTTGACATGTAGTTGCAAAGTTACTTAAAGTCAGTAGAATACCTGTTGGAGGAGCATTAAAAAGTGTGAGCAGATTTTAAGCATACAGTCTACTAATACTCTAATGAGAGTAGTTGAGCTGCAAAGTTACTTAAAGTTAGATAAACTATAAGGAATTAGAGTGGACTATTGAAAAAAGTGTTACCAATATAATTTGAAATTACAATATTTCGTTAATTTTGTTTCATTAAAAACGCAGGTCCCACTTTATATTAAGTGGCTTTAGGTACTATGTACTTACATTGAAATTAATAATTTGATACAATGGACTTATTGTGTACATACATGTTTTTACATTGTACTTATATTTTGAAAATACCTGCATGTAATTATAGCTGTAATTAATTTTTGTAATTACATTTGTAATTACACTGTTGACCCTTCCCTTACATCTTAACCTCACATTAAACCAACCAATACCACCACACCTGACCCTAACCTTACCAGTATCACACCTCAATAGCAGCAAAAGTGTTTTACAATACAACCTGAACACAATAAGTACATATTACTTAAAGCCACTTAATATGCAGTAAAGTGGGACCAAAAACGCAAAACAGAAGTATCTTTTTTTACCAATAGAGTCATGTGCTATGAATTTAATCTCTGTATATATAAACCCAACATCACTCAAACCAATGGCAAAAATGGTTGTCTTGGTTTCTGAGCAAAAGCTTACATAATTCAGAATTTGAGGAGCTGTGACATGGAAATGTCTTCGACAGAAATGCTCTGTGGCATTCACCATGGTTCAGTGGCAGTACTGGGCTTTAACATTACGCAAGCAAGCCCTAAGGTTATCACAGTGCTGGCTGTGTAAAGAAAGAGTGCATAGATTTGAGTATGATGTGCAGGAGGAACACAATGTGTGTTGACGACTGTCTGCTTCTGATACTGCCAACTGACATCTGCTGTCACAGACACTGAGCTGATGTTAAAATCGTATTATTCGGAGTATAATATCAGCATGTAGACAGGTGACATAAGCATCGTTTTCTTATACTAACAATCATGGTTGGACTATATTTGTCGTTTCCCGCTTGAGTTTGTCACGATGGTTACTGATTTGATTTTTGTCATTCTGTTTAGCTGTTAATTATTAAATAGCTTAGTTGATCCGTGTATAATAGTTCCTGTGTTTTCAGTTCTCATTTTTCCGGTCTCATCTGTGTTTGTTGGTGTTTGCTTGCCTGCCTTTGTTTGGATTTACTTGTGGATACTATTAAAGACTGTCTTGGATCTTCATCTTTTTCGTCAAGATCCAAGACCAAACATAACCATAAAAGAGACAAGATTTTATATATATATAATCATCATTTACTTATGTCATTGCAAACCTTTATAGATTTTATGTATTAATTTTATATATTGTATATAATTTTTAAGCAAAATGCTCCAAGGTGATCTTTTCCATACATGTGCTCTTTTCCGTCCATTCCATAACAATTGACTGTGATTTACTCTTTCAAGTTCCTAAATAAATCAAAATAAAGTATGTGGTATATCAACATTTTCTGCTGTATTCCAAGACTTATGACACAAGTTTTGTGATAAACAGGCCACACGGGCCCCCCCAAATAAATAAATAAATAAATTAAAAATGTAGGCCTATGTCGTGGCCATGAATTAATAATTAGTTTCCATGACTTACTTATATGCCAGCACGTTTTACAAATTAATGCCCTCGGTTTAAGTAAATTGTGTGCACAATATAATAATTAGTGGCCTCGAATTACTAAATCATGGCCACATTTTAATATTTCATTCCCTTGTTTTAGTTCAATCAAATCGAGGGAAAAAATTTATAAATCATACATTTATAATTATTAATGTATGAGCGAATGAGCGAATTATTAACAAGACAACCTCCATGAAATTAAAAGAGTAAAAAATTATGATAAAATTGCAATCAGCCATAGCACGATTTCTGTTTTATTTCAAATAATCGTGAACGAGTAAATTTACATGAATTTCAATGCATGCAATAAGACTAGAATATATTAAACCAATTGCCATCTTTGAATAAATTATGCTTTGTCTCAGAACTACCTTTAATTGCATTTATTGGATATGTAACACTCTTTTCTCCTTTTTTTACAAAAAAGTCCAAACACTGCCTTTATTTTGTTTAATTTTTTTACACTTTTTTTTTTCCTTTTTTCTTTTTTAAGTTCATGAGGGGGGGAAAAATGCTTATAACATTTAAAAGCAGAATTATTGCCCAGCTATTGAAATCATATCCATTTTCAGCGGGTAAATAGAGTTGTTCTGAGATCAGATCTGGTTCACTTTACAATGTGAAATATAGCAGTGATATGTCAGTATGGCCTGTGGAGTTTGAGGGGGAAGGAAGGTGTTCAAACTGGGAATGAGCTGGTAAAACACACTTTCTGCACCACAGGGTCACATCTCAGCTTAACTCCTCACCCACAGTGTGGAATCATGACACACAGGAACCAAAGATGAATAATGTTGTTAAATCTTGTGAGAAAAGATAAACCACAGTATTACCACTGGAATCTCCTAATACTCTCTGCCCTGAGAGTAGTTGCTTGCCTTCTTAAAGGAAGATTGAGTCTGAAAACTGTTCATACCGGGTTAGAAAATAATCCTGAGTAGTCAGGTTTCATGATTGTATACAGGCTTACACTGAAAATTCTGTTAACTTTATTATTTGAATATTTGTGAGGTTAATAACACTGATTAAACAAGTACAGTATGTGTTGTGGGCATCTGTGGTTACATGAAGAGCTTTACATGCATGGAACCTTTCCAATGCACAAAAGGTTCTTTATAGTGGAAAAATGTTATTCAGAATACTTACATGTTCTATGCATTAGGGGGGGAAATGGTTAACTGTTACCTGAAAGGTTCTTTGGGGAACCAAAATTGGCATTGCTGAAAAAAATAAATTTGGAACCTTAATGTAACCAGTATGTTGGTTTGTTCTGTTCTGTTCTGTTCTGTTCTTGTTTGTCTGTGTTCCCAATCCTTGTTTGTTTCTATGGTTACTGGTTATGTTAGGCACGAGTGTCCAGTTCTGTTAATTAGCCTCCTTGTGTATTTTCTTGTGTATTGTGTTGAGTTTTCCTTAGTATGTGTAGTGTTAGTAGTGTTAACCATATGTTATAGTGTGTAGTGCTTTGTTTTACCTAGTTAAAAGTTACCTTCATTAAAAGTCAGTTTGATCATCTTCTTGTGTCTTTTTTGGATTACTACAGTTCACCGTAACACTTTATTCTTAAGTTACAAATAGTTTAAAAAGTGAAGATGTAGTTTAAAAGCCTATATTCATGTCTAATGACATAATATAAGAGAGTTTAACCGTGTCTATTTGGTCACACTTTAGTTTGGGGAACACATATTCACTATTAACTATGACTCAATAAACTCCTATTTTACTGCTATTAATAGTTAGTAAGGTAGTTGTTGTAGTGGTTAAGTTTAGGCAGGGATTTAGGGTGTGTAGAATATGGTCATGCAAAATAAGGCATTAATAAGTGCTTTATAAGTAGCCTACTAATAAACAGCCAATATGCTAGTAATATGCATGCTAATAAACAACTAGTTAATAATTTGTCATATAACAGAGATTGCAGAGCATTTTATTTATTTTAACATGTGATTAATTTGTTGCTTTTTAGGTGAATGACAGACTGGACCGGTCTTGCTGTGGTTTCAAACCAGACCCATCAGAAATGTGTGTAGAAAACCTGCTGCATATCAAATGTGAAAACCCAAAGGACTTAAATCTGGTGCACATCCTGGTAAATGAAATATTGGTGACATTTCTCAGATCATCTGATTATAACATATCAATACAAAGCAGCACACAACATCCTCACATTATCTCATATTAAAAAAAAAAAAAAACACAAAACATATATATTCATATTATATATACCGTGCCTAGCATAAGTGAACATACCCATGCTAAAGTTGACTAAAAAGAGTAATAAAAAATCATCTTTTGGAAATTTATTTTAATGCCTTAATTTAATTAATTATTTAAAATATCCCCACATCATCGCATACCCTTCACCATACCTAGAGATTGGTATAGGGCACTTTCCATAAGATCATCTCTCAATGCAAATCATACCAGCTATTAGCCTAACTGAATATCACCATGCCAATCTAGGTATGGTGAAGGGTATGCGATGATGTGGGGATATTTTAATTCCAAAGGCCAAGGGAACTTTAACAGGATGCATAGTATCCTGGATCCATGAAATAACTGGCCTTTAAAAATAAAAATCTGCCTGGCTCTATGGGAATTTAACATAGGGGTGTCCTGACTTATGCAACCTGTATTTTAGGGAAGAACATTTATTTATTTACGATACATTATTCATTCACAAAGAAAATTGGTGTCCTTAAAGGTTGGATTTTTCCTCATTTTTTTAAATTAAGGCATTAAGATCAATTTCCAAAAGATTATTTTTTATTCCTCTTTTCAGTCAACTTTAGCATGGGTGTGTTCACTTATACTATCCACTGTATTTGGAGGGTAAAGGATATGTTTATACATTTTTAAAATAAATGTAAAATCCTTTTTACCTTGTTCATGTGTCCTTGAACTAGTCAGGAGTTCATTTGACTTTGAAGAGAGTAAACATGCATAAATAATGATACTATGGCTTCAGTGAAACTTGAAGCAGTTCCTTTTTTATTCATCTAGTTGTATTGACTGGTCTCACAACAAGGTTACATAGCTGGCAAGCATTCGTTTTTCTACCAGGAGAGAGTAGTAAAAAAAATTCTTTCATTCTGCTTTCCAATATCAAAAGTAATAACTTTCCAACAGCTCTTGAGATCCATGTGAAGTTTGAACACCCACTCAAACTGTGAGTTAGAAACCCAGCTATATTAAGTGAGGCAGCTAAAATGAGTCAAGGCAATCCGTTTCCATGGGAACCTTTAGATTGGTTCTGTAGTCATTATCTGATAGTGTTCGGAGAGCTGGAGAAATGCAGCTCCAAGAGTAATCTGTTTTAATATTGCTTGCTCACAAATTTTTTCCACAATTTTAGAAATATCTCCATGTCACTTAGAAAAACCTACAGAGCTCACAGCAACTAGTATAATTCATAAAAGCTGTCTTTTTTTGTTACTGAAATTAAACGTGCATGTGAAATGAAAAAGTCATATTTTATGCCAGTCTGACTTTTTGGCAGACAGGATGTTTCAGGGATACTTTAGTCATGACTTCTGCATATATATTTGTACACAGTGAATATACTTTTGGCACAATTGAGATTTGAAATGCAATTAAACAGAATCAAAAGAAAGAAAAGAGGTCTAGCATTTGGTATCGGGTGTCACTTGGTTTGATAGTTTGTGTCTGATGCAATGCAATTCTAACATTTTAAAGTGTGACTTAAATGGTTAGTTCAATAACAACAAAAAATACAATTCTGTCATCAATTACCCTCTGCAAAACACAAATGATAGATATTAAAACCTGATAGATTTCTGTCCCTTCATTGAAAGTCCACACAACCAAAACAATGACACTTCAAAATGTTTCAAAAAGACATTGTAAACAATATTAATCTAGTGGTTAATCCAGGTCTTCACATGTGACATTATGGCTTTATATGATAATATAATTTAGTCTTTAAAATAAAAATTGATTAACGTTCAATAAAGCGGAAGCTCATATGTGCTTGCTTGACGCACAATAATCAATGAGGTTTGTTCTTGTGTGTTTGAGCACGTTTGAGCTTCTGCAAGGACCAATAAAAGGTTGGTTCTCAAATGCCAAGCAAATACAGTTGAGCTTCTGTTTACCACATTTGATGTGCTCTTTTTGAATGTGTGTTAATTATTGTGTATTCGAATAAAAGCCAAAATTAAATCTGTTGAAGTTACATAACGCGATCAAGTCTTTTTTGATGAATCGTTTCAGTTATGGTCTATGTAAACCTCTATTTATAGGTTCGGAACACAGAACCATCCAGACTGGTTTTTATTGACAATGCAGGAAGACCTCACCAACCACAAGACAATCTCAACTTCAGACTTGTTGAAGGTATTGATGAGTAAGTATTAATATTTGTGAATATTTATGCTACCCGTACTGTTTACAGCAGGGGTCGCCAACCCTGATCCTGGAAAGATACCTTCCTGGAGACTTCAGTTACAACTAGAGCATGTGAGCAGAGCTGTAATATTTCCTCCGGAGTGGAAATCACCTTTCTGAAGAATCAGCTCTGCTTGTTCAGGGTCGTTCGCTCATCCCAGAATGCTCTTTGTGATGTGCGGGTTCGAGAATACGAGAAGTAAGCAATAGGTCTAAGGTTATGGAGTTCAAACCTTATACATAAATGCATGGTAAACATCAAAGTTGAGAATAAAGAAGAAATTGAAAGTTGTGGAGAAATGTTGAACGTGATTTCACCAAGTACACAAGTTCCTGGATCAACTTCATTGTTGATCCTGGAATAACATTCAAATCAACCAATCAGATTTGAGGGACAAGTTTACAGTTTATGACAAGTTTAGAGTTACAACAAGGGTTATATGCATCCACATCAGTGTTATTCACCTATAATTTCCCTCTGAATATAGGGTCAATTTAGGGTAGGGATTGGTTTGGGGGTAGGGATAGGGTTAGCACTATTTCCGGACAGGAATGTTGTTCCAGGATCAACAAAATATACTTTATTTTGATGGTCCCTTTTGAACATTCTGTTGACTATAAGTAATTTTGCAATGTCAACTGACTCTCATTAGAGTATTAGTGGAGTGTCTGCGTAATATCTGCAATTTTATTGTGATGCTCCTTCAACAGACATTATACTGACTATAAGTAACTTTTCAACTACATATCAACTTATTCTAACCCTAACCCTACCAGTCTACTAATACTTTACTAATACTCTAATGAGAGTTAGTAGACATGTCGGTGCAATGTTACTTATAGACAACAGAATGTGTTAAAGGGACCATCAAAATAAAGTGAAATCTCGTTTTGTGATATACTCACAGCAAAGTTCTTTTTAGTTTTTTGCTTATGGATAAAAAGAAGTTTGAAATAGCTTCGCAGCGCTATACTGTTAACGAACATCCTAACGCCGTTCACACTGATGAGAGCGCAGTTTAGACAAATATGTAAATATTGTGCTGCAAGCTTTCCTTTAAATAAAAAAATAAACACAACAAATATAACAGAAACGGAAACAGCAGTTAAGAAATCATCTGACCACAGTGATGTGGATATGCTTGCACAAGCTCTGCAATTCTGCACTATCCAATTAAGTCACGCCACATTTATTTATAGCCTACTACTTTATAAAATATTGCTTTAAAGCCACACATATCATAACTTTTATCTATGGGCCTACTGTTATTGAGACATTTATTCAAGAAATTAATTACTAACAGAAAGATGTATAGTACAGAGAAATGTAATGTCGGAGCGAGATTTGAGCCATTGGGCCATGCCTGAAAACTCAAACTTTTGAAAATGGGTTTCAAACTGTCCAAGTCTCTATGTAAACAACAAAAACGAGAATCTCTAAAGACGATGAAATCATGCACATCCGTATTACATGTTCAGTCTATAGTGTTTCATCATCATCTAATGGCCTGGCAGCAGAATACAGCGTTTTAGTCATTTTCGCAGTTCCGTGTGAATGGGGATAGTTTTGACAATGGTGTCCGTCTGTACGCAGAAAACTCAAAGAAAAAAACTTCTCAGTTTTAAGCATATATTTGTCATGTAAAATCAGGCAATCAGAATCCATCCTGATTTAAAGAGCTGGAGCATTTAAAGCAGCAGACGACATAACTGCAAGCTTAGAATAAACAGAATGATATCGTGTGTTGGTGTGGCCACTAGTTATTTTTATAGTTATCATCTTGATGTGAACGGGCCTTAACTGTGTATTTGTTGATTGCCAGGTTTCCGGAACGTGCTGTTTCAGTGCTGCAGTCAGGATGTCTGGAGAGGATGCTTCTTCGCTCCCTATCTGTGGATCAGGAATTCTGGGTGAGCAGAGGAAAGGTGTCCGGACTCAAATCTCTCATCCGGCACATAGAACAGAGAGCCAAGGCCCTTCTCCAGCATATACAAGAGAAGAAACTGAGACTTAACAGAGGTCTTTAACTCTCCCATGAAGAGATTCTCACATTTTGTGAATAATCAATTTCTGAATTCTCAGAGGACACAAAAGATTTATGGAAATTGTTTGCTTTGATTTGGTTCGCCCAGATTCATTTATGTGCATGTCTCAAAGTGTGTTTTATGTGCTGTTTTTACAAAGTCATGCAAACTGAGGACAGCTTAAATGAGAGGAGGCAGTGCATTTGCATGGATTTTTGAGTGATTTGCCTAATCAGTGTTGACAGTCCTTGAACTTTGATTAACTGATGATCTCAGTATATGAGAGAAGAGATTCCAGATGGTCATTTGCAAAGCAGGACTCATGCAGAGGCCCATCACTGTGAAGAGACTTACACTATGTCCTAAGCAGACACGATGCAACAAGATTTCAACAACAAGTAATTTATCTTTCCATGCTGAATGTGAAAGTGCTGTCCGATGGCACACTGGTACAGCCAATTAGAAGATACAGTATGTAATATTTAATGTACAGTTATGAGGAGTGGGATTTTGGATTAATGAAATTTCATTGTGGAAGGGGTTACTCAGTCTAATGTTGCTGACTAAAAACAATAACAATTGGTGTAGAACCAAAGTATATTTCAGAAACAGCAACAAAGAAATAGCAAGGAACATAATGAATTAAATGCTAATTTTTGTTGTAAAACCCTAATAATTTTTTGGCTTATTTATAACTTTAAAAAAAATATATAATGTAGAAGCCAAACAAAAACAATTGACAAAATCTTTTGCTCATCTACATTGGAAAAAAACAGAATTTACATGGAAGAAATGGACCTTTGCTGTGGACCGTCTTGCAAGGCTTTCTGTGGTGCATTCAGAAAGGGTAACTGCATCTGTAAATTAAAAATGAAGCTAAGCTTAAAAAAAAACAATGGAATTATGTTGTACAAGCTAAATCTTTAATGAAGGCTGATATACAGTCTAGAATAGGTGCTGAGAACTGAAACTGTGGTGTGGAGTGAAACTGAGCCCTATCCAGGTATCTCCTGCTGGCTCCTACAGGGCACTCAGTGCCTAAAGGCACAGTTGTGAACAAAACTGCTGAGTCTAAATTTGTGCTGTCCTATGCAGAGGTTTATCATACATAATTCGAGGTTTTTGACTTGGTCTTATAGGCCACATACTGTACACACACTGCAGTTAAATATGGTTGTTTGAGCAATGATAATTTAGAGCAGTTGTTCTCAACGTTTCGGACTCCTTTTTGGCCTCCCATTGTCAAAAACAATATTCGAAGACCCCATGACTTCTCCAGTTTGTGATTTACTGGATAAGGATGAAGGATACATTTTCTATCTGAAACTTTTCCAGATTTTCTACTTGATAACCAAATTTCTACTCAATTTTATTATTATTATTATTATTATTATTATTATTATTATTATTATTTTAAAGCTTGGCATAACTAGAAAAATATATATTCATAATTGAGGGATTAATTAAAATAAGAAAAACCCTGATTTTATTTTTTGGCTTATTTTAATGCTTGCTTTCTCTTATTTTAAATAATTTTAAGTCATCTTTAGGCCCCCTTGGAAGTTTGCTGAGACCCTCTAGTGCGCCCCGGCACCCTGGTTCAATTCAATTCAATTCAATTCAAATTTATTTGTATAGCGCTTTTCACAATACACATTGTCTCAAAGCAGCTTTACAGAAATTGCATTTCGGAAATGTACATAGAAAAATACAGTTAGTTAATCAAGTATTAATTTATGGCATAACATATCGCCGGCTTTGAGTCGTCTCTTCACAGGCGTCGAGTCGTCTCTTCACAGGCGTTGGGGCATCTGAAGTCTCCGTGAGAGGCTGGATACAAACTGGAGCTGACGAACGCTATTTACCTCGGGACTAGCGTCCCGAGATAACAGCAGAAAGGCAGATGGGAAATAATTAGCATAGCTGATGTTCATAATGTTAATGCATTCGAACCGATTCAGCAGTATCAAAGGTTAAGCATTAAGTGAATGCTTGGTTAAAGAGATGCGTCTTTAATCTAGTTTTAAACTGGGACAGCGAGTCTGAGGCTCGTACAATATCAGGAAGGCTATTCCAGAGTTTAGGAGCTAAATGCGAGAACGCCCTCCCTCCTTTAGTGGACTTAGATATCCTAGGAATGACCAGAAGCCTCGAATTTAGTGATCTTAAAGAGCGCGATGGATTGTATGGCGATAGAAGGTCTGTTAAATACACAGGAGCTAAACCATTTAGGGCTTTATAGGTCAGTAGGAATACTTTGTAATTGATACGTAACTTAATAGGTAACCAGTGTAGAGATGATAAAATAGGTGTTATATGATCATATTTTCTTGATCTAGTAAGAACTCTAGCAGCTGCATTTTGCACTAACTGTAGCTTGTTAATTGAGGATGTAGGACAGCCAGCTAATAAAGCATTACAGTAATCTAGTCTCGAGGTCATGAAAGCATGAACTAACTTTTCTGCATCAGAAACAGATAGCATGTTGCGTAGCTTAGCAATGTTTCTAAGGTGGAAAAAGGCTGTTCTTGTAATATATGAAATATGATTTTCGAAAGTCAAGTTGCGGTCTAGTATAACACCCAGGTCTTTTACTGTAGTGGATAAAGTAACAGGACATCCTTCTAAATTAAAGTTGTATTGTAAGGGATTTTGTGGGTAGTTTTTTGGACCAATAAGTAGTACCTCCGTTTTATCTGAATTTAATAGCAGGAAATTACACGTCATCCAGCATTTTATATCATTTAGACACTCTGTCAATTTAGATAAGTTAGTGTTTTCATCTGGTCGTGATGAGATATATAATTGAGTGTCATCAGCATAACAGTGGAAATTAATTCCATGTTTTCTTATAATATTACCAAGTGGCAGCATATATATTGAGAATAGCAGAGGGCCTAACACCGATCCTTGCGGCACTCCATAGTCTACTGACGTTATCTTTGATTTTTCCCCATTTAGACAGACAAAATGGTAACGGTCTGATAAGTAAGATCTAAACCAGCTTAATGCCTGTCCCTGAACACCAGTGTAGTTTTGTAGTCGATCCAGGAGTATTTTATGATCGATAGTGTCGAACGCAGCGCTTAGATCGAGTAGAACTAGTATTGAGATACAGCCTTGGTCAGAAGCTAAAAGTAAATCATTTGTAATTTTAACTAGCGCAGTTTCTGTGCTATGATGCGGTCTGAATCCCGACTGGAATTTTTCATAGATATCATTTTCTTGCAAGAAAGAGCACAATTGAGCGGACACAATTTTTTCTAGTATTTTAGACATAAATGGAAGATTTGAGATGGGTCTGTAATTTGCTAAGTTATTTGGATCTAATTGCGGTTTCTTAATGAGAGGTTTTATTACTGCCAGCTTGAATATTTTTGGAACATGACCTAAAAATAAAGACGAGTTAATAATATTAAGAAGAGGCTCTTCGACTACAGGTAACACTTCTTTCAGTAGTTTAGTGGGTATTGGATCTAATAAACATGTTGTTGGTTTCGATGCAATGATAAGTTTATTTAGCTCTTCCTGTCCTATAGTTGTAAATCGGTGTAGTTGTTCTAGAGGGGCCATAATTGAGGCTGAATCATAAGACATCATAGAGGATTGTATATTTACAATTGTGTTTCGGATGCTTTCTATTTTCTCATTGAAGTAATTCATAAAATCATTACTACTATATTGTAATGGAATATTTTGCTCTGGTGATGTTTGTTTATTTGTTAGTCTAGCCACGGTGTTGAATAAAAACCTTGGATTATTTTGGTTATTTTCTATTAGTTTGCGGAGATGCTCAGCCCTTGCTGCTTTTAGAGCCTTTTTATAACGTGACATACTGTCTTTCCACGCGATTCTAAAGACCTCTAAATTAGTTTGTTTCCATTTACGCTCTAAGTTACGAGTTTCTCTCTTGATTGCATGCGTAGCACTGTTGTACCATGGTGCTTTAGTTTTCTCTCTTACCTTTTTTAATCTAATTGGTGCAACAATATCTAGTGTACTAGAGAACATGGTGCTCAAACTGCTAGTCATTTCCTCTAGTTCATCTGTTTGTTTGGGTGCACTGCGCAGCTGAGATAGATCAGGTAAGCTATTTGAGAATCTATCTATAGTGGTTGGAAGGATTGTTCTGCCTGGTCGATAACGTTGCGCAACGTGACAAATTTCAGCAGTACGTATTATACAAGTTACCATGTAATGATCAGTGAGATCATCACTTTGCGGTATAATATTTATATCAGTTGGATTGGTTCCATATGATATAATTAAATCTAGTGTATGATTTAGACGATGAGTGGGACCGCTGACGTTTTGCGTGACCCCAAAGGAGTTTAATAAATCTGTAAACGCAGTCCCTAACGCATCATTTGTATTATCTACGTGTATGTTAAAGTCTCCAACAATTATTGCTTTATCGACATTGACCAATAGATCTGAGAGAAAGTATGCAAACTCTTTTAGGAAATCAGCATAGGGCCCTGGAGGTCTATATAGGGTAGCCAAGGCTAGAGATAATAGGGATTTGTTTCTTGCATCTAAGAGCGTAACATTTAGCACAAGTACTTCAAACGAATTAAACCTGTGACCTGTTTTCTGAGTAACATTAAGAATATCTCTATAGATTGTTGCAACCCCGCCGCCACGACCGATCAGACGGGGCTCATGCTTATAACAGTATCCTGGTGGAGTGGACTCATTTAGACCGAAATAATCATTTGGTTTAAGCCAGGTTTCAGTAAGGCAAAGTACATCGAAACTATTATCTGTGACCATTTCATTTACAATAACCGCCTTAGGTGTGAGCGATCTAATGTTTAGAAGACCTAGCTTTAGAAATTGTTTTTGTTCACTGATATTTAGATTTTCTGGTTTAATTACAATAAGATTTTTGCTAGATCCTACACTAGATTTATTGTTTGGCCTCACTAAGCGAGGAATAGACACAGTTTCTATATAATGTTCTACACTACTTATATCAATTAAGTTGGGACAGCAAAGACTGTGATTTGGACTTTGACTTACTAGTCATATGGTGTGTAACGTCTTGGAGATGTTGTCGGACAGAACAGCCGCTCCGATTCTGCTGGGGTGCAGGCCATCAGCACGGTAGAGCCTAGGTCGCTCCCAGAACAGATTCCAATTATTTACAAAGAGCAGTTTCTGTTCATTACACCATGACATTAACCATTCATTTAGAGCAAATAATCTACTGAACCTTTCTTGTCCTAGTCGGTACGTGGGAAGCGGTCCAGACACGATGATAGTTGCTTCAGGCGATGTGCTGCGAACCGTCTCGATCAGGCTTCTGTAGTCCTTCTTCAGAACCTCCGTCTGCCGCAGCCTGATGTCGTTCGTCCCGGCGTGTAGGACCACAGCTCCGACGCGCTCGTCACCGTTCAGGATCTCGGGAATCTGTGCGGCGACATCAAGAACACGAGCACCAGGAAAACAGTGAGTGCGCACCTTACGCTTACCTGAGGTAGCACGGACATGACGGACCATGGAAGTGCCGATGATCACGGCGGCGTCACGTTCCGGCTCGCGAAGAGGGGAGAAGCGGTTCCGGGTGGAGATCTCGAAGACCGGGAGGGGGGGGAAGTCCTTGGTCTGGTCCTGGCTCGTGTCTTCCGCTGTGGGATCACCCAGGGTCCGTGGTGTTGCCTCGGTGCCGGAGTGAATGAAGGCAGAGATGATCGCGTCCTCCTGGGCAGAGAAACGCACGGAGTAGACGAAGTCGGAGTCAAAAAGTTACTAACCACTGACTTGTGAGCATCGGCGCGTGATGTTTCGAGCGTTGATCGCCGATCTCGCAGCTCGGCTTGCTTCACCAGCAGAACGCGGATCTGTTTCTCCACCGACTCCAGCTCCAATCGTACCGAAACCAGCTCGAATGTGTCCTCACCTGCACTCAGAGGTAACGTTAGACACACATCCGATATGTTCGCCATTATAACAGATGAACAGTAAATTAGTAGTGATACTACCAATATCACTACTAATTTAGGACTGAAATGATGGATATAACACGTATCCTTTCAGTCAAACGGGTGTAAAATGAGAGGGTCGATAGGCGCGAGGCCACGCGTGAAATGCTAGCGGGCTAAAGGCTAGTAGCCGAGATTCGGAAAGTTGGATCTAAGTAGCGATATCAAAGCAATCCGATTGTTTTTTATAAGGAATAGTGTCGAGGATAAGTTCACATGATATAAAAATAGAAAGTGCTTGTTTATAAATGAGTGGTAAAGAAGAAAATCAGCGATTAATGAATCAATTCGACGGAGCTCCAAACACAAACACAGATCGCACGCGCATGCGCATATAAGTATCTGGTTCACAAATACTGTTTTAAATGATAGTGATATTTAATTCTTGAATGAATTGTTCTTTTAAGCTGGTAAACGGTCGAGCCGGTTCACATGATCTAATTGATTTGAACTTTAGTTCCAGGTTGATGACTCAAGATGGACATCCAAAGTAGCATGCACGCTTGTGAAGCACGACTGAGCCAATAAGCATCTCCAGATCTGTAATTGAACCAAAGAACTGGTTTGAAATGAATTAATCAAAGCTACATGCAGAGCTGAAAGTCAGCTTTTTAGTCATGTCCGACTAAAAAACGAATCAGCCAATACTAACTGTCAAAGTTTTCCAAGGAACCTCAGAAAACTTTTACACTTAGAACTGACTCATTTGGTTCTTTTTGAGTTGACTCATTTGGTTCTTTTGGAGTTGGTTCTCTTTTTATTCGTTCATTTCAAACCAGTTATTTGGTTCAATAACCCATCTGAACATGCTTATTGGCTCAAGTAGTGTGCTACTTCGGATGTGCATCTAACTAAAGTTTGATTCAGTTCAATACTGTGAACCGGCTCAAACAGTAACCCGCTCAAAAGAATGATTTGTTCAAGAATAGAACATCACTTGTAGAGGAATCACTCATATTTACACATGGTTGTTACTGACTTAACATTGTAGTGGGTATGTTTACTTTTTGTAAAATTAACTGCGTTTTGGTATTTTACATAATTTAGTTTATGCATAATTAAAAAGTCAGTATTTTTGGAAATGTGATTTTAAATGACTGGAACTGTAGATTATTGATTGTTCTGTTCTGAATATTGAATATAATTTGTCTTAAATAAATGTGTTTATGAAGACTGGTCAAAAACATCAACAACATCTAAGTATCTGAAGGCAAATTTATAATGCACATTGCACACACACATCAATGATCAAATCACATTTTTGTAGTTTGCACTTTTGAGTTTATCTTTCTTTGTTCAAACACAACTGGAAAAAATTATTTAAAATCATCCAACAATATTCAGCAGAAATCAGTTCAATCAGAGACAGAGACTTTTTAGAGTTTAGATTGACTATATCGTGCCCATCTGTTCATGAGCTGATCTTGTCACTTCCTATAAGCCTCATACTGATCGCACATTTGGAGATTAGGAGCATGCAGAGGGAGAAAAATAAATGATATCAGCGAAACATTAAATCTCCCTTTCATCCAGTTTAAATTCCCAGAGGTCTCATTTACATTTGCCTAATGTGGGCGAGAGATTCCTGCCTGTGTTCTGCTTCCAATTTCACTTCAAAGTACTTTGACTGCTTCTTTTTAAACTTAGGAAGTGAGTTCACCAAACAGCAAAGAGTGTAAGAAATTGTAACCCCCGAGAACATCAGACTTGTTTAGCATAAATGCTGAATGCAGAGATATTTTATATTCTTGATGAGGCGATATTGCATTTAAAATGGCAAGGAGAGTATTAGAGTGTTATTACTATTTTGTAAGAATGGCTAAAGTGTAAGTGCTCATACAGTAGGTCTCATAAGAGCTGATGGTTGGCCGTTGGCCAATTGACGCTTGGTCAGGACCCCTCAGCGCCACTTTTTAATGCAAAGGGTACCACTTCAGCATAATTTTTCGATGTGGAGGGTACTCCATTGCTTTCAATGAGAAACCTTTGGTGTCATACACAGATGCAATGGGCATGGGAATTTTATCATCATAATGAAATTATATATTGTGGTATAATTTTTCCATTACGACATACATGTTGGGGTGTAGTTTTCAATTTAATCAGCCAGCATAATTTTATTCCCATTTATTCTACTTCTTCATTTACAGTATGTAGACATAATATAAAACACAGGATATAAGAGGCAAATACGACTACAATCACAATTTATTAAAAAAGAAGAAATATTCCGTGTTGTCATGCAGGACGACATATGTGCTCGGGGCCAGAAAATACGCTGCTAGCGGCCAGGCTGGCTCCACCCTCCACAAGCTGGAAGACCTTCCAGCCGCGAGCACAGATGTCGTCCTGCATGGCTTGGACAGACGGGAAGCCTTGGTCTTCCAGCCGAGGGCTATGGACGGCACAGATGTGCGAAGACAGGTATCAATAGTCTGTATTTGTCATTCAAAAAGAAAAACCAAGTATATCAGGTCAAGCTCCTCCACGATATGGATGAAAGCGTCCCAGGCTTGGCAGACCTCACCCTGCTCGCCACAGAAGACACAGCCAAGGCAATCAGGCACACCATGGCCAATTTGGTGGTCCTTGAGAGACACCTTTTGCTTAAATTAACAGAGATCAAGGATGCTGACAAAACAGCTTTTCTCGACTCCCCGTTTCCCCCCACAGGCTTGTTTGGTCCTGCTATAGGAAAGAAAGAATTGTCTAGACTCGTTAAATCATCTAAATCAACAACATGTATGTTAGACCCTATACCGACTAAACTACTAAGAGATGAGAGATGCTTCCAGAGGTCATAGATCCTCTTCTTAATATGATTAGTTCATTTTTGTTCACAGAGCACACATGATACAGTAGTTGGCAGTCACCTGTAGTCCTTTTGGTGTGTAGTCCAGCTTTTTGGCCCAGACGCAGCCATCGCGAGGCGACAATACGGTCAGCTTTTGTCGCTGCTAGTTCTTTTAGGTCGGCTTGGTGTGTAACGGCCTTAAGGGAAAACATTTTAACCAAGTAATAACAAAACACTCTTGAAACCTCAAACATTCACATTTTGGTGTAAAGGATGAAAGTATAAAAATTTCCCTTCCTGTAATTAACCAATATTAACTGTGAAAAGTGAAGAAATAATTTCCTTGAAGAACATTTGCTTCATTGCTTGATCAGAATTACTTAAGTATTCCAAAATATAATTGCTTTTCTATGTTTTAAAATCAGCTTAGCCTAATTTCCCAAAGACCATATAAGTGTTTAATTTCCTTCCAAGTCCTTGGTTTTGCAATTTATAAATAAGTGCAACTCGATCGCAGTTGTCCTACAAGGTCAGGATAAAAAAGATGAAATATAAAACTACGCACTCTCATTATTAGGCAAGAGATTAGTGGACCAAGCCATTATTTCTGGACCATGTAAAAGGGTTTCTTAGAAGACTGTGAAAAGCTCTGCCATGTGTTACCTTTGGCCTGCATCCATTTTAATAGAAACATCATTTTAATTAATCATAACCGGGAGTGATTAAACTAAGTGTAATTAGAGAGAAAGACAAAAAATGAGACAGAAATGCAAAAAAAGTGAACAAGGATGCAATTCTCCAGATGAAAGTGAGCTCTTTTCTAACCTCTGTTCTCTGTTTCTGTTGACAAGTGAGCACATATTCTTCCCCTTGAGCATAAATAAAAGCATCATCCATGCCAGTAAAACTGGCAAAACTGTGTGTCTTCACATATCTAGTGATATTGTGTTAGACCAGGGGTGCCCAGTCCTGAGATCTGCAGAGTTCAGTTTCAACCCTGATCAAACACACGTTCTTATAATTGTCAAGTGCTCCTGAATATCTTAATTCGTTGGTTTAGTTGTTTTGATCAGGGTTGGAGCTGAACTTTGCAAGAAGGTAGATCTCCAGGAACACAATTGGGCACCCATGTGTTAGAGCATCTTTGTAAACTTACCTAGGGTGCCTATTTTTTTGGTCACAGTTTAACTCGCAAATACTCATTCATGCTAAGGCTATACTAAGAGAGAAAAAACCTTAAAGGGATAGTTCACCCAAAAAGGACAATTATGTCATCCTTTACTCACTCTAATGTCGTTCTAAACCTGTATAACAATCTTTCTTCTCATGAACATAAAAAAATATATATTTTGAGAAATGTATTTTTTTTCTTCTTTTAAATATGTCAATGTCACTGAAACTGTTTGATGACCAAAATTCTTCCAAAAAATCAATTTTGTGTTCCACATGAGAAAGAAAATGACATTAGGGTGAGTAAATGATATAATTTTAATTTTTTTAGTGAACAGATACTTTAAGTATACATTTTGGCACTCAACTATGGACTCCATATAGCAGCTTTTATTGGCCACTGCCCAAGTGGACATCTGACCGACATGTAAAGGAACCAATCACAGTTTTTTTTTTGTTTTTTTTCAGCATCGTGTTTAGGGGCATAAAAAAAGTCAATGTTGATCCAGATAAGCGCTCGTTGTTACAGTTGTAAACACAACAGTTTTCCATAAGTGTCATGACTGCTTTGTTTCCAGGCGGACCATTAAAGAACGCAACATACACATCTCCCGGAAATCCTGGAGAATTCCGGTTAAGGAAAGCCAAAAAAAAAAAAATTATAGACAAACACTGAAGACTTGACTTGAGTCATATAATTATCACAATATTATAAAGACTTGAGAGAGTTTTTTTGACTTGGGCTATTAAAGGCAAGGTTGGCGATTTGTTCCAGAAATCTTTTTTTGTTATGCTGGATGAAAATCTCTTCACATCCAGATCGCAATCACTATGTTAAGTGGTCTAAATTTATTTAAATGTATATATATTGTCTGTGGAAGGCGTAGGACCATAAAATGTTCGTCCAATCATTGCAATCATGGTGCATTGTGTTCCTGGAGATCTACCTTCTTGCAAAGTTCAGCTCCAACCCTGATCAAAACAACTAAACCAACGAATTAAGATATTCAGGAGCACTTGACAATTATAAGAAGGTGTGTTTGATCAGGGTTGGAACTGAACTCTGCAGATCTCAGGACTGGGCACCCCTGGTCTAACACAATATCACTAGATATGTGAAGACACACAGTTTTGCCAGTTTTACTGGCATGGATGATGCTTTTATTTATGCTCAAGGGGAAGCCACCTTCCTCCTGAACCAAAATAACAAGCTTATGCTGCGTTCACACCATAACTACCATAATTTGGAAGAGATGGAAACCCGTCAAGTTATACTCAATACTTGAATTTATGTGTTCCCTTTCGTTGTCACTACGAGTTCCGTCGTGACGACGAATAGGGTTTCGCTTAGAAAGCCTATCGACTTCGAGTATTACAAAACGAGCCACTGGCAAGAAATGCCATGGGTCTGCGGAATTTGCATGGCACAACTCCGCCCCACCTTGTGGGTATAAAAGGAGGACGCCGGCAACATGCCGATGGCACAGTTCTTGGGAGCCTGGTTAGAGCTTCTCAACCTGTCCCGCTGGGTCGCACGAATCATCATGCTCGGCTATGCGTTTCAGTTCGCACGGTCTCCTGCACGCTTCAGGGGAGTCCGCTCCACTATGGTCGGTGGCTATACCCCTATCATGAGAGCGGAGGTTGCTACCCTACTGGCGAAGGCTGCGATCAAGACTGTCCCTCTAGCCGAAATGAGGTCAGGGTTTTACAGCTCCTACTTCATTGTCCCGAAGAAACCCGGTGGGTTATGGCCAATCCTGGACCTGCGCATCTGAACCACCCCTTCACAGGCTGGCGTTCAAGATGCTCCGGGCCAAACGCATTTTCGAAATGTGTGCGGCCACAGGATTGGTTTGCAGCGATCGACCTGAAGGACACCTACTTTTATGTCTCCGTTCTCCTTCGACTCAGACCTTCCTGCGGTTTGCTGTCAAGGTGCGGGCATATCAGTACGCCGTTCTCCGCTCAGACAATACCACATCAGTAGCATACATCTACCGTCAAGGTGGTCTACGCTCCCGCCGTATGTCGCAACTCGCCCGCCACCTCCTCTTTTGGAGTCAGACGCATCTGAGGTCGCTTCGAGCCTTTATTTTCCCGGAGCCCTGAACTGTGCAGCCTACGAGCCCCCACGGCTTCAGCCCCTCCCTGGAGAATGGCGACTCCATTCCCAGTCGTTTCAGCTGGTTTGGGACCAGCTCGGGGACCTCCTTTCTCAGGGACAAGGCACCCTATGGCACCCTCGTCCCGATCTTGGAACCTCAGCGTGTGGCTCCTGGACGGGACGAGGCATGTTTGAGTACCCTACCACCACCAGTGGTGGTTACACCACCCAGGTGGTGAACCTGCAAGCGCTGCCCTTGGAGGAGGCAGACCCAGCCTTGGCACTGCTATGTTCAGTACGTGCCCTTGCCTACATAGACAGAACGCAGTGTTTCAGGACCTCAGACCAGCTCTTTGTCTGTTATGGTGGGAAGCTGAAGGGAAAGGCCTCTCCAAGCATAGGTTGTCTCACGGGATGTGGACGCCATCGCTTGGCTTACCAGCAGCAAGGTCGAACATGCCCCCTTGGTGTGACAGCCCACTCCACCAGAGTGTGGCTTCCTCTTGGGCTTTAGCGCATGGCGCCTCGCTAACAGACATGTACAGAGCTGTCTACAAAGCTACAGAGTTGGGCGACACCCTACACATTCGCCAGATTCTACAATCTCCGAATGGAGCCTGTGTCCTCTCGTGTACTCGCTTCAACCAGCCAGTACTAGGACCCGCTCAGGTGTCTCGCTTGCTCGCCATTCCACTCCACGGACTGGATATGTGCGATATTTCCTCAGGTGAGCTTCCCCGACAAGCCCTGAGTTCCTTCAGCACTGCTGACATCGACGCCAGTGTCTATTGCCTGCGCGTTGGCTAGGTGCCCCCGTGTGCATGGTCCCCCCTCTGGGCAAACCCCACATCTGTATTTCCACTGTAAGCCTCTCTGAGCATGTGTCTTTCCCTTGGCAAGCCATTTTGCCACCCCTGAGGTTGAAATAATCACCCTGCGGCCTGAGATATGAGATATGCTCCCAGTGTACCTTGGTATTCCTGTGTTAAGTAGGAGTCCTTCGTCCATGCCAGTCTCACGACAGGGTTCAGACTTACGCAGGGCACTGGAAGACACCTGTGAAGGTGGCGTGATTAGACCGGAACCCCATTCGTCATCACAACGGAACTCGTGGTGACAACAAAAGGAACGAGGGTTACATACGAAACCGAGACGTTTCAATGGCAACACTATATGAATTTCAAAATTTAATCTGCAGCAGTCAGGTGGTACAGGTCAGTGCTCTTTGAGTTGTTTATGTTCTTTATAATTGTACTGTTATGTGCTTTGAGACATGAGTAAGTTTAACAACGTCTCTCATGACGATTTTCTTGCTCCATGCTGTGCGCATGTCTTTTGGAGGGCTTCATGTGTGGCTTTGTAGAAATGCTCAGAAGGGAGGGTGGGATCTCATACTTTCAAAGCTAGCTTGCTATTGCTAGCCTCTCCGAAAAAGTACATACTATACCTTTAAATAACAACCTAGAATAATCTTGCAATGTGGCATCCACCAACAACAACCTTCAAGTTTTGCATGAGAATTCACCACACACATTTTCTTCAGAAAATTATCTGTGACTTTTTCTCAGAATTTCATGATTACTTAAGTTAATGTAATTAACATGTTAATTGTAGGTTGTGTTCTCGCTTGTAGTTCAGTTCTATTGATTTTTTTGGTCCAGACCAAAAAAGAAAATGATACATTTAGTCCTGGTTCACTTAGCACTCTGTCATTTTTAAGACCGAACTTGAACATTATCAACAACAACAACAACAACAACAACAACAACAACAACAACAACAACAACAAAAACATTTTATTATGTACATTTTTCGACTGGACTTTCGACATTTGGAACCTTTTGATGGGTCTTGGTCCGCTTGTTTGGTGTGCACCAAGGCTCTGATGGCAGCGTTCACAGTTACTCAAATGAATCGCACTAACAGAGCAATCACACCAGAGTCCTTTTTTTGTCGAACCAAACCTGCCAAATGTGAACACACACTAAATGTAGCCTACAAGTATCTACAGAGCCTTACAATAGTAAGGAGGCTCTTGGGAGTAAATGAGGAACACTTGCCCTTCTGTTTCTTGTCACTACCATTAGAACTTTGAGTTTCTGCCATAGATAAAATTAAAATAAATGTCAAATAAATCATGTTTTCGGAAACATAAAATAAATAATCTATGCCAAAACTTAATCTGATTTGAGAGTGTGTATTCCTTTGGAAAGTACTGGGGAACAAAAAGTTATTTTCAAAAGCAACAGCTCTCATTGCTCTCTGGAAAGAATTAACTAACTCTCTCTCATTTACCAACTTCAAAAGTAACCACTGTACTGGGAAAGCAGTTACTTTCATATAACATTTGTGTTTATTATTTAAATATAAAATGTTTATACAGATCTAAAGAAAAATTGTTTTATATAACTTTCTATTTATCAAAGAGCCTTGAAAAAATCTATTACTGTTTCCACAAAAACAGTAAGCAGCACAACTGTTTTCAACATTAATATAATAACCCAGATATATAATAACCAGCACACATCTGGTAAGCGAGGATTTTACATGTACCAGATGTGGGCTGGATCTGGGCCGACACTATGTTGCTGTCTTATTGAGCACAAAATCAGTATATTATGATTTCTGAAGGATCATGTGACAATGAAGGCTGGAGTAATGGCTAATGAAAATTCATCACTGGAATAAAAGGCATTTAAAATATATTAAAATAGAAAACATTTTAAATTCTAAAATATTGTATTGCATTTTTTTCATTAAGTAAATGCCGCCTTAGTGAGCATTTACTGACTAACAGCATGTGATAAATTTGGTTTCAGAACCCTGAGAGCTCAGTGTGTAGGCTGTTATCTCTGCTGTCTCTTCTATCCTTGTTGCTAGTGATTTATTTAAGACACGGTTATCCTATTAACCCTCGTCTGGAGAGACAGCTACCGCAGACAGCAGTAGAAAGACTGTCATGATCAAGGTCACGCTACCTTCAAAACATTTAATAAGACAGCATAAAAACCATGTTTCATGAAAAAAGCAGAATATAACCATGTCCTTTTTAAAAATATGGATTTAATTGGTTTGAGACGACTATATGTATTTGGAATGCTCTGTCCCTGTCTGACATGTTTTATTATGGATATCTTTTACAACAACAGTTATTTCGTGGCTCATGTTTAGGTTTTTGCCAGAATTACATATTGATATCTTGTCCTGACTGTCAACTTATCTAATTTTTAGTAATTAAACATAAAGAACAATTCAGCAAAGAGAAAAAACACCACATTCTTCCAGTTGTTTCAGATATAGAATTTTAATTGTTTGCACATACTGTTTAATCATATTGGGTATGGAATATGTTTATTTGGCGTGATGTCCGAAGGGAGGGCTCCAAGTTTGGAATTTGCCCCAAAGAGTACTCCCCTCATCCCTTGCTGGGATAGGGATAATCAAGAGTGAGGAGTTGGAGTGGAGGAGAGATGCTGAAAAAATGTTATAGAACTGAGGTAAGTCGGCTCTATACGCATAATATATATGCTTCCTCTCATGCTGATTGGGCAGATTATCTGAACATTCTCCCCCTGAACTTTGCTAATAAAACATTTTCTGGAAGCTATTTAGACAGAGGATGTAATCTTAAATTCATGCTTCAAAAAGATGTTCCTATATACCTGTTCAGAAACTATTGTGCCCTCTGGTGAATCTCTCTGACGAAAATGAGAGTCCTTAAGGTCCTCACCTTGGAGTGTTGCCATGACAATGAGCAGTCAGCTCCGGGCACTCTCTCAGGCTCATTGTGACGATGTGATTGACAGATTCCACTCGAGGCTGCTGTCTCAGGTGTAAAGATGTGACAGTAACAGGAGAGAGTGTCATTTGGCTGCCCTCTCTCTTTCATTCCACAGCTTTAATGAGAATTTACACAGCTGGTAAAGGCTTACTTTAAAATGGGATCTCAGACTGAGATAATATGGAGAATATGAGAAGAAATATGCCAATGTCACATTTGTTCAATTCAACCTTACTTACTACTAATTGGTTGTAAATTGTTTGTGTTACTGTGGTTTTATGTAGTGGTGTATGTGTTGTTATTTTTTAGCATACTGCAAGCACAAATGGAGTGTGCTCCATTGCAAGCACAACAAAAGAAATCTGCCCAGGTTTGTAAAGGTGATTCTGCTGAATTAAGTGAAATTGTACCAGAAATCAATTCTGGTAAAACTGTTCCAAATTGTTGCACATTTGTTCCAAATCCATATTTGTGCAATCCCATTTGCTCCAAAATGCCAAAGAAAAAATCCAAAAGAGGAAAAAAAATAGAGAGATTAATTACATTGGTCAGAAGAGAGAAAGATGTAAAATTTGCTGTCACTTCTTAGTTGTATTTGAAACACTCACACAACTTGAATTATTTTTCTGTAATTTAATGACAAGGTAATATAACACAATGTATAGTGTTATACATGTAAATATATATATATATATTTTTTTTTTTATTTAAAATATTTTTTATGAAAATATTAAAGAGTTTGCTAAATTTACAATGTTAATATGTAAACGCATCATCACAGTCTGTGAAGAGGGTCCATTCTCACTGTGGTCTCTCACAGTTCCAGTTACTGGGGAATAAGTTTTCAAACTTTAAAAGAGGAACTTTAAACGTTTGGTGTAAAAGCAGTACATCGACCATAAAAATGATTCATAACACTTCAGTGCTATATATTCTTTATTAGATTTTTCTATCATATACTACCTTTTTGTGAGAAACAGGCTAAAATTAAAATTCATTATTGATGTAAATCTTGCCATCCACCCAAGTTCTCCTTGGTACATTGATAAAAATAAAAATTTAATGTGAGAACTAGCAATGTCCAATTTCTGTCATTAAAAGAATGAATCATTATTTAGATGACAGAGTTTTCAAATTTTTCATACATAATTCATACAAAACACAACATAATTCACCAAAATTCTATTTAGGGGTTCAAGCACTTTAGTGCTGAAACCCTATTGTAATTGTAAGGATTTGTAAAACGCATCGTGCAAACCAAAGCGTAAGTGCTAGAGACGTGAAACCTGGCCAGATGGTAGGCCTTAATTTTGGGACAACCTACCAGAGTATGACCCCGATTGGCCCATGGTGGGGCTACAGCAACCAAAAGCACTAAATTGCTCCAGCTTAATCTTTGGTCAAGTGAAAAAAATAATGGCAACTGGCCAGTAGGTTGGCGCTATAACAAAAACATAAAAAGGGCTATGACCACCTGACCGTTAGTCCAATTGACTTGAAAATTGGTATGCAGTGTCTTGATCCAAGGTGCCGTGTATGTATATGAGGACATTGCCGTATCTCAAAAACATGGCCGCCATCGGCCAATGAAGTTTGAGCACCTATAAGACAAGGTTAACGAAGGCCGATTGGAACAAAACTCGATGGGCATGTTCAAATCATGGCCCTAGAGGTCTGTAAGAATTTAGAAAGAAATCGGCCACTAGTTGACGCTAACGAGTTTTACGGCTCTGTAATCACGTAATGCATATCATTATAGACTTAATGTCTCTAATGCTTAGGCCTTGAAGGCTTGAACCCCGATAAATGCTGCTTGCAGCTTTAATTTTACATTATTTTTTAAAGTTTAAAAAACGTATTCCCCAGTAACTGAAACTGCAAGAGACCAACAATGGACCGTTTTCACATTTTCATATTTTTTTATGATGTTCTTACAAAAATAGCTCAGGAAATAGCATCAAAGGTTGAACAATAGCCTGCAATGAAACCTCAAACACTGTGAGCTTAACCTTATCCCCATCTTTACTCAAATGGGTTACCTTTTGAAAATAAAGTCCAATTAACAAGCCACATTTCCTTTGAAAAGAAAAACTCTATCAATGCACATCTAAGATATTTCCACTAATGAATGCCAATTTCTGTTCATTAACATTATTTGGACAGGGATAGTTTTCCCTGTGGAGGTTAAGTACATTTTTGTTTCAAAGACACACTGTGAATTCAATACCATCTAAAATAAATGACTGTATTTGGTTATTACTCACATAACCTCAGAAAAATGATGTAGCAAATTACCCACTGAACAGTCTATTTTTTGGGTTACTAAGAGGTCCTATGAGAAACCAAATCTAGTCCATGCAGGAATTACTGTGATTAAGATAAAATATTATTATTTTTTAAAAACGCTTCTCCTCATTTATTATGACAATGGGTTCCCTAAGGAATTCATATGGGTTTTTAGAATGGAGGGATTGTTGCTAACATTAAATGAACCCCTCACATTAAATGAGACCCTCGTTTCACAATCTACATTTTAGTCCTACCTTATTTGGAAGCAGTTTTTTATTCATTTATGTAAATTGCTAAGAAGTTGTCAAGAAGCTTCCAGGCAGGTGTTTTGTAGCTGGCTGAATAAGCTACACTCTCCAGGACAGTGGCCCAGAAGCGGAGTTTGACATGTGGTTTTAAAAACTACTGGCATCCCATTCAATAATAATAAAAGGAAAGTTAGATCAAGGAAACTTTTAAAACAGACACAGTTCCCTTTCATTCAGTCACTATTATTATTATTTTATTATTAAATGGGGGTTTCGCTTAGAAGCCTATCACCTTTGAGTTTTAGAAAACGAGCCAATGGCATGAAAATGCCTTAGGACTGCAGAATTTGCATGCCGCGACTCCGCCCCAGCGTGTGGGTATAAAAGGAGGAGGGCTAGCAATCTCGCATTATGTTTTTGCTTCGGAGGCAAGAGCATATCTTCACTCCTCTGCAATCCTGTATTCTGAGATCTTCGATACTACGAGACGAGCGGCTCTCCAGTGTGTTTGTGCAAGATTCCAAGTTCCAAGTTCAAGTTCCAGCGAGATCACATTACCTGCTGCTGGTCTGTGCAGTGATCTGCCAGCAGTGTGTGTGCATCTCCCTAGGCGCTTCATCACTCTGCTGAGCTTTTTACTCTTACAAAAAGAGCTTGCGTGTGGCACGTCTTTCTAAAGATGTCTCGCCCGTGCACTTCTGGGTGTGGTCGATTTTTTTTGTCATCTGATGGGCACAATCACTGCCTTGCTTGTTTGGGCTTAGATCACGCTAAGGCAGCATTTGTGGATGACTCATGTTCTCATTGCGGGAACATGACCATTGCGGTGCTTCGGTCAAGACTCAATGACCTCCGTGGATGTAGAGTCCCCTCTGTCACATCCCATTCTATCCCCTCCACGAGAGGCGATACTGTGGCTGGTTGGCAGGGTGACCTGAGGGTTACGTTGTGGAACAGAACCCCGACCATTCCTCCTCACCACACCCCCCTCTTGTGCACTGCAACCCGCAAGCGTGCAGGATGAGATTGACAGCTGGTCTTCGGACCCGCTTCGCATCTTGTTTGGCGCTCCAGATGATGAGACGATGTCGATCGCCCCATCACAAGGTGGGCTGGAGTCTTCTGGAGATGAAAACTGCTGCCGCCTTCGTGTGTGCCAGCATTGCCCGAGTCTGATCCTGCTTTCCCGGGCAGCCGCGGGCATCGGGCTGGAATGGAATCCTCCACCCTTTCCCGAGCGCTTGCGGCTGGATGATTGGTTTTTTTGGGGGCGGCGAGTGCTGACACTTGTCAGAACCCAACCCCAATACCTTTTTTCCCAGAGGTGCATGAGAAGGTCATGAGATCGTGGAAGTCTCCCTTGACTTCTTGCGAATACTAAGCTTCCTCTTCCACCTTCTTTGCCCTCGATGACGCTGCGACCAAAGGGTACACTGGGGTTCCCCCCATGGAGTGTGGCAACACAACTTTGTCCCCACCGCACTTCCACCTGGCATGGTGACCCTAGGCACCCCTCCAAAGCCTGTAGGTTTTTGTCTACTCAGAGACCTATAGAGCTGCGGGCCAGGCTGCCACCTCACTGCATGCTATGGCCATCCTTCAGGTCTACCAGGCCAGGATGCTCATTGACATGCATGAGGGTAGGGCTGATGGAAGAGATGCATGCCGCCACCGACCACGCTCTACGGGTGGCGAAGGTGACCGCACGCTCCCTGGGTCAGGTGATGTCTGGCTTAACCTGGTTGATGTGTGCAAGGCTGAAAGAACCCAGTTTCTCAACTTCCCCATATCCCAGGCTGGCCTCTTCGGCGGCCCAACAGTTCTCGGCTGTCCAGAAGCAGACAGAGGCGGTCAAACATGTTCTGACCCCGCGGCCAGCTGCTGCCACCCAGCCACCGGCTCAGACGCCTCAGTCCAATTGCCGCCGAGGGCGCCCTCCTGCGACTTCCGCCCCTCCCACCCGGCCCCAGCAGCAGCCTTCACCCGCACACCGACGCGCCTTGGAGGTAGTCGCAGGAAGGCACCCCAGCCCGTACCGGCCCAGCAGCCTGCCGAACGCCAGGCGATGTGACCCTCCCGTTACAGGCAGCTCAAAGATGGGTTGCAGTTCTTTCCAGGAAGTGGTTGCAGGGCCACCCCGGTGGAGACGGCTTATGACTGTGCCCCCACACAGGGATGCTCCGCCTCCCACGTCCGGGCCGGTCCTTTCATCTCGCTGTCCCATCGCGGGTACGTCTGTGGTTCACATGACCCCACTGGTTCAGTTTTTGGAGCTTCCCAATGTGTCACGCTGGCTCGGGAGAACCATCAGGCTTAGCTATGTGATTCAGTTCACACGGCCTCCTCCCCTCTTCCGGGGAATCCGCTATACCATGGTGGGTGGCAATGCCCCTGTCATGCGAATGGAGGTCGCCACCCTACTGGCAAAGGGTATGATCGAGACTGCCCCTCCAGCCTAAAAGAAGTCCGGCTTCTTCAGTCCCTACTTCATTGTACCCAAGAAGAGCAGATGTTTACGGCCAATCCTGGACCTGCGCATCTTGTACCGAACCCTTCACAGGCTTCCGTTCAAGATGTTGACAGCCTAATGCATTTTCGAATGTGGTCATCCGTTGGATTGGTTTGCAGCGATCGACCTAAAGGACGCGTACTTTTATGTCTTCATTCTTCCTCGACACAGACCGTTTCTTCGGTTTGCTTTCGAAGTGCAGGCAATCCAGTACACGGTTCACCCATTCGGGTCTCCCAGGCGACTGGCTTTTCCTAGCTCATTCTCGAGACCAGGCTTGCGAACACAGGGATCTGGTGCTCCGGCACCTCACCCGTTTGGGCCTTTGGGTCAACAAGGACCAAAACGTACTAGTACATTCAGACAACACGGACACAATAGCGTACACCAACCGACAAGGTGGTCTACGTTCCCAACGTATGTTGCAACTCGCCTGCCATCTCCTCCTATGGGGTCAGAAGCATCTGAGGTCGCTTCGAACCGCTCACTTCCCGGGAGACCTGAACCGTGCAGCCGACGAGCTCTCACGGTTTCAGCCACTTCCAGGTTCAGCTGAACAGTTTGGGAACAGTTTGGCAACGCACAGGTAGATCTGTTTGCCTCCCACGACTCTTCCCATTGCCGCCTGTTTTACTCCCTGACCGAGCAGACCCTCGGCACGGATGCACTAGCGAACAGCTGGCCGCAGGGCCTCTGCAAGTATGCGTATCTACACTGTGCAAGATCAGGGAGGTCGATGAGCAGGTCCTTTTGGGTGTGCCTCATTGGCCCACCCGGACTTGGTTCTCCGAACTGGTACTCCTCCCGACAGCCCCTCCCTGGCCAATTCCTCTGAGGGAGGACCTCCTTTCTCAGAGATGGGGCACCCTCTGGCCCCCACTTCCCAATCTATGGAACCTACTTGATGAGGTTAGAGGAGCAAGGAGACTAAATCCTTCTCGCTCTCCTCTTTTACCCTCTTGGGACCTCACAGTGTTGTTATCTGCCCTGCAGAGAGCTCTTTGAGCCATTGCAATCAGTGGAGCTTAAAATCCTGTCTATGAAGACAGCACTCCTGGTCACTTTGGCCTCCATCAGGTAGGGGACCTGCATGCATGACATCAGGCACGTAGACAGAACGCAGTGTTTCAGGACCGCAGACCAGCTCTTTGTCTGTTATGGTGGGAAGCTGAAGGGAAAGGCTCTCTCCAAGCAAAGATTGTCTCACTGGATAGTGGACGCCATTGCTTTGGCATACCAGCAGCAGGGTCGACCATGTTCCCTTGGTTTGAAGGCACACTCCACCCAGGTTGTGGCTTCCTCTGGGGCTCTAGCGCATGGTACCTCGCTGAGAGACATCTGCAGAGCTGCAGGCTGGATGACAGCCAACACATTAGCGAGATTCTATAATCTCCGAGTGGAGCTAGTGTCCTCTCATGTACTCGCCCCCAGTGGCCGGTAATAGGACCTGCTCGGTGTCATAGCTTGGTCGCCATTCCACTCCTCGGACTGGATACATGCAATGATGAGTTCTTCTTCCCAAGACCCTGAGTTCCTCCTACACTGATGATGCCGTCACCAGAGTGCATGTCCGGTTGGTCAGCCCTTGTGATTGGTCAGGTGCTCCATGTGCATGCTTCCCCTGTTGGGTCACCCCCTCATGTGTATTTCCACGATAAGTCTCCATCGAGCTTGTGTCTTTCCCTCTCTCTCGAGGTTGAAACATTCCACCCTGCGGGCTGGATACCTCTGAGTTTTCCATATGCATCCCGTACTCAGGTCATATGTGTAAGTCCTCCCTTCGGGCAGGAATTGTGTTGCATATTTCCACTGAGATATGCTTCCCAGTGTACCTTGGTATTCTTGTGTTGAGGAGTCCTTCGTCCGTGCTAGTCTCACGGGGAGCTCAGACTTACGCAGGGCACTGGAAGACAGCCGATGTGGCGTGATTAGATTGGGACTGACGTAACTCGCAGTGACTGAATGAAAGGGAATGTCTCGGTTACGTATGTAACCCTCATTCCCTGAGGAGGGGACTGAGGCGTCACGTCCCTCTGCCACAACCGCTGTTCCGCTGGAACGGCCTGGAGTTCGGTCTCGGCTCCTCAGCAGGAAAACATAATGCGAGATTGCCAGCGGTCCTCCTTTTATACCCACGAGGTGGGGCAGAGTCACGGCATGCAAATTCCGCAGACCTAAGGCATTTTTATGCCATTGGCTCGTTTTCTAAAACTTGAAGATGATAGGCTTCTAAGTGAAACCCCCATTTCGTCATTCACTGACGTAACATCTTTATTCCCTCCTCAGGGAACGAGGGTTAATCAAACTCACCTACCTGTAACTGAAGACCATGGCTGCATCCGAAGACTTAAAATGCAGCCTTCAGATACATTCAAACATAGGAAGGCATCAAGGCACATCCAAATCCAATGTTAGCTTCACTTCCTGTCTCCTGAGATACCTTCATCTGAAGGCAGCATAGATGTATCCTTCACTACCTTTAATATCCCACAATCCTGTGTGTTCCATTCTGTGGGAGTGAAGCTAAAAAAAATAAAGATGGTGTCTGAAAGTTGCGGTTGCTGGTCAGTTTGTGCGTGAATGTATGTTTTTGACCAACATTTTACACTTCTGATGTCATTTCAAGTGTAGTAATTAAATATGTGTTAAGTTTTCATCAAAGCTCGATCTATTTTGCTGTAGATCATTAAACGATTATGCTGCCTCAGAGTCAGAAGTCTGTCGGAAATCCGTTTCGTGAGGTGCCTTTGTGCGCAAACGCTACCTACAAAGTCATTGCCTGATAAGGCAGCGGGTCAATAATGCCTCATTTTTCAGACGCAGCCCTTAATTTGCTTGTTCAGTTGTCTTTGATTGGGGTTGGAGCTGAACTCTTGAAAATTTTATTTTCTTGAAAATGATATGCTCCAATACAGAAGGCAAATTTCTAAAGATTCCTTAAGAATAGAAAAATAAAACCACCAAGTCATTTTGTGTTTAGATTAATGAGTTCAGAGCAAGCTGATGTAATTTGTACTACGTGCCTGAAACCTTGAATTGGTCTCAACATGTTAAGCACAAAGCACAGTCTCTCTCTGTAATCGTCTCATTGCAGTTCAGCAGTGTCCCCTTCGGCTATACATAACACCTTGAACTGACACTGCCCTAAATTGAGACGCTCAGTATATTATCAGATTCACTATTCATTCATGTTCCATTCTGTAGGCAGATGCAGCATCCATAAACAAATCTGTCTCTGGGAGTCACAGTGATTCTGATCTCAAAATTAGAAAGGCAAAAAATAGCAAGCAGAGGAAAAGATGTGTTACTACACAGAGGCAAGGATTATTCAACTATCCTCCAAGAGACAGCAGTACCATTATAAATGCTTTCACAATACCAGTATCAAATATATCCGTACATTATTTGTATAGAATGGGTTCAAACTAAAGATGTCAAATTACATAAATTCCCATAATCGATTGTCGTTAAATTATCGTCGATTAATAGTTAATCAAATCAAATTTATTTATATAGCACAATTCATCCATCTAGTAATTCAATGTGCTTTACAATGAAAATTAATTTAAAAAAAAGTAAAAACATCATAATAAAATACAAGATACAAACAGACACAAAAAAGATTATAAAGATTTAATAAGAAATAAGAAAATGTAAAGCTGAACAGTATAGCTAGATTTAAGAGCTCAGTTATAAGCACGTGAGAAAATAAATGTTTTCAACTTAGATTTAAAAATCAATACGTTCTGGGCACATCTACTGTAAGATCTTCAGGTAGTTTGTTCCAGTCGTGTACAGCAGAGATGCTAAACGCAGCTTCTCCATGTTTTGTTCTAACTCTGTGCTCAAATAGCTGACCTGAGTTCATTGATCTAAGAGTCCTGCTTGGTTTATATTTTTCAAACATTTTAAAATGGACTCAGGAACTATACAATTCAGTGCTTTATAGACTAAAAGCATCACTTTAAAAACTATTCTATAACTGATTGGGAGACCAATGCAAAGTTTTAAGAACTGGACTGATGTGCTCTATTCTCTTGGTCCTAGTTAATAATCTAGCAGAAGCATTCTGAACAAGCTGCAGCTGCTTTACACAGTCCTTCCAGAAAAACGCTGTTTTTTTGTGTTTGTTGCGGGCAAAAATCCTTGATTATGTGGCCCGTTTTCTTTAAAAATGCGATGGAATATGTGGGATATTTATGCAATTTTATGCGATGAAATTGCGGGAACTTGCAAAAATTGCAGGAACTTGCAAATATTGCGGGAACTTGCAAAAACTGCGGTTTGATGAAAAAGAGAAAAAAAGTGATTCCCCCAACACCCTTTTCTCACTAGGCTACTACCTTAATGTAAAGAGTCATTAATTATTACGTCCTTTGATAAGCAAGCATACTAAATCATAGAAAGTGCTGGGAGTATTTAATTTCTCATCTTGTTTTATTTCAGACTGTAAGGAGTGTAAAGAAGGTGTGGCCCCTTTAAGAGCTGCGCGCTCCCTGTTGAACTGTCTGCAGTGTTACATCCCATCCAATCAAAACAGACATGTTGGCACCCAAAACAATCACTGTTTATTGTATGTGCGCCTCGGACACCCCATGTGTGCGGGTAATTTCTGTTTGATGCTACTTCTTTTATCTTATTTTGTTTATTAAGTAACGATGTGACGGTAGAACGTGTGACAGACAGTTTTACGAGTTCGATTTGGGCACACCACGAGACTTTGCCATAGTGATGGATGCCATCCCAAGTGAAGCTGTTGCACTTTTAAAAAACTCAGCGGATTCTTTACTCTCTTTTACCTCTTTGAAAAATCCTTGCGAGACAGCAATAGGGGAGATCTGTTTTTTTTTAATCTAATTCCTCTCTAAGGAATAGAAAGATTAGAAAACTTTTTCAGAATGATATTATTACTGTCCCTTCTGTAATATCATATTGGAGTAATTGTTTTAATGATATTCCCTGGAAGAAAGTGTGGTCTCTATCCAACAAATATTTAATCACTAATAAGGTTAAAGAGATATCTTTCAAGTTGTTACATCGATTTTACCCAGTCAATATTTATATATATATATATATATATATATATATATATATATATATATATATATATATATATATATATATATATATAAATGTTTCCTGAGTTGGATCCTCTATGCTCCTTTTAAGGAGTGGAAGACGAGTCTGTACCTCACCTTTTTTTGGGATTGTGTTTAGCTACTTTTTGGAAGAAATTGTGTCTGTTTGTACGTGCTTCTTTAATAGTCATTTTTTCTTTGGTATTTAAGGATGTATTATTTGGATTTTAATAATTCTGACAATAATCTAAAGGACACGTTTTTTCTTATAAATCTATTTATTTTTCTAGACAAGTTTTTTTGTACACAAGTGTAAATTTTTGTCTGTCAAACCTCTTTTTATTATTTTTTGCAAAGATCTGAAATGTTATTTGGGTACTATCTCTTCTTCTGACAATGCCAAAGCTTTAAAGTCTGTTACATTGTGCACAAAAAATTATATTTATGCTTTTTTATAATGAAAACAAAAAAGGGACTCAAGGCATTTCTTTCTCTCTCTCTCTCTCTCTCTCTCTCTCTCTCTCTCTCTCTCTCTCTCTCTCTCTCTCTCTCTCTCTCTCTCTCTCTCTCGAATTTCTCCCTCTCTCTTCTCCAACAATGCTAAAACTCTAAAGTCTGTTACATTGTGCACATAAATAGTATTTATGCTTTTGTATAATGAAAACAAAAGGGACTCAAAGCATTTCTCACTCTCTTGAATTTATGTTTAATTTATGTTACCTCTGGCTCCGTTTTTACTTATTTATTTATTTTAAAGTTTTGTCTGTTTATTTTACTTGCTTTTACTATCTTTTTTGCTTACTGTTTATAAGTATGTTGTTGTCGTTTAATTATGTTTTGAGATATAACTATGTATTTGCGGTTATATTTGTTCGATTTGGGAATAAAGAGCGAGTTGTGAGATGTCAATCGCCTCCGTGAGTCGCTCTGGCCTCTGCAATAACCGGCAATAACTTCAGCTGTGAGCTATCCCGTCGCGTAATTGCGTCACTTTTCACGTTCCCATGGAAACAGGGGGAAATGACTGCTCTTGTGTGAAGCAAACGCAACATTTTTCAAATTTCTGCTAAGATATATGTGACTTTTTTGCAACGAAAATGCGAGAATTATGAAATCATGCAAGCCCCGCATTTTTTTGCACGGAAATCGGCAATTTATGCCGCGAAAGTGCGGCGTATTTGAAAAAATGCGGCCCCCGCATGAATATGCGGACTTTGGCTGATTATGCACTAAATCATGCGATCGCATAATCGCGTTTCTCTGGAGGGACTGTTTACAGTCTTCTTCGGAAGTCCGGTTAAAGCCATTACAGTAGAGATAAAAGCATGGATAAGCTTCTCTAGGTCTTTTTGAGACACCAAGCCTTTGATTGGATATATTTTTCAAATGATAGAATGCTGTTTTGGTGACCGCTCTGATATGACTGTTAAATGTGATATCTGAATCTATTATAACACCAAGATTACGCACTTGATCCCTAATTTTAAAGGCACGAGAATCTATTTATTTAATAATACTTTTTTTTTGTTTTGTTTTTTGTTGCCAAACACAATAACCTCAGTTTTATCTTGGTTTAGTTGTAAAAAATGTAGATTCATCCAGGTTTTTATTCGTTCTATACAGTTGCAGAGAGAGTCTATTGAACTGTTGTCATCTGAATGAAGAGCCATATATATATTTGAGTGTCATCGGCGTAAGTATGGTAGCCTAATTAATGTTATTGTTCTGTAGGATCTGGCCTAAAGGTAACATATAGAGATTAAACAGTAGCGGTCCAAGAACTGATCCCTGTGGAACTCCGCATGTCATGGCCACCCTATCAGATTCAGAATTTCCAATGGTAACAAAGTAACTCCGACCATTCAGGTAAGATCTGAACCAATCAAGGACTATCCCGGAGACTCCTACCCAGTTTTCCAGCCTATCTATAAGAATTTTCAAAATGCTCAAATGCAAATTGTCAAATGCTGCACTGAGATCTAATAGAACCAAAACTGTTATTTTATCAGAGTCAGTATTCAGCCGTATATCATTTAAAACTTTAATTAGGGCGGTTTCAGTACTATATTGTGGTCGAAAACCTGACTGAAATTTATCTAAAAGACCACTTGAAGTCACAAACTCATTTAGTTGAATAAACACAGCCTTCTCAATAATCTTGGCTATAAAAGAGAGATTTGAAATAGGTCTATAGTCTATAGGTCATTATAGAAGCATCCAATGTTCTCTTTTTTAATATAGGCTTAATGGCAGTGGTTTTCAAGGACGTTGGAAAAATGTCTGATTGCAAAGAACTATTGACTATTTGCAGCAAATCTGTTACTATAGAGCTAAAAATTGTTTAAAAAAAGTCTGAAGGCAATATATCTAGACAGCACATGGAAGATTTAAGATGTCTAACTATTTCTTCTAGGAATTTTTGAGTGATTACATTAAAATGTGACATAATAACCAAGTTATGTCTTGGGTGGTTAACCTAAACCTCTTTAACCTGTCTGTGGGCTTTGCGAATATTTAACCAATGAGAAGTATTGAAAAAGAGGTTGTGACAAATCTCGTAGCTCCATTGGATCCTCAAAACTGCCAGTCAAAACTCATAACTCTGCCCCATCTCTATCGTGAATGAAGTGGCACAAGCAGTTTGGAGTGTCTCTGCTTATTTACGATGCAAGGGTAAATAAAGAACTGGTTCTTTGAATATGTACAGTGTTCTCTTTACTAAAGAAACATTTTAAATATAAAGGTTAATCTTTTATGTATTTGAGGAGCGGGGGAAGAGCTTCTTGCATTTGTCATCGAGTCTTAGCCAAAATAGCTGCTCTTCATTATAATGTGAGATTTACAGAGAATACCCATGATGCACTGTGAGGATTGTGGCGAATAAGATGCCAGAATTCGCCAGAAGATGGCACCAGCAGCTGAATCATCCATCCATCGATTTTCCAAACCGCTGGGCCAATGTGGGTATAGAGTAATATCATACAGGTATAAATATCCTTTGTAATTGATTAATAAATTCTTTTAAAAAAGGGGTATAACATGCTAGTTTTCATGACAAAGACATTTGTTAAAGACAAATCTTTACATTAATACTGGAGCTGCCAGTTTAAAATTATTATTAAACAGCAAGCACAAACTATGCAAAAGCAGCAGCCCTTCTGGAACACTCATTGTTTGAATTCACTCACTCTTTTTCATTCACTCCTTCAAGTGGACTATATTAGTGGAGTAATGTAGGGAAGAGTGAATGTGGGTTTAGGGGAGATTTTGAACACAGCTCTAGACTTTACATTCTGACCAAATGTCAGTGTTATTTAATAATCCAGCACTTCTTAAAGGTTTAGAAAATGTTTACAAAAATCATAAGATGTTGAATTGAAAGACAATAAATTAATCAATATTAAATAATAATAAATGATAAAGGATACAGGTATGTTAAAATAACAAGACATCACAAAAAAATCAGAGAAATTGTCCATTTAATAAAACTGACAAAAATTATGTATAGCATTCCAGTGGCACATAATGGTAAATCTCATGAACTGGCACAGGGAACGAGATAGTTTACAGGACCCAAAGCCTGCAATCCCAATATATATATATATATGTTTCTATGCAAAAAAAATAAATAAATAAAAAATAAACAACACACCACACCCACACACCCCCACATGGAAGTTTCCAATCACGGACAACTGTTTCTCAACTCAGAGTGGAGCGAAAATGGTTAAAGATTTACATGCTAGGTTGCTTTTCTCTGAATATATGCAAAGGACATTTGTGCTATTTTGTATAACAAACAGAATTCATTTATTATCCTCGTACTTGAATAAAATTACCATCAAAACACAGAGTTATGCTAATAAACTGCATGGCTCAGGTTTGCCATTTCCGAATTTCAATTAGAAATGTTCTTGGTTTAATCTGTTTTAGCATCATTTAAATCAATGTTCATGTGATGCAGAATGTCCTCAAAGCGAAGGACAGAATAAAAACAGAATAAAAAAATAAATAAAAAATACAGATGCCTTGACAGGCCATTCAGAACAACACAGAAAGAACGCTTGTGGTTGGTTGTTGAATTTTACATGTTTCATTCATTGATCACAGCAGTGAAAAAATACAAAATAAACAGTGCAACCTTTAACAAATCTGGGCCACAGTATGTATAGCTCTCCAGAATCTTCTTCAATAAATAATTGGCAGAGATAAAGTACATGTTTCCATCTTCTCAATAATCTAGAGGCCAGCACAACACAGCTCGACTTTACAGAAATGCAAATGAGACATATAAAAATGCGCAACATCATCTAAAAAAAAAAAAAACAAGAGAAACTGGCACTGTCTTTCTCTAAAGCAGATATAGATGCTGTTTTACGCTCATTTGTTGAATGACAGGACATAGGAAGCACATCTAAAGAGTTGTTTCTTTACATTTTATATGAATAGTAATCTTCAGATCTTTAATACTGCATGTAAGGCTTATGCAGTCATAAAAGATTTTGAAGTACTTTTACACCTTAGTGGACATTTAGCAAATGCTTTTAGCATTTAGTAACTACTCAGTAACTTTAGGTTCAAATCTTGGAAAGGCCAATTCATAATGTATTTGTGCTACTAGCCCACTATGCTGCTACTACCAAATATACTACCCCATCTAACATAGAGGCTCCAAATTACTTAACATAGAGGTAATTACTGACATGCCATCAAACAAAGAATAGACTTTTTCGGATTTCAGGACACCATCTCAGACTATTTCACCCCAATCATCAGGTACTACCTACTGAAGTCTTCTGTCTGTGATGTGACCTTACAACCTTAGAAACATGAGCAAATTTGATATATCTCACTGGCAAACAAATTCATACATTTCCTACTGAACAGATATAGGCTAAATAATAATCAGGGGTTTTGAGGCTGGTTGAAAAAAGAAAAGAATAGAGTACATCAACAGTGCAGAATAACAAATTAACCCAAGCTAGAAAACAGCATCTAATTTTTAAAATAGTACAATTTATAGTACAACTTTAACTCTACATTTTGCAATTACTTCATACAATATTTTTAAACCCATCAAAACGCTTCATTATAACTAAAAGCAATGAAAAATACAATGCAAAACCTTGGGCAAGAGTTCACTCAGTTTTTGAATAAAAGTTCACTTAAGCCACAGAAATGTGTGCGGTATTTCAGTTAACAAAAGCAGGTGTCCGACAAAACCAGTGTCTTGAACTTATAAATATGAATTTAAATTACATAATACATTTCTGATAAATAAATTAAAAGAGAACTTTGCTTGGATGGTGATATGAAATCTAGAAGGACTGGCCAGTTCTGTAAACTGGATTCCCTTTCTAACCTTAATTGCAGCCAGGCCTTTCATTCTCCGTTAATTCATGACACTCCATAAGGACCATGAAGAACAGTCAAGTCACAAGAATGACTACCAAGGTCGAAAACAATTTACCCGTGTCACACAGTTTAATTTTCAGGATAGCTGCTGTGAATTAATCTTCAAATTAATTCTTCACTAGCTGACAGTGACAGTGTTACATTTAAACTGATTGCTGAATCAAGTTTTACATATAAGAACATCAGCAAACGGGCCCAAGAGGTTCTTGTTAAAAATACAGCGTACCCATACTAAATATGTGGTAAAGGGTTTGATGTTCTCTGAGAATGTGTAGTTCTGATGGGGCAGAATGTAAGGCATATATGTGTTCTCTCCCTGCTCCTGGATCCACACCTCATATTTCACTTCTTTAACCTTCAAGTACTTCAGGTTCCAAGGGATCTGCCATGACACTGATAGCTTTGCTTCATTGGTGGCCTGTACTGACGTCTGACACTTGGGCTCTCTGACTCGACCAGGATGTACAGTGCTAGCCACCTTAGCCTTTTTGAGATTAGGCTTTTTTAGACCTTCTCTGAGTATGTCCAGAAAAGAGGAGATGTCCACAAAAGTGTCCTGGTAAATGCGAAAAAGCCACTCTGGATTACGACAACAAAGATGTCTTGGCACATCTTTGCTGGCAAGGATACGTTCTTGTTCCTCTTTGTCCAAGTGGACGATGCCACCCTGATCCCAGGGGCGATCGGGATATGTAACAGTGTTTTTTTCCATGGTATTTCGCCATGCGACATACTGAAGGTCCATGCCAGGTAAGGAGGCCAAGGTTTTGTAGGGAGTGTACTGCTCTGGGTTTACAGCATAAGGGTAGAGTTCAACCACAGCGGCACCACGGGGCAAGAACATGGAGGTGATCATCTGGGCTCCGTGCATGCTGACCAACATAGACGCCCCACTAATTATTTGGATAATGCTATCAAACGACTGCTCCTCCAAAGACACAGTGACAGTCCTCATTTGAAACTCTTGGGCTAAAGCAAGAAGTAGTTCCGCCTCATTGAGGATGAGCCTATTAGTGGTACGTTTAAAAACTACAATGTAGTCATCGTCCTCCTCTCGCGTGACGTTAAGCCTCTCCATCAAAAATGAAGCAAACTGGCGGATCTCGTTACCCGATATCAGAATGTTGGCTTTGGGTCCTTGCGGTTGCACAAAGCCATATTGGTACCATGTTGTCATCTTTGAAAGTCCTACGTAGGACTTAGTGAAGCACATGAGTTTGCCAAACGTCTTTAACTGCATCTTGAGTAGTGGTTGCTTACTGCTGAGCAAACGGTAGAGATCGAAGTGAGCACCTTCATCCCAACCCTCCATGAAGACAAGCCTGGCTTCGTCATCCAAGTCTGAATACTGCTGCATTGTGTAGTAGATTGGCAAAAGATCATCGTGGAAAATGTGCATGAGGTTTTCTGGGTTAAATCGGTTCAGAATTAGAGTGACATCTGGCACAAACACAGGTTTCGGCATGAACTTCAGAGCTGCTGCCGGGAGCTCAAGAAAGTTAAAGTATTGAGTGTTGTGGTCTTCTACAGAAGAGAGGTCCAGCAGGGCGGGCTGGAAACGCCGAGGGCCAAGGTTGGGCAGCATCACAGAGTCATTACTGTGGAAGAATACAAACTCCTCAGCCTCCGAGCAGTAGCAGAGGTAGTCAAAGCGGCAGATGCGATCCGTGTGCATCTTCCCAGTGCAGACCATTCTGGTGCCATGTTCTTGGAGTGCTAACAGGGCACCGTGGTAGTCGATACGCACCTGTGAGAACTCCTGTGATTGGCGTGTGAGCTGTAGCTCCTCTTCCAACTGAGATGTGTGTTCAATCAGGCGAACGTATTTCCAAAGCAAGGCTGCCACCACTGACACCAGCAGGCCATTTAGCACTGCTGGCAGGTTCATCCTACACCCAATAGCACGCATCGCAGCAGAACTCCGACCCCACACTCATGCTCCTCTACCTGCAAAGATCAGAATACCATGTTTGAATCAGAAAGTTTGTGAGTAACTAACACCAATATATATTAAAACAGAGGTCTTCAAGGAAGAGGAAAAAAAAGTAGGGTATCGAGAGAGGCAAGGGTACAAAATATTGTAAACTCCAGGGTTATAGAAGACCGCTTCATGTTAGGACATATATATTGTTTTCCAATGTGAATACACTGTGTATTTACATATCTCAAGACTCCAAATCATGGCAAAAATCTGATTTCTACAGCAGGAAGTTGCATTACTTCAATAACCATTTTAAGTTAAAGTTGTTAAACTGAATTCATTTCCTCTTGTCATTCTTGTGACTTTCAACATTTCATTTTCCTGTTTTCCCTCTCAGTACTAAGCTTTTATAAAAGAAAAAAAAGAAAAGAAAAAATTTGACATAATCTAATCCTTTAAACTACTGGCATTCTAGGGTAGCCAGCAGAGCCATGGAGACCACGGAGTGACTAAAGATGCCCACCTGCATCCACACATTCACAGAATTTGGCAGCAAAACTCATGGTTCTCAGTGCACCATGTTTGCAACAGCCTACAGGTTAATGCTTTAACTGTGCCTGCTAGACTGTTTTAAGAAGGAGATAAAGAAGAGATCCTTCTTTAGAAAGAAGCAGTCCAGCAACAGGAGGTGACTAACTGTTTTGTATCTTTTTCTCATTCGATTTACAGTGCAGTTGTAGTTACTAGGAAACAGTGTTTGTTTACTGTGCTTACGAGCTGAAATCTCGTTGGTGAAGTCTCGTTTGTTCGTGTTTAGTCACGAGGTAAACAGTTCCGCTAGTGAGGCGTGGCCTAAGCCAGCGTGCGCTATTTATAGAGTGTGTTTTTGTAGCACTTATTAGAAAGAAGCAGTCAAGCAACAGGAGGTGACAGTAACTGTAAGTGTTTTGTATCTTTTTCTCATTTGATTTAAAAGTGCTGTTGTAGTTACTAGGAAACAGTGTTTGTTTATAGTGGTGGGGGAAAAATCGATTCTGTTCAGTATCACGATATTTTGCGCACGCAATTATATCGATACAGTAGCGCAAAGTATTGCAATATTTAATTATAAAATTATCTGTTTTACTTTCCGGTTTTCACCATTGGTTTTCTCAGAGTTTACTCTGATCATTTACATTTGCATATTACATCCACAAGGTGGCACTTGTTGCGGTGCTTTGTTGTCGTGCATTCAACAGCAAATTCAAATGAAAATGGCTTCACTATTACAACCGGTTGTACACGACGCTCCGTCTTCTTTCAAATCGAAAGTGTGGGTAAATTTCGGTTTTATGATTATTCTAAGGTTTATGTTACTCTATTGTGTCTGCTTTGTTACTCTATTTTATTTAAATAATTTTAAGTGATGTGCTGGGACTCGGAGCTCAGTGAGCTTTGTTTCATATTAAATATTACCTGCTCGGTCCTGTCTGTCAGCACGTTGTCAGTGTCCTCTATTTTTCACTGCTTGAGAACATGGGTTGAATCCGAAATCGCCCCCTAAACACTCATTCACTAAGTTAGGCCTATTCCCTAAGTTAGTCCACTAATACTGTTCACTTGAAGGAGTGAATGAAAACGAGTGAGCGAATTCGGGCAGCCATTGAGCGTACATAAGCTGTACACACTCGTTAATGCATTGCAATGTTGGACAGTGACGCGATCTGACACGTGTCCCATTTTCTCACAAATCTCTACGTTCATTTAAGACTTTATTTAAATAATTTAAGACTGCTCTTATGAGGAGAATTGACAAAACGGACATTTTGACATAAATTGTGTGTGTTATGGTCTGTTCAAGCTTGTAAGAGAACTCGATACTGACGCGCGTCTTTTCTGTGGGTCGTGTGTGTGTGTAATACAGGTAGGATTTAACGGATACTGCGTAATTGCGTTAAATATGTTTAACATTTTAAACTTTTTTTTTTGTGGTGCCACGTTGGGCAAGTGATGAAACCGGTGTTGCGACTGAACACTGTGTAACACGACTATCGTAGCAAGCCTAGAGATCACCATTCATGTGAGAGGTCTCCTATTCAGAGAATAATTACGTCCTGTCCTGCAATAAGGTCCTGTGTCCTGAATGTTCAAGAACAAGTTTTCAAGTTTTTGCACTAACCTCTTAAGTTTTTGCACTTCAGTTAATGTGTAGAAGATGATGTTTACAGAATTAAATGTGACATTTAAAGTGAGTTGAGCAGTCTTATTATCCTCATTTTTTGTAATGCCTTTGAATAATATGGGGGACATGTTATCGTAGAATCGAATCGGAATGCTTGCTGTATCGCAATATGTTAAGAATCGCAATAATATTGAATTGTGGCCCAAATATCGCAATATTATCGAATAGTCACATTTTTGCCAATTCCCTCCCCAATTTGTTTACTGTGCTTATGAGCTGAAATCTCGGTGAAGTCTTGTTTGTTCGCGTTTAGTCAAGAGGTAAACAGTTTCTCTAGTGAGGCGTGTCCAGCTGTATTCAATAACAGCATTTCACGTGAGTATAAAGCAAGTAGTATACCGCGGCAGCCCCCGTGTGAAGCCCTCATCGTGTGAAGACCGAAGAGTGTAAAGACCACCGACTCTACCTGACTACCGACTCTAACTCCACCGACAAGGCACTTGAGTATTATTTTCTTGTTGTTTACTCTCTCCTGTACAAAACTTTTCTCCTCATCTTTCTATTTGTGACTTTCACTATGTGTTTTCAAATCCCTACTATTACTAAAATGCGTGAATCAAATGTCACACGTAGGAGGCAGCACAATCCAAGCAACCTGCGTACCTTTCCAATGTCTTCTAGTACTTTATTCACTTTTCCCATCTGTCTTTGGAATTCTTTTGTAGTTGTCTATCGTCCACCAGTTCAACTTGGCAGTTCCTTGGAGGAGCTCCATGTGCTACTCTCATCCTTCCCTGAGGACGGAACTCCTCTCGCAGTTATTGGAAACTTCAACATCCACCTAGAAAAGCCTCAGGTTGCTGATTTCCACACTCTGCCTCATTTGACCTCAAACAAGCATCTAATGCGGCTACTCACAAATCAGGTAAGCAATTTGAACTTATTTACACGCGGTACTGCTCCACTGATCATACACTGGTCACTCCGCTGCACACTTCAGATCAATTCCTCCTAACTCTCAGGCCGTGTGTCCACCAAAGTGTTTTTTCACGCAGCTGGCGTATAATTCCCATTGTTTTCAATGGGAGCGCCGCGTTTTTTGAACGCCATGAGCGTAACGAGGCGCTGAGCGTGTATTTAACGCTCAAGCGCTGAGCGTTCTGCGTTTTTTACTGGTCTCCGAGAGTTGACAAATCTTCAAATTTTGGGTAAAACGCAGCACTCACTGGTTTTTTTTTTTACACAGTCGTCCAATCACAGTGGAGGAGGGGCGTGACAAAAACCACACCGACCAACTGTCACAACCATAGTCACAACATTCTTTCTGAACAACGACGTCAACCAGCAGAGCTAACCGAACAAAATGGATGAAAAATAATTTTTTTGTATGAAACAAATTATCTACGAAATCAGTTACAAGTAAACTGTGCTGTGGATATTCTGCATCATAGCAACGAATAGTCTCAACTGAAAAACGCAGCGCTGCCAAAACGCTCTCAAGCACCCACAGCTAGGCGTTTTCAGCAGAGCGTCTAGCGTTTTCAGCTGGCTAAAAACGCTTTGGTGGACACACGGCCTCAACCTGCCTCAGAACACAACACACATTCCTCCACAGGTCACCTTTCGGCGAAACATATGCTCACTCTCCCCCTCTCGCCTATCCTCTTTGGTCTCATACACAATTCCTCCACCTGATCAGCTCTCAACACTAGATACTAACAGTGCAACTGATACTATTTTCTCCACTTTAACATCCTACTTGAACAACTTCTGCCCCCTTTCCTCCAGGCCAGGCCACGCCACCCCCTCTACCCCCTGGTTATCTGATGTTTTCGCAAACATCGTTCTAAACTCAGGGGTGCAGAGAGGAAGTGGCGCAAATCTAAAGATCCTACTGATCTTGGTCTATATCAATCCCTCCTCTCTTCTCCTTCTCTGCTAATATCTCTACTGCTAAAATGACTTACTATTACAAAAAAAATAACAATTCTTCTGACTCTCGCATGCTTTTCAAAACCTTCTCCTCTCTTTTCAACCCTCCTCCTCCTTTATGAACCCTAACAGCTGACGATTTTGCCACATTCTTCATAAATAAACCACCACCATCAGTGGCCAATTTACCAAACCACAAACTGACACACACATCTTACCAGCTAACACGCACATTCTACCCTTCTTCTCTCTTCTTTCAGAGGCAGAAGTCTCCAAACTCCTCCTTTCCAATCGCCCTACTACCTGTCCGCTTGATCCAATTCCCACTAATCTACTTCAAGCCATTTCTTCCTCAGTTGAACCTGCACTCATGCACATCATAAACACCTCTCTTCACACTGGTACTTTTCCCACAGCATTTAAGCAGGCTCAGGTAACCCCAGTGCTTAAGAAACCCACTCTAAATCCAACACATCTGGAAAATTACAGACCGGTATCCCTTCTTCCATTTGCGCGAAAACACTTGAAGGAGTTATTTTCAAGCAGATCTCTTCCTTTCTTACACAGAACAACCTCCTGGACAACAACCAGTCTGGTTTCAAAAGCTGACACTCAACTGAGACTGCCCTGCTCTCGGTAATTGAAGCTCTGAGACTGGCAAGAGCAGCTTCCAAATCCTCAGTTCTCATCCTGCTGGATCGGTCTGTTGCCTTTGATACAGTTTACCACCAGATCTTCCTCTCAATTTTAAAGATGAAGGGCATCTCGGGAACCGCACTACAATGGTTCAAGTCTTACCTCTCAGGTAGGTCCTTTAGGGTGTCGTGGAGCGGTGAGGCGTCCAAAACCCAACATCTAGCTACTGGGGTGCCTCAGGGTTCAGTGCTTGCACCAATTCTCTTCTCCATCTACATGACTAGGATCTGTGATTCAGAAACATGGCTTTTCCCCATCACTGCTACGCTGATGACACACAATTCCAGCCTGATGATCCGACGGTTGCTGCTCGCATCTCAGCCTGCCTGACAGACATTTCTGGCTGGATGAAGGACCACCACATTCAACTAAACCTTAAGACAGAGGTGCTTGTTGTCCCAGCCAACCCCACACTACACCACAACTTCTCCATTCAGCTAGGTTCGTCATTCATAACTCCATCAAGGTCAGCCAGGAACCTTGGAGTTGTGATTGATGATCAATTGAACTTTACAGACCACATTGCGAACTAGAGCTGCACGATTAATACCGTTTTGGCTTATTGCGAATAATGTAATCGCAAATGCTGAGATTATTTTTTTATATGCAGCTTGTCATTGATGTACGGCTCTGTAAACACTGCTCCATCTGAAAGCACTGTGAGTTTGAGTCGCTTATAACGTGCATTTGAAAAAGCAACATGCGTCAAACATCTTTCCAAACATGAGAAGCATTTATGAGCCTCTTGTCTAACTAAAGACAACATTTAATAACATGCCTTGGCTTTTGGCTTGCTTAGTTGGGGACATTTAATATTCAACAATATTATTGATCTGCCTTACTTTAAGGTGGACGATGATGCAATTTTCTTCTAGGAACAAACTTTGCTGTATTATTTTCATGTTATCACTGTGAAGCTGCTTTGATCCAAAATGCTCCAGATAGAGTGGTCTTTAACAAGCTGAAGAGAGCACACGTCACTCCTCTCCTTACAAAATTGCACTGGTTGCAAGTTGCCGCTCGCATCAAATTCAAGTCACTGACTTTCGCCTACAGAACAACCACTGGCTCTGCTCCCTCCTACCGTAACTCATTACTTCAGACTTACGTGCCATCCAGAAACTTGCGCTCTGCAAGAGAACGCCGTCTTGTGGTGCCATCTCAATGAGGCACAAAATCTCTTTCGCTGACCTTTTTCTGGTCTGTTCCATGCTGGTGGAATGATCTGCCCAACTCAACCAGAGCTGTAGAGTCATTGGCCATTTTCAAGAAACGGCTGAAGACACATCTTTTTCGGCAACACTTGATCCATTAATACTAACACTTTATCTTCTATTCTATATCTATTATCTTTATAAAATAAATAAATAAATTTACTGCGTTAGATTAAACTGGGAAGGGTCATAGCACTTGCATATTGTTGTTCTATTGTTAGTTTAACTGCTTCTATTGTTCTCATTTAAGTAGCTTTGGATAAAAGCGTCTGCTAAATGATTAAAATGTAAATAAATGAGATAAGAAAATGTTTTCGAAAAGACAAAAGAACTTGCTTCAGTAATCTAATATTGTGACAGCTCTTCCTATTGTTCACAAAGACTGCATCAAATTGAGGGAGACGACATTCTAGCTATGTTAAAAGCTTTATCAGTGCTAAAAATTAGGAGGAGGCTGACAGAGCTTCTTGCTGTCACATCTCGTGGATGAAAAATGCTAATTTTCAGAATGTGAAGGACAATTTTGTTTTGATCCACAGTAATTCATGTTTTGAGAATTAAGCGGTATTAACGTCCAATCCACAAGGATACAAACAGCAGGAATGGCAGTGTCGCCATTTATGCATTTAATTCCCTTCACTGCATAGACAACCCAGAGGGAAACATAAAAAGGCTTCGCCAACTAACAAATGCCTGCAAAATGTCAGCTACGTAATGAAACTACAGAGCAAACACTTAGTGGCACCATCTCAGCTCACATAAGACTGAAATGACTTTGATGTCTGCTTGGAAATTAGGCATAAACTGAAGAATTAATGATTACAAACCCCATATTGCTTGGGCTCCCCAGGGTGTATTGCCTCGATTTCACATGATCCCCTAAAAGAGCAACAATAAGCTTTTACTAATTAATCATTTTCATAATGACACTACTTCATAATCATTCATTCTTGCTATATTATCAAATTAAAGAAAACTGTACAAAAAAAATCACAAATAAATTTAAGACATACCTAAATTTGGCTTAAGAGGTGATATAAGAGGTGATAATCAAATCAACATTGCACTTCATCTCATACATTATCTGGGAAAAAATAATCAAATCAGCAAGGAGGGGTGTAAAAAAAACTAGTTTTTAATTAAGTAAGAGCTGTCATGAGTCCATTTCTAATCTAGTCTATTTTGGTTTCAGGTAACATTTACATATGTTTCAGTGTTCAGTCTTTCTCTCTCCTGGGACTTAACACCCACAACGCTGTTACGCCTACACTATTCTGCCAGTGATTATTTCAAATAACTTCACTCAACTCAATGACACTGCACCATAATCACCATAATCACTCAAAGAAAGTATAGCCTTGATAAAACAAACCAACAAAATGATTTTCAGTAAGAATATGCAGCGCTCTCATATAGCCTAAAAAAAAAGTCTGTTTGCAAAATATACTAACATGCTGCTCATTCTGCAATTTCAATTTCTTCAGTCCTGTAAGTACACTGTGCACAACATGCACATTTTCTGTGTGCATGGAATACCCAGCTGACCAATTACATGTGTATACAGCACAAGCATTCAGCATGGAATACTGTAATGCAATATGTTTGACTTTGGCTGCGTTTACACTTGGCATTAACATGCGACCTGTATCCGGATGTTGTCCACATACAGGTGCTGGTCATATAATTAGAAGATCATCAAAAAGTTGATTTATTTCAGTAATTCCATTCAAAAAGTGAAATTTGGATAATATATTCATTCATTACACACAGACTGATATACTTAAAATGTTTTATTTCATTTAATTTTGATGATTAAAACTGACAACTAATGAAAATCCCATATTCAGTATCTCCGAAAATTAGAATATTACTTAAGACCAATACAAAAAAAGGATTTTTAGAAATGTTGGCCAACAGAAAAGTATGAACATGAAAGGTATGAGCATGTACAGCACTCAATACTTAGTTGGGGCTCCTTTTGCCTGAATTACTGCAGCAATGCGGCGTGGCATGGAGTCAATCAGTCTGTGGCACTGCTCAGGTGTTATGAGAGCCCAGGTTGCTCTGATAGTGGCCTTCAGCTCTTCTGCATTGTTAGGTCTGGCGTATCGCATCTTCCTCTTCACAATACCCAATAGATTTTCTATAGGGTTAAGGTCAGGGGCGAGTTTGCTGGCCAATTAAGAACAGGGATACCATGGTCCTTAAAACAGGTACTGGTAGTTTTGGCACTTTGTGCAGGTGCCAAGTCCTGTTGGAAATGCAACAGGAAATGCAACAGGAAACTTCCTAGTAGATGGCTGCGTTGACCTTGGACCTCAGAAAACACAGTGGACCAACACCAGCAGATGAAACGGCACCCCAAAACATCACTGACTGTGAAACTTTACACTGGACTTCAAGCAACGTGTATTCTCTGCCTCTCCTCTCTTCCTCCAGACTCTGGGACCTTAATTTCCAAAGGAAATGCAAAATTTACTTTCATCAGAGAACATAACTTTGGACCACTCAGCAGCAGTCCAGTCCTTTTTGTCTTTAGCCCAGACGAGACACTTCTGACGCTGTGTCTTGTTCAAGAGTGGCTTGACACAAGGAATGCGACAGCTGAAACCCATGTCTTGCATACGTCTGTGCGTGGTGGTTCTTGAAGCAGTGACTCCAGCTGCAGTCCACTCTTTGTGAATCTCCCCCACATTTCTGAATTGGTTTTGTTTCACAATCCTCTCCAGGGTGCGGTTATCCCTATTGCTTACAAGTACACTTTTTTCTACCACATCTTTTCCTTCTCTTCGCCTCTCTATTAATGTGCTTGGACACAGAGCTCTGTGAACAGCCAGCCTCTTCAGCAATGACCTTTTGTGTCTTGCCCTCCTTGTGCAAGATGTCAATTGGTCATATTTTGGACAGCTGTCAAGTTACCAGTCTTCCCCATGATTGTATAGCCTACAGAACTAGACTGAGAGACCATTTAAGGACCTTTGCAGGAGTTTCGAGTTAATTAGCTGATTAGAGTGTGGCACCAGGTGTCTTCAATATTGAACCTTTTCACAATATTCTAATTTTCTGAGATACTGATTTTGGGGTTTTCATTAGTTGTCAGTTATAACCATCAAAATTAAAAGGAATGAACACTTGAAATATATCAGTCTGTGTGTAATGAATGAATATAATATCCAAATGTAACTTTGTGAATGGAATTACTGAAATAAAATCAACTTTTTGATGATATTCTAATTACATGACCAGCACCTGTACATATTGAAAAGACAAGTGTAGACGCGCTTCTGATCGGAATGCTATCTGATCAGCGTGTCCAGGTTCGGAGGTAGTCGAGGATCTCAGTGTAATGTGAACGCAATCCAGCCATCGTGTCTGCATTCACAGGTGGACGTCACACAAAACCCCGCCCACTGTCTTTATCCCCCCTCCACTCTCCGGAACTTAGAGCTGTGTGGTTTTGCAATACAGTCGAGTGCGAAGTACATCGCAAACATACTGAAATGTTTGCCTTCACACCCGAAAGGTGCAGAACCAATTAAAGCTGCATTAAGGAGTTTTGAGAAAACGTTGACTTGGCCTGAAAATTTGAAGAAGCACAACTTACAGGTCCAACCCCTTTGCTCTCTGCTGCGCTACAGCCGTCCCTCCACAGCTCCTCCCCCACAGCGGAGCCTGCCTTGAACGCGTAGGCTAGTAAGCAGGACCATCGATAATGGCGGTTTATAAATAGTTATGGCACATTCACTAATATGGACAAAACATCAACAATATGCTTTACATTGACTATGACCTGCCCATAATTTGACTACAAACTTGGTCCTCAAATCATTATGTATTTTGCAATACATGTAACTTTATAACGTTGCACTCTTTCTATAAGTTATGAATAGCTAGTAAGATAACGTTAATATAACGGTAACTAACGTTACAGTATGTAAGTAATTATTCTAGCGATATGTAATGCTAGATAAGGTTTGCTAGTACATTATTTCAGCAACATGACAAGCCAGTGAATTAGCAGGTTTCAATTGTTGCTTAGCCAAGTGCGTGACATTTTATCTACATGTTATGCTGCTAGAGTTTTGACACCAAGTCAATGGGCTCTGTCTAATTCTTTCTTTTTCGCTTGTTTATCGTCATCGGTCTTTTTCCTTTTACCTCTTTGTTTTATGAGCAGGTGCGACTCAGAAATTGGCAGTTTAGGTTGTTTCTCCGCCATTAGCACAGCTGCAGCACACCGACAATCTTGAGTTTGAACGACGGTACGCGCTGTGCAAGAGAGGGGTGTGATCAGCGCGTACACGAGCATGATTGACACTGCTAAGACATTACTCCTGGCTCTGATTGGTTGTTTCTGACCGGGAGTGGTGTATTTCTGCAAATGGCAATAGGACCACTGGGAGGAGCCAGAGGAGCTTGATTTTTTCACAGATTATCTGTCTCATATTGTACTGTCAGGACATAATGACAATTTTAACTGTTATGTAAAAAATATTTTTTTTTTACAAAAGTTACCTACAGCAGCTTTAATTTTCTGTAAAGAACACACATTTTACCCACGACAGCAAGCAACGTTCTCGGACGCATACATTGCTCTGTACCATTTCCATTACGGCATTTATCCACATTATTAGCACTTGCAGCCTCTTCATCCTCCTCATTTTGCGAGATTTGTAAAATGTACACAAACTGAAAACTGTTTTTTTTTTATAAGAAAACACACCACTTCAGGTCAACTTTGCACCAGAGCTTCTTTTTTTTTTTGAATGCGAGATCCGATCTGTTATCCAGATACAGAAGCCACTTGATGTGGAAAGGTGTAAACGCACTGTGTCCTGATTGGCTTATGATCCGAGCTGCTTGATCGGATCACGGTGATCGCATGTTAATGCCAAGTGTAAACACAGCCTCTGCTGACGCTTCAAAATGTGATCATAAAACTCATCCATATGAATATAGTGAAAAAAATTAGAAGAACCAATATTTCTTAAGTATTTTTAAGCCAGTGTTGGAAGCTGCTTTTGCTTTTCATCGATGACTGATTATTGTGCAGTGGCTTTGGACCTATAAAAGACTGTATTATATCATTTTTGTATGTACCGCCAGAGAGTTCTATTCATTTAGCCTAGACATTGATAGTGTTGCCAAAGAAACGCATAATTCCCGGTCTAAGGACGTGAACAGCTTTGAGTAGAACATCACGTGTACTCATCTCGAAATTGCGGTAATTACGACATGGTGTGAACACAGCTATAATAATAATCATCTTGATATCGTCAAAGGCATCAGCCACCATTGATAGCCTATCTCTTGAGTCTGACTCAATCGACACAACCCCAGTACCTTTACTGTTTTTCTATGGATTTTAATTATTACAGTAGTACATTTAACTCTGCCAAGTGGTTGATGCTTGTAATAGCATCTAGCTGAGCATGAGGTTGTGGATCTGATCTTAAGATTACATCCAAACTCATGTGTTTCACATGCTCAACTGCTTGGCTATCATTCAGATCTGGCATATGTTTGATGATGCTATGAGCAAAACCACATACGCACACGCACGCACGCACGCACGCACGCACGCACGCACGCACGCACGCACGCACGCACGCACGCACGCACGCACGCACGCACGCACGCACGCACACACACACACACACACACACACGGATGATCTTAAAACTCCTTGCATGTAATGCACTGTGATACGGATCAGATTACAGGAGGTTCATTCACTGCTACAATGAAAAAAACTAAGCTAAATCCAGACCATTGACGCATACTAACATGGCAGAGCTCTCATCATGGGGGAAAAGGGGTTTAAAACTGATTTGTTTGGTGAAGCGATATGCAAACACATTAAAGAGACACAGAGGCGAGTAATATGCTAAAGAGTATAACAACTTTGTTATTTTACTTTGCATGGTACTAAGGAGCTGTCCAGATCTAAATCCCTCAGCAAGAGCAGGCAGACCTCACGTCCTTGAAAAGCTGTCCTTTCCATGCATATGAAGAAAGGAAACAGGGGGTCACATCATGCAAGAGAGGGTTTTTTTTTGAGGAGGAGCTGGGTCCACGTGTTAATGACTGTGTGAGAGAGAATGGGATTATGGGCCTGGCTGACAGGGCTTGCCCAGCTCCCTTGTGTACAGCTGGGCTGTTTGCTATGTGGATGATAAGCACCACAATGATGGGGGAAGGCAGCCTAGTGCTTCTAATGCATTTTAATAAGGCTCCTGGAAAGACACGGCTCTCAGTCTTTCAGTGGCTTTCTTCCCTTCAGGATAGCCAGGGAGATTCCCTACTTGGCTCCCTGCCCATGACAGGAAACGCTTGGGTTAAAGACAATCATTATGCCTCTCTTCGTATCTCCTGCTAATTTTTTTAAAATTACCCTGTGACCAGCATGTTTGTTCATTTTGTGCTAATTTCTGTGCCGATTTAGAATTTTGCTGATGTACTTCAGACTGACTTTGATTTGCAGTGTTTTTTTCAGCATTTTTGAACCAAAAAAAATTGCCTAACTCTTGTAGTACACAGTTGTGTTTGTCGTTTATCTTCTACAAATTAGCATAGGGTGGTGAAGCAGATTCCAGAATTCACCTATTATTATTACCCTTAATAAGCTGCATGCTGATTCATACAGGAAGCACTGAAAAAGGCAAACGTCTTCAGTGTCCCTCTGTACCTCAGGGACAGATGAAGAATGGATCTGAAAGAGCTTTTCATAGGGGGTTACAGGAAACAGTGTCACTCTGCCTCTTGGGAGAAGGACTCTACGTAACACTGCAGAGCTGGGTTGAGGACAGCTAAATGACAAAACACTGGAGCTGGAAAAAGACAGGGTGCAAATCAAAAAGAAGAAATATACATAAGAATTGAGTTTGCTTATGGAAATTGAGGCTATATAATATAAATAATAATAATTTGCTACATTTATATAGCACTTTCCTAAGCGCTTTAAATATGGAAGGGGGAATCTCCTCAACCAGCACCAATGTGCAGCATCAACCTGGATGATGCGACGGCAGCCATAGTGCGCCAGAACGCCCACCACACACCAGCTTACAGGTGGAGAGGAGACAGTGATGAAGCCAATCAGTATATATAAGGGGATGATTAGGAGGCCAGGATGGACAGAGGGCACTGGACAAATTTGGCTATAATTTTTACAGACTATAGCGTTTTCGAGATAGGGAACGATCTGAATCGAAAAATACTTTCGCTGATGCTTTTGATGATAACATCAACCCCTAAATGTAGCGGCTGTTGGATTCGACGCAGGCAGTCAATGTTCGCTATCAGTTTTAATTTGAAATGCATCTTTCTTCACCGACAGTGTTTTAGGGAGATCAAAAATAGACTTATATGTTTTCCTGTCTGTTGCCTTGTACGTCACAGTTCAGAAAAGATAGTCGCTAGTGAAGGGCTAGGGATTGTGCATGTTCTTGAGGTTTCATCAGCATTGTCATAACTTTAATTCTACTACTTGTCTTTTTTACCTAGCTCCCATCATGGGGTCCTGTGTCAACCTAGCAACTGTCATTGAGATGAATGGGAATGTTAACTACTGTAATAGCAAACTCCATGTATTATAGAACTGTCAACCAAAAAGAAACGTCCAGTTGAAGACAGATAAAGTCAAACAGATGACACAATTTAGCTTCAGATTTTTAATTTAACAAGCAGGAACCCCTGTCTCTGCACCAATATCCTGGTTAAGTTTGTCTCAGAGGATTCAGGCAGGTCTGCATAGTTTTGAGAGTGACATCTAGCAGGCATTCCTGTCCTTGACGAAAATTATAATTATTAAGTTGATTCAATGTAACAGTCAGCAAGAAAGCATGTACATTAGGACAAATGATTTTAAAAAGGTTGGGTTATCAAATGCTTATAATAGTGTTAGCATCACATCTGGTGCTGTCCTTCCAGTTGTGCCCTTTGCATCCCGTTTTATTTCTATTATACTATTACCTTGTGCTTTTAAAAGGTCACTCTTTAAAGGTTTTCCAGCAATGATGACATTAATCATCAGGTCAAAATAATTTGTATCAAGTCGATCTGACTCATTTGAGTACAAGTCATTCATAATTGCAATACAAGCACTCTTAAAATATCAAATAAATGGGGGATGCTTTCGCGCGCACTCTCTCTCTCTCTCTCTCTCTCTCTAATATATATATATATATATATATATATATATATATATATATATATATATATATATATATTTATTATACGTATAAACACAACAGGTAGCAGTTTAATACAGCTATTGGTCTTATGTGATGATTTAATATATATATATATATATATATATATATATATATATATATATATATATATATATATATATGAGTCTAGAAATTATGACGTGAGGTGTGATTGGAAATAACTAGAATAGAAATTGTGTGGGTGATTGATCGAGAAGAAGCATCTACTCTTTCATGACGACAGCTGGTGGAAAAAAACTTTTTTACTTTAAGTTTTCCAAAACAGACAGGCAATAATACATAACAAACCATATGGAAAAGCATATCATACCTGTGGGAAAGGTGAGCCAGGACGAAGTGATGTGAATTCACTGCGGATACACTGTTTCAACAGCAGCTCCGGCAAACCAGCGCCAATGATCATTTACAACTTTACAACGGACAAACGCAGCATTTTGGGGGTAATTGTGTTAAATACAAGATGTGTTCATTCACCACAGCGATTAACTGACGGCTTATCGGCAATTGTGTCGCTACGTTGCACAAAATCGACTCTGTCGCGCGTATTCTGCGAGCATTAACCAGCTGCTGGAGAAGTCTCCACCCACAGCGATGACCGAGCTCAGACGAGAAAAACCTCGCGAGATCTTATCGCCTCTAATCAGTCTGACGTTTGTATTCGTGTGTTATCGCGAGAGCATCGCAGCACAATTGAAAGTCCCAAATGGGAGCACAATGAAAGTAGGCTACAAATTAATATTAAAATTCATCTCCTAGTTAATTTAATTAAAATTGTGTTTTAAATAATGTTTGTTAAATGTAAATAATGTTTGTTAAATATGAAATGGAAAATTTGGGGGGGGGGGGGCTGACTCGCTACAGGCCTATGTATAACACACTGTCTCCACCAATTTAATTGCAGGATACCTATTTATTTATTTATTTACTAGTCAACTAACTTAAGAATAGATTGCCTTATGGCATACTCAGACATAGTCTGATTCACTTCAACTTTAAACTTGACATTCAAATCGTTTATTTACTTGAGTATAACTGTATAGGTGACTTTGGAGATAAATCTTTGGAAGGTGTTTAGCTATAGGTGACTGAGTGAATACTATTAATTAGACTCTTAGGTGTGACTATAATTTAAAAGTTAATTTTCAACCAGCAAAAAGTAATACGCTAATATCCATAGACTTCATAATGCCACAGGGATTGTGTTATGGTTGGTAGGCTACATCTTTGTCATGAACGCAGATAACATGACCTGAACAGGCTACAGAGCTTTTTTTTTTATTGACCTACAATTTGCCTAACTGAGAAATTATCCATGCCATGATGTAAGAGTCTCGTGTTTTGAAAACGATTGTCTTTTAAAGGTGATCTCAGTGAGTTGTCGGTTCTCGTTGATTCTAAGTGGTAATACGGCGCCCTCTAGAGACAATTTGAGGTACAACAACAACAAAAAATCATAGACGATTAGCAAACTAGTAAAATTGTATATTTTAATTACTAAAGTGATCAGTGCCTATGTGTCTGATAATATTCTTAATAATTATTCATTTATTCTGTGGTAAATCGTTAACGCAGAGCTCTTTAAATATAAAGAGTACCAATATTGACCAGTAGATGGCAGACGATAGCCTTAAAAGCCATTTGTGCTTTTCAGTTCCTTTCTTGCTAAGTGGAATGTGAAAATAAATCCTGAATTTAATATTCAGTGTTGAAGCAGTGTTTCGTATTGTACAACGAATCTTCTTTTCAAGAAACGAATGGTAATTTCATTGCCCATGCTATTTGCAGTCATGTGTATTTGACCCGCATCTCTGTCCAGTGAACTGCAGCTTTACACCTTTTATAAGAGCCATTGCAAATCCTTGTCTCCTGGGCCAACAACCAGGCTATATGGCTTCTGCAAGTATAAACCTATCTAACTCTATCAAACGTGTCACATTGCTGATTGCTGTTGCAATGGCATTTTTATTATATCCTAGTATCATGTATTATTTATAACAATAATGATTCCTATGTGCCTGTTTACTTGAATGGATGTGTTCCTTCCGCTGAAATAAGATGATGTTTCAAATAGGCCTATTATAACACAATTTCATTATGTGAAAGCAGAGTGAGGAATGTGCGGTGCACTATATAGGCTAGGCCTAGAAACAAATATGAAAACTGAAAAATCCATTTAACCATGTGACGTATAAGAATAAGATTGTTTTAATATTATAACTACATTTAAAACCTAGAAAAGACAAAGACAATACTATGATTTCCGCACTGTTAAAATTACCTGTGATTGGTCAAACATGTCACGTGATATGAAAACGACCTAGTCTTGTTAATAGCTAACTGAATTTAATATATTTTACGACGAATAATATGTTACTCAATATTTTTCCGTCGAACACGCGCTGATGTAGGCATTTTATGTTTCAGCTTTTTTTGTTCATGAAAGTGAAAGAAGACTGATGCTGGTGAAGAAAGTCAGGCTACTGGACTTAATTAACATGACGGGTCGGTGAGTAAATGATGAGGATTTCCATCATAAATTCTGGTCACACTTTATATTACTGTAGGTGGCATTGACTACTAACATAATTAAATAAATACCAACAAGACAATATTTACTGTGTTACTATGCTATTCTGGAAAATTCCCACATTTATTGCTACTGAGTTTGATATGGAAGCTTGTTTCCGCCCCCTCACAATTGTGTTTACGTAGGTCTCTCAATTCTGACATTATAATTCAGGGTACCACTTTAGAATACTGTTCCTTCATTAATAAATAACTACACAAGAACAAATTAACACTCTACTATCTAAAAAGAAACTCTGAATAACGAATTGGTTAGTAATAGCGCTCAGTCGAATAGCTAATCAATATCTTACATACCTCTGAAGAATATAAGAACTACTATATGCAGGTTCATAATTAATATTAATAATGCATATTGTGTAATATAAGGTAATGGTAGCTCATTAGTCAAGTGTTACTAGATCCTTCTAAAGGAACTACTAATAATTTGGATCACTATTCTAAAGTGAAAAACATGATAACTACCTAATATTGACTGAAGTCATTGTAAGCTTTCAAGGTTTTTTGTAAGATTTTGGATAGTAATGACTCAAGTGTTACTACATCTTTCTAAAGGAACTTCTGATTATTTGGATCAGTTTTCTAAAGTGAAGATCATAGGAACACACTAGTAATGACTAAAGTGTTACCAAAATCCATGGGAAGGAATTAGTATTCAAAATCTTACAAAAATCTCAAAATCTTACAATGATTTCTGTCAATTGTAGTTATCATGTTTTTCACTTTCGAATACTCCAAATAATTAGTAGTTCCTTTAGAATGATGTAGTAACACTTGAGTCATTACTAGAGGGTTACCATTATCTTTAATTATAAATGATGCATTATTCATGTTAATTATGAACCTGTATATAGTAGTTCTCTGGGAGGTATGAAAAAAATAGTAGTTTTTGATTAGCTATAATGAACTACTACATTCATCTGAGCATTATTACTTACTAATTTGTTAATCAGAGTTTCTTGTTAGTTATTAGTAGTTACTAGAATGTTAATTGTGCGTTACTCGTTTGTTCCTGTGTAATTATTCATTAATGAAAGAACAGTATTCTAAAGTTTTACCTTATTCAGAATTGCGAGATGTGAACTTAAAATTGTGAGGAAAAAGGTCACAATTGTGATGCAATTATCTAATTTATAAAATAATATTAATTATTAATTATTATTATTATTATTATTATTAATATTATGAGGGATGGTTGGGTTTAGGAGTAAAGGTATAGGGTTAGAGTTAGGTTAGGTTTTGGGTTACACAGTTTACAGTGTAACAAGTTACAATAAATATTAGCCTGATTAAATGCAAGTATTTTAGGTGTAGTTACATATAGGCTACATATAGTGTGACCTGAATTCTAATTCATCTAATACATTACATCTAATATTTATTTGTAATGTCTGTGTTTTTTGCATATCCATGACTGTAGGCTATACTTGAAAACCACATAGGAACATATTTCGCTATGTTGTCATTTATCAGGGTTTACAAATGTTTCCCTTAACTTCAATGACCTAATAAGTAGATTCTGAACTGCTCTTTTTCTGACTGGCTTGGAAAAGTCAATGAAACATATGAAATAAGTAATAATGGCATATTTCAATTAGTTTAGCATACAGTTAGCAATGTAATTTAGTATTTGCATAGATACATAATAACCCAACCATGCAAGTGCAATGTAAACTCTCTCCGGGCACATTAGCGACAAACCATGCTGAAAAAAAGCTTTCAAAACTGATGTAATAATTTTGTGTCATGAACATGTGTTTAAACAAGTTGCAGTTATTTAATAACATTTCAAAGTGTTTAAATATTGTTTTTTTTCTCTTTTTTTATATTGGGCAGTACAACCAAATAGTGGTGTATATATTGTGCCACCCTGACTTATCTTAACAGCTTTAAAAAATACTTATATTTATAAAATTAGTCTATATGAAAGGTTTCAAACCTAAAATGATGCCATAGTATTTTTTTAAGCATCCAGACTGCGATATGCTTTTAAAGCATCTCTAGGCGCACGGAGTAACGTTATCAGCCAAACAATGATCGTCTGGATAAGATACTTCATGTAAACGTTTAATGTTCTGTGTGAAAAGTTTGTACCTCAATGTCTTAATTAAATTGCCGAGTTATTCCACATAGTTTGTTTTTTCAGTTTTTGTAAATATCTTAACAGTTCCGTTTGCGCTATATAAAAGTAGGCTAAGCCCTTGTTTTGACAGATATGTGATTTAAAAATGGCGCCACCCGAAATGCTCCAGAGCCAGACATGCGCAGTAGCGTTCCAACGAGTTTGTTATTGTTTACATCCTTTAAATAGTCGCTATTTCTGTTCGCAGAAAGATTTTTTTCTTTTACAGAAAAGCTGTGAGACATGCTATTTAACCTTCCTTAAGCAATACTCAGAATTAAACATATGTGTTGTACTTATTAGACCCCATTTCAACATGATTTGGAATATTGAAGGCTCCATCATGATGAAGGAATGTGAAAACCGTATAAGTCTCTCTACACAAGCGCTAGAGTTTCGGCCGCATAGCGCCCTCTGTTGACGAGTTTTTGCATTGCAGCCCGCTACTATGTGACTCATCCAATGTTTCCGGACCGTGCAGTTCCATGGTTTCAGGGCGGAGATCGAGAAGCGCTGAGAGTCGCACTTCCACCAGCAGCCTTTACACTCACACTGATCAGTACTAACCTCAGTCACACACACGGGGCTGGACTCACACTCAGCCGGGCTTCACCCGACTTCGGATCTACAGCCGCCGGGACAATTAGGAGTTTTAAGTGGTTTTAATGTTCGCCGGAGAGAGCGGTAAGTCACAGCTTTGTGTGATAGTGCGTTAGAATGCTAACACGGTTAGCCGGTTAGCATCTGTTTTAGACACAATAAACGTGCGTTAAACAACATCCATTAATGTGGATGTGATTTGACAGCTGCATGCATGCTCTATGGGGGCACATGATGCTGGATCGGCCTGGTTCCAGTTTATCTGATAATCACGGGCTGTGGTAGAAGCCTGTAGCCAGTTAGGCATTATTTATATCCTCCTCCTCTCTATGGATGTATGGAGCTCTTAAGGAGCTTATGGGCCAGATCAGGCCTGACATGCATGTGCATATCAGGTCTGCTTTCACATGATGTGTCCATGATCATCACCAGACATGGATGCTTTTCTTTCTTTGCACATGTGGTTTTGCTAGTATTGATGGTAGAAGAATGTTTAATGATGATGGACTTCAACAAGTCTGTTTTTTTTTAAAGGATAAGCTTGGTTAATTGCATTGTATCAAGAAGATGGATGTGGTTTTGCATGCTTCTGATGTGAGTGTGTGGTTTGATGCTCTCAGTATTAAAGTATGTCCAATTTTTGCAAGTTACATTTAGTCTAATAGCTTTGTGAACATAAAACTCTTTAATTTGCTTGATTTCACAATGCATTAATCTTTAACGTATTCACTTGGAGTTTTAATTTTTCATCAGTCCTTTTATATTTTTATTTCATGTTTAATTGCTGAGGCATGTAAGAGTTCAGAAGATCAGGTTCAGCCTAGTGTACTCTGATCAATATGTCTCACACTGGAATGTGTAAGGTGTGGAACACGTTCCTTCAGCCTTATGTACTGTAATCATGTTATGCAACCTGAAAGGTAAAACTGGGCCTGTAACTGCAGGCCATATGATTGCGTTGATTTGGCAGGGTAGTCTTATAATTTGTGGTTAGTAGAGTGTGATATTAATATTGAAGAAATAACCACTTCTTGATGTAGAACTGAGCCTAAAACAGCTCAAGTACATGACTTGGACCATGACTCTATAAAGCCTACTGTATCATATTTGACATGGAAGGCCTCTAAATTATCAACATGATCAGAACTGCTGAAAAAACAGTTTAACTCAAATCTACTACATGCCTTCTGTCGTCTGATTGATAGTTCTTTTTTAGTAAGTAAACAGCTTCTTGTATTATTCAAAAAATGATTCAGGTCATGGTACACGTGTCTCTCTGCTGATTTTTTAAAAATTAAACGTCAGAACATTTACTGAAGTAACCTAGAATATACTTAATTGTACTTTTTTTTTTTAAATATCTAAATGTAATAATTGTACTAAGAATCAAATGTGGTATAACATGTTTTTGAGGATTGTTTATTTATATTTCTCAGGCATTATTGCATTGCATTATACACTAGCCGTGCCAGGCCCAAAAAAAGTTGCCGTTTGGATTTAAGTAGGCAAATGCTTAAGGCCAGTTTCTCAGACAGTGCTTAGATTAAGCCAGGATTAGGCCTTAGTTCAATCTGGGCATTTAAGTAGCTTTTATAAACAATCCTTAAAAAAAAAAACGTTATTGGTGTGTATCATGAGACAAAGCAACGGCACTGGCACTGACATATTTTAAGATATGTCGATGCAAGTTGCTTTCAGTTGAAACGGCTGTTCTTCTAACAGTTAAGGTATGTTTTCAGTTGAAACGACTGTTCTTCTAACAGTTAAGGTACGTTGCGTGTGTGTAGGTGTGTAAGGTGTGTAGCTTTTCATTTCTTAAACAACTATGTAGGAAGACACATCATGGCCATATTCCAGAATGATAATGTCAAGATTCATCAGGCTCAAATTGTGAAAGAATGATTGGGAGGGAGTATTAAGTGTGATTTTCACACATGAATTGGCACCTCTGAGTCCAGACCTTATATTCATTGAAAGTCGTCGGGATGTGCTGGAGGAGACTTTACAGAGTGCTGGACTCTTGCATTGTCAATACAAATCCAAAAATGTATGCACCTCTTGATGGAAATAAATGTTGTGATGTTATTTCCATCAAGAGGTACATCTATATTTGATCATGAAACTAAGCATTTAGCCTAGCCTAATTGATGTTTAATTAATATAAGCATTTAGTGTGTATATATATATATATATACATATATATATATACATATATATATATATATATATATATATATATATATACAACTAATATTTGTATTTTGTGTAAGCATTCTGATACTGTTTGTGTATTCAGTCTGCTATAAAAATTGCATATTTTTGTCTCTGAATAAGGCCACATTTACACATTTGTTTCTCTAAATACCTGGCTATATTCCCCCCCCCCCCCCCCCCCCTCCGTTTTCAATAATAACATCATGCACACAACATCGTTTTCAAAAAAGTTGTCATTTACATCAACCCGCATAAATACGCCGTCGCCCGCCATCACAACTATGCCAAACTGGGCGCTCGCATGACGTTAAGCATTTTCTGGCGCATAATGTGACGTTTGAGAACCTAAAACCCCGTTTCTCCCAGTTGTCACGGCAACACATAACCGGCATTATCAGAAATCTCCACTTTGGCCGGAGTTTTTAGAAATAATGGTTTTCTTTGATAAAAACAGGGTTTTCGTGTAAATGAGAGGCCAAACAGCAGGGACATATCTGCGTTTTCCCTTCGTGTAAATGGGGCATACAATTGAGCTGCTTTTTTTCTCTCAACAACGTTCTCCATATTCTCAATATATCATATTAAATTGGCCGTACAACTAAATGCCTGATGTATCAAATATGAAACAGGTTTTATTTAAATTTATAATAAACTTTTGTTTAAAAAAAATTCATATATCAGGGTTTACTCTGATCTCACCTGTGTAATGCAATATTGCACAACAGTTACAGTACATTCCTGGCCATGAACAGTCATTCACTGACAGATTGTTGGCTGATATGCTTGTGTTTTAGGAATTCTCTAAAAAAGGTGGAGCTGTTGATGTGTTATTGTGAAAGGACTGTTAATGCATTCTGATTTTAGCGTTTCACATTGGAACATTCGAGGGGTTGACCGTTCAGCTGGGGTCATTTGAATCCATTACGACTGCATTGTAATTGGTAGCCAGCCAGCATTAGGCATTACAGCGGGATATGATTTATTTAAGCTTTTCTGTAGGCTGTTCTACAGGCAAGCTGAAATCTGAAATGCTATTTGTGGTAATCTTCCACTTTTGTTGTGTACAAAATGGTCTGGTCTGGAGCATCTGGGCCGCCTTGTTTGGAAGAAGACCCGATTTTATAAATGCATACTAATATTATCCTTAGAAATTTTCACCAATTCAATGTGGGCTTTGGTATTGATATCAGTAATAATCAACTGTTTATGATGACAACATAATCACTAGTGAAAGGGGCTGAACAATCCAAACCCTTGAACAATTGCTCCTCTTAAACCACAACGAGCTCTGTTTTATGAAAAGAGAAGGACATTTCTTCCGTTGAACAAAAGATGGTGTAGAGGCCTGTAGTGTTCATTGTTAATGATCCAAGCTATTATTTGTGTACTATGAGAGCACTATGCAAAATTGGATTGGATTTTGCAGACTAATTTATGTTGTTTGCTATTAAGGCAAGGCAAACATGCTGCACTGCTTCTCATATTTAGGGTTACAGGCCTCAATGAATTTCTAACTTTAGTAATTCTAGTTATAGTTTTGTATTACTTTTGCCACTTGAACTGCGGTTAGACAGAAAGGTCTTGAAGAAAAAAAACACTGAATTAATTGTAAACATTGAAAATTATTTAGGCTAGTTTTTAGTTAGTGATTTTTTTTTAATTAACAGGGATGAAACACCTGCAACCGTTTATTAATCTATTGTCCCTTTAAGAATGAATGCACAGATCTAATGTACTGTTACCCATCTGATTTTCTCTAACTGTTTACATTCACAAGTGTGAATTTTGACATATTTGTGTGTGTAATTGGACCATTTAAGTGCAATAAGCTGTGAGAACTGAATTCGGGATCATACGCATCTGAGAGGCTGTGTCCTGAGTCCTTCTTCATGGCTTATTGTGATTAAGAACACTCTTCACGTTTCAGTAACTTTAAGTGGTACTGCAAAGTTAAAGAAGTGTAATAGACGTTTGAAATTTGTGCATCGATAAAAGTAGAAGGCAGAATCGCAATTCATATTGTTCCCCCCACCTCTATTAAATAGTGCTTGTATTGCGCATAATTTGACTAATTCTCGCAGGTTTCGCGCTCACACCAAATTGATAAACGGTGCGCACATAAATCCGCCTCTCAAAATAAGTGGCTTACTGATCTTAAATGGTCAAATACACATAAAATGATGTTAAAATGCCTGTCTTGGCGAGTATCCTAGGTGAAAACAGTCAGTTTTTTGGAATGTAAATAGTTGAGAAAGAAAATGCATGTTATAGGATCTGTGCATAAGCTTTAAGTGATGACAGCAGCTTTATAAATCTGCTGCTGTCTGTCATGTTAATCAAGGAGCAAAAACAAAGAAAATCATTGCTCTTGACTGATAACTTTTGTAACTTTAATTGTAAGCATCAATCTGTATTTCATTTTTACAATGAAGACTATCCAGTGTCATGTTACATTTGATTACTTTAATTTCTGAGTTGCTTACATGAATAGGGCCCTATGAAATCTGTTTTATTTTTTCCCAAAATCTTTTTTTTAATGGTTAAATAAATAAAAAAATGGTTGTAATGGTTAACTGAAAGTTTAGTAATCCAAAACGCATGTGTAATTAATTGAAATAATTAAACTTGTACAATTTAACATAAATGTATTATAAGTTTAGCAAAAATTACTTGTTTAGGGCCCTATGAAATACGTTTTATTCTCAAAGAATTCTTCTCTTTTATTTTTTACCAAATTCTGTGTTTTCTGTTTTAAGTTTTCTGGATTCCATTTTAATGGTTAAATTAACAATCAAAATGCATGTCTAATTAATTGGGAAAAAAAATGAATATTAATTAATATAAAATATAAGCCTATATATCTTTATAAAATGATTTTTTTCATAAATTTTGTCTTGTATTTTAATTTGTCTGGTAATCAAATGTAGGCAAAAACATACATTTAATTTATCTTTTAATTATATGAAATTATACAAACTTTTGTCAAACAAAGTGCTGCTCAACAGAGATTTACTCTTAAAATTAAAACATGGAAGACATTTTTTATTACCCCTTACATAAAAGTTTTAATAATAATTTATTATTATTAATAATAATAATAATAATAATTACTAACAGTGTTAGTATCATTATTACATTGAGGCGTAGCTAAATTCTGCTGCACAACTGTAATATATTTCTGTCACAATTTCAAGCTAAACCAAGCTTTTAATTTGACGGGTTGCTGTGAAGACCTTTAAGTTTGTGTGTTTATGATATAGGACCATAGTTTTGTCAAATGAACCAGTAAAATGCTTATTAAGTAGCATAACTCTCAGAGCGGCTCTGGTGATGAAGTTCATGGATTCATGTTGTGGCAGAGGCTGAAAACAACGCGAGTGTCGCGTGTGTGCGTGTGTGTGTGTGGGGGGGGGGGAGGGGGTTCGGGGGGGGTGCATGTCTCATTCACACTGAGACATGCAGGATTCATATTTAAGTCTTTTAGTGGTTTAATATTCACAGACACTAGTCTAAATCGCGATTTGATTTAAGTGTACTGACCTGCTTTTTATTAATTCATAAACCAATTGACAAATTCCGTTAAATTCTGCAGTATACAATAAATTCAGTTTTTATGACTGGACCGCACCACGGATATCATAGGGCTCTACCTTAATATACTGTTAGACCCACCTGAAAAAACTCTCAATTTGTTCTTATTTTATTACTGACTTTTTTACTTGTCTTTCTTTTTATGTGCATTTAGTTTAAAGATTTAAATAAAGCCTCCCTTTGCTGTGTAAGATATTGTAACAAAATTACCCGAATGATCAAACAATTCTAATATAGTATGGCAGTTTTCCCTGTGGTATCAAAAATGTTTTCGAATATGTTTTAGCACCCTCATTGATTTTACACTTAATCTTCCTGATGAGATACATGATTTATGGAGATAAGGAGAAGATTCAGGATGCTGTGAACATGTGAAAGTCGTGGCCACTGTCATGGCAGTCATCTTCAGCACTGGCCTGAGGTTAATGCTACTGGAATTGAATCAGCCTCTCTTCTGGAGCACCAGCTTACTTGCCAGCCATGTGGCTTTTATTTTTTCACTAACAAGAGCAAATCAATGCAAATCCATGATGGTCCATGTTGAAGGCCTGTGGCAGTGGAACCACTCTGTAGCTTGGCATGATGGGAACGGATTACTCTGATTTTCAGTTAAATCTGCTGTTGGACTATATACACACGTGAATCCTTTATTATTTGAAGCTAGAATAAAGAGTTAAAATTGACTCTTAAACTTAATAGTTAGGCCTACATTTTTTTATTAGTGGCTCTTTGAAATGCTTGATTCTGATTTGACAAACTGTATATTTGACCCTTCTACGCTTTTAACAACCATGACTAGTTGACTGTATGTTAGTTACACAACATGTAATTTTAGAAAACCTTTTATTTTGACTTTTAATGTTGTTTTCCATTTCATTAATAATAATAATTTCTCTTTTTGGATATGTATTAATGTTGCTGTGCATTTCAGTCTGGACTTTTTCTTTATCTTTCTTTAACTTTTATATCTTTTTGTTTTGTTTTTTGCCCTCCCTTTTAAAACGCCTTGAGCAGCTACCTCTAACCATCTTCATATTAAGGCCTATATAAAACGATTTTGAGTTTTTTTTATAATTTTGTTCATTTCATCTATATTCACCACAATATTAACAGATTGAACAGTGATGAAACCTTCAGCAAATTTGGCTGAAATTGGTTAATGTAATAGCTCTCGGAAAACCATTGGCCCACATACAGCTTTAAGGTCTTCAATGAGACATTAACATGCAAGATTACAAACATTTTAAAATGATAATTGTGGCTGTTATCAACTTATGACTGTTTGTGTTCTAATGACTAATTTTTGTACTGGTATATCTCTGATTAACAGGAACCTGCCATCATGGTATTGCCGTTACCAGCCAATGTGCTAAAGTGAGCTGGATTTTCCCTCCGATTTAAACCCCACCCCTCCCCCGGGGCCACACCCCCTCCGTCCCACCGGAGGACCAGCAGTCATGGCGGGAATCAAGCGTGGATACGACGGAAAGATCGCTGGACTGTATGACCTGGACAAGACGCTCGGCCGTGGCCATTTCGCCGTGGTCAAACTCGCGCGTCACGTCTTCACCGGCGAAAAAGTGGCAGTCAAGGTAATCGACAAGACCAAGCTTGACATGGTCGCAACTGGTCACCTCTTCCAGGAGGTCCGCTGTATGAAACTGGTCCAGCACCCCAATATCGTTCGGCTCTATGAGGTCATCGACACACAGACCAAGCTCTACCTGATCTTGGAGCTCGGCGATGGCGGTGACATGTTTGATTACATCATGAAGCACGAGGAGGGATTGAGCGAGGAGCTGGCAAAGAAATATTTCGCCCAGATAGTGCACGCCATCTCGTACTGTCACCGGTTGCATGTTGTTCACCGCGACCTGAAGCCGGAGAATGTGGTGTTCTTTGAGAAACAGGGAGTTGTCAAGCTCACCGACTTTGGCTTCAGCAATAAGTTTCAGCCGGGAAAGAAGCTGACCACCAGCTGTGGCTCGCTGGCTTACTCTGCCCCTGAGATCCTGCTGGGAGATGAGTATGATGCTCCTGCTGTGGGTGAGTTCCTGTGCATCTCAGCTCAGTAATTCACACTCCAACTACAAAACAAAGATTCAGTTTGCCATGGGCGTTTATTCAAGCACTGTTTATTTCCTCATTCTTATTTTAGTGTCTCTAAAAACTATTACAGTGTTTTTATCATGTGTAAAGATGTTGTTTGGCACAATGTTTTTGGATGGTTGAGAGAACTTTCTTTACTTTTAATGTAAAATTAAGTAGAGATGCACCGATTGATCGGCTGGTGATCGGAATCGGCCGATTTTCACGTGATCGGCCATGACCGGCAACCGGCCGGTCAGTCTGACATATGCCGATTTTTTTTTGCCGGTCAAATGCACTCGGGCGCCGCATGATTAACATCGCGCAAAATCAGCATCACACGTGCACACAGAACGCACATTTTGGAAACCTCGTGAATTATGGCATTTTCACACCGCAAGCGTGAGCAGCGCAGGGGTTTTTTTCCCCCCGGCGTGCATGTTTATCAATAAGTGCATTCACACCGAGAGCAGGAGCAGCGCGTGAGCGTCGAGCAGGAGCGTCACGTGAGCAGCAGTGAAGCGGGGTTTCGGTGCAGAGTCTATTTTTGCTGCACTGCTCACGCTCAATTAAAGTGATTGTTTAGCCTGGCTGGACATGTGGCAGACGAGACAAGAACTGTTTGCGAAATAAAACTTGCCATTGATGTACAAGTGATTGCAATAGGCTGTGTGTGTGTTTTGAGAAACATCTTTATACTGCAAGGCTATATTTCATACTATATATGTAGGCTATATATGTTTTCATACAGACGTTTAGTTTCGTAAATAAGTAAATATATCACTTTTTTTTGTTGTTGAATATATGGAAATGAAAATGGTTCTTCCATACCATAACACTGCATTTAGATATGTGTGAATTTCCCACACCAGGAGTAATAATTTATATAGTTTTATTTTATTTTATTTGTTCAAAAAAAATTTCTATGTTCTATTAAAGAAAAGATAGAAAATAAATATTTGTGTTTGCTGTAAAGTGGTTAGAAAAAATGAAATCGGAATCGGCTAAAATCGGTATCGGCAGGCCAAACTCATGAAAAATCGGAAATCGGAATCGGCCTAGAAAATTGTAATCGGTGCATCTCTAATTAAAGGATTAGTTGACTTCGGAATAAAAATGTCCTGATAATTTACTCACCCCCACGTAATCCAAGATGTTCATGTGTTTCTTTCTTCAGTCGAAAAGAAATTAAGGTTTTTGAGGAAAACATTCCAGGAGTTTTCTCCATGTAGTGGACTTCAACGGTTATCAACAGGTTAAATGTCCACATTGCCGTTTCAATGCAGCTTCAACTGCTGTTGTATGGCTGGATGGTATGACGGTATATATCATTACAGCGGTAGAAAATGTCAAACCTAACAGATTTTTTAAATTCCGTATACCGTATTTTCCGGACTATAAGTCGCTCCGGAGTATAAGTCGCATCAGCCAAAAAATGCGTCATGACGAGGAAAAAAACATATATAAGTCCCACTGGCCTATAAGTCGCATTTATTTAGAAATTTATTTAACAAAATCCAAGACCAAGAAAAAGTTATTTAAACAGACTTTAATTCATTAAAACAGAAGGCATTTAAGTTATTCAGCTACACACAATAGCACAAAGAACAACAGGCTGAATATGTGTCCGGTATGTTGTTAACGTAACACATCAACAGTTAGCTACACAATAGCATAAAGAACATACCTGAGAGGCTGAATAGGATCAAATAAAATAAAAAAAACATAACAAGACAGCGAGTCCAACAGTTATCGGTAAAGCAATTTCACCAAGCTCCCGCGATCTTATTCCACATCACTGAAGAGAGATTTGTTCAGCGGTAAAACTAGCTGTAGTCTAGAGCGCATAGAGCGCTCTCTCGTGGCTGTAGACGGTAATGTCACCCCCAATTTCGGCAAATGATGCATTCACGTCATACCACAAATACATCAAAAACTCGCAAATAATAATCTGGGGCCGTCAGCGATCCTGTGACGAGTAAATCTTGGTAATTTTGAGAATTTTGAGGAAAAAAAACGGGTCTGACTTGACGTTTACCCAAGATCTCACTGGTGTCACATGGTCTAATCTCTTTTCCATCGCACTGTGAAGAAGCACAGGCTGTCACATGATTTTCATTAAGCGCCACCTACTGTCAGAGAGTAAATTTGCTTTTCCAATCAGGCTGTACGTGAAAGTTAGACCAACATTTCATGCCAAACATTCGTGTTGGTGTTAATAGGCTTGTACAATTAGCAGAGCTGATTTTCCAGCAATGGTTCCTGTTTACAGGTGACCTCTAAACCAACAAATGCCATCTAAATATTGTTAGGGTTTCTAACATGCATGCATTTGCCATATGATAAACTATCCCAGTGTGACTGAGCAGCATCATATTCTATTGATTTTATTATCTGTCGCTGTAAGGCATGTCCATACTGCTGTCATAAACACGGCTTAACCTCTTTATCAGAAAACATGTCAGAACAACCCCCCTTAACCCCAGATACTGCAAATGTGGTTCTGCTCATCAGTTATGAAGAGAACTTTTAATTTGAGCTTCAAGTTCTGGATTATTAAGCCATGGATTCCTGAAGTGTGTTGGTGGAATCCTTTCATCATTGTTGTGTTAGCTCCTTGAGATAGTGAACACCAGCATGCAAGTTGATGCAGGTTGAGACGTAACCTTTCCAAGAGTAAGAGGTGGTAGAGGCGTTACACATGTCATGGCATGCAAAGCTCTAGTCTATCCACTGGCCAGGACAGGCAGGCAAAGGCGAGTACTCAAAACAAGCACTTTTTTGCACTTGATATATAATTTTCAAATAAGATAATGCCTCATTTAATGAATTAATGCAGCCATGATCGTTAGAAACTGTATGCAACAATATTTTTTTAACAAAACAAAAAAAATACTACAAGTTAAAAAACATAGACTAGCACTGATATGATCAGTACCATATCAGTTATTGGCAGCTATAGAGATTTTTTTTTATATATCTTTTATTGCATGCTCATTTCTCATGTTTTAAAATGTCTTCAACATTCACTTGAATATATTTAATCTTTTAAAGCACTATTTTTTTAATCTATTTAATAATTTCCCACTGATAAACAAAATTCTAATATTAAATGTAGCAATTTCAAAATTAAATATCCATTTTTAGTATTTGGGTTACATTTTATTTTAAGGTGTCCCTCTTACAGTGTAATTATACATTTAAGTACTGAGTAATATTAACTATATGAACTTAATAAAGGGTTTGGATTAGGGTGTGGTTTAGGGTTATTTGATTGTACTTACGCATAATTTATAGTTATTAACATAATGCTATATGTGTAACAAGGACACTGTAAAATGAAGTGTTACGGTATTTCACTTGTAGCTTTTGAAGAGTTTTAAATGTTTTATTTTTAATTTATTTGGACAAAATGCCAAATTGTTGGCCATTTAAAGAAATGTATATGTTATCTGCCATAACATAAAAAAATTTGTATTGAATTGTCTGTATAGACCACAATTGTAATATTGTTATATCTCTAATAATAAACGTAATATCCATAGAAAAGAGGTGCGGTTGTGCTGAAAAGCTTTAATCTAAACATGCAGTGTTATTCCAGAGCAGATAGCACTTGGTTAAGCTCTGTAAACATTTGTACAGTAACTATCACAACACTGCAGTCATAGTGACATGGTCTTGGGTTAATTGTATTTCCAGCCCTTATACAGGCATGTGGTGGGACAGTTAATCCGCTCTTTGTTTGAGTCCTGGTTAAACACTTGTTATTGACACTGTCTTGTGATCAAACAGACATTGTGCTCTGATACCGGCGGCTTCCCTGCTGAGGTGATTTCTGGTTTCGCTTCCGAATCGATAATAATTTGTCCAGTGTTTGGCTGGGAAACCTGTTGTAATACCTCATTGTGCGACTGGAAAGATGCACCTCTGTGGAACAGAGACTTATTTGGACCCTAACTGACAGGCCCTGTGAACACTAAATATTTGTGCTCATTTCTTGTGCATTTCATACTACTGCACATTTACACAGCAACAGAATACTGTTGTCAGTCCTGCATTTGAGTCCTTAATCAATTACGTTTACACACAGTTCGGTTATTTGCGGCAGTGACAACTGCATTCACACCCGTACATTTTCTGGCGTAAACATAAATCATGAAAACCCCAATCGTTGCAGCTCTGTCTGTAATCTTGTGATATGACTTTAATGGTTCATTGGTATTTATTTATTGGAATACCTTTTACATTTCTCTTATATCTCTCTCTCATTTGTCAGACTGCAACTAGTTAGTTTGACCATTCTCGACTGAGCATTAGACGCATGCCTAATTAATTTTTTATTACATTTTTACCTTAGCATTTATGCTTTCTAGCCATCTACTGTAATAAAAATGAGTGAACTAAAGAGAAGAACCGGCTTGTGAAATTTGAAACGATGGCAACTAGGGTCGGGCGGTATTTCGGTAATATCGTATACCGCGGGGTCTTATATATAATATATAAATATAATTTATTCAATGCCTAAAAATGCTTATGTAGTTGTCATCAAGCGACAGTGTGGAGGAGAAAGAGAGAGAGAGAGAGAAGGGAGAGGCGGTAAATACTGACGAGGCAATTTGTAAATGTTGCAATAAAAAAGGTGACTGCGAGAGATGGAAACACCTCTAACCTAATGTCGCATCTCCGAAACAACCACCCACTCAGTGCTGCAAGGATGCATTTTGCCCCGAGTTCATTAAATAAGCGCATTAGTTTATATTTGTTAAAATATTATAATGTTGTTTTTTTTTACGTTGATAATGAAAACTGAACAGCACGAGTAAGATGGGATGCATCGGGAGTCAGACATTGACCACTTAATTAAGTTTCATTTTGTAAAAGGCCTTTCTTTAAAGTGAATTTCGTTTTGTATAAATTGTATCTTAATTTTAATAATTTTTTTATCAACCAATAATAAATGAATCAAATATAGCAGACAACATAATCATGACATGATCGTGCACTGGCGCGCCGCGGTCACTTGCATTGAAATCTCATTATAAATTAACCGAAACTCAGTGTATGTCTCACAGACATGACAGATAGGGCTATATCTAAATAAAGCTTGAAATTTCATTAAACGAAACAATTCAAAACGAAAAGAAATAGGCCACTCGCTGATTATTTAATCCATGATGAGCATTTCTCTCTATACGCGCGTTCACTACGGAGATATCAATCGTCAATTTCTTTAAACGAAACAATTCAAAACGAAAAGAAAAAGGCTAGCCTATACCTTCTGATTATGTAATCCATGATTTGCATTTCTCTCTATATATGCGCGTTCACTAGGTGATGGCGATGGTCAACTTAATCTTTGCAGCACTGACAGAAAAGTTGTATTAATAAAAATCAATGGACGCGTGTCACCGGATTTACAAATGCACTTCTTGCTTGTTGCTTGTTAATTTAATTTAAATTAATTAATAGAATGAATACAATTGTCATAATTGTCATAATTAAATATTATTAATTGTCCCATGTTTGCTGATTTATAAATAGTATTTATATCTACCACCCCCTCAGCACCTGGGTTAAAAAATTTTTTGGCGCCACAATATTATAACGGCCCACGTATTAAAAATAGTCGAGTCTAAATAGGGCTCCGGCTCATAATTAAATTTAATGCCGTCATCCGGGATCAGACACAACGTGCACGGGTTGGTCCTGATTTTTTTGTGTGTTTTTTTTTTTTGCAAGATCTGGTATTCAGTTTCTGAACGGTGTAGGCACAAGCCAACAGTTTGGTGACGCTGTCTGAGCCTTATGTCATAATTTTTAATTAGTCACGGTAATACCGTATACCCCGGTAAAATAGGGAGGAGGTTTGACGGTATCAAAATTTGGATACCGCCCAAGCCTAATGGCAACTCTAAAAAGGAATTTGACACTTTCACTTCAGTGAATTGATTGATGGCGTTATTGCTTATCTGATTAAAAAGACTAATGAAAATTTTGAATCATGCCATGACATGTTTTCCTTCACTTCTCAATTCTTTACTTAGAGTCGAGCCAAAGATAATCTTTTGTCAGAGAAACTATGCATAGCAGGATTTGAAAACAAATTAACTCTAGGTTTCCCACGGTCATGGAAAACCCTGTAAAACATTTAAAATTGTCATTTCCAGCCATGGAAATGTTTTTCTTTTTTATTATTATTATTTATTTATTTAATTCTTGATCTGATCTTGATGCTTGATCTGCAATGATCTGACTTTCTTTATTTTAAGTCTAATTTGGTTAACGCTAAGAACAGTGTAATATTTGTCTAGCACTGTCTGTGTTCATCCAGTTTTTAAATTAGCAGCCTCAGGCACAGACTATGGGCCTGTTTACACCTGGTTTTCTCTGATCCAATAGCTATCCAATCGTGAAAAGACCAGGTATAAATGCCCTCTGAAACGCTTTCGAGATAGATTTAAATCCGATCGCTCAAACCACTTCAGGAGGTGGTCTGAGACGCATTCCAGACGAAACTCGACGTGTCAATGCATCTAGTTGTTGAAACTTCAAACTCCTCCCAAAATGTTAAAAAATAAAAGTTAGAGAGTGTGTTATAGGCTATATGACATGTTTTAGCCTTATATGACGGTGCTAATGCAATGCATCGCTGCAGATATATTGGGCCCTGTTGAGATCACATAAGTATTTGTACAAGCAGCACATGGAAAATTTAGTCCTTAGATGTTGTTAGTTAAATAAATGACTTCATCATGTAATGGCAAACTAGAAGCTTCTTTGCATCACCATTATGACCTTGTAATCTTAAATATTTATTATTTATAGCAAAGCTTAAATTTTCAATGTTTTTCTTAGGCTCTGGAGTATTGACGTTTGTTCGGTTTGTTGTATGATAATCTAAACACCGGAAACACAAGCTGAATTCCAGCACCATGAACACTGATGTCTGTAAAATGGGGTTGGTTGGTTTATTGGCACTATAACAGTAGAATTTTGGTTTGTTTGAACGTAAAATTCCTGCATTATTCTGCTTTCAAAATCAAGATTTATCAAAAGGAATAAACGGACCGACAAGATGTTAAAGCGAACTGCAGATTCCGGCAAAGCATTTAAAAAATGGTGCATCAGCATTTGCACTCCTCGTCCAGCCAGATACGGCAAATGTCTTCACTCTGCACGTTCAAAAAGTCACATCTGAACACCTTCCAGTGGCCTTGTGTGCATGTAGAGTCATTCATCTAGAACCCTGTCCATTCAGTCCTCTGAAACCATCACCAAAGGCAAACGCGTACACACTGTGGGACACACACACACATAAATAAAGGCTGGTGGCTGAAGTGCAGCTTTGTGTGTGAATGTTCTCAGCTTTGAGTCCCTCAGCTCAAATCGACAGCTCAGGTTCACCTCCGAGAGCGTCTCACGCCTGCTATAAATTACTTTATCTGAAGTTAACACTCATCAGAGCATCATGAAAAGGCATTGCATTGTTTGTTAATGCTTTTAGGGCTAAATGCTAAGGATTTTTTTACATGGTTAAAATGTGTATTTTTTTCTAGATCTCAAATACGATATAAGCAAACGGTAATGACATAAGAGCAAATAAACAAATCACAAGCAATAGCACAAATAAATACAAAAGAACAAAGATACGAATTAAAATAAGAAGTTTTTTGTTAGGTAGGTCTAACAGTAATATTCACATTCAAAAAGTGAATAGGCTAATGTGCAAAACACTGCATTGTCTTCACTTTATAATATAGATTCATTCATTTCTCCTAATCGGCTAAAACAATACCCGTTACTCGAGTACTCATGGTTTATGTTACCGTTTTCACAGTTGGCATATAAATATTGTCATTGTTCGGCTGAAGTCAGTTCAGTGTTGATTCATTCCATTGTAAAGATCCTCAATTATTAACTCTTTCCCCGCCATTGACGGAAATTTCCGGCTTTCCGTGTTTTCACTGTTATACGGTAGGGGGCGCTATTACACATTTTCTGAAAGAATATTGAATCTCCTGAACAAAACACAGGCAAAGAAGCAGCAGAAACAAGCGATAGCAAGCAAATGTACAGTTATGGTCCAAATAATGGTACCCCTGGTAAATATGATCAAAAATGTTGAGCATCACAAAATAGAAAGTGGCTTTAACCTGTTAACCGTTTCCAGAGCGTCGGCGCACTGAAGCGTTTTTTTTTTTATTTAGTTCAAATTTACTATCAGATTTAATGTTATACCTTGACAAACTATACATCATTAAAAAGATATAATACTCAAGATTCAGTATTTGACCACTATTGTATTCTGAGAAACTTATAGTGACAGTTATGTCTTAATTTGTGTCAGGAGTTATGAAATGGAAAAATGAGTCGATACCTTTAATATGAATTATGAGCGTCAGCTGGTCCATTCATAAAAAACACTCCAAGCTGTCGTCATGACAGCGATTCGCAAAACATCGTCCCTCAGGGCTTTAGCTCAAAAATGTGCAGACTTGGAGAAATATTGATATATTCTCATAGATTCACATCATATTTCTATAGACAGGAATAATATTTGTTGAATTTATACCCAAATGCGTCGATGTAATCATTATGATCGCTTCTTACTGAGATGTGCTGTGTTTTCAATTCATACCAATAGCCTGAGGGCGCTATATGCACAATAACAGTCCATATATGGATCACGAAGAAGACCCATAGTCATGTGACATTCCAGGACGTCACTGATACAGACAGTAGCTGACAGAGATCGCTGCAACATGCAGATAAAGATGTTTTGAAGACAATAAACATGATTGCAATGATATTTGAGTTACCTGTGTTCTTCAAGCCATGCCAGGTATTTCATAATAATAGATTATATTTATAATGCAATGCTAATCGATATAGATTTCATCATCGTGCAGAACACTATAAATAATAAATTTTCTGTCGGATTTTTTTTTTTTATCTGAAGCCAAAATAGATCACAGAAGATTATTTAAAACACTCGACTTGCGTTATAAAGTAAGTTTGGAGCACAAACATGGTTTTAATCTCATAAATGGTCGTGTATTGATGGTGTGCTAAGCTAACATGCTAGCTAGCCCAGGTGCACCTGCCACCAGCAGTTATTGTTTTATGATTTTTTTCTAAATAGGAATGCTTACTGAAATGTTTCAGTGCATTTGATACCAGTTTCAAATATTTAGTGAGAACTTTGATAAAAGAAATTAGGGTTTGAAACCCTATGAATAGCCTGTGAATAGCCAGTCGTTAGTAGCTATAATGCAGACAAAAGAAATGCATATTTAGAGCCATAACTAGTCTGGAGAGGTGTAAATGTGTGCAGGGAGAGACTGACTCTGAATGGGGCTCGTTTGCACCACAAAATAATAGAGACAATAGACTGATTAGATGACTCAGAAGATGACTAAACATCAGTTTTCATTTTAGAGTCTAATCAAAATAAAGTAATTTGACATGATCTTGAAAAACATTTAACTAAATACAGAGTTTTAGACTTATCATTTTCAGATTTTAAATATAAAATGGTCACACATATGGCTTTAGCTGCAGTGCATTTCTAGATTGCTCCAGGGCCAACTTCAATTTTATTTTTATGAAGATGTTTCATGAAAGTAAATTTCTAATAACTTTACAAAACTTTGAAGCTATTTAAACATTTTTTTTTCATTATGACAATAATTATTTCTACATTTACAATAAACTACTAGGTGTCAGCTTTCAAATGAGATCATACTTGTGCTTTTAGTGCAAAGGGTTCATGAACTGTATCTGTTTAAGTTTGGGTATGCCATTTCTGGGGATTTTTCAAAAGTGGCCTTGAAGGTTAACAGGTTAAGAAAATAGCTAAAGAATTGAAAATCGCCATTTTGACCATCAGGGCAATAATTAAGAAGTTCCAATCAACTAAAGATGTTAGGAATCTGCCAGGAAGAAGACGTGTGTCTATATTGTCTTGATGCACGGTAAGGATGAACGTTTGAGCGGCCAAAGACTCAAGGATCACAGATGGAGAATTGCAGAGATTAGTTTAGTCTTGGGGTCAGAAAGCCTAAAAAACAAACAACCCCTACATCACCACATGTTCAGGAAGGTTTAAAGAAAAATCCTCCTCGCTCGTCCAAAAACAAACTCCAGCATGTTCAGCATGTTCAGTTGTCAGACATGACTGGATCTTCAAAAGTGACTGGATTCTATGGGCAGATGAAACTTAAAAAAAAATAGCTTTTTGGCAGCAAAGCCCCCGGATGGGTTTGGTGCAAAGAGGGATAACAAGTACCCCATGCCTACGGTTAAATATACTGCTGGATCTTTAATGTTGTGGACCTATTTTTTTGCTGGAGGTCCTGGACTACTTCTTCAGATATGTGGTATCATGGATTCTATACCAACAGATAAAACATCAAAACCTGACTGCATCTGCTAGAAATCTTAAAATGGGCCGTGGTTGGATCTTCCATCAGGACAACAAACCAAAACAAACATCAAAATCAACACAAAATGTGTTACGGAACACAAAATGAAGCTTCTGCCATGACGTGCCATTTCCCTGACCTGATAACTGGAGTGAGCAGAAGAGAAGATGCACCAACATGGATCTGGGAATCTGACGAATCTGGAGAGATTCTGTATGGAGGAATGGTCTCTGATCTCTTGTCAGGTGTTCTCCAAACTCATCAGGCATTATAGGAGAAATCTTGTCAAAAGGAGGTTGCAAAAAGTATTTAATAAAAGGGTGCCAAATATTTGTGGCCAACGTGTTTTGGAGAAAAACATTTATTTCATAATGTGAGTTCCCCCACACTTTTAATTCTTTTACTTCAATGAAAGGTTAGATTTTTGCAATTTTTTTGAATGAAAGATCAAAAGGATAAACAATGCATATTTAATTTTTACAGCCATTTTTAATCATATTACCAGGGGTGCCAGAATACATTAAGCTAGAATATATATAATTATATATATATATTTTTTTAAGGCAGACATTCTGTTCTTTCTTTTTATTTATTGCATATTCACATAATCATACATATGACAGGTAGTTTGAAATGGCTTCACAATATCATGACAAAGTAATTTTTACAGTAGATTTTAGAGGTCACTTCAGTCTCCTAAGAGGAGATTTGTCCTAAGAGCTCCCGGAGCTGTATTTTATCAGTACTAAACTTAAAAAAAAAGAAAAAAAAAAGGATTTTTATACTGTTTTTTTTAAAGTTCAAAGTACTGATATTTGTACTGTTGTCTGACAGACAGGCGACTTTACTCCAACAATCAGTACGTGCTCTATGGAGACTGTGCGTGGCTTATGGTATGCGTATGAACAGTCTAATGCAAATTCCCATCTTGGTGAGATATTAATATAAACAGTCAAATGGATCAATGCATTAAGCCTTGGCAGTACATTAGGGTAATAGGCTATTAGCCTTAGTCTATAAACAGCCTGCCATTGTCTATTATGTCATTAATATTATTAAAGTTGAACTTAAAGGGATAGTTCACCCAAAAATTTAAATTCTGTCAGTATTTACTCACCCTCATGTTGTTCCAACCCCGTAAGACCTTCGTTCATCTTCGGAACACGAATTAAGATATTTTTGATGAAATCTGAGAGCTGGATCACTCCTCCATACTAGTCCATAGGCTTCTTCAGGGATTGAAACTTGCCAGCCCCGAAAAGTCATTAAAGACATTGTTAAAATAGTCCAAGTGACTACAGTGGCTCAATCTTAAGTTTATCAAGCGACGAGAATACTTTTTGTGTGCAAAAAAAATAAAAATAACAACTTTATTTCAACTATTAATTTCCTTCTCTTTGGGCCTCGAGTCAGTTCACTAGTATAATAGCGTAAGCTTCTGTTGTACGTCACACGCATCATACATGACCAGCGTCGGCCAATAGAGGGTATGCATTGTTGACGTCACTTTCCCAGGGGAACCGCCCCCTCAGCCGGACTGAGTGGCAAAAGAGCTGCTGCGTGACTGGATTTAATAGGGGAAACTGCGGAAACGAGAGTAAAACAAACGATGGTTGGACTCGATATAAGTGTTTCTTACAACTTAGGCCTACCAAAGATCCAGTGATCTTTGGATATTGACATGCAGCCATCGTGTTTCCTGACATTTATATATGCCTGATTTCGATGCCGGGGAAATACGTGAAGCAAATTTGCCTGTGAAGGCTTTATATAAATACAATATAGGTAGGTCTAAATCCAGGTAATCACAATATTAATGTTATATGTAGGCTATAATCATATCGTCCAGCCCTAAAACTTGCAGCCTATAGTTTTTTTGTCAGTTTATTTAAAAAGATCCGATTATGCGTAATAAGCCGACAACACATGTGGTCATGTAACTTAAACGCGAAAACCCGTTTTCTTTTATCGGAGTATAGGGTCATAACCAGCTTAAGCATAAACCGGTCGACACAGGTAGTTTTTTGCCTCTTACTCGGATTTCGCATTATGTAAACACATTAACCTGCTTTCTGTCAGTTTATAGAAGTGCGCATGTGTGAAATGTGACAGAAACGCATCCCTATTGCAGATTTAAACACATCCAGACAGAGTGAGCGTTTTGCAGGAAAGGAAGAAGGAAATATATCACAAATGCAGACTCTTTCATGACCCAGAACATTATAAAAATGTCCTCTCATCTCGTGCAGAAGTAGAAGTGGTTCAGTCAAAACGCTGCATCTTTAACTGCATGAGAGGATAATATACGAGCTGTAAGTTACCCGCTGACATGTTGCAAGATTTATTTAACATCAACAGTCATAACAATTGAAAAATTTAAAGTCAGATACGCAGATGATTGTTTTGTCGTCACACAGGGTCATGGCCTGATTTATTAATTAAGTCATGGTGTGTTGTTAATAAAGTCATTACTTGCATGGGTTTTACTGGTTTACATGTAAAAAGCAGAAACTGGTTATTTCAATAAGCTGACATTTGTGAGTTATCAGCTTACTGGTGTGCATGTAAACATGCTCAAGTGATAACTGCTAATCCATTTTTCTCTGCCTGGAGTCAAGTTGTTTCTATGAATTGCAGTGATCCATTTGCTTCTCTGTTCTGTAGCTTTTGGCAGTCTGTAAAAATATACCTCAGATTTCTTGTCAAATGTAGTTGTACAGTCAATCGCAAAGCTCGTTCCCGTTTTAGATGTGTTTTTTGTGTTTTTCACGGCATTCACGCTGAAAACCAATGCTGCCGCTCAGTCTTTTTGCCACTCAGTGGGCGTGGGCTCAATCACTCCAGCTGACGGTGACGTCACGCGCATTCCCTCTATAGTGAGCCTACGTGTGACGTAGCTCTACGCAATCGCACTACGTTAACTGACTAGAGGCCCACAGAGAAGGAAATGAATAGTTGAAATAAAGTCGTTATTTTTGTTAGTTTTTGCGCACAAAAAGTATTCTTGTCGCTTGATAAACTTAAGATTGAGCCACTGTAGTCACTTGGACTATTTTAACGATGTCTTTAATGACTTTTCGGGGCTGGCAAATTTCAATCCCTGAAGAAGCCTATGGAGGAGTGATCCAGCTCTCAGATTTAATCAAAAATATCTTAATTCGTGTTCTGAAGATGAACGAAGGTCTTACGGGGTTGGTACAACATGAGGGTGAGTAATTACTGAAAGAATTTTTATTTTTGGGTGAACTATCCCTTTAATATTAACTTTTAACATCCAATTTTCTCTCAACTGCTTAGTTTCACTTTAGACATAACCAACTGTGTTTATGTAAACCTTGTGTGTGTTTGACAGTATTTGCACAAAAAGACTCGAAAGACAACTAATTTAGTATTCACACGCTGTTTGACAGGCTTTTAGTGTGTGCACGCTTAGGGGAAAGCGCATGTTAAAACAACGCATCAGCAAGCGAATTAAATGTTTTTAAGCAAGGCTTTAAAAGCACATGCAAATGTAGTGTCCCAGGAGTGTAACTCTACCTCTACAGTATGTTAGGACGGAGGCGCCAGAACTGCTACTGATAGAATGTGCGCTGTAGAACGATACAGTAAATAAAGTTCAAAGTACTACTGATATTTGTACTGTTGTCTGACAGACAGGCGACTCTACTCCAACAATCAATACGTGCTCTATGGAGACTGTGCGTGGCTTATGGTATGTGTGTGAACAGTCTAATGCAAATTCCCATCTTGGTGAGATATTAAACAGTCAAATGGATCGATGCATTAAGCCTTGGCAGTACATCAGGCTAATAGACCTGCCACTGTCTATTATGCCATTAATATTAATAAAGCAACAATATTGTCAAAAGAAAAGAAAACATACACTGCATTTCATTTATTTATTCATTACTGACTGTTTGCTTGAATAATAATTTGCAAAACCTTGGAACATTGTTTACTTGAGCAATACTTTAAGGCAATGTGCCATTGTTTTTACTTGTTTATAGCAATATTAAAATATTTAAAATATTTGTTTAGTAGTGCTTTCGTTTTTGTTGTAGCATTGAAATCGATATCTAGAAAATGACAATTTCACTGCTATTATTATGGATTAAGTTGGCGTCAAGTCATTTCTAGTCAATAGAATGAAACTGGCAAAAGTGAAGATTGGATAGACAGTTCAGTGGGTAATTGATGGTAGCCCAGACCCAGCAAAGTGTCACTGACAGCTGACTGCGCATAGAAACTCAAGTGCGTGTTTGGTTCAAAAAGACCCGAAAGACAACTAAGTTTAGTATTCACACTCTGTTTGACAGACTTTTAGTGTGTGCACGCTTTGAGAAAAGTTCATGTAACGGGGTTCAGATGTTAAAGGAAGGAGGCGGGAACTGGCTAACATTTAAACAATTTAATAATAATAAATAAAAAGGATCCGCCAGCAGCTCCTCGCGGACGTCTGCTGGCTACACAAAAGGGAAATAAAACACAACATAAAATCCGGCCTGTTCCTCTCTCGATCTTCTCGCTCCTCGTTTTATGCCTCCGTGAGAGTTGCGAGACCGGTGCATCTCACAGGTGACGTTCATTATCACTCACGTCCCTCGGCCTCGTCCTGCTCGCCACAGCGCATGTTAGAACCACGCATCAGCAAGCGAATGAAATGTTTAACCGGCAAGGCTTTAAAAGCACATGCAAATAATGAACTTTTGTGAATTGCAGTGTCCCGTGAGTGTAACTCTACCTCTACAGTATGTTGGCACGGAGGCACCAGAACTGCTACTGATAGAATGTACTGTAGCACGATACTACGATATTTCTTTATATTTCGTCCACGTCAAAAATCGTGATGTCACACACCCCTAAAGTGACGCATGTACTCAATTTCCAATGAAACCCATCCTGACAATTCCAAAATATAAATGCTCGTTACGGAATGATTTTTGAAGGCTCGTGTGACACTGGAGTAATGGTTGCAGAAAATTCAGCTCTGGCCATCGCAGGAAGAAATTACTTTGAAAAAAATTCAAATAGAAAAGTTATTTTAAATTGTAATAATAGTTTACAATATTACTGTTTTACTGTATTTTTGATCAAATAAATGTAGTCTTGGTGAGAGTAAGAAACTTCAATCAACACGCTCACTGCTCTCTCACAGCTAATTAGGTGCTGAGATCCATGTTTCAATCCAAAAATGCAAAAAAGGTCTGCACTGACGAAGGCAATGAGCCGGAACGTTTGTTAACTTTATCTCCTGTTTATAATAAAAGATTTTTTAGAGTGCAGACCTTTGTTTTTTTTTTGAGCAAATAAGAACCTTTAATGTTTTTTTTCATTTTTTTTAAAACTTTTGAACAGTAGTGCGTGTATAAAAATAGAAAGAAACAAATATCTCTGCTTTAACCAACCTTTAGCACAGACTGATGTCTCCAGGACTCCTCTGACTAGCCCTGTGTGGCGAGGTATAAGCCTACATCAGTATTGGGATAGGCTAGTTTATAGTGAAGGAATCTCTGCATGTGTTAGAGGAAATGATGCGTTCTTTCTGTCGGAGCATCACACTGCTCTTCTCTGAGCCGCTCTGAAGATAGTTACTGGTGCGGTGAGCTCACCAGAGAAAGTTGCCAAGTGACTAATCCCCAATCACTAATTAAAGCACCAGCGAGGCACATATGCTGCCTGCACGCTTACACGGGTCCCGTCACTTCTGCTGCACTGGCACCACAACCAAGGGGCCCTATTCACTCCTCTTTCTTCTCTGGATTGGAAAGGGAGGGAGCAGGACATGAATGTACCATGAGACGGATGGTGCAGGCTATTAAAGGAAATGGAGGAACTATGTTTAGAGTGGCGTCTTTTGGTGATTTTGCCTGATACAAGTGTGCAATGTGAAATCCACCCTTAGGGCCGCTGGTTGCTATGGTAACACCTGCTGCCGCTGTTGATCCAGGTGTGTCCGGGACACGTGAGGTTTTCAGGAGACGTGTGACCCTCTGTTCAGATCACTCATCAGACCTGACACAAGCACACACGAACAAGACTCCAGGTGCAGGGCTATGATGCGGTCCACTGTTAGCGCTCAGCAATCATTTGTTTTGTTGCTAGGCCCAGTCAGACAAGTAGTTCAGTTGCAATTGCCCAGACAATATTTACTCGCACACACGTAAATAAATTAATTACATAATATTAATTATTATTTATTATGTAATTATTAAATATTAATTACATTTATACATTTTAAAAATGTAACCAATATTTTACCTACTATTATTATTATTTAATAAATATTATCTGTCAGAAATAATACATATTTTTATTGGTAAAAAAAAGCAAAACAAGTCTGTAACTTGTAACAATTTTTTTTTTTTAATTTGTAAATAACCTTTTAATTTGGAACAGTATTTTATACAAATATTTTATATATATATATATATATATATATATATATAGATAGATAGATAGATAGATAGATAGATAGATAGATAGATAGTACTGGCTATATATTAATAAAAAGTAATAGAAATAATATAAACAATAATTTTATTTTTATTTTAAAGAATAAGAATATTAAAAATATTTTTTTTTTATAAAGTAATAAATAACTATTATACAACATTTTTTATGTGTCAGAAAAATCTGTATATTTTTCTTTAAAACTTTTAAACAACTTGCATCTATACGCTTATTTCACGCAGCCGTTATTTTGAAATCGGAAGCGAGGCTCCGGTGGGAAGAAAACCGGAAGTGTCGCCTTTAATCATAGGAGAGTCATGAATGCGATGGCGTATTGTTGTTTTTAATGTAGAAATTAGTTATTCTAAAAAATGTACATACATTTCTTTCATACTTTAGACTATATACAGTGAAATAATTGTTTTTTTTATAAAGTAAAAAAATAAGCAGGAACGAACTATATCTACATATCCTATATTGGATATTACCATCCAATAGTGTAAATCGCAGCAGCAGCTTCAGGTTGGTAGTCCAAGGCGTTGTTGTTTATCTTTACTTCCGGGGTTCTTCCCACCGGAGCCTCGCTAAACCAACATCTATTCATAAACACACTTTATTTGAAAATAAATAATAATAATGGTATTTTCTTTGTTTAGAATTATTTTGTGATTTTCAAACTCATTGAACTGATCAATTCTTTCAAAATTATTAAATCATTCTCACAATTTGAACAGCTGCCGAGATAACATTACCTTGGTGATTTAAGTCAGTAGTGTTTCCATCACTGCTCGCATCAAGATTGCATTCCCTGGTGCTTTTAACGGATTAAATGTTTTGGTTCATCTGTTTTGTTTTTTACACTGAGGACTCTGTTAATATCAAGCAACATCAGCTGGTGTCTAGTTGCGTGAGCTGAGAACATTATTAATGTCTAAAAATAAAATCATCTGCCCTTCCCCAGTTGGTATCCTCCGTTGTCACAGGTGTCTTTGTGCAGTGATTGGGCACTTTGTATTTTTTGTGTGTGCATGTTTTTACACGCAACTTCCTTGTGCAGTCACAGACACACCTTTCTCCTTAGACAGTGATTCTTTTCAATTGCTGACCTTTGTTTCAATAGGACTCTTTATGTTGTGTAAACACACAGGAGGAGTGCGTACAGTGGTCAGAGGTGATGGGACAAATGAAGGCAAAGCTTTCCTCTTTCTCATGAACCCATTGCCCTCAAACAAGGATGAGCTACAAATCTGTCGCTTTCAGTTCCTGCTGGAGCATCAGTTGGAGCACACAGATGCCACTGACATATTAAAAAAACCTTGAGTCCTGCTCTGAAACTTAAATAGTCCTTATTGTTTTGGTCCCCTTGGGTTCAGGTCAACAGTCACTCAATTTTATTAGATCATTGGATGGGTTTGGTGTGGGTGTTACATATTAAGCAAAACAAAGGTCTTGTGTTTTTCAGTTAAAACATCATGTGGCATCCTTGTCAGCGTTCTAAAAGTTTCTTGAAATTAAATACCAAATGCTTTCATAATTTATCATTTAATGAAATTACTTTCATTTGTTTTTATATGTTGTGTAAGTGCGCAAACACACTGAGCTATTGTATATGTCACTAAAAATTTGTTGTGACTTGTTATATGTAAGCATTGGTTAACTAACATTTAACCAAATGTTTGTTGAAGATACTTTTTATCACTTAACCATTTGTGAAACAGAGTTGGACCATTTTTGTTTAGCTTGATGAATTCTAGATAAATTTACTTTCATTTTATGGCTTTCTGAAAGCCAATTGGCCATTGAGTCTTTTGTAATGGTAAAAGCATCAGTGTGGTTGAAACTGTCAAGCTTTCTGTAATGCGTTTCTGCAGATTATGTATTACTATTACTCATACTTGGGGTCAGAGAATTGAACAAAACATCGGTAAGTAACTCCAAACACACCATATTTTATTATGAAAATATATGATACCTCTGATTGTGTGAATCATTATGTCGTGCCATTACTTAGGGCTGAACGATTATGGAAAATAATCTAATTGCGATTTTTTTAACCAATATTGCGATTGCGATTTAATATGCGATTACTTTTAAGTTCTTTACCTTCTGTATTAGTGGACAAAGACAAGCAATAAATCATTGTAAAGTAGGGATGGGAATCTTTAGGCAGCTCATGATCCGATCAAATTTTTTTCATATTAATTAATCTTAATAACACATAGAATATGTGTTTAATTATATGTGTAAATATATATATAACACATTTAATTAAACCAATTACATGCTAAGAAGTTTAAATGGGCTATAAACTAATGTAGCTTCAAAATATAAAAGCTAGTAAATAACGAGGAACAAAAAAAACATTACAAGCAATAAACAAAGAGTGTTTTCAGTATTTAAAAGTAGGCTGTCTGAACGTTTTCCATTCAAGAGCTGGAGTGATTTTCCCCCTATACGATAAGCTGCATTCACACTAATGCACATTTCTCTTTTGAAATTGTAAATGTGGTTTGTCCTGTTGGTTTAAGATATAACGAACTTAAATCCCGAACTTTATGAAAGATTATTTTTCGGAAGGTTCGAGCGGGGTGTGTGTGTGCGTGCGTGCGTGCGTGCGTGTGTGTGTGTGTGTGAGAGAGAGAGAGAGAGAGAGAGAAATTAGAAGCAAGCAGAATACGGTTGTTTCTAAAGCACGCGCAGCGTCATCACGCATCTGTGTTTAAAAACTAAGCTCAGACTCGATTCTGAAATTCTCTGAATCGATACAGAATTGTTGGAGAGAGAATAAATAACACAGTATCGCATACATAAACAATAAACGGTTCTTTCCTGTATGCCAGACCTATGCGTAGCGTGCCAAGTTGATGCTTGATCTGCAGACTACTTTTCTCTCGCGTGTCACGTGACCAGTGTAATCGCAGCTTTTGCGGTTGTAAATCGCATTTCATCATATCGCGATATTATCGCAAATGCAATTAATCGTTCAGCCCTACCATTACTTTTCTATGGTTTTTGACCGGCGGATGATAAAACCTGCAAAATAATGCCACAGACTCTATCTAAAGAGGACTTGAGCCATACTCTGTAAAAAATCATATAAAATTTACGATAAAAAAATGGCAGCAGTGGTTTCCATAAGTATGGTGACAATGTTAAACACAAAGCCACATGATGAATAAGAGTTCATCATAAGTGGCCGGTCCATAAAACAAGGAAATAATTTACGAATGATTCACAAAAGTCAAAACACCATCAGGGTAACACACGACAGAAATAATGCAATGAACAACAAAGGTAAACTATGTAACTTCTTACATTCAAGCGGTTGAAACGAAACTGCATGCATTCTGCAGAAGAACATTGTTTGGGTTGTGCTTTGGCTCTGCGCGACTGCGGATGAATATGGTTATCCTAATTCTCATAAAACATCCACTATACTAGGAGGCTTAAGAGAACTCGAACCAGTTTAGTTGGAAAGGATCTCAGGCTGACTAGCTGAAGACATTACTGTAGCTATACTCATTATTAATAGACAGGGTATTTCCCTGATGTATTTACTCAATGTGTTCATTTTGACTAAATGTAACACTAAATGAAAAAATGTAACAAAACACCACAATGTACATTCCTGATAACAATAATTACAAAAGAAAAAAAATATATAATAATATGATCACGTGATGTCATTCAATGACTTCTGGGACTACTGTTTTTAAACAAATTATATTGTAAAATATATATTTTTTCTTTTGCAAGTACCATAAATTTGACATTATTTTGCAGCAAAAGTACAGAATGCAATTTTAAACCATATATACATTTTTTTTTACTGTATATGAAACACTTATCAAGATTGTACTGTATCATATATAAATTTAGACCGCATGTAGACTGTAGACGGCTCACCTGTTGCATTCAACGAGAGAGCATGACTGTCATTCCTAAAAGCTCCCATAGCGCATGTACTGAGCTGGATCTTCTGCTTTAAAGTCGGCATTAAATTAAAATTGACACTATTTCCTTTGTTAGTGCACATTACTAGTAGTCTTGTGAACAATTAACCACCGCAGTTTTGCGTGTGAGCTTTTTTTCATCTGAATTGTAGAGAGCTCTAGTTTGCGGCAAACCCCAGAGGTCTAACATGCTGATTTTTCACTCACATTACGCATGTATGGAGCAGTCGGGAGAGCAGCATCTGAAGGCTGTGGGAGACGTGAAGGCTGTGTGTGAGCGATACGGGCTTGTGCTTTCACACAGATTCAGGATAGAAGTGTTTTATACATTTTGTAAGAAATGCTAGTGTGATTGATTACTGGAGTGACATTAAGTGTTTGTAATGTTTAAATGTTTTCACATTTTAAATGGAACTTTTATTTTAGATTTTTGAATCTACTTGACTTGATTCATTTGTGCTATTTTAGGTGTTCAGCAGGGCATTGAGAGGCTTAACCAAATCATTTGAGATTTAGTTAGAGCTGGACTGTGTATCTGTTCGTAATGCTAGCGAATTGAACTTGGATTACATTACTCTGTTAATATTTTATGTTTAGTGCAGGCGTTTCTTGTGCCAAGGTTGTGTAATAGTCTTAAGATGCCTCCAGGCTTGAGTATTGTCCAGCCCTGAGGTTAAAATAACCCAGGTTTTGCATAATGACTATGTCGAGCCACCAAATGCTGGCATAATGTATCCCAATTTTCAAGCAGAAGAAACTGGTTGAAATATTCCGAAGGAAATGATTGTGATGCAGCCCGGAAATAACTCCATGTTGGTTCGTCTGGCCAGAGGAGATCTGGACCCCCGACTGAGCCTGGTTTCTCCCCAGGATGTTTTTCTGGAGATCTTTGCAATTGTCGCCTTTTGGCTTGCTTAGTGTGGGACACTTCTGTAATATTCTGTAATATTATTGAGTTGACTGCACTGACACCTCCATTCAGTTTCTCCATAGGGAAATTAGTTTTTAACAATAACTTATAACCTTTTAAGACATCCCTAATCGATAAAGACCTTAATCGATGGCATTTGCTTCCGTTTAAGCCGTTAGCCTGCATTATTTCAACTTAGTTTTAAAATAATCGTGTTTAACGGCAGAATTCGTGGTGTAAAACTACTTAACCCATGACGCTGTTCAGAAAATTTACTCCAGAGAGTCGAAATAAGCAAAACATGCTCTCAAAATACTTAAATATTTGAAAATATATGCATATTTTGCAACAAACTTAATATATATTGTTTTATTTTATATACCGGTAATCAACATTTGTAAATGATTAGTTTTATATTTCTCCATCTTTTTTCATTCATTATGCTGTTTGGAATGCTTCATGGGATTGTCGTTCTTTCTATCAGTCCTGTAAGGCAAGTCAAGTCACATTTTTTACACAGCACTTTTTACAATACAGATTGTTTCAAAGCAGCTTTACGGAGATAACAGGAAATTTTGTTTTCAACAAAGTTTGTTTCTGCTCTACAACAGATCTAAAAGAAAATACAATATAGTCTAGCTTAAGTTGTTCAGTGATGGTTCATTTTTGTTGTAAAAAGTAATTGAGTTCTCATATAATGGTGTCAATGCTGGCAGATCAGTAATATTTTTGAATATTAAGTGTCCCCTACTAAGTAAGCCAAAGGCGACTTTGTACGACTTTGAAATACGTTTTTGCTTCAAATAAAAGTTTATGTTATGATTCACCTTGTAGCTAGTTGGGTTGATTTGGTTTAGTCTATGGCTTATAACGCTTTAACAAAGACTTTTTGAATAATGTTAATCACTGTAAGGCTGCTTTGGAATAATCTGTATTTTATAAACCGCTATATAAATAAAGGTGACTTGACTTAAGGCCTTATCATCCAGTGCACTGTGACAACGAACCGTGAATAGAGCTGCATCTGACGGCTTGACACAAAGAAAAGCACTCTAGACATCACGGGGTGCAGTGGTGTTGGCATCTGTTAAAGACTTGCTACAGTTCTACTGCAGACTTCACAGACCGTGCCATTGTTTCTTTATAAGGGAACTACATTTGAAGTTCATCCACAGCTGACAGACAGAGCGCCACAGATGGACTCGTAGACTAAAGCAGGCCTTTGTTGGCCACAACCCATTAGTCTTTGTCTAGAGTTGGGGAGAGTGTGTTAGAGGCATTGTCCTGTCGCCAAATGCATTTATATTTGAAATACACAGACGGTGAAATGAGTTGTTTGATTTATTTTGCTTTGATTAATCTTGTTGATGTTCCAGAGAGCTGTGAATATCTGAGATTTTTAGGGCTGCCCCCGACTAAAGATATTCCTAGTCGACTAACACTCCTGCATTTTAGCGATTAGTCGAATAATCGTTCATTTATGATATTAATATAAAAACTTGCGTATATACAAGGAAAGGTATAGTCCAAGTTGAAGTTTAACACTTCCATATGACAGACAATGCTAAAGCATGATATTAGCGCGTTCAAAATGAAAATTAAGCGCTTAAAACAGAATAGTAAAGCGTTTAAAGTATACAGCGCTAGTGCTTAGGACACATAGGCTAATTATAACATAAAAACAGCAATCAGACTGCCTGTGCATTTTAATAATTTATTATCAATAATACAAACTGTAACAGTTACATGTAAAAAAAACAGATTTGAATTAAATAAACTAAAATTCGTTCTTTAAAATAAATTAAATAAACGTATTAGTAACTTAGGCCTAGTACAAAACAAGGCAAAAAATAAATAAATACTGTAGCAAAAACTCTGTTTGGTATAAAAATACAGTGGAAAATTAAATTAATATAATTTTTATATAGTTCAAAAGGAAAATTAACAAAAAAGAACAATTTAATAAACGCACATGGCACATCGCACAACGGCAAAACTTAGAATAAAAAAAGAAGGCGGCAAACAAATCAACAGGCTAAGTATTTGATTAAATTGTTTAGAACAACTAGGCTATATTTAAGACAAAATGTGGAACAAATAGGCTAATTTAAAGAACACTAATACAAATCAAAAATTTCAGAGCAAAGCCGCAAACTGCCATTAAGACGACGGATGAGTCTTGACCTGAAACAACAAATTGCAAACATCAGACTAATTTTTCTAACAGAATAAAAAACAACTTCTGCATTATATAAAAACGAATAAATAAAAATAATATTTATTTATTTGTATAGCCTACCCGTTATAAAAGTACCCGTTTTTTTTTTATATAGCCTAACGGATAGCAAACAGAAACACTACAAAAAGGAAATTAAGCATTCTTACCTAAGCTTTCAATTCGATTTTATTTTTTTCATATTATGTGAGAGGAACACCAGCTTGTCCACATTGTTGGGAAGAAGGGAGCTTCTCGACTTGTTCACAATGAAGCCGGCCTTTGAAAAGATGCGCTCTGATGGAGTGGATGTGGAAGGGATACAGTGGAGGCGTTTAGCTGCTTTAGCGAGCTTTGGATATCGATGTTCATTTCTTTGCCACCATGCCAATGGTCCCGAATCAACCTTTGTTTTATCTGCCAAGTACATTTTTAGTTCATCCTTCTCTTCTGCATGCTCCTCCTCATCAATGGCCATCAGCATGGATATCTCGGCCTGCTTTTCCTTTTTCGGTTCGGGCTCACCCTCCTCTGCAGGGCTAATGCTGTCATGATCACTTTCTGGCGCAGCTTCTGTAGATAAACTTTCTGTCAGATCCGACACTGTGGAGTACGCATCTTCTCGTTCGTGTTGGTCAAAGAATGACAAGCTCTTAAAACGTGGGTCTAAGACAGCAGCTTGTATATAAATGCTGGTCGCGATATTTTCCGTCAGTTGCCATCTCGTGTCAATTTCTTTTGCTAGTTCTGTCTTTAGTGCTTTTGTGGTGGGACTGTCTTCGTTGCGCAGCACCAAATGGCGTCTCTTCATGTTTATTAACATGGGCAGTGTGGCAGATAGGGATGCGTTTAAATCCTGAGAAAGCAGCTCAGTGAGAGTGATCATAGGCTTTAGCACTGCGACCGTGTCCTCCGCTGTCAGCCAATGTGCTGTTGTGAGATCTAGACCTCGTTCAGACCGTTTGGTAATTTCAGGGTCTGACAGCACAGCTGTAACCGGCCATCTCTGTTCCAAGAGTCTCTCCAGCATGAAGTACGTGGAGTTCCATCTTGTGGAGACATCTTGGATAAGTTTGTGTTCTGCAACATTCTGCTGCTTCTGTTTATGAGTCAGAGCTGTTGTAGCCTTGGTACTTTTCTTGAAATGCCCCACAAGGCGTCTAGCAGCAGCGATGCATCGACATATGGGGTCAGTTTTAAGAGCCGCGTTTATGCATAACTGTAACGTGTGCCCCGCACAACGGACACCTTTCGCATTACCCCAGGATGGATCATTAGAAATCAGTTCTGTGCACAACACCATATTAGCGGCATTGTCATGTACGACTGCTACCCTCTTTTCTCCAGGTATTTTAAATTCTTCCATCACTTCACCGAGTCGCTCTTTTATGTTGGTAGCTGTGTGGCTCTCCTCAAGCACTTTTGTTTCCAACACAAAAGAATGTAGTTGCCAATCTTCAGACATGAAGTGTGCAGTAACGGTCATGTAACCCTCAATCTTGATAGAGGTCCATGTGTCTGTTGTAAAGCTGACTGCTGTACAACTTTGTATTTTCTTAACAAGAATTTCTTTAGTCGTGTTGAATTTGCTTGTTAAGCCATGCATTATTGTGTCGCGTTTGGGAATGGTGTAGCCTGGTTCGAGGAATTCAAACATTTCTTTGAACCCGTCACCACGGACAACGTTGATTGGTCTCATATCAAGCGCAATGAAATCGACAATTTTCTCTGTGATTTCTCGCTTTCTTTTCTCACTTAGAGGGGGTCTTAAAACTAATCTCTGCTGCATCATTGTTGACTGCGAAGTCGAAGCGCACGGCGCCACATCATCGCTGCTATATTGTGGATGAGCCTAGAGACAAATGCATGTCAAAAACCATGAATATGATTTAACTTAACAGCGCAAATGTGTTTATATCCTTATTGTTAAAACGAGGGGCCATGTGGTGGTTAACGTTACTACTTACATGTTTTAAATGATAAGACATATTCGATGTTGACGAGTGATAGGCAAATGTTTGCCTGCAGAGTTTGCAAACAGCCTTTTTGGGGTCGTCCTTCGACTTTTCAAAATGATCCCACACTTTGGACTTTTTTCCTGACATAATTATTAGCATCAGACAGACACCTCTCCCACAAGTGCGCTTTGGTATACCGCGAGGCACGAGATCTCGTTGATCTCTCGTTGCTTTGATGTCATGTCATACACTGACTGCGCAGCCCCTGATAGCGTAATTTTTTCACGTGATTTTTTTTTTTTTTGCGACTAACCGACTAATGAAAATGTATTCGACCAAGCCCTCCTCATATCGACTAACATTTAGTCGACTATTTGGGGGCAGCCCTAGAGATTTTGTCTTTGGATGACTTCGTATTGTTATGATTCCAGTATCTCCGTGAGAGTCTCAGTGTCTTTGTTTGTGTGCGCCTTTTGTTGCAATTTATTTTCTCTAATGAATTGGCAAAGGCATGATCTTTCAATAACCTGATTATGATTGTTATAATTAGAGATGCTCCGATCAGCATTTTTGGGGCCGATCACCGATTACCGATCACCAAAATCATGTTCTGCCGATCACAGAATGGCAGGGGAATGGGAATCTTTTATCTATAATCTAGCAGAGTTTGCACCATTTTTCGAAATGTGTTTATTTAATTGTATTTAGAAAATGAGATGTCTTAAGGCTACTGTAGGCCAGCTTTCCCAAATAAGGCAGAGTAACATTCAATTATTCCAAACAAAGAGGGGTCAGGCAGACCAACACACATCAGATCAGCCTAATGGGAGGGGATCAAGTTACACTTATGCATATTTGGAAATTGTAGCCTCTTAATACACCCACTACATTTACTAATTGGCAACAAAATGTAGAACTTGTTACACCAAAACTGGCTACTGATAAAAGGACACAACTATGGCAAGTTTTTTTCTGTTATTATTATGAACGTCTGATGTAGTTGAGCAGAATGCTCTTTTATGAAGTTACTTCATTAAAGGACATATTTAATAAGATTATGCCTGAAAAGGTTTTGGATTTTTTATCATATGTTCATTTAAAAATATATATTGTATAAAATTACTTTTTGTTTTGTTTTATTGTATTCATATGATATTTGTATTTTTATAATTGAATTTTTGCAGTGAAAATTGCTTTGAATGCTGACATGGCAATAAATAAAATAATCTGAATCTGATGTAGTTGAGGAACCAACTATGTCAGATCAAAAAAAATAAAATACCACCACCACTTTTGAAACATCTTGCGGCACGAATGTACCAATACAAATAAATAAAAACATCTCCAGTTAACTCAGAGCATTCATTTTGTTCATTCGTTAAATAAGAGGCGATCTAGCGCTGAAATGTTTTTTTTTATCAAGTGATCAAAGTGCTCGTTGCCGCAGCGTTCAGTGGCGCAGATACCGCGTTCTGTTGTGGCTCGCGCGGTGCACGGTCTTCACTCGGACGCGCGCTTCAATCCGTTTTGAGACTCACTATTCGTTCCGGTGAAGGAGAACTCAAGTTGCCAATGCCAAGCTCCACTCTGCTGTTGTGTGCCCGTGCGCCACGCATGCAGGTGGGAAAAAGTCGCGCGAGTAATTTACGTCACGTGTTCGGCTTTTTTGATCGGCGCTTTTGGGGTTCGCCGATCAATCTATTTTTAGCCAATATCGGCCGATCATGATCGGCGTCAGATCAATCGGAGCATCCCTAGTTATAATCGTGTGCTGAATAATAGTGCCATGTGTTATAATAGAAGCCATCAAGTGAATAAAGGTGCCTTCATAGGATACAGCTCTACTTTTTCCAGCACGTTTAATTAGATGCGACTAATGAGTTAAGCGCCAAGCGTTGAAACAATGATCAAATTATTTCAACTATAACATATGGAGTGCCACTTAAAAATAAACAAAGTAATTAAATCTAATTATTAATAAATAAATAAAAATGACAAATAAATATACATTTTTAAAACTTTAATTCATGTTTAAAATGTAGTTAACCAAACATAACATTAATAACATTGATGAATCACATTAAAACTGTTCATTTAATTCTCACTAACAATCAAATTAAATAATTATTAAAAGCATTAATTCATTCTGTCATTTAATTACTTAGCCTCATGTTGCTCCACTCAAGGGGATATATTTTAATAACAAAATATTACAAATTATTTTTTGCATAATAAATTTTAATTCAGAATTTAGAAAAAAATCATATAGGCACATTCAAAACATTGTTTATGAATTGCATTTTTAATGGATATTTGAAAGAATGAATAGATCCGATACATGGGGAAAAATAGACACATTAGTCAGTCAGCCCTATGTTTTAAAGGCCCACCGACACCAAGGATGAGAACTAAACACAATAACACTAACTATTTTAATACTTTCTAGTGCCACCATAAATTACCTGTTTAATACAAATTTAAGAATCAGAAATGGCAACGCTCATACAATCACATCGGATAATTTAAAGTCCCCCTGTGGTGAAAATCCAACTTTTAATGTTGTTTTTTTTTCTATGGGGTGTATTATTATAGCCTGGTTCTACCAGACTCTCGTACATTTCATTTGTACAGAGAGTCTGGCACCGCTCCATTGACAAGCGTTAACTTCCTTGTAGGCGGGTATTCTATTGAAGTCTAAAACTATTGGATCTGCCCAGAGTCACTCTATCTGCCATAACCAATCGCTGACGTTTGGTCGTGACATATGTCTTTTCCCGAACCCCGTGGGAGGATGGCCATAAACACAAAACTAAGCAAAGATTGTTCTTGCTCCGGCTTTAACTTCTTGATATTCAGCAGCATTGCCACAACGGACCGAATGGCTTCGCTCGCATCTTTCTTATTTTGAACTACAACTCAAAATAACGCACGAGTCGACATCAACGTCATCGTTCTCAGCCACTCCCTCTGTTCGCTGATTGGCCCGGAAAAAAATTGATCGGAGAAAACCAAAGTCTACAGCGCAATCCCAGACGTAGTACTGAAGGAAAATGAAATTGAGCGGAAGTGCGTAGGAGGGCGGAGCCAGGCTAGTATTATTAAGCATTAAATATGCTTTAAGACAAACCATGTTCAAATTCACAAGTGAACACCATTGTTGGGTATTTTCTCGCTAAAATTGAAATCAAAAATTTGAAATCGCTGGTGTTTCTGACATCACTAACGACCTTGTAATCAATCGGGACAACGTGATCGTCAAAGAGTGTAGAGTTACATTCAAGCTATTTTAAGGTAATTTTAGTGATCAAAGATGAGTTTTAAGGGGGAAAACAATTACTACAGGGGTACTTTAACCTCTTTGCTCATAAGTAGAGCATGCTCTGTGTTTGCCCTCATGTGAATGGTAGAGTTTAACATACTTCAGGATCTCTGGCTAGTGGCTATACAAAATATACCTCTTGCTGGGCCAGATTTGTTTGTGATCCATCTGTCTGATAGTGGTCAGAGCAAAACCTGTGGCCTGTGGGTGTAGAGGTCATTACAGCTGAACAGTCCCAGCAGGGACAGAAACGGTCCAGAGCCACAGCACCACGTCTGCTCTGTGCCTCAGGTGTACTTCTGCACACTCCACAGCAGATTGGAGCTCTCCGCGGGGCCATTATCAGATAAAACATCTCCCATTACCTCCTAGTAATGCACCCCTGCCATCTGTGCAAGCTAGAGCAAGAAATCATGCCTCTTCCATTTTCTTGACTGTGTTGTCAATTTCATAAATGGGGCCGTTAAAGTGGTGCTTCTTGCCACTGCAAACTACTGCCATAGTTGCGCCGACATCCTCTGAGAGTGAAGGGCTAATGGAAGTTTTGCTTAAACTTCTCTGTCATTAAAGTTAGAACTGTACTTAGAATTTCTGATTTGAGATTAAGTTTTTCATGCCACTGCAAACTGCTCATGCAGTGGGTTTTTTATGCCGTTTAGTTATTGAACATTTCGTAGCATTTGTTAAATATTTCCCATGTGTTTTGACAGTCTGGGCTTGTGTGGTAGATTTTGGCCGCGACAAAACAATTTTTCTTCTTCTGTGGCCCACCCACTCTGCTAAATTGATTTAATGTCTGCTAATGGGCTCAACCACTTCTTCCAAACTCTGTTCTTTTCTGCTGCTCACCACCAGAGTGCAAAGTGCACATTAGATACAGAAACATTTTAATCAATGAACATAATCACACACCTTTAAAGCTACAGAGTTTTACTCTGGGAACTCAGAGAAAATCCAGGTAAATTCCTGTGCCAGGCTAGTCATTCCAACTTAAGCCACCTCACAAGATGATATTTGACTAAATTACATGCATACGCCCGGAGAGTTTTCCCAACTGTAACAAGTGGCGATTAGATTTTAATTTATTGTCACAAATGTTTATTTTTTGTGACTATTTTAGTCAGTCTTAAACCCTGTATTCCAGTCCTACTTTTGTTGTGGTTCCTGTTCACGCAAAAATAAACTGTCCATTTATTTAAATCTTTCTTCTTTAGCATAATAATAATGCTAAGATAATAATAATAAGAAAGAACAGTTTGAGATTATATGTTAGTGACAGTGATGGGCATCAATGATGACAGAATTTTTATTTTAGTGTGAACTAATTAAAAATTGTGTTCACAATTGGTACGTTTGATTGGCTCTGAAACCGAATTCAGCTTTTTCATCGTGTGATTATTTTGTGTGCCGTGATGATAGTTTTTCACTTTGCGTTGAACTATTTCTTTAAAATTGTGTTTAACCTTTGTACATTGGAGTTTGAAACCAAAATCAGTTTGTCCCCCTTTCCTTCAGTATGCATTTTTTCCAGATTGAATCATACAGTTCTTTTGTATGCAGTCATGTTTCAATGACAGCTTTCGCACTAATCAAACTAACCGAAAGTTATTGTTGGTTGAAAATAGGTCCGCACCAAAACCAGAGACACAGCGGCTGATTTCTTGAGAAGCATAAATCAATACTGGACATTAGTGGTGTGCCATATCATACCATCCATGATAACACCGGTATACATTTTTACATGGTAAAAAAAGTGTCATATTGCAATTTTAATGATATAGCGACACAATGACGTATGGCACATTTACGTTCCCTAGCGTGCACAACAACAGCGATTTAGTACCTAAGTAAGTCTACCACTTATAAGGAGGGAAATTCCCCCGCAAACATTGATTCACTTTAGCATGTAGATTGTATGAGTAGCCTAAATCAATCCACATAGATTATAAAATCATTTTAAAACTTTCTCCCAGACGCTATTTCGCAAACCGCGTGAGTGTTCAGCGGTGGTGCGTCTCTCTCTCTCTCTCTCTCTCTCTCTCTCTCTCTCTCTCTCTCTCTCTCTCTCTCTCTCTCTCTCTCTCTCTCTCTCTCTCTCTCTCTCTCTCTCTCTCTCTCAAAATGGGTTGCACAAGGCAAGCGTCGATACTACACTCTCGCGTTTAGGAGTCGGGACATGACGGAATTGTCACTTGCCAGCATTGCATTGTAACTAAAGTTTATCATTTTCACATCTTTTTAAGTCTTATCAGTTTAAACATTAAGCAATTCTATCTATCTATCTAAAAAACTATCTATTACTCGCGCACTCTCAGAGAGATGTTTACTCTGCATACATAGCCTACATACAGTGAAGCCGACTCACAAACAGCTCGCGAGTAACAAAAGTTCTTTTTTGAGGATTATATCGCTTTAACAGGAAAAAAGCACGCAAAATTGTGTCAAAATTACGGTCTTGGTTAGTATACTCGTAAACACAGTCGGTCATGTCTTAAATAAGCATAAAACGCACATGACAGTGTGACTGACAGTATAATGAAAACAGTAATGGATCCGTGCACTAGCTCTAAAAGTGACAGCAGCCATATGTGTCTGTCATTAATGTTGTCGTCAAAACAACAAAAGATAGCTTTAATTGTAAGGAATCAGAACTAATATAGCCCATGTATTTGATTTAGTCAGGACTCAAGACTAAAAGACTATCAATGTTATATTACATTTGATTACCTTATTCAATTTCTGTAGTATTTCTGAATACTAGTGTTAGACATACCCAAAAAGTTTTCTCTTTATTCCTCTTTATTTGTATCTATTATTATTGTGTATAAAATTTTGCTACTTTTTTCAATTTAATTCAAAGATTGAAATCAAGCTTCCTTGTTTTGTGTAAACTCTTAACAACAAAATGAGTGAGCAAACATTTAGGCCCAGGTGAGATAAATGTAATTAAAAAAAAAGGTCTATTTTTTTTATTCTATATCGTCATAAATATCATTATCGCAAATATTCTTGAAATATCGTGATGTAATTTTGAGGCTATATCGCCCACCCCTACCATAGATGCAAATAATGTGCCAGAAGTTACTCTTTGCCAAATTCTTGCTTGTCATTGAAGGTGTGTAGACCTTGACATGCACTCATGCACTCAGCCACGCTTATCTTGAACCGGTTTAAGGTGTCAACCACAAAAAAAATGTGTTATGCATTACATTTTGTTTTGTTTCATTCTGCCGTCCTGAAGCAATGAAGGCTCTCTGATGATTTGCATCACTGTTTTAATGAATGAAACAATCAGTTGAAAAGGCTGATGACATTGTCACCCTCTTCCCTGTAGATATCTGGAGTCTAGGGGTCATCCTCTTCATGCTAGTGTGTGGTCAGCCCCCCTTCCAGGAGGCCAACGACAGCGAGACCCTCACTATGATCATGGATTGCAAATACACTGTACCTGCCCACGTCTCCAACGCCTGCAAAGAGTAAGTCACTGCCTTAACCTCTTTCTCAGACCCAGTCGGATCATCTCTGGCATTTCCTGCATCTTGAATGTTGACGTTTTTTCCCCTAGGCTATTGAGACACAATGGCTTTTTGGAGCATTTCATCGTACATTCATCATCTAGAAAGCCAGACACAGTATTGTTGACATGGATGTTAATAAGCTACCTCAGACAGACTTGGAATGACCTTCCCAGAATCGAAATATCTGTCTTGCTTGACTTTTTTTTCTCCTTCTGTGACTAGTTTGAAAAGGTCTTATGTGGAGCTGTCACGATTATATGAGTTTTGGCAGTTATTAATTGTCATACAAATAATTGCAATTAATAATTTAATTCAAGGGTAGCATCACTACTCCAAAAGTGGTGGGGCCAAATTGTATACTTTTAGGGTGTATAATGGGGATTATGTATTTTGGGTTGTGTAATGGGGATTATGATCTTCATTTTTATAAGATACCATTGTCAAAGATGCCCTTTAAAGCTAAACGCAGACTTTTATGGTTGCAAGCCATTAAATGGATTGGACTGATGAATAAAGCATGAATTTGATGTAAACAATAGATCTACATAATATTCACATACGCAGTTAATAGAGGGAATAATCTATTAGCCCTACAGTTATGACAGCATGAATTAATATTTAAACCTATAGCATTTTACATGGACTAGAAAGTAGTTGTAGTAGTAGCAGCATTAGGTCTAGTGTTTTATCCTGAAAAATAGTTTATAACCTTCTAACCCAGAAATGCAAGTGCTTGTGGACACCACAAGTATATACATAGTTGTATGACATGTTTATAATAGCAAACGTGTCCTTGACACTGGCTAGGCAGATCCTTGGTCCATTATAAAAAATTAAAATAACAAATATTAGTATTCAGTGTCCTGGACAGTGGTGTGCCGTCAGGGCCAGCAAGGCCTTCTCTGCTGGCCTAAACACTATCAGAATCACTGACTAGCACTTTAATCTATTTTTTCGATGAATGATTATTAAATTATTCCCAATAGTCCATTCTCTTAATCTCAGTTTTTTTCTTGGTTCCGCTGCTTCCAGTATTGTATATTTATTTTAGCGCTTTTATCCAATTATATTTGACCTATCATCTGTTGCAAGGGTAAAATAAATTTGCCTTGAGGCCTTTAGCATCAATAGTGTGGGCGCCTGTAGCTTAAAATTAATGAAAATGAAACTGTTGTTTTAACCAATCAGATAATCAGTCAGATTTAATCATCCAATCAGATTTCGATTTGACTGCACCGGGGCCATCTCGCAGGCGTACAGCAACGTCGGCATTTTCACGTCCTTTGATTGGGTGGTCAGAGCGCGTACTATTACTGGTAGTCAGAGACTGAGCTAGCTAACCGCATCTGTAGCGAACTGCATAAACTAAAATACATTCCTGTAGATTTAATAGTTTTTCAACCCACAAATTAATGTTTCTTTCCCTCCTCGACCCCCAGCAGGTTCAATACTACTGGAAAAAATCCCTTATTATCCAGCTTAACGCAGAGTCACGGAAATCTATTCGATCTGTCTGGGGAAAAACAGAACTGACTGTAATGTATGCCACGAATGATTTTGAAGGCAAAAGTCCCGCTGATCTCATTGATTTCCTTCAAAACTCTGTGTGAGAGCATGGGTCAGCTGTGTCCACTGCTTCTGTCGAGCAAACACTATCAGCCCTACCACTCTCAACACTCTAAGCGAACTAAAACTTATGCCAGAAATACGACGGGACAGACTCGACTTTCAACATTAGCCTCGATGGCGATAGAAAAGGTTGTTGGGATTGAAATGCACAAGGAACCTGTACACCAGAGTAATTGAAGTCTTTTTTTAGGAAAGAAATTAGGATGGATTTTGTCTAAAACATAATCAGTAGTTTTGGTGAGTATAGGCTAATGCTTTTCTTGCCCCCGTTTTTTTCCGTGGTGAATAGGATTTTCTTCTGAATCTTTCTTGTAAATGTATGATCTAATGTTTTTTTTTTCAAACATTCAATAATAAAGGCCGTCTGAATTGAAGCAATTCGTTCATGTAAGAAAAATACCCATATTTAAAACTTTATCGACTAAAATAACTGACGCAGACGGCAGTACGCAAGTCGACTTACGCCAAAAAAGTATACTTCGAACTTGACACAAAACGCATTGACGAATGCTGTTGCCCAGCCCTGTTTGTTTGAACCACGAGAGGCGTCAAAGCTAACGTTACTCCTACATCCTACGTCATTGATCGTCAAGGGTTACACTTTTGGCGCAAGTCGACTTGCGTACGGCCGTCTGCCGGAAGCTAGTTCTTTTAGTCGATGAAGTTTTAAATATGGATATTTTACTTCAGACGACCTTTATTATCCCCCACAGAGCCATTTTGAAAAATATACCCATTGACTCCCATTGTAAGGCTTGAAAGAGCCAGGACATTTTTTAATATAAAGAATGTCATTTACACCTAGGATGGCTTCAGGGAGAGTAAATCATGGGCTAATTTTCATTTTTGGGTGTCAGGGTGCTTGTGATTGGTTTACCGGAGTCAGAGTTTGCGTTGTGATGATAGGCTGTTGCAGCCAGACTGATTGTATTGAGTCAAACAGCACGGTTATGTAACTGATAAGCTCCGGGCATCTTTACAGAAGCCAGAACTAACCTTTCTCATTCACTCACCATATTTCCCCCCCTCCACTTCAAACTGTGTCGTTTAGCTAACACTTCTAGCTATCTGTTGCGGTCTGTCCTCAGGAACTTGCTTGTCAGGCAAGTGTTTTTTTTGTTTTTTTTTCAATTCTTTGTCCGGCTTTGTGAGCACACATGTTTAGTGTTAACATCTTTCAGAACTACTGCCAACAGCTAAAATTAGACTGTGCTTATATCATAGCTTAAATGGAAAGTCTGTTCACAGAGAAACAGCGCAGAACACACACATGCATATTTCCAGCTGGTGGACACACGCTAAAATCTGATCCAAAATAGTTTGTGTGATTTTACATGCCCTGCCACTGTTTGAGCAGAAATTTATCTTGGAATATCTTTTGAACAGTCTCTCCAGCTGTAACTGTTTTTGTTTTGCAATATATGCAAATTAATGTACACGACATATGGTGATTAACTGCAATTAATTGCGTGTATTAGTATTTGCTCCCAAATTATAATCAATACAAATTTGATGTCTTAATTATTAAAAGATTGTTCAAAGACATTGCACTGTGTAACACCAAACCATTGAAAAAAAACATTGCAAAATTTGGCTTTAGATATTGATTTTTTATATTTTTTGTTTTATGTTTATGTAATATATATATATATATATATATATATATATATATATATATATATATATATATATATATATATATAGCTATATACAGTTGTAATCTCAATTTTTCAACCCACATTGTAAATCTTTTTTTTTTGCCAAAATGTACAGACTTTTAGCTGATTGCAATGAACAAATCAAGCAAAAGTAATTGAAATAGCTCAACACAACAGATGTTTCAAGTGGTTTCCCCAAATTCAACTGAAAATGCAACTTTTAATGACTTCTGCAGTCTCAAAATTATTCAACTCCTTCATTGCAATCATCTTTAGTACTACTCAGTAGAAGACCCTTTGGCTGTTATGACCTGCTGCAAACGAGATGTATAACCAGACACAAGCTTCTGGCAGATTCTGAGGAATCTTAGCCCATTCCTCATGAGCAATAACCTCCAGTTCAGTAATATTCTTCGGTTTGCGTGCTGCAACCACCACCTTCAAATCCCACCAGAGATTTTCTATGGGGTTTAAGTCAGGTGACTGTGATGCCACTGCAGAATCTTCCAGGACTTCTTCTGCAACCAAGCCGTGGTGGAATTTGAGGTATGCTTGGGATCGTTGTCCTGTTGGAAGGTTCAATGATGCCCAAGCTTCAGTTTCCTCACTGACGGCATGACGTTTTCTCATGGATTTCCTGATACTTCAGTGAATCTATCTTGCCTTACACACGCTGCAGGTTTCTAGTGCCAGAGGATGCAAAGCAGCCCCAGAGCATCACCACCTTGCTTAACTCTAGACAGTGTTCTTTTCATCAGATGATTCTTCTTCCTCCAGACATACTGCTGATCCGTAGAGCTGAAAAGTTCCAGTTTTGTTTCATCGCTGTACTAGTCTTTTCAAAATTACATTGGTACTGACGTCGGGATTTTTGACAACACTAGTGGAGCGATGAAACAAAACTGAAAAAATAAAACCTGTTGTCTTCACCGAACGCTTACACAGATACACAGGAGCGTTTGAAAGCAGATCCATCTATCAGTGGATATATTAGGGATCCGCTGATTGATGCATCCTTTCAAATGCTCCCGTGTGTATCTGTGTAAGCGCTCGGTGAAGACAACATGTTATTGAAGTGTTGAACACAATGGCTAATCAGAAACATGTTAAGCATGTAAACGCAATGGCCAACCAGGGGTATTTAAGAATCCATTCAACAGTGTTCAAAATGCTAGAGGGAAATGCTGGTATCGTCAAATTGTTTAAATTTCGGTACCGAAGTCGGTACTTTTGACAACACTACGCTTATTTATATAAATTGGAGCCAACTTTTCTTGTGTTTTTGGGTCAGTAGTGGTGTACGTCTTGGAGTTCTGACATGCATTTTGGTACACGCCTTACTGTGCAGCTGAAACCTCAGTGCCTGTTGCCATCAAGTCTTGCTGCAGGTCTTTTGCTGCCTTCTCAGAAATCTGGTTGCAGCCGTTGATAGCTGCCTTTTCTGGCCCGTCCGTCTAGTGTAACCACTGTTCCTTTAACTTTGAACTTGCAAACTATGCTTCCAACGGTGTCTCTAGGAACATTTAGTGCATTCACTATCTTTTTGTATTCTGTTTCTTGTTTGTGAAGGGCGATGATTTCTTTTCTTAACTTTTTGGACCATTCTTTCGACTTAGCCATATTTCTAACATGCAGTCAAAGTGACAATCAACAAACCTAGCCAGTCCAGATATTTCATGTGTTCTAGCTCAATCAAGTTCTTAGTTGCATCAGGTGTGCTTGAGACAACACCTGTTTTGCAGATTTATGTTGTTGTGAGGGATTCTATTCAGGGGGTTGAATAATTTTGAGACTGCGGAAGTCATTAAAAGTTGCATTTGAATTTGGGGAAATCACTTGAAACATTTGTTGTGTTGAGCTATTTCAATTACTCTTGTTTGATTTGTTCACTGCAATTGTTTAATTTTGCCAATAAACCTGATTTGCAATGGAGGTTGAATAATTTCGATTATAACTATATACTAGGGGCGTGCCGGTTTCAGAATCGGTGATGACGGTTATGCCGCGAGTCAAATGTGACGGTTCGTAACATAACCGTCGTTGTCCGGGGGGAATGCGTTGCAACGTTCGTCTGTTATAGGACAACTTAGTTTGAATAAACGAGCAGACACTCATTAGCTACTTGCTCTACGTTTATTTAAAATTAACAGCAAGACAACTAGAAGTGAATGTGCTTTCCATTAAACTAATCACACACAGTAAACAAATCCTTAACAAAACAAAAAAAAGTTGCAATGAACGTGCTTTGTTTTAAATAAATCACACACAGTAAACAAAACCTTAACAAAAAAAACGTTGCAATGAACTTTGTAATTTAGACGCGCAAACTGGGTGCCGGTGCGGTGAGATGTACATGCTCGGGCAGATTCGGCTTGAAGTCGTTCAACCTCGGATGCGGCGCCACGCGCGCTGTTACAAAAAAAGCCGTGCACATAGGCAAGTGAAATGGGGTCTTGCCGGTTTTGCGCACCCAACGCGTCATTTTTGCTGCGCGCATCTTCGCGCTCTTGCGGACGCGTCGAGTATAAACAAGGCTTTACTCCATGTCAGCGCGCGCTCTGATCGGTAAAGGGGCACAGACCTCTCCCTAATCATCTCCTGCAGCAGCCTCCGAAGCACCACTAACTCCGCCTCCGTTTCCCTCGTAAGCTGATATTAGTATTTAAACATTCTCTATGATAAAAAATGTTTGTAAAAAATATTTTAATAACACGGTTTTGGCGGTTATAGAGTTCTAATGACGGTGTTCAACTATAACCATCGGTCTCAGGGTTATATAGTAACCGGCACACCCCTACTATATACACAATTTATATTGCACTCTCAAGTTTATCAGCCAATTATGTTATTTGCACATCCTTAATCCTTATGCCTTTTGTGCATACTTTTGATATTTTATACAGGATTATTGTTTTCTGTTTATCACAGTCTCTGTTTAAGATAAATTTAAGTACCAAACTCATTCAAACAAGCTTGTGTTATGATAATGCTGCAGACTTCATCCTGTCATTATCACTTTCGGGGTGAACAAAGTGGAAACTGCTGCGGGGTAAGGAAACTTGTTGGGTTTTGACGTCGTTTCTCAGCGGGATGCAATTAAAAGTTTCACACAATGCTCGGTTGGAAACGAACAGTTGGGCCAGTTTAGCACAGAAACAAAACCGGTTTCACCGGTGGTAAATATTTGCGTAAAGAGCAATTGATAAACTCAACTCATTCATACATGCAAACTACTCTTAGAATGAAAGGAATTTAAGGTTTTCTCTTTGTAAAGGTGACAGATTGTGACCTATTACAAATATGTTGAGGTGGTTATTCAAAGCTGCATCAGAATGAATTCAGAGAAACCTAGTTTAGTAACCTACTCATTTCAAACCGCAGCTTTAGAGCTGCACGATTCTGGTAAAATTGAGAATCACTATTTTTTTCAAACAGAGATCACGATTCTCCCACTATTCTGAACAGACAACTCAACAAAATAACATGTAATTAACTAGAGTTCTGACAAAATGTTAATTGACGCAGTCTATTTAAAACGTTTAATTAGTCTGAATGAATTATTTTTACGACTGTTTGAATTAATAATTAAACGAATCACTCCTAAATACTTCACTCGTTTCATTACTGGATGCATCAGCGGTTTTGAACGAATGACGTTGGCAATGGATTTTTAAGACATTAAGACATCACATTTTTTTTTAGCAGTCACTTCTCGCTACCCTGTTGCGTAACGATGTAATCGATACAAGCTTTATTACTTTCAAAAGGTAATCACCAACTTCTTTGATAATATGAATATTTGTAACGCAGAAATAACAAAACTACATGTTGTCGCATCTGGTTAGTACTACATGGTGTTAAAGCATAATACTTATTTGTTTATGCATACGTTGTCAGAAGCAACAACACAACGTAGACCTGTAGAGCCAACATTAGTACATGTTAATAAGGTTAACACAGTAAGCTGTGGAAATGTTCACATGGAGAGCACTGGGCTAATTGGCTGTTGGCATGTGAGCGAACTTTCAGTGGAGATCCAGTCTGGTCCAAAAGTCCACTGAGCTGAATCTCCTTCTTTCAGCAAAGACCACCAAAACAATTTTATGAGTTATTTTGGTGTCCGTGTCAGGATTTTTATTTATTTTTCTAATTTCTTGTATCTTGCGTGATTAATTATTTTTTCTATTATTAACATTTTGAAGTTTTTGCCTTTCATAGTCCTCAAATTCATTTTTGTTATTATTATTCTCTGGAAGTTTAATAAATATGGTAATATTGGATGATAATCATTTAATGTGCAGCTCTCTCGGCATCTTCAAATGCGAACAAGTAATGCATGTAAAAATGTAAGCATTCCATTAGCGGCTGTATTTGTTCATTTTCATTTGTCCCTCAATTAGTTTTCTATTTTAGTCCTGTGCTTTCACACTTCTCATTTTTTTTTTTTCTCCATATTTTTTAGTGTTTGTCATTTTGATTTTCACGGTTGAACTGTATCTGCTGCACAAACATGCTCTCTGTTACAGTGCAGTGTGGTAAATGTAATTTATGGCTTTATCAGCAAACTGTCTCCACTAAAACCAATATTATAGAAACTTATGGTTTTCTCTGTAAGGATTTCCTTCACCTTTCAGCATTATGTTTATACATTCCATTAATAAAAGCATGCTTTTAAGCAAGCTTTTAAGCCCTTTAAATGTCCAGTAGATAAGAATAAACCTTAAAGTTTTTTTTTTCTCCGTTATGTTAGAATACTTCCTTAAACATCCTTGGAAAAAAACAACAACAAAAAAACGTAAGTAAACTTGATATATCGTTACATTTACAACTCCATTTAGCGTCACTAAAGGCACTTTTCCACCGCAGTTTAGTACCGATTCAAAGTGTGTGGGATTATAGACTGATCGTTATACTTGCGCCACCTCTACTGCCGCCCCTCGGCTACCAACGAGAGGAACGTCTTCACCTCGTCTACTGACCATGTACAGCCATTTCTTTTTTCAAGTTCCATGCAAATCAAGTCATTTAAAAAAGTCATGCAAACAAATTATACTGCTGTGGCTGTTACTGACTATTGAAACATAGCGGGTTTGGTGTCTCGTGTTGCAAATCCAATGATGCTGGTAGTGACGATTCACTCTGACCAATCAGTGATCTGCAGTGTTTACACGTCATATTTTAGTATCGGTACGGCTTGCTTGGAACCTCAACTGAGGTGGTACTAAAAAATTACCAGGTAGGCACTGTACACAGTGGAAACCCCACTCCCAAAAGTGAAACCCCGTATCATTCAATGACAAAGCACCATAATGCCTAGAGCTATCATCGTTGTCTAAAACTAACCATCAAAAACCACTAACCATCAAAAAAAAAAAAAAATTCTTGAACTGCTGCAGCATATACACAGAAGGCAATGTAATTAAGTTGTGCAATATGAGACAGGTATGAAGTATGATAAAAGACAATACTAAATTCCAGTTTTGTTCCAGTTATTACCTATTACTAAATAATTTCAGTGAAAATGTGAAAAGTGCAATATGTTGGCTAAATCTTTCCCTGGGCTTCATTCATGACAGTCTTTATCAAAAGGTGCTCCACATCATTTAAAGTTTTTATGATTTTTTTTTAATGCTAGTTCTCAAGGCAACATTTCTAAAATAGCTTAAATATACTAAAAACTACATTTAGTAAAAAAAAAAAAAAATATATATAGTCATATAAAAACAATTAATAAAAATGACGACAACACAGATTACTAAAACTTTAAATTTAAATTGTCATTTTAATTAAACTTGAATGCAAGCAGAAATGATAAAAAATGAAAATCTAATTCAAACTAAATTATTGTATTGGTCTTTAAAAACACTGTTAACGGAAAAAAGGAACCCTGGCCTGTGTGTCAACACAAGGAAAGATTCTTCAGCAACTAGAACTAGTTGCACTATCTGTCATTTTGTCTTAATATCTCCTCTCATCAGGGTGTGCCCTGCTCTACGTCCAACCCTGCGGGGCACTTCTGCAAATTACTCCTGTGACTTTATTTTATTCCTGCTTCTGTGTTTAGTTTGGCTTATGGTGCATAAACTTGCAGTGTTTAAGACTGACATACACGTTCAGGGTGTATTTTGGCCGTAAAAAGAGCCCGCTGTGTGATTTAGCCCTCTCTATACCCCTGTGACTGCTGTCGGTCGTTTACTTTCTAGGCGTTGCAGAATCACAGATGAATTTGATAGGCATTCCAGCACACCATGTGGTTAATACATGTACAAGCAGTGGTTGGCTCATCAACATCACTTTGCTTCCATCTGCCACCATTTTAATGTCAACCATCATTAACATGAATAATTCATCATTATTTGGTCACTTTATTTTACTCTACATTCCTACGTTCTTTAAAGAGAAAGAGGGTTTTGAAATGCACGTGGATCTCATCCATATTCTTGGTGCAACACAACAAGAAAGCATCATTTGTATTGTTCAGCCTACAGCCTACATTTGTGTGCTGGATGTTGTGTCTTCTGTTATTTTACATGCAGTGATATCTGCTGTTATTATCCTCGGAAGCCTCGGGAAGAGCGTAAACATTCCAAACAGATTTCCACAGTTCCTCCTGTGATGGCCTTTCCGCTAGCAGAGATACAGGAGATAAATTTAGACTAAACAATCAAAGTGCCCATTTCTCAGTTGTGGGGAGGGTTAACCTTTACAAATCTCTGCTGAAGTTGAAGTGTTAAGGCCTCGATATGCTCACGGCAAAGTTCTTTTTCGTTCTTTTGCTTAAAAATAAGTTTGAAATATCTTAGGGAAGCTTTTAGATGATTATGTTAGTGCTGCGTGCTCCTCTCAATAACAAAATAAACACATAATGATGACAGCGGTGAGAAAACAGCTGTTAAGAAAGCTTCTGATCATAGCTATATGTTTGTGTTTGTACAAGCTCTCGTTTATTTATAACTTTTTACAATCGATTGCTTTAAAGCAGTGTTTCTCAACTTGCGGGTTGCAAGACCATTTTGAGTCGTGGAGTGTTCAATTTAGTATAATTTTTTATTGGCTATATATGATCAAATTCCTAAAAATATTGTGTCACGGCTTAATGACCATGGAAAATGTGGTTCGTCCCTTAGCCAAACCAGTTGAGAACCACTGCTTTAAAGCAAGCTGCTTTACAGTATTAAACATGGAAATGTAGTGACAGTGTCACTTTCAATAGTGCGGTTCTCCAGTGTGTTCATGTTTTTACTCACGTCTGACCTTGACAGACTGAACTGAAGAAATTATCTGAAGAAGATTTCCATGTCAAAGAAGGCAGAGCCACAGAACACACCTACCTATTTTGTAATCGATATGGTAGCTCAAAGGTGTTAAACAGCCAGAGTAAACTTTTCCAAAAAAATTGCGTTGGCAAGCTGTTTTCAAAGACCTTCAAACGAACTTCGTTTTGGCCAGATTTTGTTCGAAATGCTGTCACCGGTTCGTTCTTTGATTTCTGTGGAAGTATATTGGGGCCTTACATTTGTGCTTTACTTTTATATATCTTTTCCCCCTGAACAGTAGACATTTACTTTTGCGTTGGGCATATAAACCTTCTCATGTGTCCCAAATATGAGATGGCATGTGTGCTGTAAGTAAACTCTAGCGGTCTGCTCCACTGTTTTGGAGCGTTCAGCAGCGATAGAGTGATTATTAGGCTTGAGTAGCAGTCTTATCAGGGTTGCCTGCCATGCTGGAGATCTGTGCAGTGTGTGGAAGTGGTTGCTGACAGCAGTCTGACATCATAGAGAGATAGAGTCAGTCCATGAATCCAATGCTGAGCCCACTGCAGCAAGATGACAAATCACAATGTGACATGTTGACTGGGTTTTGCTTTAAATTTAAGCTTTGATGTACAAATATGGAAGTAAAATAATTTCAAATGTTTTTGAAATAAAAAGCCTGTTGAATTGCACTACTTGGAAAAAAAATAGGCATTGCATTAACCATGCTTGCATTTTAATGCATTGTATTTTTAGGGTTTGCATTTTTATGGGCTGAAATTCAACATGGTTGAATATTTAAGCTGTGAATATTTCAATTAAAAACATTTCAAACACATTTTCATTATTAAAAATTAAATAATCCATATTCACCCTTCATATTTAATTTCCAAAATATTTTTTTGCTGATTGCTCATGTAATGAAGGATGCTGACACATTGTCTATATCATACATTCAAATTAATTGTATTATCATTTTGTGATACATGTACATACAATTTTTTTTAATTTAATTATATGTATTTTTGGTCAGTTTGACCGTTTAGAGGTTGTAAAGTTCTTTATATTTTATGTGATTATTATTATTATTATTATTATTATTTTTATTACTTATTGTTGTCGTTGCTCTGTATTTGTGGTTCTTTGTGTGTTGTGTTTGTTGTTGTCTATCTGTATATTGACAAAGGTATAATTGTATTTTTGGTTATTTTATTATTGTTCTTTGGTGATGGTTGTGATGTATAGTAGGACCCCCTCGAAAACGAGATGGTGCATCTCAAGTGGTTTAACCTAATAAATAAATTTGAACAATGTGCGTCTGTGGACGGAAAAGTCCGCTATGCATCAGGTGTACAAAGTCAATTGCGCTGGGTGCAAGATAGGGCCCTAAATGTTTAAATCTCTTTATTGTTGACATTAAATATAATTGCTATGTTGGCAGCATTTCAAATTCATAAATGAGCATTTTGAACATTTTATTTGATTCCTCCTTCATTTTAACTGTCTTCCGGCTTTGTCAGTGTCTCTCTGATTTCTGTTTTAAGCTCTTTTGTTTGGATTTGGTTTTATCTCCAGGGCTTTTCAGACAGGGTATTTTAAGGAAATCGCGTCAGGCAGATTAATTTAGTCACTGGCTGCTTGCATAATATTCTCACTCTCATTAAACAAGTACCTCTATTTTCACACATTTGATTCACATGTGAAATTCAAGCTATTGAGGTACAGCCCTCCACTTTGACGGCAAGCTACTCAAATGTCTAGCTTTTGTGAAATCTCAATTTGTCTTTAGCTGATAAGAACATATAAAGTAGTAAAATGACCTTCACAGAGAGGCCGCGGACAGTTAGCAACTTGGCATAATTGTCATTACCAGATTGAGACAAGAGTGTAAATCCTCACAGAAAAGGAGTAACTGTATTAGATAAAGCCCTGAAGCATTTTCTTTTTGCAGAAGGAGCTGTTTTCTACTGTGGAGTATAGAAATGGAAAGCTCTTATGTAGCATGTCTAGCATTGTCTATTTCATAGACAAATGTGTTAAAAACAATGACAGGTTAAAAGTATATAGTTGGCTATGAATCTAAGTGGTGTCCTTTTTCCTGGTGACAGATTCTCTTTGGAGGAGGTAGATTGCTTTCTTTGCCATAAGGAACCAGGAATGTGACTGGAAAACTTAAAGGGGAACTTGGCAACTATTTCAATTGAATAAAACTGTTTAGAAATCATTTGGATGGTTTAATAACCTGTTCCGGTGAAAATGCTGACTTTCCCCGCTCCCCCCAGCGTTCGCAGGCGGAAAACCAACCTTGCAACATGGGGACTAACGTCCCGGTAAGTTGGAAATGGGAAGTCTCGTGAGAAGCTAGAACTAGCGATAAATACTTTAAACTTCTTTACGGCAATTCGACATTAACACACTCTCCCCCCTCAATGTGTATGATGTATTACCCACCTCGGTAGACATAGCTCCACACGATAAAGTTGGCCGGCTCCGATAATAACAAATGCACATGAGCAGAGGTAGAAAGGAGGAGGAGGGTGCCGCAAGTGAGTTTTTTTACGATATTGTTGTGAAATATACGCCCCACAGATGTAGGGGGAGCTCGTTGAGAAAACATGCGACAACAAAAGTGAAAATCAGCGAAGAAATAGCTAGAGTTGCCGAATGCCCCTTTAACAGTGGTGTGGCATTAGCAGCACATAATTGAAGATTGGCTTTAGACATTAGTGCATCTTGCACCACTTTACAGCTCACCATTTTTTTACTTGAGTTGTGAATGTGAGTTTTGTCTGTGTTAAATGTCATGCAATAAAAAGACGTAAAAGATGTACCATGGACTTATGGCAAGAAACTTCTGAGTTGTCCTGACGGGCTATGTGCAAGAGCAACAAACACTGTAAGAAGTTAGCGACCCCTAGCGGCAAAAAAACACATATTGTAGCTTTAAGCAACTGTTTGGATACATTCATAGACCGAAAACTAATCATTGTTATACAGCTCAACACAGTTAGTCTTTTTGTTAAAATCTCGATTTCTTGATTTACCACGAGTACCATATTACCATGCCTAATATCGATCTAGCTCACTGCAGTGTCCAACAAGTGTCTCGTATAGTAGCCGCCGAGCGAACGCACTGAGTAGCATTATAACAACTTTCAACACACTCAAATGTATCTAATCTTATATGATAAAACAGCCCTGCGTTACCCCAGATATGCATGACCGGAAGAATAATAAAATAATATGCAGAATAATAAAAGCTCCACTGCTCTCGAGCTGTGTCGTGCTTGTCTCTCATTAGCAATCGCTCCAGCGGCTTTCGTAACGGTAATAAATCTTTAAAACATTACCGGTCATCCATGAATATGACTTCTGCCCGAGTCCCGTCATATTCTCCACTGGCTGTAAAGGGGAAGACAACAACTCCAATGATTCTGTGTAATGAAGGTGTCATCAAGCTGCGCCTTTGTTTTGAATACATGACCTCTAGTGGTGAAAAATTACACAGTGTGCCTTTAAACTGCAAATGCACTTTAGCTTTAAATGTTTCAACCGCATATTAATAAACTCAAGCATCCTTGATGACAGGAATACTGAGAAATCATTTATCCATAGCCTTTGAGATGTCAGGCACAGTGCATAGTTTGTTCTTTTGGGCTTTTTAATGTTGACATTGAAAGGTTACATCTGGACCCCATTACTTTGTCCCACAGCCTTTGATAACTACACTCTTATTATGTTTCACTAATGACAGTTGTTGTTGCCAGAATGCCCAATGACTAGTTATTTCTAAACCTTGGAGAGGAAACGTCGTCATGACAGCTTGCAGTCTCGTCCACGATCATATTGGGATGGAGAAATTGTGGCTTTAATCACTTAGGTTCTGTTCAAAAAGAGCCCTGTTGTTCTGAATCCCATCTTTGGCATTATAATGGCAATTTTAGATGTTAAGTTGGTTGATAAGAGCCTGGCAGCATAATCAAGTTGAGACGAACAGGCAGATTTTCTCACCAGTTCTCATATCTATTTATTCTCTCTCTGCCTTCACAAATTTCTACCGTGCAGATAATGACTAGACTGGCTGTTGACTGGCTGCTTCTGCAGCTCAGTGGTGCTGATTTTCAGACTGCCGCTGTAAGCCTGCTGAATCTCCTCGGCTCTTTCATGGTGGTTGGGCTGTAATTTTGCCACGTACGTGTGCTGAATGCTGATGCGCCCTGGTCGAACTTTGCCTCAGAGGCTACTCACAACAACAGCAACAAAAGTCATTTTCAGTCAGCTAATACAAATGTTATTGGCTTCTCTTGAGTTAATGATAGAAAGGCCCTCTGTGGCAGCTACATCTTAAGTATGTTCCCTATTCGCTTTCAGTGTAAATAACCAGGTAAGATGCCTAGCTAAACTTTCAGCGAGTTAGAGTTTTGACCATTGAAACGAGAACTTAATAGTGACATGAATATTATGGAGCATTTTCCCCCAAATTAATATTTGGACTAGCCCTGAACTAATCCTGTGTTTCCAGCAAAGAATGACAGAGTCCTGGGTTAAGGCTTGAACAGTGTCTAGAATTAGACTCACATGTTCAAGAAACTTTTGATGTCCATCCTCATTTTCTCTTTCTGCTCTTCACAGCCTGATAAACCGAATGCTTCAAAGGGATCCGAAGAGGCGAGCATCACTGGAGGAGATTGAGAGCCACGCGTGGCTTCAAGGGGTGGACCCATCTCCAGCTACCAAATTCAACACTCCACTGGTGTCTCACAAGAATCTTTCAGAAGAGGAACACAACGGCATCATCCAACGGATGGTGCTGGGAGACATCGCCGATAGAGAAGCCATCATTGAGTAAGGCTTGTTGTAGGCTTGTGACACATATTTTAAGAAGCTGAGATGTACATCATTTTCCACATTAGTGTATCTCTGTTGTTCTTATATTTTTTTCTTAAGCAGGACTGTCTTGAAATCAAAGACTGCGGTAGAAAGAGTGTCCAGGTTTATGTGTGGTCACCTTAAAGAATTTGGTGTAAAGGGTTTCAAAGCAATTTGCTTGAAATTTAGTTAGCTGGACTAGGAATAGGTAGCCTTACATTTTGAGGAGTGTTCAATCCAGTTTCAATGACACCTGTCAAGTAATGTGTCTTAGCGAACATCTTAGGCCCAAAAAGTAGCCTACTCTACACAATTCAAGAACACAAAAGCTTCTAGCTACACAAGCTAGATTTCACACATTCTTGCATTCTGAAATGTGTATCATAAATTTGTATAATTTTTTAGTGTTGCCTCAACAGACACTATAGCATAGAGTTAGCCTGAACTAGAGGTCAACCGATTCATCGCTTTTGCCGATATTGGTGGAACTATCGTTATCGGCAAAAATCCACACCGTTTGTTTTTCCGGGTGTCTCTTGCTGGAGCGGCTGAGAAGTGTGCGCTGTCATTACACAGTATAAGAGCGCTGAGAAGAGACTGCTGGCATTATACAGAGCGAGAGTGCCCTTTAGAGGCCAAATAACAAACTATCACTGGCTGAGTTGTTTGCGTTAACACGTGAGGCTGCGCGCCGTGCAGCATGGAGATCACACATTATACGGGGAGCGCTGACATTTCAGATGCGCATTTAAAACATAGACATTGAAACGGTATTAATACAGAACACTAAAGTACATACTGCCATGTAATTATGAAGTAATTCATTTGTTGACTAGATGCTGCATTAGCAGAGAAAGAACAGAAGTAAGTTTCGCATTTCACTGCATTCCAAAATTCAAGTTTGGTGAATTCTGAGCTTCGTATTTGCTTCACGTAAACACGTGTGACCAGTAGTGGATCGATACTTCACGGCGTGAACTCTAAGCTGAATTAATAGAACGTAAATAATTTTTTTGCCATAAAGTCAAATAGAGTGTATTTTTTTATATTTTCAGTGTATTACTAAATGTTATATGTTGAATTCATGTTTATAAAAAAACATACATGATGACATCATATCACGAACGCTGCAGTGTCCGAAGAAATTTTGCATGCTCAAAGTCTAGTGTGACCACGGCTTTAGTTAAAACCTTTGACAACTTTGACTATCAAATCAAAATCATTGATTGTGTTGTGTTCTATTCTGTTGTGTCTATCTAAGCTATTGTAAGTTAACATGGTTTTATTATTAGTAGGGTACCATTTTTCACAAGTGTTGAAAATAAGTTCATCCTGCTGACAGTGGAGCATAGTGGAGAAGACTCCTGCTGCACAGTCTTGTAGAAAGATGCATGCTGGGTGACAGTTCAAAGCACCCATCAGTCTTTCCTTTATGTCTTCGATTCCACTCCCTGGCAGCTGGGGAACCCCACTATGAGAAACTGCAGTCAATCTGCCTTAAAGGAACACTCAATATGTTTTAAAGAGGATGAGTACTGAATGATTGCATTAAAATCCCATGTACAGGTCATTCTTCCTTTTCCAAAATGTCCTTGTTTCACACACAAAAAAATAAATTAGATCAAAACATAAGTGGCACTTACTACTTTGTTCATGTTAAACGTGCAGTGCATTTACACATAAGAGCTAAACTGGGCCATGAACACAGGCCATAATGTGAACTCAATCCTTGCCAAAAGATTGTCGCCGCATGATTCAAACTCATTTGTTCAAATGTTGTTATGCAATCCCTGAAGAAGCTGTATAATCTCTGCTAACATGCCCAGACTCACCATCTTAAAAAGCTGAATGCAGAATGTCCCATTTGTATTGGGATAGTGTGCTATCTGGGATTTTTCAGTTATTTTAGTCTCAGGTGTTCGAAATGTATCCCACTAAACAAGACCTTTTGAACTGATAGAAGCCACATGGGTCTCTAGTTGTTAGAGCCGTGGAGTTTTACTTGTTACTGACATGCCAAATTTCATCGTCTAAACTGTTATTTCTCTCTCACACTGTATCTCCTTCTCACTTGTCCATTCTCTTTGCTCTGTCTCCAGAGCCCTGGAGACAAACAAGTACAACCACATCACTGCTACTTACTTCTTGTTGGCTGAACGGATCTTGAGGGAAAAGCAGGAGAAGGAGGTGCAAACTCGTTCTTCCAGCCCCAGTAACATCAAAGCCCAATTCAGGTACTTCATGGGGGTTACTCCATCTCTGCTGTCTGTTATTTATACACTCATGTTTTGTCAGTAGAATGCTATGTAGTTCTGAGATGTATTGTTAAGTCCTCTACGGTTTCTTGTTTTGGTGCAACTGGCAAAATTCATAACTCCATGTTGAAGGTATTTGAAAAGTTTTGTACTCATTCCAGATTGTTTTTGCAGTTTGAAGCCACGTGTTATGAAATGTTTTAAATCCTTTTTTAAATCCTTAAAAAGTCTTGCTCATATTATTTGTTGTAAGTGTCAAAACCTAGTCAAAAATATTATCTTTCAAAAGAGTTTACCATGTAGTGTACACAGGCAGGCTAACTGCTGGTTTGTTGGCTCTTGGGAGTAGGTGTCAGTGCTCAGAGAGGGGCAGGATTCACTATAAGAGGTTGTAAGAGGTCAGCTCTGCTAAATATCAGTATTCCCGTCTGTTCTCTGTGCTGTGTGTGGACAGCCAGCACATCTTCTGAGCACTGCACCGGGTGACATATGTGTTTAAAAGATGAGGCTGAAATTGGTTTGGACTGACCTAGAAAAGCAGCGAGGCTGCGGATGCTTTTTGAAAGGAGCTGGGAATGAAAGAAATGAGAGGATGTGGTGTGGGAAAGTAGTAAGAGAGGAATATGTCGGATGGGATGAAGAGAGGAAAGAGTCCTCAGGATACAGCAGGGATCATGAAGGGTGACATGATTTTTTTTTTTTTTATGGGAATCCACATAGAAATATCAACAGAATGGATATTCTGTTGATATGGATCAACAGAATGGATATTCAGAATGGCAAACGGAGCCTCCCAGATTCTTCCCAGAATCAATTCAGTTGTAGCTATTGGTTACCCAGATCACGATTGCATCGTTCTCGTTCATCAGTGTGCCCTTCATAGACAGAAAGAGTTTATAGGCTGTATGTACTAAGAATTGTAATTCCTCATCCTAGTGTAGAATATAGATGAGTGGTAGAGTATAAATTCTGCCTGAAATGTTATTTCACTGTATGAGGTTGGATTTTGAAGTTACACAGGTATTTCCACATGCATAGACTGACACCATCATTTGCAACAGCCTTAAGCCATTGCAGAAATTATCTTATTCTTTTCTTTTATAATCATATCTCATCAGGCCTCTAAACATAGCTATAGTTTCATAAATCAGACTTGGTCTAAGTCCACTTATTCATTAGCCTATATCCTAAAAATAGTAACATTAGTAATGCAACAACGGGCAACATTTTACCAAGCCATTTTACAAGTTTCACCCTGTATCCATGTTAACAGATTTTCTTTACTGTTCTCTCTGAGCAAAAATTTTATTTAAATATTTGTTTAATCAAGGCATTTTCTGCATTTGTGTTTGCATTGTTTGGTTTGCCGTCATACCATCATAAAGTGTATGGAGTGTTAATGTGGTTGTGACAACATTGTGAAGCTCTGTTTCACTTAGTTTCAAAAGCCTAAAGTATCACCCTAGCAAAGTATATTTCCATAGCAACTTGCATAAGTGCACACACTGTGTTTTGTAAATGATACTCTAGCAGGAAGGTAAGGATATAAGAAAAGACAAAAAGCAAGTTGCAGTATCAAGTCAGAGATATATTTTTGAATTGCCATGTTTCTTGCTTGAGTGCTTGGCACAAGAAGCAAGTCTGGCTTTTTTGTCAAGGACTATCATTAACATCTAGATTTGTCTTCCTAAGGCACTCCAGAGCTTCTGTCTTTAAAAAATTGTTTTTGGCAATGTCCACCTGTACTTAATATTATCCTGCTTTTAGTCACAACCTTATGCTGTTTTTGACTTTAAGGGAGATTGTACTCTTTTTAAAGCAAGGTTATTTATATCAAGGACTATGTTCTTTTCTTTTTTTGCAGGCAGTCATGGCCAACTAAAAACGACATGCATCAGGATATCGAGGACAGCTTAGCCTCTTCATCCATCTCTCATGCTGGTGGTCCACAGGCTCCGGCTCGCAGTACAGAGAACCTGCTAAACGGTCACCGCAATAAAGGGCTTCTGGAAGTGAGCCGTAGAGAGGAGATCAGCGAAGCCTCCAGCAGCTCTGCTGTCCCTGCTGCTCTGCCCCCAAACCCCCTTAAGCCTGGGGTCATAGCCCCTCTTGTATCCGCTTCAGCCAAGCAACGGACTTGCCTCTTTCGAGTGGAGGAAGATGAGGAGGAGGAGGAAGAACAGGAGCCTTCACCATTGCTGACCCAGGTGGTATTGCGGCGCAAACCACTGTCCATCACCAACCGACTTACATCTCGAAAAAGTGCCCCAGTGCTCAATCAGATCTTCGAGGAGGAAGGCGAGTCAGATGATGACTTTGACATGGATGAGAGTCTTCCGCCCAAGCTCAGCCGGTTGAAGATGAACATAGCATCTCCTGGTACAGCCCAGAAGCGTTACCACCGCCGCAAAAGTCAGGGCCGTGGATCAAGCTGCTCTAGCTCGGAGACCAGCGATGATGATTCAGAGAGCCATCGCCGACGACTTGACAAAGACACAGGGTTCACCTACAGCTGGAACCGCAGGGACAGTAGTGAGGGTCCACCTGGAAACTCTGGGGGTAATGGGGGCGGTAGTAGCGGAGGGCAGAGCAAACCACCTGGTGAAGGTAACTCAGGACCAGACAAGGGCAGCCCTCCAGGAGGAGGAAATGGTGGTAGTACAGGAGGGAGCAGTGGAGGTGGCGGGAGTACAAAAGGACAGGGAGGCCCTTCCAGCTGTTCGCGTAGCAACAACAACAATGCTTCATCTGGCTCAACACGTAGTGCAGCCCGGAGTGCAGGGGAACTGGTAGAAAGTCTAAAACTCATGAGTCTGTGCTTAAGTTCTCAGTTTCAACATCGCAGCTCTGGAGGGGGTGGTGGGGGACGGTTTATCCTTGATCCTCAGAGCCTGTCCAGCGTTAAAATCCAGGAGAAGTCCTCCTGGAAGATGTGCATTGGCTCCAACAACAGTCTAGACAAAGTGATCAACCCTGCCTTGAATGGTGGCGTTGGGGCAATGGAGCATTATCATGACCAAACAGCAGTCATGTTGAATGAACTTGGCCTGGTCAAGGAGAACAATCTGAACTTGAAAAATAATGTTCTCCAGCTACCTCTGTGTGAAAAGACCATCTCCGTGAACATCCAGCGAAGCCCCAGGGATGGGCTACTCTGTGCCTCAGCCCAGGCCAGCTGCTGTCAGGTCATATGATGGCACAGCACATGGCTGGTTCTGAGTGGATTGTTCCAATTGCCACATTTGTAGCATATGATGACTTGAGTTCTCCACCAGTAGCTGTATATGACCTCTCTTGATCCCAACTTGACCTTTAAACCTGCCTTCTGTGTCGTCTTAATCATTCTCACAACTTATTTATTAAGTTTCTTCTCCTGGACCCATTTGTTTTTAATGAAGTGCACGCTGCTATCCTTTCCTTTTTTGTGTGTCTTTATTCGTTTTGCCCAGTTTGACTTTAATAGGAATCAACATTTGTTTTTAAGTCCTGTTTATTTTGCTTTTATAGCCCTTGAAATGAAACGCTCTTAATTTGAATTCCATGGTTCCAACACCGCCCAATCAATCAAGAGTTGTGGAAACTGTATGTATAAATAAAATGACCTTTTAATAAAGTGAAGTATTTAAATTAAGACCAACAGTATGTGATAGAGTAGAACATGGCAATTCATAATGCAAGCACTTAAAGAAGCTCAACCTATAAATACGACAATTGGTTTTGTAAATTTAAGCCCCAATATGATTGTAACGAGATGGTAATACAGTTAAAGCAATAGTGAGGGTAAATAATAAGCCCTGTTTTAATTCGTAGTGCTGTCTGACGAGTCTTAAACTAAATGACCATTTTGCGTTGTTTATTTTCTCCCTCTATTTTTAAAGTGCTATTGAAGTGTTTCCTCGTTACCTTTTAGAAATGTTCAGTATAACAAATTTTTTGAGGTTAGTGACAATCAGTTGCAATAACAAGGGGAAATTCCCTAAAGGGGTATACAGATAATCCACATGAATTTATTTGAATTACATTGACACATTAACCATGTTCTTGATTTAAGTCACACCACATAAGTTTTTTTTTCTTCTTCTTTTTGTGTGTATATTTGAGGGATAATTTAAGTGCAATGTATCCGTTCAAGTTGGTAAATGTTGTTCTGCGAAATGCCCTCTTAAGTAATAATGTTTGCCAAATTCGCATCCCAGACAGCACTGTGGATACACCCACACATTAATGTGTTCATTCTAGTTTTTATCAAATTATAAAATAAAAATTGCACTACGGTATAAGTAGAGTCTACAATTAGGATACTTTGAATCACAGTGGGGATAATTAGCCTTTACAATGCTGTTTCTGCCAGAGCGAAAACAAACCCGCAGACAGCAACAGTATTCAGCTTGTGTTGTACTGAATATTTTATCGAGAACCGTTGAGCCAGTACCCCTCTTTTTAAATGTCACTATTACAAGACGAAATTTGAATGGAGAAATGATTTTATCGTTAACGACACTGCTTTGGCTTTAAAAATCATTTTCGGTTGCAGATTCCGATCTCTTTCAACCCTGTTGTTCTTTTACCATTCAGCTTTGAGTCACTGTATATACCAGTCTCAGAATTGTCTGGCCTTTGGGGCTGTTTATAAGTATGTACATATATTTTTTTGAAAGTTTATTTTTTTGAAAGGACTGCTGTTTTAAAATGCTGTTTTGGATGTGAGCCTTAAACTGGCTTATAGTTGGGATATAATTGGGCTTTTTTTGTCACTTGGCCACCTGATAACGGATAAATAATTAAATGGAATGTCATCTATTCAGTGGATGGCCACTCTTTCAGGAAATATGGCTCAAGAGTTGGTCATTGGCTGACCATATGGTATAAAAATAAGTCAAAGCTCTATAGGACTGAGTGTGAAAGAATAGGTTGAGAGATTTAAAGGGCATTTGCAATAAGCTAAGCTATGAGTTGCAGCTATATGTAAATATATATTTTTGTTTTTGTTTTTATATTTCAAACCTGTACATCCTTCAAATAGCTCATTTGACCCAAATTTATCTTAAGTATTTCTGTTTGTTTTGTCTTTTTGTTTTAAAAAAATAGCGTCTGTAAATATTGGTGTAAATATGGTGCTCTACACTTAGAAATGCAGTGTTGGACTTCTTGTTCATAGCTGTAATATAGCCTTATTAGATATGAGTGTCAAGAACAGAGCAAGGGAAGGTGAATAGAAAACAGTGCTATATGCATTATGTCAGTCTCTGACTTTGTCCTACCCTTATGTAAACAGCTAAACGACATGTGCATGTGTTGTGCGTTTGACATTTTTGATCCCCGTTCATTCAGAGGAAAAGAACCACCACAAAATGTTGCAGGACCAAACCATGTACTGATGTTAAAAGAAAAAGAAAAAAACAACTTTGAACAAGCAAAATGAATAAATGTTCTGTTGCTGAAACTTGTCCTTAAAAGTTACATATAGCTATGGTGATGTCCAAAATTAAATGTGAAATATGTTGTCTTTAAACCTGGACTTCTTTTGTCCTTTTTTTTCTGGTGGTGTGGGGTGGGGTGGGTTCTCATTGAATATCTTGTTTCACTCCAAAATACGTCACATTATGAAAGTAAAATGATCCAAGTTATTTATTTGTGGGCTTTCTGTACAATAGTAAAAGTCTCGGTTCAGAGGACCGGACACTGGAAAGAAGTTAAACTTAACAAGAGTAGCGCTGCCCACAACTCCCTGCTGCTGAAAGGTATTAGCTCCTAATTTACTGCCCGCTTGTGCTGCCAAGGGGTTTCCAAGAACTCAGAGCTTTTCAGGGGTGTCTTAAGTACACAGTTCTCATCCAAGTACATGTCCAGCATCAGTTCAATGGTCAAACACACTGTGTTGTCAGTAGAGCACCTTGCGAGCACACAGACACGTTCTGCATGGTGTCACTGCTGCTCAGTGGAAACTGCTGAGACCGCATCAGTCTCAGAAAGTGTGACAAGCTGTTCCTTAATTAGACTGAGTTGTAAGTTGGCTAGTCACACTGCCCTCAGTCCTCTATATATATATATATATATATATAAAATCACTAGAACATTGACCTCTGCTGATCCTGAAGCCAATGAGATTGCTAGCTCAACGTTTAAATAGTCTGGTTCATTTTTTGCTGTACGCTAGTTCCGCAGAGTTCCTCTGAAACCCTCCTCCTCCCCCAGCTCCACCTGTCTAAATCTGGCAAATTCGTACATTATCAACGTGCAATCTACTGATATTCCTGCCGTTCCCGGATGTCGAATTTGAACCACTGGATTTGTGGAAGCGAGTTTGTAAGGCGAAATGGACTGAAAATTGCCTGTTGAATATTATAAGTTGTATTTTAAACAGGAATTAACATTTTGGAGGTGAAATCTGAAAGGTGAATATGGATTATTGAATTTTTAAAAATGTCTGTGAAATGTTTTGAATTGAAATATTCACAGCTTAAATATTCAACCATGTTGAATTTCAGACAATAAAAATGCAAGCTCTAAAAATTCAATGCATTAAAATGCAAGCACGGTTAAGGCAATGCAATTTTTTTTTCAATTAGTGCAATTCAAGTTTTTTTTGTTACAGAAATATTTGTCATTATTTTACTTCCATACATCTTCTAAACACACACATCTCACCCCAAGCTCTAAAGGATGTCTCAAGGATGAAGAACATGTTATCTCAATATTTAAAATGTTTATTTTCAAGCTGAGAATATTGAACATGCTTAATTCAAGTACAGTACAGGGTGAAATGGCCTGACCCTGTAAACAAAAGCCATTACAGGTAAATGTGATAGTGATGTTTAAAGGCACTGCTATCTTTGGTAGAACTTCGAGTCAATAAAACTGGTTAATTTAATACCTCAAAATTACAATACATCTTTTTGTTTGGGACTTTTAAGACCCAAGGTATAACCATCTCTTTACATTATTATTTTATTTTTTTACAGATTCAGACATTTAAACAGGAATAGAAATGACTAACCAAATTAACCTGGTCATTTGACCCCATCATACATTAACTGGATTCCCATTTTCACCTTTCATTATGTCAGTAACCGTTTTGTTGACCAAGAGAAATAATAAAACAATGCGTGCAACTGCAATTTCCTTTGAAAATATAATAAAAACCGTCATTTTCAATAAGCCATTTTGTGGGTAACATGGCAAGGAGTGCATACTTAAATTCAGTGAAATATATAATACTAGATAGTTTACAGCATGTCTACCACCTTGAGTTCTTTCGTTGTGTTGTCATATATCACTTATTCCATGTATTTCTGGTCTCCGCAACTTCCAGTATTTTCTGAAAAGACAAACAAAATCGAAAATTAATGGTGGAACTTATTTGGAATCCAGACTATTATGAAATAAGTTTAAAGAGTTTACACCGTCGGATCTCAGATGAACATTAAAAACAAAGATTCTCTAATGGCATCCAGTGTTCCAGGAAGAACATCAATGCATCCTTTCCATTCTACAAAATGAATAAAAGTTATTTAGATATTTAAAATGTTCTTTTGAGAACTGTTCTCTGAAAGGTTCTTTGAGGTACCAAAAATTCTTCTGCGAAAACCCAGTTTTGGAACCTTTATTTTTAAGAGTGGAGGGGGTGAAAAGAAAATCTCGGTTGTTTGTGCACAAAAAGTCTCAGAATATGATGTACAAATCTGGGGTATGTTCCCCTTTATCCATTTAATCTCTTCTGAGAGATTTCACACAACTAACCAAGGCTTATACTCATAATCTTTGTAATGGGAGAGAACTGATGTAGGCTGACTTAGCATCAGTTCCCCCTGGTCTAAACAATTCTTACATGTTGGGATATAAAAGGCAAAAGCTGATCTTAGTTCAGCATACATACAGCCTCAGGGCTGCGCTTCAAATGAGTCACGCTGGGTTTTCAGTGATGGAGAGAAGCAGGGATGCTGTAGGACTATATTGAAAGCTTTTTAATAATAAAAGAACATTACAGAAAGCTACTAAATATTCTTTAAAAGACGATCAAAATGAACCCATCTGCCCATAACAGTTTTTTTCCCTCTCTCTCCCTTTTCTGCAGTATACACACCTCCCAGACTATGGCATATACCGGGTTTCATTTAATCAATTAATTTCACTGCCTCCGGCAAACCAGAGCAAATTACATTCTCAGTGAAAAAGTGTTATGTGCAATTAACTTTTCAATCCAAAAGAGAGATCGATAGCTGCTGACACAGTGATTCTGTGCGTGTAGGTTCAGTGAGTCCACACTCTGGTCTCCTCTGAGGAAACTGCACAATGGCTAGGCACCAGATATAAAGTCTGAATGTGGTGAAAGAAAAACTTCTTTTAATAATTAAAGAGGTCTACAAAACAGTTTTTCATATTGTGGCCTCCACTGGAATCTTCAAATCATATTTCACCAGGGAAAAACTAAATTAAATGTCAATTAAATAGATAATATGAATTTAAAAAAGCCATAAAATCGCCCATTCCTTTCCAGTAATGTATAAAATAAGGATGGATGGATGGACGGACAAATGGCTAAACAAATGGATGGATGAATAAGTGGCTAAACAAATGGATGGATGGACAAATGGCTAAACAATTGGATGGATGGATGGATGGATGGATGGATGGATGGATGGATGGATGGATGGATGGATGGATGGATGGACGGATGGACGGATGGACGGACAGACAAGTGTCTAAACAAATGGATGGATGGATAAGTGGCTAAACAAATGGATGGATGAATGGACAAGTGACTATGGATGGATGAAGGGATGGACAAGTGGCTAAACAAATGGATGGATGGATGAAATTTGACCCTCACATGTTCTTGACATTATTCATAAGATTCACCTACAAGTACAAGTACAAGTTAATGTACTATGTTTTAAGGCCCGGGTATACTTCTTTTTCCATGTTCTGCTCCATCTCGCGCACAGTTGAGCACACAAGCCTTTCAAAGTATAATCCTTAGGCCGCGAGTGCGGAAAGACCTGTTCAGCGCATGCACACTATGTAGTGGACTTTGTTTTCAAGTGCACAAGTTACTCGCACACGCGCTGTTGTACGCGCACCGTACGAGCAGACTCACAAGTTGTGCTGCACACGGACAGTGTGCAGACCGTCACGAAGCGTGGACAGCTCAAGTATACTTTGATCTTTAGTAATGGTTTGTTATTAAGTTAAAAGCATGCAAATTCCATAAATCGGATTAACTGATTGCACGGGATTTCAATCCAATCAATGTTTTCCTCTAAAAGGGTAGCATTTTTTTTTCTAAAACAATCTAATACTCAAAATGAGAATTGCCTCTTTAAACTTTCCTCTTTCTCTCAGACACTGTATCTGTTCACACAGTGAGTCAATCTTTCTCAGATGCTGAATTTTCAGGAGCTCATCTCAGGGGACACTTTTCTCCCTTTCCTTCCTGCAGGCTGGATTAGCATTAACAACAGTGAGAACTGAAGTTCAAAAAAAAGGTGGCTGACATGCGCCTAACTGGAGCAAATTCTGGATTCTGGATTTCAAGGGAGGTCCTGATGAGCGTACTGGGATAATTGACGGGACCGTGTCAGTATTGATTATGTTAGAAAGAGGAAGTGTGGGTTAAGAGCTTTTAAAGCTTCTACAACACCAACATACTATCACTCATGTTAACAACTGTACTCAAATACAAGTGCAAACTCAGGGTCAATGAATCATTAGAGGTTTAACAGATGTGAAGAATCCCATCACAGTGATAAGATATTGTCCCTATAGCCTAATCATTTATGATTCACAGTTTGTGATTTCCCTCAGTTCCAACACTGGCTATATTGAACGTGTTATATTGACTCAATTTTCCCCAACATCATTAAAAGTTAACGCGGGACATGTCACATTCTCATGGACTTCAGCAGGTTGACAGATTCCCTCGGATGACTGGGTTGTTCGGTGGTCAGGCAATGATGTGAAAACAGACTGAATCTGATGAGGTCCATCACACAACTAACGTTCTTTGACACCAGGGCTGGTTTATGAACTGGGCCAAAGGGGCCTCAGACTATTAAGGGCCTCCAAAACCAGTCCGAGACTTTTAAAAGAATCTCAGCCATTAGTGCACAAAGTTCGAGCTGACAACTGTAACCCCTTAAAATATACAAAGGGGCCCGGGGCCCTAGCACACACTGCAAGTTAGGGCCCTGAAAAATATTTTTACCTTAACATTGGTTACCAAAACATGGATTTTCTATTAATTTAAAGAAAGGGCTCTGTCACTAATGTATGCAGGGGTTGGGGGCACCCTAAGACGTGTGTTTAGGAGCCTAGCATGACAATGATCAGGCCATTTTTGGCACCATTTTTCTACTTAAAACTTAGCTCTAAATGATCTTCCAGAAAAGAAAAGAAAATCCTGAAACGGAATCTGATCAATGATAATAAATCACCTGGTGCACAGGTGTTCAATCCTGCTCCAGTAGTAGAGTCCTGCAGAGTTTAGCTCCAACCCCAATAACCGACAAGGTCTTCAGGATTACTAAAATCTTTTTAGACTGGTATGTTGGGACAAGTTGGAGGTAAACTATGCAGGATGTGTGGTACAGTATGGTTTGATGTGTTGCATGTAATAGCAGCCGGACAGCATTGAATACGGATTGGCAAAAGGTGGTCACTGAAGCTTGAATTGCTCTAGAGGTAGGAAAATTCCTCATTACGGAATTTACTTATGGGTCGGGTAGCAAGATCAATTGCATTAATTTGTAGCACATTATTTATTTTTATAATTACTCACACTAAATTAATGTGTTAAACTGACAGCACTGGTTATAAGATAAATGGCCTTTATCATTTAACAAATTAACATTGGTTGGAAAAAACAAACCATTAATTCTCAGTTCTGAAACGAAGCAAAAAAAAAAAAACTGAACACAACATGCATACATAATACAAGCTGCCTTTTAAAGGGAGAAATGCATCTAATCAAAGCTTTCTGATTATGAATCACCCATGGATGGGAACCAATATCTTTTCGAGATGACCGTATCTCTCCACTGCCACACTGTCATCCCATCTCCGTAGGAACACTTCGATCAATCTCAAGTATTGATGTAAATTGAGACAAAATACGAATGTGAATCAACACAGATGTTTCCCAGCCATTTCCCTTCATTGGATATAGTGGGATGTTTACCATTGATGTTTAGAAGGAAAAGCAGACACCCCCCTATACTTCACTTAACTCATCACCTGTGACTTAATTATCACAGGGGTTTCCAATCCTGCTCCTGGAGGGCCACTGTCTCCGTCTTTGTTTTCTATTCCTATCAGCCACTCATACAGCTGTTATGGGTTAAACAGATTCAACAGAGCAGGAAGGCCAAAATCCTCAGTTTCCGTAATAGTTCCATGCTAGAGTTGGCAGCTGGGCCTTTTCCTGGAGTTCACCCCGGATCCTTTCCAAAGACTGGCCACTAACAGGGGGTTTCCATTGCTGCCGCAAGTGGCGGCTATTTTCAGAGTCCCTTTGCCCTAGAGCAGTGGGAACTTTTCTCCGGACAGCTGTCTTCACCCTCTTAAGCTGCTGAACACATGGAAATACAGCTAAATGGCGTCATGTGGTGCTCGCTCAACTCTAACACCCTCTTACCACTGGACCAAGTACCTCCCTGAAGTCCTGTAGTCTTATATCACCAAAAAATCGCACCGTTTAACTGCAGTCGGCACTTTTGAACTCTTAACAGATCAGGACGAGGGCACTGAAACGATTAGCCACCGTCCATCATCCTGATGGAGAGACTCTGGTGAAGACGCAGCGCCAGCACTGGCAGAGGGATGAGCTGGTGTCAGGTGAAGTTTGTGAGAGAGAATCGGAGGGGTAGAAGCCCAGAAACATCACGTCTTCAGTCATCCTGAAACATAATCAATATGTGTTTTACGACCTGCGTCTCTCTGCTAAATTAAAAGAAATGTTAGACGGATGAAACTTCGATGGAGTCCCGCCTTCATCGCAGCTCGTCAGCCAAGTGCTCCATCATATCATTAAGTGTGCTGTCTTGATTTCGCTGTGAGAATGGTCTTCCCTGTTCAGTACCAACATTCCCACAGATCTTTGACCACAGTCTTCATGAATCTGAAGCCATCAAGGTGCCATCAAGCCATCAAGATTATTCCAATCAGTATGTTTCCTTGCGCAGGCCTTATTAGATAAATACTGAATCTATCCATCTATCCATCCTTTCTCTTAACCGTTTATCCTATGGTGGGTCAAGGGCTGAAACACTGAATCATATTTTTCTGTTAGTTTTATAGCCGATTGTGGATGAATTATATTTAATAAATAATTAAATATTTAATATTATGTTTATATATATATATATATATATATATATATATACACACACACACACACACACTGTATATATATATATATATATATATATTTATATATTTATATGTATATATTTATTTATTAAGAGTCTATTACTTGATCATTATTGCAGCGATTATTATGTTTCTAGCATGTCAAATGTTTGGCAACTGGTCTTCTAACCCTAATTGATGGAGTGTGTAGCTTTTCATTTCTTAAAGGGATTGTTCACCAGAAAATGAAAATTCTGTTATCATTTACTCACCCTAGTTGTTCCAACCCTGTATGAGTTTATTTCTTCTGTTGAGTTTATTTCTTCTGTTCAAAAGAAGCTATTTTGAAGAATATGCGCAACCAAACAGGTCCAAGGCCCCATTGACTCCCATAGTATGGAAAAATAAATACTATGGAAGTCAAATGGGGTCCATCAACTGTTTGGTTACCGACATTCTTCAAAATAACTTATTTTGTGTTCAGCAGAAGAAATAAATTCATACAGGTTTGGAACAACTTGAGGGTGAGTAAATGATGACCGAATTGTAATTTTTGGGTGAACTATCCCTCTAAACAACTATGTAGGAAGACACATCATGGCCATATTCCAGAATGATGTGCTGGAGGAGACTTTACAGAGTGCTGGACTCTTGCATTGTCAATAGTCCTTGACCAAAAATGGATACACCTCTTGATGGAAATAGCATCACAACATTTATTTCCATCAAGAGGTGCATCAGTTTTAGCAAAGATTTTTACATTATTTACATTATTTGAAAAAGTGGCTACACTAACGAAAAAGAAAGCTTCAAGCCCAGAAGTTTCCAAGAAACACAGCAGTAATGAGTTTATGAACTTCTTCACTTATAAGATTGATAATATTAGGGACAAAATTATAACTATTTAACCGTCTACTACAGCATTACATCAGGGAGTGCATTATACTCTCCCTGAGGTAAAATTTGATTCTTTTGTTGCCATAGGAGAGGAAGAATTTTGCAAACTCATTAATTCATCTGAATCGACAACATGTATGTTAGACCCTATACCGACTAAACTCCTGAAAGAGATGCTTCCAGAAGTCATAGATCCTCTTCTTAACATCATTAATTCGTCTTTGTCTCTAGGATACGTACCAATAACCTTTAAGCTGGCTATGATTAAACCGCTTGTTAAAAAAACGCAACTTGATCCTACAGAATTAGTCAATTACAGGCCGATCTCAAATCTACCTTTTCTGTCAAAGATACTAGAAAAGGCAGTATCCTCACAACTGTGTTCCTTTCTTAAAAGAAATGGTATCTGCGAGGATTTCCAGTCAGGATTTAGACCGCACCATAGCACTGAGACAGCTCTCATTAGAGTCACAAATGATTTGCTCTTATCATCCGATCGTGGTTGTATCTGTCTATTAGTGTTACTTGATCTTAGTACTGCATTTGACACCATTGACCACAACATTCTCTTAAATAGACTAGAAAACTATGTTGGCATTAGTGGAATTGCATTAGCATGGTTTAAATCATATTTATCTGACCGCTATCAGTTTGTAGCAGTAAATGAAGAGATGTCTTATCGATCACAAGTTCAGTATGGCGTACCACAAGGCTCAGTACTAGGACCGCTGCTGTTCACTCTGTACATGCTACCTTTAGGAGATATCATTAGGAAACATGGAATTAGCTTTCACTGTTATGCTGATGATACTCAGCTCTATATTTCTTCCAAACCTAACGAAACTCACCGATTCACAAAATGCATAGTTGATATAAAAAATTGGATGACTAGTAATTTCCTACTACTAAATTCTGAAAAAACAGAGATTCTAATTATTGGACAAAAAACTTCCACACGTAATAACCTAGAATACTGTTTAACACTTGATGGCTGCTCTGTTAAGTCTTCGTCATCAGTTAGGAACCTGGGTGTGCTCTTTGATACCAATCTTTCATTTGAAAGTCACGTGTCTAGTGTCTGTAAAACTGCATTTTTCCATCTTAAAAATATAAATTTACGTCATATGCTCTCATTGACAAATGCGGAACAACTAGTTCATGCGTTCATGACATCAAGGCTAGATTATTGTAATGCTCTACTGGGTGGTTGCCCTGCACGCTTAATAAACAAACTACAGCTAGTTCAAAACGCAGCCGCTAGAGTTCTTACCAGAACCAGGAAGTACGACCATATTAGCCTGGTTCTGTCAACACTGCATTGGCTCCCTATTAAACATCGTATACATTTTAAAATATTGCTGATTACTTACAAAGCAATAAATGGTTTAGCTCCCCAGTACATGAGCGAGCCCTCAACGCATTATAGTCCTTCACGTCTATTGCGATCTCAAAGTTCTGGCCAGTTGAGAATACATAGAATATCAAAATCGACTGCTGGCGGTAGATCCTTTTCCTATTTAGCACCAAAACTTTGGAACAATCTTCCTAGCATTGTCCGGGAAGCAGACACAGTCTGTCAGTTCAACGCTAGACTAAAAACACATCTCTTTGACCTAGCATTCACATAACACTCTATAGACTTCTATAATTCAATATTAGGCTGCTTAGATTAGGTCAGCCGGAACTGGGAACACTTCCCTTAAATCCTGATGTACTCGTTACATCATAAGAAGAATGGCATCAACGCTGATTTTTAGTGTCTTTGTTTATCCCGATGTTTTCCCGCAGCCTGCCGGATCCAGGCCGTTTCCAGATCTGACGAAGGACTTTCGCTTGGACCCGATGACAATGCAGTGCTGAAGTGCCAACTAGCCTCTCCTTATGGAGGATCCCTATACCACTCTACAGATAAAGCGTTGTGGAATTTTTCGGTTCGCGTACCTACCCAAAGTGATAAGATAAAATAAAATTCTGCATCAAAATTTATAGACAAGACAAGTAGTTTGTTTAGGCATGGTTTGTAAGGAATTACAAACCTGCGCACATATATTCAAACGCACATAATTATAGAATCAATTCTTAATGCGCATGTGAACGCCATCAGCGTCTATCACAGGTTCACGTTTAAAGTCTGTTTAGAGAGAACGGTGTCGTCTTAGCGGCCCCTAATTTAATAACAAATGATCATTTAGACGGAAGTGAATCAATCAAAACTAACTTTAGCTGGAAAAAACATTTTTCAAGAACCACTATAAAACCAATAGGTCCCTGTTACCTTAAATTATATGTTTATCTCTGTAAAGCTGCTTTGAAACAATCTACATTGTTAAAAGCGCTATATAAATGAGGATGACTTGACTTGACATTTTGAAATTTGTCCACTCTGCTTTTGAAAAAATTATCTATTTATTTTAAGAATTTATAGTTGGATGCTTGGTAACAGTGGGAAATATATTTTTTTGCAAGCAGCATATGATTTGAAATTCATTATATTTAAAGGGATAGTTCACCCAAAAATGAAAATTCTGTCAGTATTTACTCACCCTCATGTTGTTCCAACCCCGTAAGACCTTCGTTCATCTTCGGAACACGAATTAAGATATTTTTGATTAAATCTGAGAGTTTGATCACTCCTCCATAGGCTTCTTCAGGGATTGAAACTTGCCAGCCCCGAAAAGTTATTAAAGACATCGTTAAAATAGTCCAAGTGACTTCAATGGCTCAATCTTAAGTTTATCAAGCGACAAGAATACTTTTTGTGCGCAAAAACAAACAAAAATAACGACTTTATTTCAACTATTCATTTCCTTCTCTGTGGGCCTCTAGTCAGTTAACGTAGTGTGATTGCGTAGAGCTACGTCACACGTATGCTCACTATTGGCCGACGCTGGTCATGTGTGTGATGCGTGTGACGTATAACACAGACGCACTACGCTATTATACTAGTGAACTGATTCAAGGCCCAAAGAGAAGGAAATGAATAGTTGAAATAAAGTCGGTATTTTTTTTTTTTTTTGTGCACAGAAAGTATTATCGTCGTTTGATAAATTTAGGATTGAGCCACTGTATTCACTTGGACTATTTTAACAATGTCTTTAATAACTTTTCGGGGCTGGCAAGTGTCAATCCCTTAGAAGCCTATGGAGGAGTGATCCAGCTCTCAGATTTAATAAAAAATATCTTAATTTGTGTTCCGAAGATGAACGAAGGACTTACGGAGTTGGAACAACATGAGGGTGAGTAAATACTGACAGAATTTTCATTTTTGGGTGAACTATCCCTTTAGTGTGCCTGATTTTACTGAAGGGCTCTTAAAGAACCCATGCAATTACTTTTTCCAGACCTGTCATCTTTCCAGTGCTGACATATTTCCTACAGGATGTTTGGGTAAGACAGATCTAAGAGCTCATCCCCTCTTTTTAAATATCCACATGGGCTTTAGCTCACAGCATTAAACCATGATTTGCTACTTCCAAGTCGAAGGTGATATAAGGGGGATGGATATTTTTAAATAAAATACATTTGATTGGACAAAAATCTGTATAATACAGTCTGAGTCATCCATATGAACTAAAAGTCAAAAAAAGTTATTTTTTATTTCCTGGTGTTATTAAAAGCGTACAGTAAAACTGTCTTACATTGCTACTGTACCATTCACTTCACAGTATGCTATTATAGCTATTAAAGGGCTTGTTGTTTTTTTTACCTTCAGCCATTTCCTTTTTCATCAGCTAAAGTTTAACTAGTCACATGGCATTTACAGCTTAGTCGATTGCCTTAAAAAAAACTATCTGGAACTGAGTGCATATGAGCGAAATGGCATGATTCAATTCACATTCTTCCGAGGGGTCCTGCACCAGCCGAGCAACTGCCATTGAGATAAATGAGACAGCTAACAAATAACACTCTCCAGGTATTATGAACCTGCTTGGCTTGCACATATTTATCAATGTCTGCTTTTCAGCAAATAAAGCAGAACCAATTGATATTCATAAGCTAGCAGATTTTATAATCTGCCCCCCACTATTTCCGTCCCTACGCCAGTGCACACCAGTGTTGCGATTAGAGAAAACCAAGGCATAAAAATGCAAAACTATTAGAGTAGTGCTCATAATGTACCTAAATTAATTGGAAACATTATAATCCACAGCATTAGGAGGCAAAGTATCGCACACATCTTATCTGCTGTTAGTAAAGGGAGGAAACACAAGGCCACATTAAGGATAACGCTGGATGCCAACAGCACACGCCAGCTCATTGTCATTCACAATCCAACTGTGCCATATCACTAGAGCCATGGCAACGGACTTACCGACCGAGGGCTCGTCTCTGCAGAAATAAAGCCATTGAATCCTGTTAAAGCGTGTCGATGCAGTCGCTTTTACAGACATTGTATGGAATCATTATTAATACTTTAGACAATATATCATGCCTTTTCCTATTTAAGAAGAGGGACAGTGGTCTGAATTCATTACCACAAATGTTACAATTGTGAATCACTTTTTTCAATCTAATTAAAACTGGCTACGGTTCATATCCATAAACAAATTACTGGCACCACCTACTTTGACCTTTGAGTAACAGTAAAAATCAATTTGCGGATATGCACAGACATCTTCCAGGGACAGTTAACCCAAAAATGAAAATGATTTCTTCCAGGGATAGTTAACCCAAAAATGAAAATTATTTACTCTCATCATCATGACATTCCAAACCTCTATGATTTGCTTTCTTGTGTGAAGCATTAAATTGGATATTTCAAGCTTGAACATTCAAGCTGTTTGGGTCCACTGAGACATTTTGTTTTTAAATATCTTATTTTGGGTTGCACAAAAGAAAGAAATACATGCAGGTTTGAAATTACATGTGGGTGCATAAATGATTTGAAAGAATTGTCATTTTTTTTTAACAATTATTTTAAGGCTTTGTTCAGAATTGCATACTTCCATACTACTACATCAGTAGTGATTGCAAAATCCTTATATGGGATTTTTTATTTTTAATCCAATGGATAGTAAATTCATATATGTACACTACTGTTCAAAATATTGGGACCAGTATATGTTTTTTTTTTTTTAAAGAAATGTATACTTTTATTTAGCAACGAAACTTTAAACAAACTTTTGAATGGTAGTGTACATTCATAAAGTAATTCTCACTGTACAGTTTTTGAATGAAATTCACTATCAACAAGCGGAAAATACTATAATATTACTTAAATAAGAGCGGTATTTTTAATACTATAGTATATTAATATATAATAATATAATATAGTATTTTTAATACTATAATATTAAAAAAATAAGAGCGGATGAGTCCCTTTCAAAACCACCTCACTCACATGTCCAGTTTAATCAGACAGATGAATCAAAAGTAATTTAAACCATTATTATGCAAATGAACATATTTTAACAGCAGAATATTTAATTATTGACTTGTTTCATTAAAATAGAAAAATTAAGAATTTTTTTTGGATAGGCTAAATGGTAAATAACCATATTTATTTCTGAGACTCACTGAATTAAACATGCAATATAATGAGGTCGTGAGCACATACTACTGTTTAAAACACCAAAAACATCCACGTCAAATGCTGAAGGAATTTATAGACAAACAAATTACTTTGGTGCGTAAGTTACTTTACCTATCTTTTTGGTATCTTTTTGGTATCTTTTTGGCTACTTTGAACTTTAACGGAGCATTAAAGATATTAGAAACTTTCACTCTCTACTTTACATTTTTGAATAAGTATATGTAATCTTTACTTTAATACATTTATGATGAGTAATGCAATTACTTTTTACGTTTTGAATGGCAACTTTTTCTGCAGCAGTTTATTTCTGCGACAAAACACTTGATATCGCCATCTACAGGGCATTAAAGGTACTATGTCTTGTGTGTTTTGCCCTTGCTTATCCAAACTTGTCAACAAGGCTACTTTACGTGAATATGAGTGCGTTAGAAGGAAGTTGCTGAATGGCAGGTGTTTCATATGAGATGATGACATGACTGCAGCCAGTGATAAGGCTGAAACCAGCATGTCCAGTAAAAGTAGGCTTTGACTATTTCATTTGACTTAACATTATTTTATTTATCTGTTATATTGAAGAAACCTTTTTGAAGGATATTGGTTTACTTATGCCATTCTGAGCACTTGAGCTTAACTGACACTTGAGTGTTTGCAGACGTTCAAGAGGATGTTGTGTCGACCTTGATTTATTGTGCTGAGGTATTTTTTTCAATTTTAGAAAATAAACATGATTGCTCTCCTCACAAATCAACCGTTCCTTGTTTTCCAGTGGCATGTCTCTTAGTTGTTGATGGCTAGTGTATCTTTGAGCCTACATTCAGTGTGAGTAAAATACTTAAGTACTGGTAAAATAAGATAATCTAAGACTTTTACTCAAGCCATATTGGAGACTTGAAAATGTAGTCATTTTCACTGTAAGGTATCTGTACTTTTACTCAAGTATGGTTTTCAGGTTCCTCTTTTGTTTTTTTTTTCGTACAAGAATGTTTCTACAATTATGTTTGTGAGCTCCCCTCCTTGATGCATTCTACTGTTTGAAATATTTATCACTGCATAATACAATCTCTCTCACTGTTATTTTTTTTTAAATAGAAGGTAGTTTGCAGTAAGCAGTATGTTAGTATTTCATTCCAAACATAGCCTTTGTCTTTTAAGGAAAAAAAAATATGTTTTTTTCCTCATTATTAATTCTGCTTGACTGTTAAGGGCAGACTGCAGTGTGTGTTTCTTTGTGAGTGACCTACTTCTTATGCCGCATGTGAGGTGATAAACATCTGCCCAAATAGCTAAACCTCATTAGCAAACACTACCTGAACACACTCTGTATGTCAGTAGAGCTTCTCAGCATGTACAAAGGTCTCTCTGGATCATTTAATGATCAGAAAGCATGTTAATGCTGCTCTCTGCCTCTGAGCAGAGAAATAATGGTTGGCCCATAACCGCTTCTGTTGATGCAGACATGTGTTGTTGACTCTGTAAAGTCCACAGAGGCATGTACGCAAGGCACTATTTGCATTTCCTGTTTGCATGCTACAGATATGTGCAAATGTACAAACGTACTCACCCTTTTCTTAAGAGCTTCTAGGGAGTCAAACTCCAGCTTTTCTAGTTTGACTTGGATGTGTTTGGGAACATCTGGAATGACGAATGCCAGGATGAACTTGAAGGCCAGGAGAACATGCTGCAATAAACAGAAAAAGACAAGTTTAAAACACAGCTTTCATATCTATGTTATTATAAGCAAGTGCTAAATACACCTTGAATATTCTTTTATGATTCGTTTAAGGGTTTATTTAGCAGTTCATACTTGCAATCTAACATCTCACACTTTCCAGACAGATCAATGGCATTAAATAGAAAGTTTTTTTTTATATTTTTTTATATTGAGAACCTCTCTTGACAAACAGAGACACGTGAAACCAAAAGGGAACATATTTCAGTCATACTGAATGGCTGAATGAACTTAATGGCTCTCGATGTCTTCAAAGGCCACATTATTGAGATGAATGCTGCTGGCAGAGTGTCAACTGTCATTGCAGCTCCAGTGTGTTAAAATGAATCAGCACATGCCCACTGCCTCTGAAACGGGCTCACTATTCACCTTTGTGTGATTTAAAGAGATCTGAAGAACTATTTTGTATACAGTTTAAGTAAATGTATAAATAAGAATTGCACACTTGAAACTACTTTAATATAAGGGAGTCCTGGTTGTTTATCAATGCTGACCTTGAAAATGAAATTGTTATATTGTGCACTGAATACATCAAATTAAGGAAGTTAATAGGTTGCAAAAAAGGTTTCCTGTTGACTTACAAAAAACAGGGTCATTTTATGTTGCTGTTAATGGGAGAGTTCACCCAGACAATTAAGATTCGGTCACTATTTATTCACCCTAATGTCCTTAAGACTTTAATTTATCTCTTCCAAAACTTTAATGCTTCAAAAGTTTAAAACATTATCATCTCCGTGTAAACTATAAAAACATGAATTTGTGAAAACAGTGACGTCATGCACATGACATATTGCAGTCTACAGACGCGTATTTTTTCTTTACAAATTGAGATCGCCAACTACTGGCCTGGCATGCATAATACAGCGCTTTTAATCGTCTCGAAGTTTTCGTTGATCTGTGTGAACCTTTTCTGTTTTTAGCACATTGCTAGCGTCCAGTCTTCTGAACACATTTACTTTAGGCTTTTACTCATATATAAACACTGATCAATGTACATACACATAGCACATCAAATATTGCACAACCGTGTTTTTGATGCAACAATCCTTATTGGTTCTTGAAGAAGGTCAAACATCTCAAGCAAGCACATCTGACATTCCATTTACCATATTTGACGTGCTCTATGTGCGTTGATCAATGTTTATATGCGAATAAAAGTCTAAATTTAATCTGTTCATCGTACAATTCTGTCTCTTCAAAAGTCTTTATAAACCTTTTGAGGTGTCAAAGTGTTGATTATGTGGAATTTGAAGGGATAGAAATGCTCAGGTTTCGTTAAAAATATCTTTGTTTGTGTTTCGAAGATAAACTAAAGTCTAATGGATTTGAAGCAAATGAAGGTGAGTCATTGAGGGTGAGTAAAACCCTTTAAACGCTTCTTAAATGCAGCATAGTTAGCTCTCGTATAAATACAAATAATACAAGTGATGATGGTCTACAAAATTCAATATAAACGGCATCTGTCTTTAATCTCTGTTAGTCAGCTATTGTTGACTAATGTGGAAAATGTACCAGCTCTGCTTTGGATGGAGTAGTTTAGCTCAGATATCAATAAACAGTCAACAACGTTGACACTTAAAAGCCAGAGAGTACACATTAGCTAAAGCTCAGACTCAATACAAAAATCTGCTTTACTTGTGTGGATGACAGAATTATGTCATTATAAATGATGTAATGAAAGGCTGAATATTTTGATATTAGTTGGGAAATACACAAAAAACCAAATTGCTGTTTTGAGACACTTACCATAAAAGCACACACATACATATATAACGTTATTATTTAAGGTTCTGAATGAGAACACCATAACATCCATAAGTATAGCAGCAACGTTTAGCTTTATTGTGCTGGCAAACCACCCTTTCACCTCATTTTCATTCATATATGCCAGTCTAAATGTGTTCACTCCACAGCTAATAACAATTTGAATATTTAATTTCTATATTATAGACTTAATGAAATATACAAGTAGTCACAGCATCATTAAACAAATCATATTTCGTGGAATGTAAAATTACATATTGATTAAATGAACTCGACAAACCATGCCTCATCCTGTGCTAGACAAAAGTATGGTAATTATTAAAGACCAGAGTAACCCAGATTCAGAAATGGCCGAGGATACAGCCCAGGGCATCAGCTTCAGAGTTACTGCTGTGGTGGCTGAGGAAAACTCAGGACAACTGAACACCAGCGACTCGTCCTGGAAAAGTCTAAATCGAGGTAAATCTTAAGGAGTCATGGCAGAGCCTCCACCTCAACTGTCTTACACTAAGAAACACATAGAAATCAAATAATAATGGTGACATAAAACAAATTATGTAGGCCTAGATGTAAGAAACATCATACAAAAATGTTTCACTTGTTGACAAATATCAAATCTTTGCATATTAATTTGCCTAAACTGAAAACTTCTTTCTTTTGAGAAATAATTGGAATGTCATTTCATAACAAAAACCTGCTGTTCCAAAACCTAGTGAGTTTGGCTTGCTTCCTACATAAGGCTTCAGAAGCAGCATTATAACTGAACCTCATAAAACTCAGAAGCGCGTCTGTAATTAGACCACTTAATAATTTGAAACGCTCTACAAAAGCAGCAATTCGCATGTATACAACAAAAACATCATTCTTGATGTAAGGCTCACATAAGTCTTAATTTACACAACTACTTCCAGTCTGATGTTAGGATATTGCTAAGCTAATAATGGGATAGGCTCATAAAAATACAAACAAAAAATGAAACAGAATATGCAAATATTGAGTGTAATTGTCAGCTTTGATGGAGCAATGTATTTACATACTTTTTTCAGTTTTTAATTAAATGGATTTTTAGTTGTTAGTAAAAAAAAATGTAATGTGCTTGTGGCAAATTTGCGTGACCAACTTGAACCTGATGCAGAAAAATTTTGTCCTCACAATAAATTCCAGATTGTGTAGATTGCTATTGAAAAGACTGGATTTGTTTAAATCCTTTTGGAACAGCCTTCTCATAGGGAGCATGCCTATGATGGCTTAAACTACTGTCTAGGTGGGTAGCTCACTAGGATTTGTAATAGATCTACCGTGTTTTTATAAAATGAAAAGCAAATCTCCATCAGCAAGCCTAAAAAAAGGACTCTACACTCAGTGCTGCAGTCAGATGTTCGAGAGCGCTGACTGAATGATTCATCAGTGATTTATCACAAAAGTGCATCAGTAACAGACAAGCACAGTCTCCTGCAGGGCACTGCCTAAAACAAGCACGTAGCATGTGCAGAAGTGTGACTCAAAATGATGTTGCATCGGAGTGTGAACTGTGGAAAATGCCACCCTCTCTTCAGCCTGATTGCTGTCTGAGAGAGAGAGAGAGAGAGAGAGAGAGAGAGAGAGAGGGGGGGGGTGAAGCAGAGACTGGGAATCTAAGATCTGATATAATGAGAGAACAAAGCCCCGATTATTTCTGAAGTCAAACTAATTTATCATGACTGCAGATGTACATCAAAGGGCAGCAACACTACAAATACAGACAAATATAGAATTGTTTGAATAGGTAAACAGAATAAAATCATATTATTAAAGGAGCTGTTCTATCAAAAGCAACCAGAGACTAATTAAGAGTGAAATGGAATAGAATAGAATAGAATAGAATAGAATAGAATAGAATAGAATAGAATAGAATAGAATAGAATAAAATAATACAATCCAGCCAGATAGTCATTAGGGGTGCAATGGAATAGAATAGAATAGAATCCTTATAAAAATAATATTATTAAAGGAGCTATACTATCAAAAGCAAACAGACTCATTGGGAGTACACTCGAATAGAATAGAATAGAATACAATAGAATAGAATAATGCTTGCCGATGTACTTCAAAGTGCAGCCACACCACAAATACAGACAAATACGGAATAGAACAGGTAAACAGAACCTTAATAATAAAACCTTATTACTAAAGGAGCTGAAATATCAAACAACCAGAGTCCAAATTAAGAGTGCACTGGAATAGAATAGAATCCTTATAATAAAACCCTATTATCAAAGGAGCTGTACTATTAAAAGCAAACAGAGACTCATTAGGAGTACACTCGGATAGAATAGAATCATGATTGTAGATATACTTCAAAGTGCAGCCACAACACAAATACAGAAATATACGGAATAGAACAGGTAAACAGAACCTTAATAATAAAACCTTATTACTAAAGGAGCTGTAATATCTAAAACAACCAGAGACTAATTAAGAGTGCACTGGAATAGAACAGAATAATAAAATCCGGTAACAGTTTATTTTAGGCTGTCATTATAGCAGTGTAATTAGATAAGTACTGAGTAATATTAATTAACGACATGTAGTTACTATATGGTTAGGCTAGGAATAGAATTTGGTCGAGGGTCAGTTGCATGTAATTATGCAAAATTTACTGTTTTTGCTATGGTAAGTACTTGTAACATACAGTATGTAACAAGGACACTGTAAAGTAAAGTGTTACCTAAAATCCTATTATAATTATAAAATAAAGCAAGAGATTAATTAGGGGTACACTGGACTAGAATAGAATAGAATAGAATAGAATAGAATAGAATCATGATTACAGATATACTTCAAAGTGCAGCCACATCACAAATACAGACACATATTGAATAGAATAGGTAAACAAAACCTTAAAAGTAAAACCTTATTACTAAAGGAGCTATAATATCCAAAAATAACCAGAGACTTCTTAAGAGTTCACTGGAATAGAATAGAATAGAATAGAATAAAATAGAATAGAATAGAATAGAATAGAATAGTGAGAATAGAATAGAATAGTGGACACATTTACTGCTGTTCTCCAAATTTTCACAGGCGAAATTCAATCATTTCGACTGGAATAAAAAATTCACAACAGATTCAAGTTGGTCACACATATTCAGCGCACTGACCAACAGAAAGCTGCATGGCTTCTGAGTGAGCTGTGCTTTATGCATCACTACATTATTGTCAATGGACAGTGGAGCTTTTTTGCCCATGAAATTTAACTAATTTTGAAGACAACAATATATTGCAATGTTGTATATAACTAAAGCATTGTGAGAAAGGAAAGGTAACAGCCATTGATTTGTTCAGCCTGTTGGTGACCAATCCCATGTGTGACCGGTGAACTGGAGGGATATGCGTGTCGGAGAGGTGTAAGAGTGTTTCCAGGCTAGCCGTCATCCTCTTTAAGACGTGAGTGGAACGGAGAGAGAGAGAGAGAGAGAGAGAGAGAGACAGAGCCAGCCACATCTGATCTCACAGCATGTCAGACATGGTTAGGGAGTCATGGAACAGAACAGTCTTCAGTTAAACAGCCCTGGAGGAGCCTGTCAGCCTGTTAACATGAACACTCACTGGGTGGGGTGTACACAAATACACACACTCTCATTTTGACCAATTGCTAATTTAACCACTGACATCTAGACAGTCGCAGTCAAATCAGATTATAGGAAAACCGTATTCACTCTTTGAATACACGTAGAAAGACATGCTGCAGATAATGGCAAAGTTCACAATGAGAGATTCTTAGCTATAGTATAGTATGACAATAACATCACACAATGTCAAATTACAATATGACGAATAGAGAGCTGCAAGGATGGTGTATTTTTGTAGGACAAAACCCAGAAATAAGTTAACATTTTAGCACCTCCGGTTTCATAATCCTGAAGTTAATGGGTTTTTTGAAGGGATTTTGTCAAATGCCTAAAATAAGATCTTTGGTGAACACAAGCTCAAGATATTTTCATGTTTTATTCTATTTTATTACACGGCTCTGTGGAGTACTTGATTCTGACTGGTCAATCGTGCCATCCAGCGCTATGTTGTTCCCCGATAACAACCGGTAAAAACTGATGACACAGGCTCATACACTTGCTGGGAACGCTTTTTCTTCATGGAAGTTTTGCAATTGTGAGATAATAACATATTAAAAACCCAATATCAATATCAATATTTCGAGTACATTATTTAATTATGTCATCCGGTATCGCAGACCGCTCTCTCGTTTCATACAAACGCAGCTGCTGCCATTTTGCAATGGCTGGATGTACATTATCCCTTATACAATTCTCAATTCTGATTGGCTGAGAGCCTTTTCCAGCCATGCCATATTCTACCAGTATCACCATAGGAACCGTCTCACCCTTTGAGTGTCATGGCGGACGAACAAACCACTATCATTTTACGAATACTACCGTTGATGTGTCACGGAATGTAGTTTAAAGTGTTTTTTTTATGCAAGAATGTAGTTATTTAGACCTCGTATATGCGACTTGTATATAAATCTAAACGTGTTACTTAATGTTTAAACAGCATCTCAAATAGGTACCATAAGTATAATGATATAACCTCGCAATTTGGACTTTTTTCTCGCAATTGTGACTTTATATCATGCAATTACGAGAAAAAAAAGTCAGAATTGTAAGATAAAATGTCGTACTTGCCTTTTTTACGTTTTATTCAGTGGCAGAAACAAGCTTCCATACATAACAGAAAGTAAACAAAAAAACGACAGTATAACTACTATAAGCAATACATTGCATTTGGGCAATTTTCGTCCCTGAATTGCCCCTAAAACATCCAAAATGTTTGTAAAAGCATTGTTTTCCTTTATTACGTGTGTGCATTTGCTTGTAGACAAATCTCTCTCTCTTTCTCTCTCAGAGGTCACAGTCATCCTCTCTACCATCAAGCTTTTCAGTTCTTCCTGATCCTCAGCCGTCTCCTGTCACCGTGGCTACACTGTTGCCTAGTTACTGCTCTCTGAGGCATGTCATCGTGTAATTACCTGAGTATCGAATGGCCCAAAAATAGGCAGCAGTCATGGCTCTAAAAAATACCAGCAATGACACACACACACTCACTCACAAACCTCTCTGATTCATTCCACCGTGAGCCAGTGACACTGCACACAAAGGCAAAGTAAAGAATAGATAACAAAGCGAGGGAACATTTGCATTACCCATCATTCAAAGATGACCTTTGAAGGCACAGAGATTATTTCTGCATTAATCTTTTTTGGATGATTTTCTCATTTATGCAAAAATAAATAAATCCATGTTTTCCTATATTTAAATAGCATCAGACCTACAGCATATATGTTACAATGGCTTATACCCAGGGTTGAAAAAACACTTAACCTCAAATATTAAACACTAATCCTGCACCATTTGTGCTACAGACATGAATGATATCACAAATCATGTGGCTTTTTGAGGTGAGATGCGGTATTACTTTTCAAAATTAACACACTTATGATTTTTGCTTGGTAGATGATAAAAAAGGGTGAAAAAATCCCACAGACATTGACAGAAATATTAAGCTACACTGTATCTGAGGTCCTGAATATGACAGAAATTTGGTAGCTAGATTTTTTTTACTTGGCCAGTAAGCAAGCTATGCAAGATTGTTTCCACCACAGAATAAAAAATAAAAAACATTAAAGATAAGTGCGACACATTTCTTGCAATTTTGACTTATTTTCCCAGAATAAGATATGTATATCTCACAATTATGAGAAAAAAAAGTCAAAATTTTGTTAAAAGGTCGCAATTAGTAAGTCAAGTAAGTCAATGCAATTAGTATTAGCAATTAGAAGTCAATGGGTTTTTTGAATGGGGTTTTGTTTAAATGGCTGAAATAAGGTCTGTGGTGAGCACAAGCTCAAGACACGTTCACGTTTAATTCTTCGACATAAAATACATCAATATCACCCCACTCGTGATTTTTTAGAGCCGTTACGTGTCTTGAAAAAGGTCGTTGCTAACAAAATGGCTAAATGGGACTACGAGGCTGTCGATGAGATTGTAGATCACGCCGAAAAGGTAAGCTCAGTCCGATTTTACGGTCTTATTATACTCATAATTGTGCTCTTACAAACTTCTCACTCAAACGTTCTGGGAAAACTGAAAGAGTTGTTGGAAGCTTAGCAATTGTGACGTTGAAGTCGTGGGACCATGGTGTAGTCCGTTTATAGCCTACCTTTAGCTTTTTACTCCTGGCGACTGCATTTAGGCTTCAAAATTAATAAAAGTTGTGTTCATCTGTGATAATTTTCTTGATGGACAAAACATGTAAGCATCATAAACTTTTGCTGATAACAGAGCTTGTTTTTAGAGAAAATCCAAAAGGCAAAAAATCCTATTGAGTTTTTTCGAGGGAACCAGTGTGATGCTAACTGCCGTTTGGCCTACAAAGTGACGTCATACTGTACCTGCACCACTCTATAACCGTAAATAAAGCTCCGTATGCTTTTAAATCCCTCTCGCGCTAGTAAGATGTCATACATTGGTCCGTTTCAGCAGCACCGTTTCAAGTAGAACACACTTTAAATCTGCAGCGGCCATGTGGTACAAGCCGTAGCTCTCGGAAAATAACAAGTTTACACGTTGTAATTACTAAGTACTATGTTCTACAAGCACATGAAGGCTTTTTACAGTTCAGAATCATTATTGTAATTACGACATGGCATGAACGCACCTGTTATTCTGTTACAGTGAGTAGTAAACAATGTTACTACTTCTGAAAACATCAATACATCAGTACTCTGCAGTCCAGAAGGACCAGACCTTCCCCCATCCGCTAATGCTGATCCAATGCCAATCCCTGCTCACTCCACTTAATGAACTAACAGACTCAATAAAATATATAAAGACAGCCTTGAGAAGCGCCCTGCATAATAAACAGAGAATGCAATTTGCTTGCAACTTATTGTGTGAGAGCTGTAGCAGACATTCAAATGTGCGCATACACAGTACAGTGGGTTATTGCGAGAGAAGCTTTATAGTGTAGTTTAGAGTGGAATCGTAAGGAATTTATAGGCTCCTTAATTCCCTTAACAATTATTTTATTAATTTTGAGGAAGCACCGTGCATACAACGTTTGTCCTTACTCAAAAAATTAACAACTAAAACTAAAAATACTATATTTGGTAATATATTTTAAAATACACACTGTCATATGAACAAAGAGTCATTCATTTCACTGATTTAAGTTAAATTAATTGAAATTGATTGAAATCACTACCTCATGTGAGTCTTTTTGACCAATTATAAATAATAACAGCTTATAGAAGAAACAGCTCATGACCAGACCAGTCATTCAAAATGTTAGTATTATTGAGATACTATCAATCAAATAGTATTTTATTAATATTTCGAATTGGTTTATATTTTCATATTTTCCATTATTTTAATTTTAGTAAAAGTTTTAGTAATTTATTTTGAATTTTTTTTAAATTATTAGTTTTTTAATTACAATTTTATTTTTAACTTTATTAATTTTTATTTCAGTTTTAGTTATTTTACTACATCTAGTTAAACTAGATGGAAATTAAACAAAATGTTGTCTTGACAGTTAGCTGAATAAAATAAGTTTAAGTTTTATTATATATATATATATAGTTTTAGATTTAGTTTTAGTAATAACCCTGGTTATACACTTATAAAACTAGTCATGTTCTTTCTTTAATGTTTCGGTGGCAGAATGAAAACCTGTGATGTGAAACGAACATCTAAAAGTAATTTGTTTTCTGTATTTATTTATTTTTAAAATTGAACGTTTCTGAAAAACATGATTCCATCACCCTAATACAAACAATATTATCTTGATACCTTCCAAATAAAATAATGTATAGGTTGGCAAGTTGATCTAATTGCTTTAAATGCTTCATTTTTAGTTATAAGTTTATGCATTTTGTTCATTACATAATGAATTATTTGACTATCATTCTAAAATGTAGAAATGGCCCTATACTGTCCTATAAAGGCAAAAAACCTGTAACTATGCCAACACTGAACTTGAGAAAAAATAAATACATAGATGTATAGCATCCGCCACTGAAGGTTGAAAGCGTCATGACCGTCACAGGAAATGAATAGAATACGTCAGAGAAACAGTGTAGCCACACACATTCACCCACAAACACAGTTGATTTAGAGCAGTGTGTTCCCAGCATACCCGTATCCCAGCTGCACCAGCCCTAAACAAATCAATCCGCAGCCGCCAAACTCAATCCAATCAATCTGAATTACAATTTCTGACCAACACTACCATTTGCTTTTGATTTGACATGCATATCCTCTCTGACTTCAGTCAATTTTAATAAAGTTTACTGGATTTAATGTTGCTGAACGAAACAACAAAGCCACACACAGACTTGAATTGACTAGAGCATTAGGTATGCTGACTTTTCTATTCCCTCAACACAGTTTCGAGTTTTATTTAAAATTCTGTCATGGTACACTGATGCTGTGCGTGATTCAGTATGGCCTAATTACAACTCCAGTGATTACTGCGAAGTTTAATTAGCGGAAAACAAGACATGGCACAATGAATTCCTCCCCAGATCCCCACCAGGATCACACAGAATATCAGGAGTTCTGTTTTTCTCTCTCCCAAAAAACACAAGTCTCTAGTGTGTGTCTGTGTGCGAGTGTGTGTTTCTCTCCATGCTTTGGGTCAGTTATTTTGAGTGGGTCTCCTGAGGCCAGCAGCAAAGCTTATCCTTTACTGAACTTCCTGTTTAATTCTGATGTTAACCCATATGGACTGGAGTTTCACGGTAGTGGGGTTCTGGATTCTTCAGTTACACAAACTGACAATGTCTAGCACACTATGTTTCCTGCATTATCCAAACCACTAGGATGGCGGTTAAGGAAACAATGACTACAGCCAAGTTTAACACCCTTTAACACTCATACACACGCAGAAAGAAAACAGCTCACTGATGCCACCTTATGGATAATTCGGTCCATTGCAAAAGGGGGTTATAAATGATCATGTTGTGAGGAGAGGAGAGAATATGTTACCTCTATGGCCACCACAACGAGGATCAGCTGAGTCTCTGATTCAGGGAAGTAGGCATTCACTTGTGGAGACAAACCAATCAAGGCACAGTTGGTCACCACGGCGATAACACTCATCGTCTCGAATGCCAACTGGAAGAATAAAAAGCCCAAATGTTTATTTTTCTGTGAGTGTGTGTGTAACAGTGCTATTTGTGTTAACTAACACTTAAACGTTTTAAAAAATCATTTACGTAATAAAATATAAACATTAGATGAAAATCTTAAACTTAAAAAAAATGAAACATAAGTTCAAGTCGCAGTACTAACATGGAAATAGAAATGGAAAATAACTAATAAAATCATTAAGGCATATAACAAATTGCTAAAAAATCTAAACTCAACTAAAGTGAAAACTGAAAATATAAAAATTAAAGCTAATTCAAAATATTAATAAACACCATCATAGTTTATAAATAATACTAAAACAACACTGGTGTGTAGTATTGTGACAGACTTAACTGCATGTTTTTTATGATCATAAAGACAAATATTTTTCATATGCATACAAGTTGACATTAAATATATAAATATGAATTATATATTATAATAATTCACAATTTTTACTATTTTTTATCAAATAAATGCAGCCTTGAGCATAAAAGATTTCATCAAGTCATATGAACTACTTTTTTGGTGTCCTTTGGCCTTTTTAACTTAACATTAGTTAACTACTTTAGTTAACATGAACTAAGAATGAACAATACTTCTACAACCTTAATATTAATTTCAACATTTACTAATACATTACTAAAATCAAAAGTTGTCTTTGTTAACATTAGTTAATGCACTGAGTACTAATATGAACAATGAATGACAGTATGTGTATTAACTAACATTAACAAAGATTAATAAATACTGTAACAAATGTGTGTAGTGTACCTTTAAAGAACGAGTAGGTGTGGGACAATTTTTTACTGCTAATGTATTTTAGCACTTTTTTATTTTATTTTAAACATAAATCCAGATGACGAATTCCATTATTATTATGACTCATATGGGATATTATTGGCTGTTAAAATATACCACTATTGAAGTTCATCAGATTGTCCTCGGCTTTCTATAGCACTGTACATTTTCTCGGTCTCTAAAGCCTTCTTTAAAGCACAGAAATGATCATCTCTTCTGGATGTGAGACTTTCTCACAAGCTTTTCTCACCTGCCACACCCCGATGTTCGCGGCTGGTTCTGAGAAGGGACGCTTGAAAACATGGCACATCTTGAAGGCGTCAGAATAAACCTCAGTGATGTTGTTCAGCACCACCAGCACAGCAGCCAGCGGATACACACAGGAGAACAGACTCACATAGCCGAACAACAGGAACTGCTCAAGGTAGTCGTCAAATGTGCCCTGATGATCAAAGATGCAGTATTTCAGAGAGATTCAATCCTAAAGGTCAAATAGGGTCATGTCAAACTAAATTGTGACTGTTTTTGATGCAAGAAACAGTGGACAGCAACAAAGTATTTTTACTTTGTTACTGTACTACCCCTTAGCTGTCATCCCCCTTTTGATAATTGACATTAAAATGCAGTATACAAACCTAAATGGTTGTAATTCAAGAATGCTTTGGAATATAGACCTAAGTTTGGTCTTGTTTTAAAGAAAACAATCAGCAGATTATTACTGAAGTGAAAGCACTTCAAAAAATTAAAGTATGAAAAAGTTATGGAAGTTAAAATTTACAGTAAATCAAATATACTTTATTAATATATTTTTTTTAATATAAAATAAATATTTTACAAAATATTTTTTACTATAAAATTACTATAAAATGAAAGCTATATATCTAACCAAGTTGTGTTCCAAATTTAAAGTTGATATCACAAAAATTGAAGTTCCCATGAGATTTTGTTTAGGCGTTATACCAAAAATAGCCACCGGGTGCCATTGCATTCCATTGAATTTAATTGTATGCATTCTGCCATAACAAATTAATACATTTCTATCCAAATATCACTTCTGTCACTAAATATGGAACCTTGAGACTCAGACCTTTCTGACAATGTGTGTTTTGTCAAGATTAGAACATTTTTGATAATAAATTATGAAAGATGATGCCCAAAAGGGGAGGGGCCTAATAAAAAAATACCGTTTCTATGGTAACGCAACGTCCAATTTCAAAACGGTTTTTACAGGATGAATTCTGAGTTCGTAAGCTTTCAAATGATACCTAATTTATGATAACTACTAAAATATGTGATATAATAATAATAAAAAATTATATATATATATATATAATATATAATATACTTTTTAGAGGACTTTTTACTTTACTTTTTAAAATATAATTTTATCTTTTTTTATTGACAAATACTAGATTATGTTTTATTATGAACTTTTAGCATTAAAAAACCAAAGTTTCAGTTATTAAAAGTGTGTACGTCGACTTTTTGTGACAAAGGTCAGAAACTCCTGTAATGACGTCGATTTTTTGAGGTGCACTCTTGTCATAAATTCATATATTACTGTTCATACAAAATTTGTAAGAAAAAAACAGCGCTAAAATATCTATTCAGGAGTCTTAGACCATTCCAACGATATATAGTTTGTCATGATTAAATTAGGATTTAATAGTAATATTTTGAAGTAAATTTCGGTTGCCCGTATACGGGCAGGTGACAGTTAAGGTTAAAGGAATAGTTCACTTAAAGTGAAAAATCTGTCATCATTTACTCACCCTCAAGCTGTTTCACAAAAGAAGATATACTATGGTGTTCCTACTGTGGAAGTCAATGGCGTCCATCAACTGTCTGGTTACTGACATTCTTCAAAATATCTTCTTTTGTGTTCAGCAGAAGAAAGAAATTCATAGGTTTGAAACAACTTGAGACTGAGTAAACGATGACAGACTTTTCATTTTTTTTAAGAGAATTATTCCTTTAGGTATACATTTTAGTAGTACATTTTTCAACTTTTACTTTAACTTCACTAAATTCCAAAGCATAATATCATACTTTTTACTCCACTACATTTCATAAAATCATGTCGTTCCTCGTTTTTTTGAACTGAAGAAATCGTCACTCGCTCAGATACGCAATAGCAGTGTCCGATTCGTGAACGAACTGATTCTTTCCAATGAACCTGTTAAACCGGTCCGATAATCTCACTGAACCAATCCGAATGCATCTGTTCTGATCTAGACAAGTACATGGAAACTATCCAAAGCTATGTTAATCCCAAAGCACTGAAAACTGCATCTCTATATTCATCCTTTTTGTCCGCTTAAGGTAGAAATGTATTGCATTGTTCTTGTTTTTTTTTGTTACCCTGGCAAATTATTTATGTTTGTGTATCTTTTTGTCTTTTTCTGTTTGGTTGTCTCCATGTTTATCTGTATTGCTTTAATGCTTTGTAATGTTTAATAAAAAAATAAAAACCTCACTGATTCAAATGAAGCGTTCAGAGCGAGACTCCAGTTAACGGTTCATTGAATTTACAAGTCTGACTGAAAAAGAGCCAAGAGCGGGAAATCCTTCGAGCTTTAAAGTACACGTGCAATTGAGGATTTCTTGTTGTAAATGAAAAATCTAATTTAGGTCACGACAGTAAGCCTGTAAAAACAAGGTATAAACTAAACATAACATTAAAACAATGCAAATGAATGCCCATGCATCTTCCCCGCTGCCGTAGCAGTTTCAAATTATGTAAAACTAGTATGTTTGCGTAGCATTCTTTTAAAAAAAGCAAACATTTTGCCCAATGAGACGTTTGTTTCTGTATTGTATGGTCATATTTTTTTAAACACACATTATGTTTTTCTTAATTTCTATGTAATATATGGTCTATTTTGTAACTGTCAGTTGTTTGCACACTTGGGTTTTCAGTAATTATCAGTGCATGACAAATTTTGACTTCTTACTGGCAGATCAACTCACATTAAGTGTCTGCATAATCTTCCTTATTGACTAGTGCTGTCTCCATGACAATTCATAACACTTCAGAATGATGTCAGACTGAGCAGTGTGTGTGTGTGTGTGTGTGTGTGTGTGTGTGTGTGTGTGTGTGTGTGTGTGTGTGTGTGTGTGTGTGTGTGTGTGTGTGTGTGCGTGCGTGTGTGCGTGCACACAGCATAGTTCATGCTCACAAAATCCAGTCCATAATTCAACTTTTTTGGTAATATTGGCAATTATTTTACAAGGCACCCAAATGAGGACCTACCAGATAGGTGTTCATTTCAGTTTCCAGCTGAACTTGTTCCAGCAGGGGGAGCTCTTTATCCCCCATCATCCTCCTCATCCTCTTGTGTACCTTCTTGTTCCTCCTCCTCTGCAGCCAGTATGGCAGGAAGGCCTCCATCACTTGATTCAGGATTTGAGAGGTGATGAGCAGAGTGGCCAAACTCTGAAGATCCACACACAAGCAAGAGGCAAAGTTACTTGCATTTCAAATCTATAATGCAACTTGTAATTCATAGGTTGTTATCAAGTCATTCAACTTCACTTGATTTATTGTTTGTCGATGCAGCTGCGCTCTGAAATACTCACCTGTCTAAGAAGCACCATGTCTTGCATGACAAAGGCAATATAGAAGAGAGAGGCAAAGCAGTTTACGAAGTTAAACTGGAAACAAACAACAACAAATTCGATAATTAAGAGACTAAATTTGCACTTGAGAAATGTGCTTAATTTTAATATATTGCAAGGGTCCCCACACCTTTAACCCAAAGCATTTGCACTACTTTCATTTCAATTAAGATTTTTTTAATGTAATGATATAGAGATGACTTTTTTAATATTTTCAGGCCTGAAAATCACAATTTTAAAATTGGTGGGAATATTGCAAGCATAAATACCCTTTACAAGAGGTAAAATATCAATGAAATAGTAAAACATGCATAAATTAGACAAAAACACACAAAAAACTTTGTGATCCAAACCATACCACCAAAACCTTGAGCACGAGGTGATTTTGAAATGACGACTCCAATCTGTGGTTTTCTGAACAACAAAATACAGGAAATGGGATTTACCTCCATGTTGAAAAGAAACAGTTTAATTTCAAGAGTAAAAAAAAAAAAAATTAGAGTGAGGCTTTAATAGCATTTACATGAAAGTATGGATAAGTCACACAGAAATATAATTTAGACAAGGGGCAAACAAGGAGGCAGCATATGACTTGAAATTATTTAAATGAACAAATAATTCATTACAATTAATGTATTAATATATTAAAATAATAGGCAATCTATATAATTTCTGACATATTAAAATAAAATAACACAAGATGGGGAATCCCAAAATGAATTTATGGTTATTTGTAATTTATGGTTTTATGTAATATATGAAATAAATTCGCCATGTTATTAATTAATTCAATATATAAATAGAAAAAGGTTTTGGAAACAGCTTTGTCATAATTACAGCAGAAATTCTGGAAGTATCTTAATTTATATGGAGGGAAGGGGCTTCAAATAACAAAACTTGACTTCATTTCTTATAATTGCTACGTTAAATCTTATAATTTGATTTTGTATCTTATAATAGTGATTTTATATCTCACAATGTGACTTCATATATTGTAATAGCAACTTTATATCTCACAGTGTGATTTTATTTCAGATTTTAAATTACTTTGAGGCAGAAACGGGCTTCCTTAAGATAGTTTTAACTTAACCTAGATAGATTACACAATAGCGTTCAACTATTATTGAGCACATAATTATTATTATTACATACAACACTGAAAAGAAGATAACACAGTATTTCAATGGTCCACTTTTTACTAACTATAAGCAACTACATGTCAACTAGCAGTCATTAGAGTATTAATAGACTGTTTGCTTAATATCAGCTAACACTTTATTTTGATGTTTGCCAACAGACGTTCTACTGACTAGAAGTCATTTGGCAACTACAGGTCAACTTATTCTGCTAACCTGAATGCTAAAGGCCCAGATATACTCACTGCGAAGTTCTTTTTCATTCTTCACTTTGGGGTAAAAAGAAGTTTGAAATACCTTTGCAGCGGTATAGTGTTAGTGAACATCCTAACACCGCCAACGCTGCTGAGAGCGGTGTTTAGATGAATATGCAAATATGTGCTTCGCAGTTTCCTTTCAATAACAAAACAAACACAACAAAAAAGACAGCGGTGAGACAACAGCAGTTAAATGTGCACTGTGTCATTTTTAGCGGCATCTAGTGGTGAGGTTATGAATTGCAACCAACAGAAGTTACGGTGGCCGACAGGAAAATATGTTGTCGTTCGAGACAGCAGAGAGTAGCCGGTGATGTTTCTTTAAATAGATAAATTAAGAAATGTTTACATAATTATTCAGTAAAATGATATGTTATTGCAAATATTATTGTTACTTGTACATCATAGTGTCAGTGTTTTATTCGCTGACTGTAGCTAGCTTCTTTGCACGAGGAACAACATAGTGACGAAACGCGCTCTGTAGTAGTTTGTCCGTTTAGGGCTACTGTAGAAACATGTCGGCACAAAATGGCTATTACAATGTAAGGGGACCAGCGGTGTATGTAGAAAGAAGCGGTTTGTTCTAAGGTAATAAAAACATAACGGTTCATTATTTAAGGTCTCTCAAAACATAGTTATGTATAAGATATTGCATTTCTGTCAACAGATCCTTCTAAATATTACACAATGCACCTTTAAGAACACATCTGATAATATCGATTTCGATGTTTGCGTGCGCTCTGCAATCCAGTAAAGTCACGTCATGTTTATTTATATACCATTTTATACAATAGATTTTTAAACCAAGCAGCTTTACTGTATTAAACCTGAAAAACAGTGTCAGTATCCTTCAATTAGAAACAACTTCATTTTCTACCATAAAGCGACTCTCCAGTGTGTTTTTACTCGAAGGCGTCAGACCCCAAGGGACTGAACAGAAGAAATGAAGCGGAGAAGATTTCAATGTTAAAGAAGGCGGAGCTTCATAGCACACTTACCTATTATGTATTCGCCACGGACCAATGGTAGTTCGAGGTGTATACCAGCCAGAGCAAACTTTTCCGGAAAGTGCGCTTTGGCAATCTGTTTTGAACTCCCGAAATGAACACAAAACGGACTTTGTTTTGGCCTGATTTTGTTCGAAATTACGTCACGCCAGTTCGTTCTTTGATTTCGCTTCAAGTGTATCAAGACCTTAACACCTAACCCCAACCTAACAGTCTACTAATACTAGTTGACACGTAGTTGCAAAGTTACTTCTAGTTAGTAAAATGTCTAAAGTGGACCATTGAAATAAAGTGTAAAGGAAGATGATAAAAAAAAAAGAAAGAAAGAATTTCAGGCTCACCCCAGTTTGTGAGAAACTCAGCAGCATAGCGATACAATAAGTTCATGATCTCAATGACCACAGCGTAGATGATACTGGGAACAAACATCAGAATGCCGGACGCAAAGTTTGGATTTTCAGTATATATACTTATGGCCCAGTTCTCCATGTCAAAGTAAACCATCATCACATAAAAGGACAGATACAGGCACAGCAGAACGAAAGGAACCGACACCAAATATATCCTCAACTGTCGCCTGTCAAGGGAAAACAAACACTGTCAATACAAATTCAGCATCTAAAACACTTTTCATATTTATCATGCTTGTATTTGTTTGATGTTGATTTAGAATATGCAGTTCTGTGTATTATTATTACTATTACATTTTAAAGGTCTGAGACATGCAAACCAGGTTTTGGTGATAACCAAAGAATAAAAGTTGCGCTTAATATGCCTTTTTGTCTGGCAAAACATGACAATATTTCAAAAATTGGTACTTGGAGCTAGGGTAGACTGGTTCCTCTCGCCCCGTGACTGGATTAAACCCAAGAGCTCCATGGAATCCAGGCCTCGGTTCTTCAAATGCTTTTTTGCGGCTCAGCGTTCCCCACCCGTACGCTAACGTAGCGCTGCATCTCTTCCACACTTCCAGGAAAACCGTAGACCAAACCAGGTTGAAGACAGCAAACAGCACGTACTTGTCATAGTCCTCCCAGTCAAAGAGGTAGTAAGGGATACCAATGAGAGCCATGGGTACCAAGGCAAATGTGAAATACTCCAGAAATCCAAAGTAGAGCGCCAGACCCTCACCAAAGTAACATCTGATGTCATCTACATTATGGAGGACACAAAGAGAACATCAATGAATATAGCACAGTGCATTGTGGTTTCAATGCAATTGTTTGATGATCTAAAACACCAGTTTTTAAGATGGAGCCGTACAGTTCTGCTTCACTTTACATTTGCATTAAACAAACAATAAACAGTATTCTTAGAATTTCCATAATAATTTAAGAGAAGCAAAGGTATGTAGAACAGCTATAAATGACGCACACCCCCCGAATAGGACATTCAGCTTTACTTATATAAGCAAAATTCTAATGAAATTCTTTTCACAGTAAGTTGTATCAACAGACAGATATAAAGGCTGGAGTTGGGTTTAAAGTTCATGCTGCCAGCGCACACAGACAAAGTGACTCACCCAGCGGCTGGAAGGATAGTTTGATCTTTTTGTACCATGAGAACGAGAGTCTCTTAAGGTCTTCTTTGTTATGGAGAGGGAAAAACTGGACTAAGACACCTTTGGATTGCAATCTCCGCACTGAAAGAGAGTTTCGCATCAAAATGTAACTTATTATTCAAATAAGGGAAAAAAAGCATTCTGGACAATTACAATTACATGTGATTTAAAAAATACTAAAGGATTAATATTGTTAAACAGCAAATATGATGGTTTGAATGGTGATGTTTTAAACTATAGGTGGAACTATAGTTTTTTGTTGTTTTTTTACTTCAAGAAAGTTTTACCCAGATATCATTTTTGACAAACGTTTAAAATAATGTACTCTCAATGAGATGATGTCAGTGGCTAAAAAATTAATTTTTATTCTACAAGGGGATGGTCTTCCTATCATGGGAGCTGCCATCTTGAGATCACATGATCTGTCGAATACTGCTCACTTATTTCAACACCATCAGGCACTTTCAGTTGCAAAAAAAAAAATCATAGGTGATAAATACATTGGGTTGCTCCACAATATCAGTGGTAAGCTAAACTTGTTTTCTTTTCTGTCATATGATGCATCCACACCCATAGGTGGCAGTGTAAAGTCAAATCATGTGTCAAATCAGAATGCAAAAAAAATAAATAAAAATGAATTACTTATTACAAATACCGATATTTATATTCCCTAATTGAATTCTATATCTGAATTTCAATGTTGAATCAAGTAAATAAACAGGTAATCAAACACATTTGCATCAATAATGTCAAATGTTATTGGTTAAAAGCATTTTCACACCCTCCCCTAAAAAAAAGGTGGATTAGTTAAAGATTATGAGGATGAACCATAGAGCTGCAAGATTAATTGAAATAAAACCAAAATCGTGATAAGGCTTAGCGCAATATCAAATAGCCACGGTTGTGATTTAATTTAATTTATAAATAAATGTGCTGCGTATTTCAGAGTGTTCTTTCACATGACCAGCTCATGATCGGCCAGTGTTTGCAGTGTCTCAGAGCAGATATAGAGATGGAGTTCGTGTGGAGCAACATTTACTGTGAACTGAGTTTGGGTTGCTCTAATGTGCATTTGAGAACGCAACATGCGCCAACCATCTTCCCATACTTGCAGTAGGAAGCGCTTACAGTATCAACATTAGAGAAGCTTAAATTGCTCCATGTGGTTTTCCGTCAAAATAAAAGTTGTTTTCTTAAATACTAGTTTTTCTTACAGTAAAATATTACAATAATTATTATAATATTATTTTATAGCCACATTGATATATAATATATTTGGAAAAACTGTGCAGCCCTACAAACGAGAACAGCAAACCTGGATTTTTATTAAATCACATTTCAAAATCGCAGACACAATTTTTAATCAGAAAAAAAATGCAAGTCGATTTTTCCCCAAATCGTGCAGCCCAGAAATACACTTACCAACTGATTTTCCAGGGTAAAGCTTAAGCTTAGGGTATCCTGGAACGTGCTCTTCATTCTTAGCCCTAAGCGTATCCAACTCGTGTTTGATAATGTATTGACACTCCGCATCACTGAGAAATGCTTGACCATCTCCTATGAGCACAACACAACAGTGTTATAGGGAAACCAGGACCAAATGTAAAGTCTATATGAGGAACTAATGCAGCTGAAATCCCCAAAATGGTTTCTTGACATACTGTGGGAAAAAAACAAAAACAATACACTATCATACTCCTTATATTCGGTTATAAATGAAGCTCACCCTCAAAGTCTCTGAAGCTTTCTCTGTTGGCATAAGTGAACCCTCGCATTGTGCCATCTTGAAACTCCTTAAACAACCCAACATCCTCGGCTCCATTTAAAAGCCTCTGTAACGTGGAACCCACCACAAAGACATTTGGATTAGACTTCTGAACATCCTGAACTGGAAGAAGCACTTGATCCACCAACAACTCTGCTCCTATAAAAGAAATCTGAGTTTTAGGAACTGGGTATTTCCCAAGGTCAATGTCCTGATAAATGACACACATGTATCAAATTAACACTGAAATGTATGGTTCAGTGTTAGAAAGAAAACTACATGTGATGTCTTAAAAATGTAGTTATACCATGTTCTTACATAATGTACTTTCCCTGTATTCATGTTGGATTCATTTGGAAATAAGGAAGATCACAAGCAATTTCTCATAGGGCCAACAATTTTCATTGCACATGGTTTAGTAAAAATCTAATTTAGTAAACAAGATAGAACAGAGGTGAAATGCAGAAAGGAAAAGAAAGATGATGGAAAGATTGGGTCGATATTGGGTCGAGGTTGGCACCTCATTCCACCAGAGAACAGAATCATTTCCTGTTTTATGTTGTTGTTTTTTTTGTTGTTTTTTTTTTGCATGATGGCTCCACCACATGATTTTGATGTTGCAGGCAAAAGTTGTGAAATATTATAGGTAGTGGCCGTTTTGATTATTATTTTTATTATGCAAAACTACTCTTTTAAGGAATGAAATTACCGGAATTGTTACATCACCCCGGCCCGAGATATTTAACTTTATGCCCAAAATGGATTTTAATACAGAAATGAGATTGTAAACTTGCTCATCAAAGAGGTAAATTCAAGAAATGTTGAATAAAATAATTTCTGAATGATTTTTTTTTTTTTTAATAAATGAGTATAATGTCACTGAACCATCATCAGTTCTTAATTTTCATATAAAACCAGCTCATGTTACTGGTTTCTAGTAGTTAGACATTACAGCATTACTTTTTAATTTACTGCAGGTGTTTAAGTAATTAAATTAAATATATAACTAGTAATGATATCTATTTAACATTGTAGTGTCAGACTATTTTAATGAACAAATCGAGAACTGAGCAGTAAATATGCTACAGAGTTGTTCATTTTGATCAGAACCAAGTGTCTGTGCAAGCAATATGTATGAAGTAATTGAAAAAGAGAAGCATGCGTTTCCTCCTGATATGCTATATCTGTGACCTCTGTGAAGGGCAGGGTTCACGTTTGGTGCGTCACAGTGGTTGAGTAACCCTGACAGAGGCCCAAAGGACAACGAATGGATTCAAACACAGACAATTTCAGAAGGCAAGCAGATATTTCCGAAAATATTCAGTTCCTGTCAACCTCTATCCCTAGATGTAACGTGGCAAGGGTCTCACCTCCATTTTGCTGCTTGTCTCTGATCCTGTTTAGTAACCAAGTGATGGCCTCTGCTTTAGTGTCATCAGCAAGCTCCAGGACCACCAGAGGGGTGAACGAAGAGACATCACTGTCAGAAAACGACAAGCCGAGATGCATCTTTCCTGATCCCTGTGTTATACACAGACCAAGAGAGGCAAGGGGCAAAAAAAAAAAATATTTATAAATAAAACATATCACTCTCCTCAAGTTTCAGATGCAGAATATACACAACAAGAAACACCACACATTTCAACTGGTGAAGATCGAGCCGTATGTGCATCCATAAGTGTTTATGGAAATATTTTCCTGTTACTCAGAAGTATCGAATTCAAATAGGTAATTCTAATAATTAGGTGTCGCAATAAAAGTCACGCAGCAAAAATGTCATCATGTCACACATTGCGTATTGTTTGATGATGAGGACATATCATATACAATTCACTGTGTGATATGACTCACTATTCCAATATCCTCTATATTAAAAAATCTATTTCAAATAAATGCTGTTCTTTTTTACTTTTTATAATTTCTGAAGGATCATGTGACATGGAAGACTGGAGTAATGATGCTGAAAATTCAGCTTTAGCATCACTGGAATAAATGATATTTTTTAAATGCATTAAAATAGAAAACAGTGTAATAAGATTTCACAATATTACTGTTTTTTTTATCATTTATATGCAGGCTTGGTCAGCATAGGAGATGTATATACAAGTTGATAGTCAAAAGAATAGAAGCAATAACAAAACTGATGACAGAATAGAATCGAAGATGCTCTGAAGGAGCTGGTGTTTGTAACTTTTGCACTAGTTTGCAAATACTTATCTGTATTTATTACAGTACACTGTTAACTCCACACTCAGAAATATTGTCAATCGTGGCATTGAGCAATCGAATCCTTTTTGTATTTTGCATTATATTTTTGTATAATTTTTGTAACTACTCCATATTTTGTCCTGACCATATACAGTAGCAACATACCATTGATATTTTCATGTCTACCATCACTCTGTGGTCTCTATTTTTTAAAACCCAAAAACCAGCCAACAGACCAGGGTTATTAACTTTGCGATAATGATCAGCTGACCAACTGTACATTATCCATACAATCTCTGTACTGTGCCTATACTGTGTGTATAAAGTGTGAAAAACAATCAAATCATCAAAATCATAACTATTTGTATAAATAAATAAATTTGGAGCTGACATTTCACCATTGTCGATTAATAAAAGTCAACATTTAACAATAAATAAAGTTAAGGTTCCCATTGACATTGAATAGACAAAAAAAAAGACAATTGAAGCTTGTCAAAGGGAACGAAAAAATTTGGTTACCAACTTTTTTTTTTTTTTTTTATCTTCTTTGGAGTTCCATAGAAGAAGGAAATTAATGTTTGGAAGTACTTGAGGGTAAGTAAATTATTTTAGGGTGAACTATCCCTTTAACAAATAGTAGACCATTAATTAATAAAGAGGAAAACCAGAAGAAGACCTTATTTACAACTCAACAAACTGGTCTGGTTTGGACATAATCAAGTATATGAGATCCTTCAACCTTAGAAGAAAAGTTGAAGAAAAGTCTGAAAAGGGATTTAAAGTAGATAGCAGAGCCTTTCCAAGTTATCTGCTATTCCACTGCACTCCAGAGTAGAGCTCAAGAAGCTTCAGGAAGTTGGTGTGCTGCTTCAGGGCCTGGCAAACTTGAATTCCACATTATACCAAATAATGCTTGGGAAGAAAGTGAGACGATCAGTAAAAATGTTGAAGCTGAGTTTTGAACATAATAATTACCCAAAACATGCAAGCAAATCCACAAAAGAATGGCTCTGAAGCAAGTAATGGAAGGGTTAGGAATGGCAAAGTCAAAGTCCAGACCTCAATCCAATTGAAATGGGGTGGGGTGCAAGAAAACCCTCCAAATCACACAGTTAAAGGGATAGTTCAACCAAAAATAAAAATGCTGTCATTAATTACTTACCCTCATGTCGTTCCAAGACATTCGTTTAACTTCAGGACACAAATGAAGATCTATTTGATGAAATCTGAGAGCTTTCTGTCCCTCCATTGACAGTACCTACCACTGTGACGCTTCAAAAAGAGATCACTTCATATGATAAACAGATTTAATTTAGGCTATTATTCACATAACATTCATCAACTCACACATCAGTTGTAGTAAACGGAAGCTCAACCATGTTCGCTTGACGTGCAAGAATCAATGAGGTTCATTCTCGTGTTACGCAGCACGTTTGAGCTTCTGCAAGAATCAATGAGGTTCATTCTCGTGTTACGCAGCACGTTTGAGCTTCTGCCAGAACCAATGAGGTTCATTCTCATGTTACGCAGCACGTTTGAGCTTCTGCAAGAACCAATGAGGTTCATTCTCGTGTTACGCAGCACGTTTGAGCTTCTGCAAGAATCAATGAGGTTCATTCTCATGTTACGCAGCACGTTTGAGCTTCTGCAAGAACCAATGAGGTTCATTCTCGTGTTACACAGCACGTTTGAGCTTCTGCAAGAACCAATGACGTTCATTCTCGTGTTACGCAGCACGTTTGAGCTTCTGCCAGAACCAATGAGGTTCATTCTCATGTTACGCAGCACGTTTGAGCTTCTGCAAGAACCAATGAGGTTCATTCTCGTGTTACGCAGCACGTTTGAGCTTCTGCAAGAACCAATGAGGTTCATTCTCGTGTTACACAGCACGTTTGAGCTTCTGCAAGAACCAATGACGTTCATTCTCGTGTTACGCAGCACGTTTGAGCTTCTGCAAGAACCAATGACGTTCATTCTTGTGTTACGCAGCACGTTTGAGCTTCTGCAAGAACCAATGAGGTTCATTCTCATATTACGCAGCACGTTTGAGCTTCTACAAGAACCAATGACGTTCATTCTCATGTTATGCAGCACGTTTGAGCTTCTGCAAGAACCAATGAGGTTCATTCTCATGTTATGCAGCACGTTTGAGCTTCTGCAAGAACCAATGAGGTTTGTTCTCGAGCATCAAGCAGGTTCAGTTGAGCTTCCGTTTATTTTCACATCAGTTTTTAAATTTGAATAAAAGCCTAAATTAAATCTGTTCATCATATGAAGTCTTATGGGATTAGATTGACATGAGGCCTAGTAATTAATGATGGAATTTTCATGTTTGGGTGAACTGTCTCTTTAACAATTGTAAGAAAGACCTACAGAAAGCTATTAATGCAAGGGGTACTTATTCTCTTCAAAGTCAAATTTTCATTGTTATCGTTAAATTATATTACACATATATTTGCAATATGTTTCTAAAAGCTTTCTATAAGGTTAGGTTTGGGGGTAACGTTAGGGTTAGGAGATCAAAATTGCATTGGTTCAATATAAAAACAACTTAAGTCAATGGAAAGTCCCCAAAAGGTACAAAGAGAATGCGTGTATAACACACACTGTTTTGTATTTTGTGTCTGCCTGCTTTTATACTCCAAATTGTCTGATGTGATTAATAATGCATGTAGCCCATGTCTCTATACAAATGAATTATCTCTGCCAATTCAAAAAGGGCGAATAAACTCTTTAACAACACCTAATATGTTCTACCCAACATCACCAATTTGAAGACACGTGCATCAATAAACATGCAATATGCAATTCAGATAAAAGCCTGAAAAGTAATATTGCACGAAAAGGTGTGGCAAGAAAACGGAAACCTAAAGAAACTAAACCTGGATGATTATCCCGGTGTTTTTGGACATGTCTCGGGAAACTTATTAAAAATCTCGATAAATAACTCATGTGATTCGTATTACAGTAAACATGAAAAACACAGCATCTCTTTTCTTTGGACGTCTTGACAGATCACTGGGCGGAGCTAGACACGCATGCCATGCCCGACAAGGAAACATACAAAGACAGGCTATATGTGATCCCAGTCACATTTACGGATATCTTACAAATGTAACCTTTTTTCTTTTTTTTACCACTTTACAATGCTTAAACGCCAGTAAAATAACAAGCACAAGCCGCATGACAGGCCTGATACCCCACTGACATGTAAACTGTCTACTCACAGTGTTGCACGCGCAATCAGCTGTCCGGAACACGAAACAGACGTCAATCCTGCACTTCAGACGCCCATTTATGATAGTTTATTTAAAAATCTTGATTGGGTTTGGGTATAATTCAAGAGTATGATCAGGAGAGGTTTAAAGTTAAGGCTGACTTGAGTTCCTCCACGTCATCGAGATGACACAGCCCTAATTCTAGATCACACCCACCCACCGTTCAAACCTGTTACAAACACATGCATGTTCAACAGTGAGTGATTTATCAACACTGATTTAGAAATGCAGACAGAACCTACAGTAAATTCGCTTGAAATAGATCCGCTTAGTTATTCGTGTATGCGCTGTTTTCATTATCGCGTTTTAACATCAAATAAAATACAAATATTTGTGCCTTCAAACAATACGTGTGAAGTGAAAACGACTTCTGAGCTGTACACCTAACGCTGATAATTATCAGTAGACAGCTGGGACGAGTATATCAAAGTTCACTGTTGACGCTTTGTCACGTGATCAATGTTAGTGATGTACGAGTCTTGAGTGAATTGACTCTCGGACCGGTTCTTTGTAATGAACCAGTCTGAATTGATTCGCAAACCAGATACACATTATACCGAGTTCTTGTTCTGGGGTGCGTTTCTCACAAGCACCGTGAGATTCGTTGATCGCATAGATAATTTGTGGAAGTGGCTCTGCGGTTGTACGCTTACGATGCTCTAGTCTAAAGTAAATCGCGAATCAGTCTTGAACTGACTCACTGGGATATTGTGGGTCGGAACTCGGAATGGTCAAGCTTCACTATTTCTAGCATATCTTCAAGTTAAATTAGTTTATGTGTAAGCAGTTTACACAGCTACAATGGACACTATTGCTTATGTGTAGCCTACTGTAACAAGATAAGAGCAATATGAACATCAGTGTTATTGTGTTTTGTACAAGTGATTGTCAGAAATAGTAGAGAATCCTATTCAGCATTGGTTGGTTCAACAATTTGTTTAAAGAACTGGTTAAAACATAAATAAAGAATTCAGTAATTATATTTTACTCCATGATATACGTCCGGACGCAAGCCCTTGAAGCTCACAGATATTTAATTTCATAATTTATTTTTATCTGACTATTTAATTTTTTTTTTATCCCAACAGTTAATCACCCTGCAAATGCTCCTACTATCATGATTTCACTCGGGTTTCTGGTTTATGCCCATCATGTACGAAGGAGACATTAATTCAGTCCGTTTTTTGAACTTGTTCAACTGATTCGATAAAAGATTCGACTCATAAGAACATAATGTACACAATTCTCTGTCTAACTGAACAGTGTTCAGCACTGTGTTGAAAACATGGCTGAGGAGACAGTGTTAGCGGACACTGGGTAAGTAACCCTTTAAGCACACATTTGCTTAAAAAATGTAAATGGTGTGAATTATATGTGCGTTGCTATTGTTGTCGATTAGTTAGATTTATTCGTTTTCGTTTGCACGCCGTACGCGAACTGTTTGTGTACTGTCAGTGTAGGTGTTTATCAATAAAACCTATAAGGTTGTTGTTATAGGGTATTTGGTTACTTCTTACAATTATTTCTGTCTGTCAATTCTTCTTTCATTAATAAACTCTTTAAATTAATACAAAACTAATATCTAACTAAATTATGAATTGCTTGAATTGTAATACAATTACTACAGTATGTCTTTGATTGACAGCACTTTCACATTCTCTTGGCTTTAGACTGGCTCAGCGTGTACTGATGTTTCTTGGTATTCGTAGTCTCTTCTACAGTGTTTTCTCTTTCTTGGACAAGACAGTGAGGTAAAATGTGTGCAAATGTCCTAATTCAAAAACTAACTCTACTTAGTGCCTCTAAGTTTTGGTCACTTTACAGTGTTCATGTTATTACATAAACTACAGTGTAATCCTAATGAGGAACATATGGCTATACTAAATGTGAACCAATATTCTAAATCAAATTTAAATCTACCAAATCTTTTCCCTCCTATTTATGGAAAATTATAGTGTTTTTAATTGGATTGTTTGGCCAAAGTATTTTATGCAGGTACTGAAGAACATGTTCAGTTTTGTTCAAGTTGATGAAATAAAGTCTTTTGTCTTAAGATAATAGTTTCAGAGATTTTCATTAACTGTCTAAATCATCAATATTTAAATAAAAAAAGAAATTATGAAATCAACGATTTGTTCATTTTAATAATCATGAATCAGTCATTGCTCCTGTCATTGCTCTTGATGACCCCATGGTAAATTAGGGCAATTTCACAGTATATAGCAACAGTCAGGTGTATAGTACTAATTAGTTTTGGTTTCTATTTAGTTTTGGGACGTTTAGCCATATTTTAACATAATATATTATATGTGTAACATGGACACTGTAATGTACAATTTTGTTACAATGTACAATAAGTTATATGAAGTAATTCCTCAAGGTCTAAGGGCTTTTGTCTAGCAGATTTGAAAGCCTGCTTAATATTTCCTGTATGTTATTTATCAATTAGCCTAATTAATGAATTTATTTTGCTCTGAAAGCAGATTTTAACCTGGCATTATTATCATTTAATTTTTGTTGTTGTTGTTGTTGTTGTTGTTGTTGTTGTTGTTGTTGTTGTTGTTGTTGTTGTTGTTGTTGTTGTTGTTGTTGTTGTTGTTGTAAAGAACAAACATTTTCAGCCATCTCATGTTAGTTTCTTTCTAAGTGAAATAAGAATAAGAAGCTCACATGTAATTTTACTGTAGGTCATGGTGGATTAGCGACTGGCTGCCGTCCTGGTGCCCAACATCTCAGAGCCAACTGAAGGAGGCAGAAGAGAGGATGCTGCACTGTGAGTTACATCAACCATTGTCACATCGAAATTTAGACTCCAAACTTTTCAAGTTTTTGTTAGGTATTGCAAATTCTCTCTAGAATTATTTAATAAACATAATTGACGATGATCAGTATACAGAGTTGCAATAATAAGTTTGTGAACTCTTTGTAAAAAATGTCTGGAATGTCTATTTACACCAAAATCAAATAGTTGAATTCTGCCTTGTTGGCGGAGGCTATTTACACTAGCTCCACCCACTATTGTCTGGTTGAGTGAGACAAAACTACAAAAGAAACCCATTTGAAAACAGGAGCAGTGGTGTGGAGAGTAAGGCGGCGTTTACATGGCCATTTTCAACTAAAAACGGAAAACTTTTATGCGTTTTGGCCGTTCATTTACTCAACAACAGTATCATCTCCTTGTAAACTACAAAAACGCGAATTTGTGAAAACGGTGACGTCCTGCGCCTGCGTATTATGTGTTCAATATATAGGCACATAGTTTTTTTTTTACAAAGTGTTATCGCCAGCTGGCCTAGCAGCAGAATACAGCGTTTTTAGTCATTTCCGTGAATCGTGTGAACGGGGATCGTTTTGATAACGTTGTCGTCCGTACGCGAAAAACACGAAGGAAAAACATTTCCTTTTTTAGTACATCGTTGTCTTGTAAACATACCCTCAGGCGTGTGCTGTTATGCGACCAACACAAGTTCGAATCTGCCTTTTTAATAGTGGGAATAAAGTGTTTAACATGTTTTTAATTGACCTGTAATTGAAATTGATTGTGGTGTCCTCATGATCATTGATCGGATGTGCTGGCACTACGGACGAGCTCAACCACGACACATGTAGCTCATATTACTACACTCAAAACCATTTACTGGACCTTCGAGGATACATTTACTGATCAGCAGGTTTAGTATGAACCTCTAACATAGGTGTAGAGGTGTCTTTAGGGATAAGGACAAGTAATGTCCTAATATGGCAGCATCCAATTATGATTTTAGTAAATAATCAAATACACTGAATATGTTGTTATTATTGCTTGCATACTGTTACTACATATAATTACTACAATACACTGAGGTGTAAATAGTATATGCCACTATTGCAATAAGTATACATATCATCGAACTACAATGTGCACACTTAGGGTAAAGAAATACTGCTATTTTCTGTTTGCGTAAATAACATTTAATGCTTTTTGCATACAAATAGTCTTTGCCAAACATATCTGGATTTCTGCATTGATTACTCAAAATAAGGTTTCATCTTAATTTGACTCACAATTGTTGACACACAATCTGACTAAACTAATAAAGCACAAGCGATTATACTTTTCACATTTTCATTAAAATACATCAAGTAATCATTCACATTTGCATTGAGCAGAATTGTAACTGTAATAAAATAAGGTCTGCACTAGATATGAAAATGCTTAGCCTATTTTATTCATGTAGCTAACAAAAACATATTTAAAGAGTGAAGATAATAAACGTATTGATATTAACTTATTTATTTCTAAGTTGGCATGTTTTAGTATGAATATATACTCTATATATATATTTGTGACAGTGTATGTGTGCGGCAAAGTATATGTGTGTGTGTGTGTGTGTGTGTATAATTTTCTACTAAGATGTAACCTTTGCAGATACATTTTCTGTGCCCTTTATAATACAGAAACCTTTTCTTTTTTATTCCTTTCAGACGTCACAAGCAAGTTCTGCAGGCAGTTTGTTCACATATCCAACAAAAACAGACTGTGGACTTTGGTATTTAAGGGGCCAGTGGACAATAAAACCCCTCTGGTTCTGCTACATGGATTTGGGAGTGGTGTGGGATTTTGGGCCTTGAACCTGGACTCTCTCGCTCAGCAGAGGCCCGTTTACGCCTTCGACCTGCTGGGCTTTGGCCAGAGCAGCAGACCTCACTTCAGCACGGACGCCCAGGATGCGGAGCTCCAGTTTGTTGAGTCCATTGAACAGTGGAGGGAGAAACTGGGCCTGGAAAGTATGATTATGTTGGGCCATAACCTGGGAGGATATCTGGCTGCATCCTACGCAATCACATACCCAGATAGGTTTGTAACTAAAAGACAGAAAAGAGTTCAGCTTTAGCGAAATATATATTTATTATGATCCCTTTAATTGAGTGAGGGATACACTTTGTTTACTATGGAAGCACAACAATTAATAAGTAAATATCTACACTAGAGTGTATTTGATTGATTTACAAATGTCATATTGATTGATGAATGGCTGTTGCATCTTTTTTGTGGTCATTTTTGATAATCATAAACATTTTAATGATACTCCTGGCAGAGTTTAACAAATGTCAGAATTTGAGAATTGGCTGCCTTGCATTTCATGAATTTGAATTTGAAATCAATTGGCAATTTAACACAGACACAACAGAGAATTACATTAGACAAAACATAACATATTACATCATTAATTTTGACTAATTCTGCCTATTTATTACTAATTCTGCCTAGATACATTTATCTCATCTAATCGGAATGCTTATTACTGAAGTTAACTGCCAAAACAATTTAATTTATAAAATAAATATTGACATATGTAAATTAGTACATTAGAGCAGTGTGTAAACAAAGTGTTGTTTCTTCCATGGTCCATTACAATTATTAATGTTATCTAATGTTTCTGTAAATACCCCATGTGATGTGAATTAAATCATATATTTTTGCATAATTCATACATAAAAATGAGTTGCATTATTGATAACTAAACCTTAATACAAATTTAAATCTAATTTCAAATCAGCCCCTTGATGAATAGAAGCTCACTTCTGTGTCCTGTTGTGTTGTAACTGTGGCTCTGGATGCAGAACACTGTTTTTCACATCCTTCCTGTTTCCCCATTTCCCACAACCTTTATGTCTGTCAGCAGTTTGACCTCAGAATTTGACTCAAAACTATTTTTGTTAGCATCCGATTTCAACAAGCAGTAGAGTTGCTGCATATTCCATATCGCTTCTATCCTGCCCACAAAGTTATTATTATTTTTTTGTCTCTGGGTATCAGGATGCACAGATTACCCCCTCTAGTCAATAATTGTATTCCTTAAAACTCATCTTTGATCAACAAAATGACATATTTAAAAGTTTTTTCCTTAAAACTAAATTTTCTTCCTGCCATAAAATAGCTTGAATGTAACTTTACACCCTTGCCACATTTAGTATACATAGTTCTATGAATATGCAAATGAGCCCCGCCTCCACTTACTCACACCAGCTCAGAGATCCACTCATTGACGATCCACACGTTAACCTGATTGGTTACAAGGTAGTTAGTGACGTCAGAAACACCAGCGATCTCAAACCGTATTTTTGAGACTGTCTTTGGTTCACTGCAGTTTTAAGGAGAAAATACTCAGCAATGGTGTTGACTTGTGAATTTGCACATGGTCTTAAAGCGCATTAAGAACACCACATAGACATCTAAATAACATTAAATAAACTGAAAGTGAAAAAGTGAAAGTGACACGTGATGGCCAAGTATGGTAACCCATACTTGGAATTTGACCTCTGCATTTAACCCATCCAAGTAAATGCACACACATTAGGAGCAGAGTAGTGAGTAGTGAACACACCCACACACACACTGCAAACGTGGATACACACACCCGGAGCAGCGGGCAGCCTTGAGGGGCGCCCGGGGAGCGATTGAGGGTTAGGTGCCTTGCTCAAGGACACCTCAGTCATATTCCTGTCGGTACTGGAATCCAACCAGCAACCTTTGGGTCACCAGTCCAACTCTGTTACCATTAGGCCATGACTGCCCCCAAAAAAAGCTTGATTGTCACCACAGGGGGACTTAAAAAATGACATTTGGTCAGTGTAACTAGTTGTAGCTAGGTGTAACTCCATTTAGTTGTGATTCAATTGAAAATATGCTACAGATATATTACAGTTTGTCCTTCTCTTTACCCACTGTCCAGAGTAAAGCACCTGATTCTGGTGGAACCGTGGGGTTTTCCAGAACGTCCTGACCCAGGTGACCAAGATAGGCCCATTCCTGTGTGGATCAAAGTGTTAGGGGCAATGCTGAGCCCATTCAACCCTCTCGCTGGTCTCAGATTGGCTGGACCTTTAGGTAAGATTTACTCTAATCTGAGAGTGCAAATCAAACGTAATAAAAGTATTAATGAGAAAAAGAGAAATTACAGCTTAAGGCTCAAGATGTGCTTGTGTATCTTAAATGATGTGGAACACCATTTGATAAAGATTGTCAGTAATGAAACCCAGGGACAGATTTAGCCAAGACGTCGCACTTCCAATTTCACTTTAACGATTCACTCAGTAATTGGAGCATGTCTTTTTTCATTCGTCATACTTGTCTCATATCGCATACCTTAACCACATTGCCTTCTGTGTATATGCTTCAATTGTTTTGCAAGAACAAATTGGCTTTGGAAAAAATCCTAGAATTATCAAGGATCTGAAAATTTGTGTTTTGAATTTCATAGATTAATATTAATGATGTTCCACTCATATTTTACCAAGCTAGCTTTTTAATATCTCATCTAAGATCATATTTCATATCTCTTTCTGTCTTTTCCTTTTTTCTACACTGATAATTTCAGTGTAATGTTCAATAGATCCAAAAATGATGTGTCATCTCAGTGTTTTTGAGTGCTAGTTTAGTATAAAAGTACCCAGTATTTTTAACCAAAACCTCATACCCAGAAACCCCCTGACTCAGGATAGTTTTGATCATACACAAGCCCAGATGGAATCTTCTGACTTTTACATTTTATGGGCTGATTTTTTTGGGAAATCTACAGAATTATGTGGAATGGATATTAAAGGGATAGTTCAACCACAAATTTTAATTCTGTCATTAATTACTCATTGTCATTCCAAACCCATAAGACTTTCACTCATCTTCAGTACACAAATGAAGATCTTTTTAATGAAATCTTAGAGCTTTCTGTCCCTCCATTGACAGCTACGCCACTACCACTTTGACGTTTCAAAAAGTTCATAAATAAATCATAAAACTTATCCATATTAATTGAGCGGTTTAGTCCAAATTTTCTAAAGAGACACAATCGTGAATATGATGAACAGATTTAATTTAAGCATTTTAACATTGTTCATCGAACATAAACAGAAGCTCAACCAAACCTGCCCGGCGTGCAATAATGAACCTCATTGGTTCTTGCAGAAGCTCAAACGTGCTGCGTAACACGAGAATGAACCTCATTGGTTCTTGCAGAAGCTCAAACGTGCTGCGTAACATGAGAATGAACCTCATTGGTTCTTGCAGAAGCTCAAACGTGCTGCGTAACACGAGAATGAACCTCATTGGTTCTTGCAGAAGCTCAAACGTGCTGCGTAACATGAGAATGAACCTCATTGGTTCTTGCAGAAGCTCAAACGTGCTGCGTAACACGAGAATGAACCTCATTGGTTCTTGCAGAAGCTCAAACGTGCTGCGTAACACGAGAATGAACCTCATTGGTTCTTGCAGAAGCTCAAACGTGCTGCGTAACACGAGAATGAACCCCATTGGTTCTTGCAGAAGCTCAAACGTGCTGCGTAACACGAGAATGAACCTCATTGGTTCTTGCAGAAGCTCAAACGTGCTGCGTAACACGAGAATGAACCTCATTGGTTCTTGCAGAAGCTCAAACGTGCTGCGTAACACGAGAATGAACCTCATTGGTTCTTGCAGAAGCTCAAACGTGCTGCGTAACATGAGAATGAACCTCATTGGTTCTTGCAGAAGCTCAAACGTGCTGCGTAACACGAGAATGAACCCCATTGGTTCTTGCAGAAGCTCAAACGTGCTGCGTAACACGAGAATGAACCTCATTGGTTCTTGCAGAAGCTCAAACGTGCTGCGTAACACGAGAATGAACCTCATTGGTTCTTGCAGAAGCTCAAACGTGCTACGTAACACGAGAATGAACCTCATTGGTTCTTGCAGAAGCTCAAACGTGCTGCGTAACACGAGAATGAACCCCATTGGTTCTTGCAGAAGCTCAAACGTGCTGCGTAACACGAGAATGAACCTCATTGGTTCTTGCAGAAGCTCAAACGTGCTGCGTAACACGAGAATGAACCTCATTGGTTCTTGCAGAAGCTCAAACGTGCTGCGTAACCCGAGAATGAACCTCATTGCAAGCATACTTGAGCATCCATTTACCACAACTGATGTGTAAGTTGATGAATTTTTATATGAGGATAAAAGCCTAAATTCAATATGTTCATCATATAATAAAGCGATCGAGTCTCTTCGGAAAATTTAGACTAAACCGCTAAATTCATATGGATTCGGTTTATGATCTCTTTATGAACTTTTTGAATCGTTAAAGTTGTAGTTGCGTGGCTGTCAACGGAGGGACAGAAATCTCTGATTTCATCCAAAAGATCTTAATTTGTGTTCCGAAGATAAATGAAAGTCTTACGGGTTTGGAATGACATGAGAGTGAGAAATTAATGACAGAATTAAAATTTTCGGGTGAACTGTCCATCTAGCATAGTGAAAAGTGTTAAATGGAGCTAAGCTATTATTTATAGCTGAAAGATACCAAAAAAAATCTAATCATCCAGAATATGTAATAAACAAAACAAAATAGTGATGTGCAGTGGTGGCTGGTGGGCTTTTTAATAAAGGAGGCACACTAAATCTGAGAACCCGGATTATAGATTTTTTTTAATTAACTGCTTAAAATGTTTTTTAGATGTAATAAAATTACATTACACATACACAGCAAGACAATATAAATAGAATTTCACTTTCCTATCATAAAATCCATCCTACAGTATTGTTCTTTCTCACACCTTCTGCTATTTAATGAAAATGATTGCTGGATGTCAAGCCTAGACATAGCCTTTCGAAAACCGGGACACCTTTTGTATATCAGGGAGAGTTTATAAATTTCCCGGGACAGGTTGTTAAAAAGAAGAACAATCCCGGAAAAAACGGGACGTGTGGCAACAGTAGCTACAACAGTTTCACAGCGATTTCAATATCCTAACTATAATTAGCCTATTGCCCAATCATATTTCGGCTATCATGAGATATCATGTTACAGTTATAGCCTATAGGCTGTGAACTAACATGAACAAACAATGAACAGCTGTATTTTTATTAACTAACATTAACAAATACAGTAACAAATGTATCGCTCATGGTTAGTTCATGTTAGTCATTAACTAATGTTAACTAATGAACCTTGTCTGCATTGTTCCGTGAACACAGCATGCTATAAGTCAACTTCCTATAATAACAGCCAAATAGTCACAAATCTCAAGTTAAGTATTAAATCAACCATGCATAATCAACTACGACACACTCACACACATATTGCATATCAGTGTCAAATGCATAATTTACACCACGTCTGGTGCAACTTACGAAGAGTAATAAAACCAACTGGCCTACTCACGTTCTTAATACAGCTGAAGTCGACGTTTTTGGGATTGGAATCTCATGAGTTTCTCTTTCCATTCGTTTCTGAATAGGCAAAACCGAGCACGTCGCGTCGCTATAACTTTACCGAGATGCTGCGGTCAGAGCGGCTCAGCGGGAAACCCCTTTTTTGTAAACAATCAGTCAAACTTCCGGGAGTTTTTTTTTATAAGATTAGCCTATGAGTCAAACATTGCACTTAAATACACATCAATAAATATATAAATACTGCACGTAAATTATTATTATTATTATTAAAATAATTTTTTAAATGCAAATTGGATGGAGGGGGGGCACAGGAGCTCTCTAGGTGGGCCCGGCCCCCTAAGGCCCGCCCATAGCGCCGGCCTTGGGCATGGGTCTTCCCAATTTGAATGTATAGCTTTTGCTCGAATGGTAGCTTGGTATATTTTTGGAAAATATTCAATATTTCTATAATTCATAATTAGGTTGTAATAGAGAATAGATTATCAGCTGGAGCAGTTCAAACTAATATCACATGTTTTCTACAGTGATTAGTTGTTATACTAAGAGAGGCTAATCACCTCTGTGATGCTGAGAAAGTGAAATACTCATTGGTGAATGGCTAATTTTCTTTTACCAACGGAGGCAAGAATCTCTGGTTATGGATTGCGCCACCCCTCCTCCCCTTCTCGGTCTAATCAGAATCGCCTTAGCAATCACATCGGCATATTCGGCATGTTCATGGGGAAAAGCAGCGGAAAAGCAAACAACCGGTAGCTCCAATTTCAGTCATATTTTATGGTCTGCAGTGGTGAAATAAAAACAAGAAATACACATACTGAACACATAACGACACAACACGTTTATTAACATTAAATTATTCTTTCATTTTCCACCTCAAAATTTCGAGTGGGCTGTGCCTCCCTTGCCTCCCCTGACAAGCCGCCTCTGGTCATGTGTAGAACTTTGTGAGTGATGGACGTTCCAATTCCCTTGAAATCTGCAGAGCATTCTGTCAAGTTCTGTAGGATTCTGAAGGGGGCTGGATATTAGTCACTGACAATGGGAACATGTGACACATGAACTAAAGAACTAATGATAGGATGAAAATTTTATAGGGGATCCATCATTTTAGGATAGATCGATTTTCGGTGGATTTTCACTTTTTAGCTTTTTTCAGATGTGTGTTTTGCATTTCCTGTAGGTCCCACTCTTGTGCAGACTCTGAGACCAGACTTCAAAAAGAAATTTGCGGCTATGTTTAATGACAATAGAGTCACAGAATATATCTTCCATCTTAATGTCCAAAGTCCAAGGTACCAAATCTATCTATCTATCTATCTATCTATCTATCTATCTATCTATCTATCTATCTATCTATCTATCTATCTATCTATCTATCTATCTATCTATCTATCTATCTATCTATCTATCCATCTCATTCTTTCTCTCTCTCCCTCTCCCTTATGCTTTTTGTTGTGAATGGCTTTGATATATGTGTGAAAGTTGAAATCCTCATAACGGTCTGCTGTTTATTTTTTTATTATGATCCTAATATTTTAGCGGTGAAACAGCCTATAAAAACATGACCATTCCGTATGGCTGGGCAAAGAGGCCCATGCTGCAGAGAATTGGCCTGATTCACAGCGACATCCCCATTACGGTGATCTATGGCTCACGCTCCAGCATAGATGGCCACTCCGGCAATTCAATCAAAGAAATGAGGCCAAACTCCCATGTAGAGATCATTGTGAGTTCTCCATTCACTGCTCTGCACACACTGCCACTCAGAGAAACTTTTCTCACTATTTTCTGATAACAGCTTGATGAACTATGAAAACATACTGCAACTTTGCAACATCTGTATGATATCATACAGCAATGCATTGGAACACGTGGTTGCCCACATTTACATGTCAGCAATGCCTGTTTGGCATTCAAAAATGGTGTCCCACCTAGTCACAGTGAGGTAATGAGAAAGCCAGGCTGTGCTGTTCTTGTCAGACGACCCTTTTACAAAATATTAATATTGTTTTCAGGGTCTACTAGGATAGGCCTATATTTTCATGCTTGAATGTTCAAAAACCTTATTTTTCAAGTCTGTTTCAGAAATGTCATTCCCGTTAGATCGAAAAATCATGGTCATGGTGACAACACACAACTAACGCAACTCAACAAGGCCTCGACCCCTTTTTTTTGCGAATACATTGGCGGGTAAATATTTAATTGAGGAATATTGTGACATATTGTTGCATTCCGGACTACAATCGAGGCATTTCAGGGAGTTCAGAAGTTGACAGTATGACTATTTTTAGCACAATAAAAGGTATTATAGGTGGACCTCAGGACCTCATGCTATGACCCGTTTGGGCATGATGATGGGCAAGATATCCTTCATGGGATTTCACAGACATTTGGAGCTTTGCCTGGATGGCATAGCTTCCACAAATAATTTCTTAATTCCAGTGGGAGTTCTTTTGCATGAATTCTAATGTTGAGAGCAAGCAGTGTAGAAAAAGTACAATTTGAATTGGCAGGCAGCACAAAAACAAAATTATTTGTACAATGATTGTGTTTGTGTTCCACACTGACTCCTCTCACCACCACAAAACTGAGCTAATTATTCTAATTCTGAAATGGCATTGTGTAATCTTCAAATTATTAAGGATGTTAAAGCCAAGTGAAAATATTGCAACATTTTATATAACAATCTGTGGAACTGGTTCAAAATAAACACCTACATTTTATTATGGCTCTTCTGGTATACACTGATTATTTTCTTGGTTATCTTAGTCAATGTCTGTCTGCTTTTAACTAATGTTAAACTTCTTATTGGCTTGCATTGGTTTTAGGCCATACGAGGTGCAGGACACTATGTGTATGCTGATCAGCCAGAGGATTTCAACCAGAAGATACTTCGTGTCTGTGAAACGATAAACTGAAGAGTGATGATGAAGGAACTTTTCTTCTGGAACTATCCAAACATGGCTTTCTGCAGAGCTGTGTTTCTCCACATGCACACACTCTCATGCGTGTCAGCAAATTATCTTTGTTGAGTCCTATATTGGGATCGGAGAGTTTGGAGGCCAGTTTGCTTGTTTTGCAACACTACTGAACCTATTTTTTTTTGTCCTAAATAACAAATTTCCATGTCACATAATCATGATGATATAATAATGTGAAAAATTAGTTTTTTTCATCTGTTTATCTTTGATGTGGATAAAAATATATTATAATAATTGTGCATTATTATGACAATCGATAACATTTTGTGGTACATACACTAAGGTATTTAGTGACCATAGACCTGTAACTGAGAGCAATTAGGCACTTTAATTAACTTAAATTTCCAATACATGTAACCCTATTCATTTAAAAAAAATGAACCTTTATCAGAATGTGAGACGGTAGTGATTATGTTTTATTGCTTTTGAAGCCTTTTCGTATTTTTCTACCTCATGAATCTGTAAAAGATTCTTTGTTAGGATCAGAAGGGAGGCAGACGGGTGGATCAACAGAAAGCATGTATATCCTCCGGTCATGCAGTTCACATGTAGCACTTCACTTATTGTAACCTGTTATGAGAAGATTCTTATGTATAATTGCCACAAAATCTTTTAAAGTGCCTCAATTTCCAAAATACGTGCACATTTTGTAATATCCTCGACCATTTAAAGTCCATCTTGCCTTTATCTTAGCCTGTAGGCTGGTGTTTTCACAAAATTGAAATGGTACTGAGCCCCAGGTCACAGTTTAAGTCTTCAGGCAAAATAAATGCAACATGCCTCAGGGCAAAGTCAATATACTGTAAAAGCATTCAGTGCTAAATAGCCATTATTTTGTAAGGAAAGGTTATTTTAGTATCATTATTATTGTTTTGAATGAAATTGAGGCTGTCTTAAAGATTTTGTGAATAATAATTGTTTTGAATTTATATTTTTCATGTGTGAACTTGATGTCTATTGTTAATTTTAATAATAATAAACTAATTTTCTGAGTCTGAATACAGCTGTCCCCTGTCTTAAAGGTCATATACAGTAAAACACCCTCATCATATGACTCACTGTGGCCAGACTGTTGTCTGGAAACCGCGATGACACAGCAGGTGGAAAACGCTCTCCTGAAAATTTATATTATACATTAAATGATGTTTTACCTCACTCATGGCATTGATAAATAGCATTCCTTACAAATGTGCAACCCTATTTTTGTAGACTCTCCATTTGCATAAATATTTCTTAGACTGTCACTACTGGTTCGATATGTTCTCTGTGAGACGATACATGGTCGCCATTCTGAAAGTCTGCACATAATGTCTGTTCATATCCACAAGAGGGCACAATGTAACACTGCAGGGAAGTTACCGCCCTGCACCACCCCCACCAACACCAACACTCTCACGCACACACACACACACACACACACACACACACACACACACTTAGTCCATGCAGTTAAATCACAGGCACTTACTGACACTGACAATAGAGTCAATGCAGTTAAGCATCAAGGGCAATGTTAAGCCATCATAACATCCGCTACATCAATAATATGACCCTCCAGCTCAACCCACAGGAAGCACTTTACAACTCCACTTCCTGTGCATGTGGTAATGGTGAATAAGCAAGAGTGCTTTGCTGAATTAAAGAAAAAAAGCACATTTTAGCAATGTACTTATACTTTTTTGTTTTGTAGTGCATGGATTCTCAAATAATGCATTATTACAAAATGATCGCTGATAACGGATGTTCTGGGAAACCTCCGTTCCTAACATAATGGAACAGTCTATGTGTGCTAGTTTACTCAATGACAACAATACACAGACAAGTGCATGCATTATTACGTATTATGTAATATTATTACAATTTTACAGTAAAACTGTTCTATTTTAATGTGTTTTAAATGATCATTTATTCCTGTAATGGCAAATTTCATCAGCCATTACTCCAGTCTTCAGAGTCACATGATCCTACAGAAAACATTCTAATATTGTGTTATGATGTTCAAGGAACTTTTCTTATTATTATTATCAATGTTGTGCTGCTTAATATTTCGGTGGAAACCACTATTATCCAGGATTCTTTGTTGACTAGAAAAAGAAGAGAATTTATTTGAAATAAAAACCTTTGCAACTTTACTGTCACTTTTGATCAATGTAATGTGTCCTTGCTGAATAAATGTAATAAGTCCATTCAAAGGACTTCCAAAGGAGTACGTCTGCAATCAAAGTCAGTGATTTACCTAGTAACTCAAATATTTCTCATCAAATTCTTCTAAATTATCTGAGCTATGCTATTCACATTAATTTCTTCCAGATTGGAGAATTGAAGTATAGACTTAAAGAGGTAAAAAAGGCATTTTTAAAATATATTTGTGTTTTGTTGACCATACAATGAAAGTCAGTGGCTTAGAGTGTTGTTTAAGGCCCCATTGACTTTCACTGTATGGACAAAAATAGCTGAATAGTTTAATCAAGTGTGTAATTGGATGGGATGCTTGCCAAAATCCAATTGCACTTCAAATAATTTTTATCTAAAGATGGTTTCTGTCATTTTTAGGTATAGTTTTAATCATGCTGACGTATGTTCAAATGTTCATTTTTCCAATACGTTTGGTTTTAGTTAGTATTCGATGCTATTAAAACGGGGTGCAACGTCATGATTGACAGCTGTCCTTGTGTAATGAAGGGTGAACTCAAGAAACAATGGGAGAGCTGGATGCAAATGCACAACAATTTAATAACAAAATAAACCAACCCATAACAGGGAACCAAGAACAGAATGAGAAAGACCAAACATACATCCATATAGGACAAGACCTGACAAAGACCACATGAACCACAGGGTTTAAATACACATGGGCAAACAAGCTTAACAAATTTGCAAGACACACCTGGGGAAGACTAATCAACATGAAAAACTACAAAGAACTACAAAACATGGCACAGAACAGGAAATAACAAAGGTCCACACAAGACAAGGGGAACACAAGACAATGTGTAAAATGTGGAATCATGACAGCGTGTGATTGAGTCAGCGGGAGCAGGATCTTGACACCGCGGCTCCACCTCAGGATCACTGCGCAGTCTCAGACTCAATGACGTAATCGGCAACGACCATTTCTGGGATATTTTGGCTTCATTTTTCTACAGGGGAAGGGTTGAAATTTTCTTCAACATCTTTATTTTGTGGGTTTCACAGAAGAAAAACAATAATACAGGTTTGGAACAACATGATGGTGAATAGATGATGACAGAATTTTCATTTTTGGGTGAACTATCCCTTTAAGACGACGTCAAGTCAAGTCACCTTTATTTATATAGGCTAGTGCTTTATACAATACAGATTGTTTTAAAGCAGCTTTACAGAGATAAACATGAAAATACTTATTCAGTGATGCAAACAGATTTCAATTCTGCTGTAAACAGTTATTATTCAGTTGAAATCAGTTCAGTGTTGATTCAATTTGGTTCAATAACTGTGTAAAAGATAATTTATTATGGAAAGAGTTTCATTCGTCTATAAAGCAGCTCTGGAGAAAACAGTGATGTCATCATCCAGCTCAGTTCAGTTCTCATCCTATAGTGTCAGTGCGGGCAAATCAACAATAGACTATAACAGAATATTAAGTGTCACCAATGTTCCCTCATAATGTACGTGTATAGCTAGGTTATAGATATACACACCTTATGAGCGCATTTTTTATCATTGAAAAAACACCATCTATTGTGCACCTCTCTTGTAAATGTGTTAAAGCATTTTTCATATTGTTCATGCACCAGACTGCGTGGTATTTACCCAATGCGATAAGCTATGTAGTTTACTTTTTAAGAACACCTGAGATGTGTCATACCGCACACAGAAGCCATACGAGAGTTCATTTTCGATCTCCTCTCTGAGTCACATACAGATATGAGGTTAATCTGTGGGAGTGTGTTTTGCTGTCTTGAGGTATACGAGAGCAACAGAGAGGGAGGAGATGCAGTGCACTATGGGTCGTCTCAGCACACGGCCGGAGGAGGTCTTCACACAGCCCTCGGCAGACAGGGCTCTGGTGGGTTGCTAGGAGACCAGCCCGGCGCCTATATTAAATCTAATTTATTAAATTCCCCCTTCTCTCACGCCGATTTCTCACCATCTCTCTCTCTCTCTCTCTCTCTCTCTCTCTCTCTCTCTCTCTCTCTCTCTCTCTCTCTCTCTCTCTCTCTCTCTCTCTCTCTCTCTCTCTCTCTCTCTCTCTCTCTCTGCATAGGCACCATACACACAGAACTGCAATAGTGTTACAGCGCCATGATGCAAAAATTCACATGATGACACCACTTCCACTAGGTTTTAGAGTATGACTTATTTTAAGCTATACATTTGTATTTATAATAGTAGTCAGATTGAGATCAGATTGAGATTGAGATGTTGTTTGTAAAGTTGGTATGAAAGTTATATTCAGTCTGTTTTTTAAATGCATGTTTTCGATCTTTTTGTGAACGATCCAATCCGTTTCTTTTTTTTTTTTTTTTTTTTACATTTTTAATCAGAATGTCTTAGCTCGATCCCTGATCTTACTGTCGATTCTGCATTCAGATCTGCCTTCACCTATCCAACATCAACAGACAGAGACTGTAGAACCAATTTTTCAATAATCCACTTCACTCGAGTGTACGTCACAAATACGGATGAAAAGATACTTCTATAACATTGCAACTTTAAAGAATGCACACAGTATTAAAATCCTGGCCGATAATGATAATTATTTAAGTTTTTGGTATATAACCAATAAATTGCAGATAAAATGCTACTTGGTTGACAGATCTCTGAGATGCAGTTTAAATTGTCAAATGTCAGGTATACCCTATGTTATGGGATCAAAATGTCCCCTCAAAGATGGGGACATTTTTTGGTTCCCATGAGGAAAACAGCTTATAAATCATACTAAGTGATGTTTTTTGAAAATATAAAAATGCAGAAAGTTTTCTGTGATGGGTATATTGTTAGGGGATAGAATATACAGTTTGTGCAGTATACAAATCATTATGTATATGGAATGTCCGCATAAAACATGACAACATGACAAACATGGTCAACATCATTGACCTCCCAGTCTGAATTCATGTATATCTCACATAATAATCGCATCTTTTTTTAAAAATAAGGCAGTGATCTCACACCAGACTAGAGCCATCATGGTGCTGAGAAAAAAAAAAGACTAAAATGGCATTAATTTGAATCCTCTGCTCAAAACCCAGCAGTAAAACATCACAATATAATTTTCTTTAAAAATAGAGACAGAGAGAAGGATAAAATGTTTGTAAATCTCAGGAGGAATGGAGAGAGTCTGTATTCTCGATGTTCATATGTCTATTCATTTATTTAGACCCTCATTAGTTAATGCCTCAGTGATTGCTTCCTGTGGTCCACAAGGAGCCAATTATTAGGCATCACAGACAGGAAATGACAGAATGTGGTATCACTGGGGGGATTTTAAAAACCAAAAATGTATGGATAGCAACTATAATAGTCCACTAACATGAGTAGTCTCTTTGCCTCTCTGACTATGATGTGTCTTATGCAGCTGGGGATTTTTCATTCTGATTAATAAATTATCGAACGCCAAGTAGGGTCCGTGTTCTCATTTCTGCCTGTCACCTCTCCACAGCGTGACTGAGGCAAATTACAGGCAATAAATATCCTAACATTCTTCCTAAAAGTCTCTTCAAACACAGCAGACGCGAGTTACATGGAAGGAGACTCGTAAAAGCTGCTGCTCTCATTATCAGTAAATGAGGTTATCGTGCTAAAATAAATTGTGATTTGAAATGTTCGCATAACCACAGAGCAATTTGTTCATAATAATTTGATTTTCAAACAAAATAGCAACATGGAAAATGTTGGTAAGATGACAAGTCATTACAATTACACAAAGCCATTAAGATTAAATAATGTTTCTCTCTGGTAGTTAAATGAGAACTAATTAAAGAAAATAAAACTGTAAGAGGTGCGGTCACACTACAGTCATACAGTATGTCACTCCTTGCCTTGTCTTTTTTTTTTTTTTTACATAATTCAACATATAATCCAAAATGTAAAAAAAAATGCAATAACCTCCACTTTACTGCAATGCTAAAATCCTGCATATTTAAAGCGCCATGACAAAAACTTCTATCAAAACAAAACAATAACTTGCTTTGTGTACTGTGCTAGACTATAGGACTAGTCATATATATTGTTGCTCTTTTGTTGGTTTAATTGCTTCTATTTTCCCCTCATTTGTAAGTCGCTTTGGATAAAAGCGTCTGCTGAATAGTTACATGTAAATGTAAATATTCACGTGAAATGAATTTGCAGGGCAGAGTTTACAAAACTTGAACTCAGGAACACATACAAATTTGCATGAACTCATGAATTCGTATGAATGGAAGTCAATGGAACGAAAAGTGTTGTGTGATTATCTCTTCATCATTGTTTGACAAATTTTTAAGGGTGAAATCCAGTCATTTCGATAGGAATCCGTGCGATTGGGAATTCTGCAAGAAGGCGAAATAATTCTCCACACACACATTTCGTAGGAATCCACGCGATTGGGAATTTCATGAGAGGGTGAAAAATTTTCCCGTGCAGATTTCTCAATTGGATCAAGTCGGTCACTCGATTTCACCGTGTTTACCAACAAAACTGCTTTGTTTGAAAGTGACTTTAAGGTGTGATCACATTAGCGAAATTTTGCAGCAAAATCTGAATTGATTTACACAAATTACTGGATTTTGCCAAACAAATTTTCGCCAATCAATGGTAAATGTGACCACACTTTTTTTTTTCAACAGAAACTGAACCACATTTGTTCGGTAAGTCAGTTGCTCCAATATATCATGAAAATAAAAGAGATAATTAGCATGTTGGTTGGAAAACTCCACTGCAGGGTACAAGAGAGAGCGAGAATAAAAAAAGTTTTGGAAAGAATGGGTGATCAGACCCCAGGGCTCAGCCATCTCTCTCCGTCAATGTGCCACTACTTCCTGTACAGCTCATGACACTCAGCAGGCCACAGCTGGAGCAACAGACAGGGGAGGAATCAATCTACCGTTTCTCTTCTGCATTCTCGCTTTCGCTCATGCTTGCTGTCAGCCCCTGGACTAGCTAGAAATGTGCTAAAAATACACCCGTGGAATAATAAGGTCTGAGTGCCATGCAAAAAGAGAGAAAAATCTATAAAACATGACAGCTGATGTGAGCGTGTATAGAGTTTGTGTATGTGATTCCAGCAGCTGCTGACCATAACCCTCGGTTTGGGCAGCGTGCAATACGCCACTCACACATGCATCTTCTGAAATACTGCACGACTGCTGACTGCCTGAAACCACTCAGGTGAGACAACAGCACTACCGTCGCCAAGGTGACCAGGACCTGCCGATGCCTGACAGCCCAACACTCGCTCACTGCATCCCTGCTGCATTAAAACATCACTCAGTGTGACAAAGAGGGATTACAACATTTCAGCAGGCTTTTAGAACTTTCTCTGAAAACATTACTAAGGAAAAAATGTTAAAACTTTTTTTTTAATTAGCGTATTGCTCATAGGTATAACTATCTGTTGTTTGGCTATCACAAGCCCAGACATTCAACTTTAATTTAACTGAACTGCTTGCAACATACCGGCTCACCTAAAGTCATTTAAATTTCATTCTGATTTGTACAAGCCCAAAATTACAAATTGTTGTAATTTGTACCCAAAATAGGGTGGTGATGGTGCAGTGGATAAGACACATGCCTTTGGTGTAAGAGACCCGGGTTCGAATTCACTGTGAGACACCAATGTGTCCCTGAGCAAGACACTTAACCCCTAGTTGCTCCAGAGGCGTGCGACCTCTGAAATATAGTAATTGTAAGTCATTTTGGATAAAAGCGTCAGCTAAATGAATAAATGTAAATGTAAAATTAGTGATATCCGAGGCTAAGCTGTTTACTTTGTAACATCCATTGCCACCTGTTTGACCTATTGAGGTCAATTTACAGTTGCGATCATGAGAGAAGTATAAATAGCACAGTATACAAAGTATACATAGCAAACACCTTATTTACTTATGTACACTGTAAATTAAAGATAACTAAAAGTTTTAATTAATTATAATGATATAATAATATATTTTCAAATATATTTCAAAATATAAAAAGGACAAAAAATATATGCTTTAAATTATATTTATATAAATAAATTTTCAATGCGTTTTAGTTACTTATTTTCTCATATATTTATTCCGAGGCCATTTTGCATTTACCCAAAATGTATAATAAGATCCTAAATATTTTTTTTTGCTCCTTGTTATGCATTTTGTACATACAATTTGTAGCGGCCCTTCAGCTTTGAAGAAAAGAGGCAGAGAGTTTTTGACGGGTACTCAGATGCAATAAACTTCATTGTGAAGTATTCGTTGTCTCAGTTCTTTGTTGCAAATGTAGCCTACTCCATGAATCACAACACTGTGATACACATTGATTGACTTCATAGCACCATAACAATCGCATCGCATCACAGCATGTGGCACCGTAAATCTACAAAGAAAACAAAAAAGAAACAATACATAAATATCAAGGCAAAATAAACTCAAATGACATTCACAGTATAAACAAACGTTCACTACACATATTTAACATTGTTCAAATGAATCAACAAATTGTACCAAAGAAATACATGAAAAACAAACTAAACATACAGTGCTGGCTTAGCATAAGTGAACACACCCATGCTAAAGTTGACTAAAAAGAGGAATTAAAAATCATCTTTTGGAAATTGATCTTAATGCCTTAATAAAAAAAAATTAGGAGAAATCCAACCTTTAAGGACACCATTTTTCTTTGCGAATGAATAATGTATCGTAAATAAATAAATGTTCTTCCTTAACATACAGGGTGCATAAGTCAGGACACCCCTATGTTAAATTCCCATAGAGACAGGTGTTACATGTATGTCCTGTGTTTCCCCCTTTCATTGTGTATTTGGTTCAGTCCTGTTCCCAGTTTTCGCGCTCATTGTTAGTATTCAGTTCTATCACCTGTCTACCTGTCGTCATCAGTTAATTTGCCCCAGCTGTGTCTTGATTCCCTAATCTGTTCACTGTGTATTTAAGTCCTGTGTTTCAGTCTGTTCCTTGTCTTTCATTGTCGCTTATACCTGGTTGTTCTGTTCCTGTTCTTTTGATCCTGTTCGTGCGCATCTAGTTTGTTTAAATAAAGACTGCTGCATTCTGATCCTGCTTCCCGTGCCTGCTTCAGTAAGCCCGTGACAGAACGACAGATCCAAAAAGAAAAATGGATTTTGCAGCAGTGGAACTCCTCCCTCTCTCCCAGGAGGATCAGTCCCTCGAGGCCCACACACAGAGGTATTTGGATTTAGTACCTTTTGTCCATTACCATGACACCATCCTCTGTGGGTTCTTCTGGGCAGGTCTCAACGTTGAAACCAAATTATGAGATGCGCCTCGGGGGAACTTCGCAGAGTATGTAGAGTGGGTGCTGTATGTAGGGTCAGTGCCCTGCCTGAGTCTCGTCCCGCCGACACCGTCCAGCCAGAGTCTCGTCCCACAGAGACCACCGATACCACTGAGCCTGCACTTCACGTCGGTCCAGCCGAGCCAGAGACTGTTCAAGTCACGTTTGCCCAGCCAGAGACTGTTCACGTCACATCTGCCCAGCCAGAGACCGATCACGTCACGTCTGCCCAGCCAGAGACTGTTCACGTCTCGTCTGCCCAGCCAGAGACTGTTCACGTCACGTCTGCCGAGCCAAATATTGTTATAGTGATGGTTCCTGAGCCGGTCCCGGTCCTAGAGCCCTGCCAGGCCTCAAATCTAGGCCCGAGCCCGGCCCTGGCCCGAGACGCTCAGGCCCCAACCCGACCCGAGTCCGAGCCCATTTTCTTTTTTTCTTTTTTTTTCTCATTACACAGCGACAGCCTGCCCTATTTGCAGCCATTAAAATAGGTCTGTTTTGTTAGTTATGTTTCTTTTCATTAATTTATTAAGTTAATTTAGACAAATGTTTGGGGCATTTTTTTAAATGACGACCAAGCAGCCAAACCGACAGCGAGTAAAACATGTTTGATCAATTTAACCTCTCAAATTAACGCTAATACTTGGCTACAATAAAATCCATAGATATAAAAAACTTAAAGCATATCACACAGACAGTTAGTTTACTAAATGTTTATTTATTAAACCACAGTGAGTAAAACAATATTTTTTTAAATACTACTGAGGCAGGCTCAGGCTGCTCGCAGGCAGCGCTCACAAAAGAAACAAGTAATAGCCTACAATCTAAACAAATTAAATTAAACAAATAACAAACAAACTTGCAGGTTATCTTACCTCAAAAATGCACCAGAGAACATGGCCATTCTTTTTTCCAGTAGTTTCCAACAGTTAAACGAAAATTAAGTCCAATCAAACGAAAACATCAGTAGCCTAGCCTAGTTTCCAACAGTTATACCGAAAATAAAGTTCAATCAAACGAAAAACATCAGTAGTTTCCAAGAGTTAAGTGAAAATAAAGTCCAATCAAACGAAAACTTAGAACAGTCTCTCACTGTTTTCTCTTAACATTCTCCATTTCACATGAGGTGAATCGCCGGTCGGGCAGCTCGCGCTCACAAGAAGTGTGTGTGCGTGAGACTGTCATCTCAGTCAAATGTCAGTGTAATTATAAGATAGGTTAAAAACTGTTTATGAAATGTGTTTTTATGTTTGTTTTTCTATCGTTGACGTCAACTTTTCATATTTTCTTTTAATTAATGTCTAAAAATATAAAAAGGATAACCCAAAAAAGTGACGTGAAAATTGGTCCGAAGCCCGGCCCTAGGGGCGTAAATAAGTCGGGCCCGTCGGGCTCGGGCTAAAATGCAGGGCCTTGCCTGGTCCCAGTCCCTGTCTTAAAGCCTGTCCCAGAGCCTGTCCCAGAGCCTGTCCCAGAGCTTGTCCTAGAGCCTGTCCCTGAGTCTGTCACTCCCCTAAGGGGAGTGGTCATCTCCACCGTGACCACCTGAAGGGTCATCTCCACCGTGGCCGCCCGAAGGGTCATCTCCACTGTGGCCGCCCGAAGGGGTCATCTCCACCATGGCCACCCAAATGATCATCTCCGCCTTGGTCACTTGCACAGCCAGCTCCACCCTGGTCACCTGCACAGCCTGCTTCGCCCTGGTCACCTGCACAGCCTACTCTGCCTGGGTCACCTGCACAGCCTGCTCCGTCCGGGACCCATGCACAGCCTGCACCGCCCTGGCCGCCTGCACAGCCTGCTCTGCCCTGGCAGCCTGCTCCGCCCTGGCAGCCTGCACAGCCTGCTCCGCCCTGGCAGCCTGCTCCGCCCTGGCCACCTGCACAGCCTGTTCCGCCCTGACAGCCTGCACAGCCTGCTCTGCCCTGGAGGCTTCCTACTCCAGATAGTCCACGTTCTCGTCAGCCTCCAGGGCGCCCACCCCTATTGATGTCATATGGTATGAGGACGCGCCTTGCAGGAGGGGGGGGGGGGGGGGGGCTTCTGTTACATGTTTGTCCTGTGTTTCCCCCTTTCATTTTGTATTTGGTTCAGTCCTGTTCCCAGTTTTCCCGCTCATCGTTAGTGTTCAGTTCTATCACCTGTCTACCTGTCATTATCAATTCATTTGCCCCTACTGTGTCTTGTTTCCCTAATCTGTTCCCTGTGTATATAAGTCCTGTGTTTCAGTCTGTTCCTTGTCTGTCGTTGTCGTTTATACCTTGTTGTTCTGTTCCTGTTCTTTTGATCCTGTTCGTGTGCATCTAGTTTGTGTAAATAAGGACTGCCGCATTTTGATCCTGCTTCCCGTGCCTGCTTCAGCCAGCCCGTGACAGCAGGCAGATTTTTATTTTTAAAGGCAAGTTATTTCATGGATCCAGGATACTATGCATCCTGATAAAGTTCCCTTGGCCTTTGGAATAAAATAGCCCCACATCATCACATACCCTTCACCATACCTAGAGATTGGCATGGTTTTATTTCAGTTAGCCTAATAGCTGGTTTGATTTGCATTGAGAGATGATCTTATGGAAAGTACTCCCCCATGGCAATCTCTAGGTATGGTGAAGGGTATGTGATGATGTTCAATTAAGTACTGGACTTTTTGCACCACCTTTTTGTAGCATACATGTCTTCCTTCAGAAAGTTCCCAGGAGGAGGAAGAGCAATCTTAGATTTCATTAGGATAAGATGGTTTGGTGTTATGGGTTCCAGTGACTTGAGGACATTAATTCCATCTACAGTTAATGGTCGACTGTTAACGATAGCCATCGCTTTGTAAAACAATGTTCTAAGAGAAGAGTCATCAAGTCTGCCTGAGCACTGAGAAAACGTGGCATTCAGCACGTTTTGCTCAGTCCTGATTTGGCGTTCCCAGACACCACCAGAGTGACTAGCTGAAGCAGCATTAAAGACGAACTCACACTGATTTTCAGTAAGAAATGCCTCCAGTGTCTTTGCATCACATTCTTTAAGAGCTTCTCGGAGTTCATTTCTAGCTCCTACAAAATTTGTGCCACAATCACAATAAAGTTGATGAACAGCTCCACGGAGGCTTAAGAAACATCTTAGAGCATTAATGAACATGTCTGCTGACAAATCTTCCAACATTTCTATATGGACAGCTTGAGAAGAAAGGCAAGTGAAGAGAAGAAGACCATATCTTTTATACTCCTTTCGACCCTTCTTTATGATAAACGGGCCAAAACAGTCCATACCAGTGTAGCAGAAAGGGGCAGAGGCTTCAATCCATTCTTTAGGAAGCTCAGCCATTTGCTGCTCCTCTACTGGCCGTCTTAGCTTCCTATATAGTACACATTTGTAAATCAATTTAGCTACTGATCTACTGCTACGATAACCCAAAATCCATTTGCTCGGAGTTCCATGAGTGTTTGATACTATCATGCCAAAATGTGTCATCAAGGGAGGTATGTCAAAATAAGTTTGGTGACCAGGGTTCTAAATTAACTTTTTTGATCACCAGCCAATCAGAATTTCCACTAGCCAATTTTTTTCTGATGAAAATAAGAGAAATTATGAGTGCCACTGAATGCATTTGATCATTTTATTAACATTGTTGGCATGAAAAACACATATAAAGTACAATACAACACAGAAAGTGCAAACATTTCATTTCAAGTTCGGGATCTATCTATCTATCTATCTATCTATCTATCTATCTATCTATCTATCTATCTATCTATCTATCTATCTATCTATCTATTAGGGATGTGCACGAATATTCGAATTTTCGATCTGTAATTATTATTCAAAAAATAAAATACTATTCGATTTTTTTTCTTGATTTTTTTTTCCGCAGTTATAATAAAATGCACTGGGTGGATCGTGTTTAACAAGTGGATTGTATTTGATCAAATAATGTCGTTTTCTGCCTCACGAAGTTTGGAATTACTAGATGAAAATGATAGCCTATTACAAAATGGAATTACTTTTAATAAATTATTAATTAAACTGAGTTATCATAATATCACCACCACAATGTGAGAAATGTGAAATCACATGAAATCCAAAGAAACACCAGTCGACTGAGGAAGCAGCTGTCCATCACTGCATTAACGACTGCAGGTCAGCAGCTGTAGGCTACCCCGAGGGAATCATGATCCGAGATGATATCTTCTGGTTGCAAAATGATTTTGAGACATATGCTTCCTTTAAATTCGTTGAGGGAGTCAGGTTTAAGAACAGAAAATGCAAAGTGCTGTTACTTCACTTTGCACACACACACACACGTGTCTCTGCAACGTCTGTGTCAGCGCAGCGCGTTTTCTCACTTGAGCATGTGGATATTATTGTTTTTCTCAACATGAACGTGAAACAATATAAACACGATAATCATATGCTGACTCGAGTATACGTACGTTCTGTACGGAATGCTTTTGATCTTTGTGGGTGAAACTCGAGCTTTGGCCATTACGAGACTACAGTGTACTTCATCTTTGTCATTCTTGAACCTAAGATAGGAACATGCACCATACCCCAGGTTGCTTGCATCAGAGAAATGGTTCAGTTCTGTCCAGACAATGTTACTAAAAGATGGTGGATGATGGCATCTTTGAATGCTGAAATCTTTCCGGTCCTGAAAACTACTTTTGCACTCCCTACCTTAGGAATAAGTCATCAGGAAGAGGATCTTCCCATCCAATATTTCTACGGCACAACTCCTGTAAAATGCACTTTCCTTTCAAAAGAAAAGGAGCAACAAACCCAATAGGGTCTGACAAGAATGCAACAATTGACAAAATACCGCGATGTGTGACAGGCTGGTCTTCCAGTTTGATGTCAAAACTGAATGTGTCATCTTTCGTAGACCACTGAATGCCAAGAACGTATCCTGTTATTTCAGGAGTCAGGTAAAGTTATTGCGCACTCTGAGGAATTCACACAATGAAGAACTTCATTCTCATTTGAATTAAACTCATGAAGGCATAACCCTCCATGCTTGCACAGGGTTTGAGCTTTGACAATCAACTCCTTCACTTCCTGGATCAATGGGACAGAAATCAAGCCGTCATCAACATAAAAGTTCTTCTTCACGAATGGTGAGGCTGTGGGATACTCAGACTTATACTGCTCTGCAAGATATTTAAGGCCAAAGTTGGCACATCCAGGAGATGAAGCGGTCATTCTATATCCTTGTGGTTCTCTTTCCAAATCTCCATTTTCCCACCATAAGAATCTCAAGTAGTTTATGTTATCGGGAGGAACATGAAATTGATGGAACATCCTTTCGATATCACATCTCACAGCAACGGCTTCCTTCCTGAACCGGCAAAGTACTCCCACCAAAGAATTGATCAAGTCTGGACCAGTGAGAAGACTGTCATTAAGATAAACTACACAAAATTTTGCAGAGCAATCAAATACCAGCCTCAAATTGTCTGGCTTGTGAGGGTGGTAAACTCCATGATGGGGTATATACCACACTGTTTCTCCATCAGACGTAATAGGAGCTATCTCTGTATCTCCCTTACTGAACATTTCTTCCATGAAGGCCTTATAATTATCACAATACTGTTGGTTTTACTTCAGCTTCTTCTTTAAGTGCTGCAAACGTACCATAGCAAGATTCTTGTTATTAGGCAGTGAAGGAGGACTGATGCTCTTGAAAGGGAGGGGCAGTTGAAAATGTCCATCTTCTTTATGTTTGAAGACTAAGAAGACGTATAAAATGAACGTCTTCCTGGGACACATATTTGTCCTTATAACCCTTATCATTGAAGTCTTATTCTAATACCTTTAAGACATCATTAGCTGAAGGAACTAACAATTCTTTCACTGAGACTCGATGAATGAAACTTTGACTTCCTTGTCTGTCCAGGTGGGGATTACAATGACCAATGATACTCCAACCCAGCTCTGTTTTCTGTGCAAAAGGCTCATTTTCAATGCCGACAATGACCTCTAAGGGAGCTAATGCTGAAGGAAATCATATCCGATCAACAATCCTATATCACAGCTCTGGAGTGGTGGCAACTCACTGGAGCTTGAGGTGAGGCCATTGCAATGCAGTCTTTCTAGTTGGAATATAAGCTTTGTCCACAGGAATAAAGTCACAAGTATAGGCTTGCTGTACTTTAATATATTTTCCACCTTGGAGTCCTCGAACTCACAGGTCACTAACCTTATTACTTGCAGTGACTGTATCTGTGGTCGTCATAGTACTAAGTCTCAGCTTCACTGCTTGACTGCTTACTTGGAGCTCATCAAGAAAATCTTTCAAGATAAAAGTCTAATCACTCTGTGTGTCAAGTAAAGCGTAAGAATCTCATTTTGTGGCTCCTCCCCACTGTTGAAATAAAAACAGGAACAATACTAGAGGTAGAAGAAGCACGTTGTATTACTGTATGAGACATAACCTTTTGAACTTCTTGACTTGTGTTCACTTCTCTAGGAGTAAACCCCGGTCTTGATACCTTCACGGGCCCTTTGATTTTATCTTTGTGCAAGAAAGTCAAGAAGTTCGAAAGGTTTGTTGCAAATGTTGCCCATTGAATCACAACACTGTGTTTACACATTGGTTGACTTCATAGCACCATAACAATGGCATCACGGCACGGTTGCACAGTAAAACTACAAAGAAAACAAAAAAGAAACAATACATAAACATCAAGGCAAAATAAACTTAAATTACATTCTCAATATAAACAAACGTTCACTACACATATTTAACATTGTTCAAATGAATCAACAAATCGTACCAAAGAAATACATGGAAAACAAACTAAACATACGTTGCTCTGCTTGCCAAAGAGATACTAAAGCTTAAAGCTTGAACCATTTTCTCGAGTTTGTCTGCTTGTTAGCTGGAGAACAAACGTGAAATACTCTTGCTCTGTTTCCTTTCCCTTATATCCAATATATTTATTTTGCCATCTAGTGGTGATGCAAGCAAAACAATTTATAGGGGAAGGCCATTACACAACTTATATTTAGCATTTAATGAAAATATATAATTTGGCCAGTTGTTTTTTTCTTGTTTCCTGAACCAGAGAAACCAACACAATATGTCCATATTCAAAATTCAGCTTTATGAGGTTTGAACAGTGTTTGTAAACAACCAGCCAATAATTGTAAAAAAATAAAAATAAAATAAAAATCCTTTTTATAATAGGATTTAATTATATCCCCCATAAACAGCCCAAACATCCCCAACCCAATCTCACAGCAATTTGTACATATTTTACGAATTGCCCAATTCATATGATTTCGTACGAATGACCTACACCTGACCAATTAGTACAAATCCTACAATTAGTTACCTTATACTCACTCGTACAAATTTGTACGAATTGGTCGTGAGATAGCGTTGAACAGTCTCTCCAAACAAGCGGATTCTTGCATACAAGTAAGGAAGCCGCGCACATAACTGATGACGATCTGCCCTATTAGCATAGATCCCGCCCTGAGTGAGCAGCAGCAGTCCGCCATTTCAGTTTCCTTGCTTGACTGGAGATATACAATGTCTGCGCCAAAAAAACATTACAAATGTTCTGGTTTTGGATGTACCAACATCAGAACATAAGAGTTTCCATACTCCCGGCATCTGAGCCACTAGGGACATCGTGGTTTAAATTTAATTTATGAAGGAAATGTGCTGAAGAAAGTCATTAAGGTGTTATTTGTGCAAATGATTTTACTCCGGACTGCTTCACAAATGAGGCTTTTCCTGCTGAATTTGAACAAAAGTTGTTCCTGAAAGATTTTTAGATTAACATGAATGGTACATGCTAGTTGATGAGTTGAATCAAGTTAACTTCACAACAACTAGATAAATGTATCCATTAACCATTCAGAAACATCCAGTTGCATTCTAAAAGTTGTAACCCTCTTTTAGACGAACCCTCTCTAAGTCTCTACATCAGTGTCTACTGACAATTTCTGACATTTTGGCTGCGTGACATTCTCCAGTTTTGCTGTTGCCGGAGTATCTGAAGCATGAGCTGTTAAGGCTCAGCCCTCTTCTAGAAAAGCGGCTGGGAGCAGCAGCTCATTTGCATTTATAGGGACACATACAAAAAATGGCGTGTTTTTGCTCACCCAAATAGGGACAAATTTGACAAGCTATGTAATAAATGATCTGGGGGGTATTTTGAGCTGAAACTTCACAGACACATTCTGGGGACATCAGAGACTTATATTACAGTACATCTAGGGCATAATAGGTCCCCTTTAAATTATCTGCTGGTATCGCTGTTGGACATTGTAAAAATTATACTTTATACACTATCCTAATGTTTGTGTTTTGTAATGTTGGTTGCAATGTTGGTTTCTATAGGTGTTTGCTTTCTGATCTAAGTAGAAAAAGCCCAACCCTGAGCCTCTGTGATATATCTCTATGATATCCCTACAGTATATTACGTAATAATAAAACTAAATTTATAAAAGTCTCTAATAATATTTTTAATTACTTAAATTAATAGATTTTATTATTTAATATTTGAAACTTGCATTTGGATCATCATTTGGGATTCATGTGCATGTCACAGCCAATGAACGCATTCCTCTAAACTACCTTGGCAAATAAACCAGCTTTCGTCGTCATATTCTTTTTTTAATTTAAATTAAGAGGTCTTGGCTTTGCCTGTGGTGTTTAGGCAGATAAACCCTGACAGCTGCTCTAAAATAGAGTTTAAGTAATACAGCTACAGAAACAGCACAGAGACTGAATATTTCCTTGTTTTCTGTCCATTGACTGTGCTGACCCCATGTAACGTAACAGACCGAACTGCTGAGTGGGCTACTCACCTCCCGGTACCCAGTACTGACAGCTAATATGTTTATGTGCAGGTGAGTGTATCTCCAGATACTACGTTTCTGTACATGTGTGGCTCCACCATTTCACATCTGAATGTTATGTGTGTGTGTGTGTGTGTGTGTGTGTGTGTGTGTGTGTGTGTGTGTGTGTGTGTGTGTGTGTGTGTGTGTGTGTGTGTGTGTGTGTGTGTGTGTGTGAGAGAGAGAAATAAACGCATGGGTTGTTCCTGCAAGCCAGCAATAATAAGGCTAATGCTTCCGGAGGAGTTGTCCAGCTCTGCATTAGGTCTAGATGGGCTCATTGATTTAGAGCTAAGAGGCCAGGTTGGACCAACCCCAGCGCTTACGAACACACACGGCATCCTGTCCCAAACCAAGCCTCTTATCTCCCCAATGCAATTACAGCTGGTGAGAGTGCATTTTCAGGAAGGGGGAGGGAGGGGTAATGAGGTCTCAGCTAATGCCACTCCTATAGACCAGCCACCACACCCACGGCGCTCACGAGGTAAATCAGTGCATTACTGCATTACTGAGGGCGGAAATGCATCTATTGAAGTTTCAGGGGAGAGGCTGCATGAGGACGATAATGGAGTAATGCAGGGAGAGAGAGGGAGAGAGAATGAGAGAGAGAGAAAGAGAGAGATAGAGTGGTAAAGTGGCAGGAGATGAAAAAAAATTCAGATGAGAGACAAAGAAAAGGATATAGAGATAAACTACGTTCACACAGCAACAGAATGCCGATGTCAGCAGCGTTCATTCATGGAGGGATTACTTTTTTCACATAATGACTAAAGTAAAATTGTACTTAAATAGCTAAAATAAAAAAAATGTAAAAAATGTACTAAAATAGTTTCAAGAAAATATCAGGTACTTTTTCAAAATTAATATTTTAAATAATATTTTATGTAATATATATATTTAATTTTGAAATATCAAATTATAATTTTGGAAAAAAAACAATAATTTAGAAAAAAATCTGTATTATTTTGATATGATTAAAACATTTGTGGAATGTGTATATATTTATACCACAAATGTTTTCAATCATATAAACATAATACATATTCTTTTCTAAATTATTATTCCAAATATATATATATGAATCAACAGTTTATCACGAAAAGAAAAAAAGATCTCACAAAATAAATTTTCTAAAAGCACATTTTTTTCTTTGTGCATGATAAATTGTTTCCCATGACTGTGATTCCTGTCTAGATACACTTATACTGCACATAAAACTATATTTTTATGGTATATCCATCACAAATAAATTATGTCAAGGGGATAAATGTCCACAGCAAGAAATTCACACATTATTCCGATTCCACACAATTATTCCGATCCACTCAAACATGATGTTCCAGACTCATTTCTATGTAGATCTATTGTCGTTGACAGAGAAAAAGAAACTATTTGATAGTCACTTTGGTTAGAAAATATGGTTGTCTAGCCCAAATATTAACAGCATGAATGTAGCCAAAGAGATGAGTCAGGAATGAGTCAGGAAGAGTCATATAAGACATAAAAAGAGTCAGAGACAGGGGCAAGCTAGAGGGTGAACGATTTGAAAAGAGAACAGCAGGGAGAGAAAGAGAGAATGATCATGACTGATGAGATAATTACTTTGGGCTATTTTCCCCCACTGCTTTGCATTATACAATACCATGCGGGAGCAGCTAATCAGGTCCAATCATCTGACGTTTTTAGTGAACTGGGATCCCCTCATCCAGTTTTACCCTTTATTAGGGAAACTGTAACGTAAACTACTAGTTTAGAGCTTCTCATTTTTCACAGTTCAAAACGGTGCCGCGTTGACGTTGTGGGTAGACGTTATGGGTAGTTACCATGTGCCATACAATTTAAGATGTTTTGAATTTTTTTTTTAGCATATATATACACGCTATATGTAGGCCAGTCCATGACCACTTGAAAGCATGCATCTACAAACCTAATTATTCACAAATCTAAATCTACAATAGACATTAGCAGATTAGCATTAACAGCATTTAATTTATCATTAATATGATAATTCTGCATTTGGATATTGCATATATATATATATACACAAACCACATTTTCATCTCTGAAAGGTTATCCCATTTCATCTGAAATTTATAGCTCAGTGGTTTGTACAGCCATTGGCTGCACAATGCTGTGATATTTTCGATGAAAATTCGTTGATTTGTGAGTGTGAGGAATGAGCAGCATCATGTTAACCGTTCAAAGATGGCGGATGTGTCTGGACCGGTTGGAGTATACATTAAAAAAAAAAACTTTTATGATTTAGTGTCACACATCTGCTGCTCCATAAATGTTCAATACAAACATTCTTTTCCTGCAATCATACATTAGGGGATTGGTAAAAAGCTATTTGTTTCTTAAGGTGTACCTTTAACCCCATATAGCCTACCCTATAATATTTTTATTCCAAAAAACATGTTTTTTTTTTAGCTGTTGTTTCTGATATATTGAGTAGGCTAATAAAATGAGATGATGCAAAGTAACAAAGCATTTTTTTTTACTTTGTAACTTTTCTGTTCTGAAGTAATATTTCAAGTATACTTGATCAGAATATTTTTATTTTGAAAATCTTTAACTTTTAATTCACTTTATTCAAAGGCATAATATCGTACTTTTTACTCAACTACATTTCATAAAAACATATCGTTCTTCGTTATTTGGAACTAAAGAAATGGACAACCAGAGATGATTCTTTTCAATGAACCTGTTGAATTGGTTTGCAAATCAAACTGAATGATTCATTCACGAATCGGACTGATTGCAGCTGTTCTCAACACCGGTCTCCAGATTCACGGTATTGTTCATGTCTGACTCAAAATGAGCCAAGAGTCGGGAGATCCTCGTTTAAGTGTGCACGCGACTATTGGAGCGAAAAGTAAGTTACTTTATTCCCAATTTCATTCTTAATTATTGTAAATTAAACTCATATAGGTAATGTCAGTTTTTTGTGAACTAAATCTGTTGTAAAAATGCGAACTGTTTAAGCCGAACAGCCTATAAAATGTTGTGGGCGTCCATTTTTACTATTCACATCTGTTTGAGGCAATCTACTTTTAAACTAAATAACTTTAAAATAATGTAAACTAATGTAAATCATCTTCCCCGCTGCTGTAACAGTTTCAAATGATATAAAACTATGTTTGTATAGTGTTCTTCTTAAAATGTTAATACATTTTGGCACATGTTCTTTTATTTTTGTCACCATGCATTTAAACTTTTTTATTTATTTGGTATATTTCGATATTTCCACATGTTTGCACCCTTGAATTATCAGTTACTTTAGTATATTGAAGTTTTGATTGTATGTTTCAGTAATTTGTAGATCAATCCACATTCAGTGTCTTTCATCCACTAATGATCCTTATTGTGTATGTAAGTATAGATTGTTCATTGATGATTACTTTAATATAAGTATATAAAAACCAAACAACTCTTTCAACAAAATGAAACAAGAATTTTAAACCTGGATTTATCCAATGTTCAGATTTCTGTTTCGGAAGTACGCATGTGTAATTATAGATAATTACTCATTTGCATATTTAAACATAACATTCCAGAAAACTTGTAATGCAGATCTATTGTCTTAATGTATTGTGATAATCAGCTGGAGAAGCATTGTTGGTATCTATCATGTAAAATATGTATCCTATTCACCAGTGTCTTGCCTTTAATAATAATATGATTTTCAGGCCTTTAGATAAGGCTTGAGTTCCTCCTGCAATGTACATTTATAGGATTTTTTTATTAACCTATATCACATTTGTTATATTAATTATAAGTGTGGCCGCTTGCCCCATGATTTAGGGTATAATTTATTTCTGTAGCACAAACATACATTTCCCAACAGTACTTCTGGTTTGTTCAAATTCCAAAGCCATCTACGTATGAACAAGAGTATAGGCCTATAATAGTGATGCCCTAGCAAACTCTAACAATATTTATGGATGTACGTATAGCCTATGTGTCATGTGGATGACGGATGAACCCAGGCGCAGACAGTATCCAATCACAGAACATTTATTGTAGACAGAAAACAGGGAAAACAAAATCCACAAGGGGTAAAACAAGGACAACTCTGACGGGGGAAGACTAAACTAGACTAACACTTGACAAACTAGACTATAAACTAATAACAGAAACAGGATCAGTAATACACTAGACAAAACTTTCAAAAGGTAGGCTACTCACAGGTAAGTTAGCACAGACTCACACAACATATGACAAAGTCAAACAATGAACCGACCCAGGACAGAAAACACAAGGGGATTATAAAGGGAACACTAATGACAAGGACAGGTGAAACTGACTAGACAATAATGACGAGACGAGGATAACAAGGTAGCGGGGTAACGAAACGAGACAACACAAGCACATGGCCCAAACAACAGACCATGCGCTTGTACATAAAACATGGGTCTGTCATGATTCTGCCACAATACTAGAAGAATACAAGGACATGATGGCAGAATCATGACACTATGTCTATATGGTTATATGATAACAGAATATATATTACTTTTCATGCATGCAAAAATATATAAAGCACAAATATAGCTAATATACTGTATATGTGGCCACACCAGGACCCATAGATATCCTGACAACATTCCTTAAGGATGTGTAGCTGCCACACACCATTTATAGCACTGATTTTGGTTTCACATTATTTTGATGGTCCCTTTAACACATTCTGTTGTCTATAAGTAACATTGCACCTACATGTCTACTAACTCTCATTAGAGTATTAGTAAAGTATTAGTAGACTGGTAGGGTTAGGGTTAGAATAAGTTGACATGTAGTTCCAAAGTTACTTATAGTCAGTATAGTGTCTGTTGGAGGAGCATCACGATAAAGAGTTAGCAGATATTATGCAGACACTCCACTAATACTCTAATGAGAGTTAGTTGTATGTAGTTGCAAAGTTACTTATAGTTAACAGAATGTTCAAAATAAAGTGTTACCCTGCTTTTCTTTGTGTATTCAGCCCAAGTCTGTAACTTAAATACATAAATACATCCTGGCCTGGGTGTAAGAAAATAAAGCCCCACTTGGTCAGTTCATTCAAACAACACTGATAGATACTAAAACTGTGAAACCCCACTGCAATTCTTCATTAATCAATATCTGTCAATATCTACCTCACACTCGGAACAACCTCGCACACAATTACTGCATCAAATGAGCTTCTGAAGGCTTTCAGAGTGCTAAATAAAGCTAGAGGCGACTTATAAGAGGACTAACAGAATAAAAGCACATGAAAGTAAAAAAAAAAAAAACGTTGAGAGAAAAGAGGGAAGAGAGAAGGGCAGAGCTAATGAAGGAGGAGTCTTTCTTTGGTTGAGTGCTAGTCTCGCTGCTTCCAGTAAAAGCCAGCCGTCTTCACAATCAATAGCACCATAATTCCACTGCAGTAATTGCCGCTTGTGTTGAGAAACGATAGTAAATCATTAGCCGGTGAGCCCAGCTATAGGCTCACGGGAGCTGGAGAGTAGATGGTGACAATCGCTAATAAGGTCATCTGTGGCAGCTTAACACTTAGTGAAAGTCCCATTCACCAAACCACCACTGAGTCTTTCTCACTTTGAGGAGAAAAAAAAATGACAGGCCACATGAGTGGGAGCAGAAGATGGAGCCTGATACATTAGTGCTGCTATTATCAATGTGTGATTTCACAAACAAAACAGTGAGAATTCATCACAACTACAGTTGTGGTACCTATAGCAGACTGTTTTAACATCTGTAATTCTGTCATGATAATGTTATTGCTTTAATTTCTAATTAAGCATTGCAGTGTGTTGTCGAGAGGCCAGGGAGGAGTTAGGAAGGCTCCGTACAATGGAGTAGTTTCCCAAATGCCTGATGTAATATATTTACAAGCTGCATTTCAAAAAGGTGGAGTCTACATAAAGTAAAAAAAAACAAAGGGAAAAAAAAAAGACGATTTTTGCAACTTATACTTGTGCTAAAAGCACACACACAAAAAAAGCTGTGAGCAGCAAAATCTGGTAGTCTGGCACTAAACAATGTCTAGTGGCACATCCACATAACCAGCATTTCTCACTTCAGACAAACGTATTCAAAAGCTTGCACAGAATACAGAATGCAACCTCCCTCCCCAAACATACCAAACAATGGCTTAAATAGACAAGTTTTGTGCCAAACATTAGTGGGACAAACCTTTGTCTCAGGATGGAACCTTTTCCTGTTACACCCATCAAGGAATTACACATAACATTGTCAAATAAATACTATACATACATATTCAAAAACAACTAATTTCCTACTCAAATAATCATCATAATACAAAAAAGCCCAACATACAAATACAAAATAAAACATTTAACACATCATATCACTCATGTCTCTCTCTATTTTGGAAAATGTTATGTTCCGGCTACAGAATCCACCCCTAAAACATTGTATCAGATATGTGTTAGAGTTATCATTTAACAAGTTGAACAATTGATGTTGGTATTGTCCATAAACACATATACAGCATCAACATGCAACAAATAATAAACTTATGAAACTCCAACACTCTGATGACGTCTTCATTCAGGTTTGTCATCACAAGCATATATGTAGATGCATGGTTTTAATTTTACATCTTAAAAAATTACATTTAAATATAAATATATTATTTAGTATCATACCATTCTAAATTTAGGATCAGTAAGCATTAAGCATCATTTAATAAGCATTAAATGGATCAAAAGGGACAGTAAAGACATTTATAATGTTAAAGATTTCTATTTTTAAACTAATGCTGTTCTTTTGAACGTTCTATTTATCAAAGAATGCAGGCATGCAGACTGCTTCTACAAACATTTGTGAAAGAATGGGTAGCTCTCAGGAGCTCAGAGAATTCAAGCGTGGTACTGTGATAGGTTGCCACCTGTGCAATAAGTCCAAGTCGTGAAATTTCCTCACTACTAAATATTCCCCGGTCAAATGTTAGTGGTATAATAACAAAGTGGAAGCAATTAGGAACTACAGAAACTCAGCCACGAAGTGGTAGGCCACGTGAAATCACAGAGTGGGGTCAGCACATGTTGAGGTTCACAGTACGCAGAAGTCGCCAACTTTCTGCAGAGTCAATAGCTACAGACCTCCAAACTTCATGTGGCCTTCAGATTAGCTCAGTAACAGTGCATGGAGAGCTTCATGGAATGGGTTTCCATGGCCGAGCAGCTGCATCCAAGCCTTAGTGCAATGCAAAGCGTCGGATGCAGTGGTGTAAAACACGCCGCCACTGAACTCTAGAGCACTGGAGACGTGTTATCTGGAGTGAGGAATCACGCTTCTCTCACTGGCAATCCGACGGACAAGTCTGGGTTTGGCGGTTGCTAGGAAAACGGTACTTACCTGACTGCATTGTGCCAAGTGTAAAGTTTGGTCGAGGGGGGATTATGGTGTGGCGTTGTTTTTCAGGGATTGGGCTTGGCCCCTTAGTTTCAGTGAAAGGAACTCTGAATGCTTCAGCATACCAAGACATTTTGTGACAATTTCATGCTCCCAACTTTGTGGGAACAGTTTGGGATCCTGTTCCAAGATGACTGCATAACAGTGCACAAAGCAAAGTCCATAAAGACATGGATGAGCGAGTTTGGTGTGGAGGAACTTGACTGGCCTGCAAAGAGTCCTGACCTCAACCCGATAGAACACCTTTGGGATCACTCTTAAACCTTGAGGAAAGCCTTCCCAGAAGAGTTGAAGATGTTATAGCTGCAAACGGTGGGCCAACTCCATATTAAACCCTACGGATCAGGAATGGGATGTCATTAAAGTTCATGTGCATGTAAAGGCAGACATCCCAAAACTTTTGGCAATGTAGTATATACTTCATATATACTTTTTTGTGGATACTTTTGTTAGTTATTTTGTTACTATATCTGTTATTATCAATAGCTACTGTGTCTTGCATTAAACAGAAATTAATGTGTGATAAATACCTGCTGTACGGTACTGCTGCCCTCCAGAACACAATGTGCTCCAGGCTTACAACTCTCCCATTTCTAGCCCTCAGTAGATTATAGAGGTGGTAAAATGTCCATTTGCACAACCCTTCGGGGCATGCTGGGGGTAAGAGGCACACTGTCTATTAGACGCTAATGACATCAGAGGAAATCCGATTTCAAGAAAAATCTGTGAGAGATAGGGAGAGTGAGTATGGGCTGCGGTAATGGCTTTATGATTGAGCCGGCTCACAAGTATCGTCTTCACACATGCTTAAAGACCTCACACAAACACACACACACACGCACGCACGCACACACACACACACACACACACACACACACGCACGCACGCACACACACACACACACACACACACACACACACACACACACACACACACACACACACACACACACACACACACACACTAGAGGTCTGCTACCCGACCCGAGCCCGACGGGTCCCGAAAAATGTGCGGGTTTCGGGTCGGGTTCGGGTTAATGTTTAATGAACAGCCTCGGGTTCGGGTCGGGTTCGGGTTTAACTAAGAAAAACTAAATAGGCTATTTAGTTTGCGTGCCGTGTGCTTTGCCTGCTTGCTGTGTTGTGGTGACCGGCACGCGAGAGAGAGACAGTACATACGTGCGCAGATGTGTAATATGTGCATACACACAGTCAGACACACAGGCTCTCTCTCTCAAATACAATGATAATGATAATGATATATATATAGATAGTGGCAGAGTTTGAGGAGTGGGTGAACGTGCCCCTCGGTGAAACCGCAGATGAAGTTACGCAATACTCCAGCCGCAACCACGACATGGAAGAAGAGCGGGATCTCTTGGGTTGGTGGAAAAACAACAGCGGTGTTTTCCCCTTACTGTCAAAACTGGCCCGTAGTATCCTCAGCATCCCTGCAAGTAGCAGCAGCAGCTAGAGGAAATTTAGTGCAGCTGGACTAACTTTCAATCAGAGGAGGACGGCGCAGAAACCTTGCATATTGCAAAAATGGTATTTGCTGTGAGAAACAGAATGGACCTCGGGTTCGGGTCGGGTTCGGGCTTAATATGTAAATGTAATTGTCGGGTCGGGTTAAATGATCGCGGGTACGGGCCGGGTTTGGGCTTCAGTTTAAAGCCCGTGCAGACCTCTAACACACACACACACACACTCACAGAAGCATATTCTAATAGTTATGTGATTTCCTGGGACACATTATCAGTGAATAAAACTGAAGAAAACTTGGTGTTTCAAAAACAAAATGTCAATCAAGTAACATTTATTATAAAGCGGCTTCAAATTAATTAACAAGAAAATAAGTGTTAATGTTATAAAGTTCAACAACTTAAAGGTAGGGTAGGCAATTTTCGGAGAGGCTAGCAATAGGAAGCTAGCTTTGAAAGCATAAGATCCCACCCTCCCTTCAGAGCATCTCCAAAACCACACCTCCTCCAAAACACATGAACATGCACAGCAGGGCGCAAAGCGTCACGAGTGTTGGCGTTACACTTCCTCATGTCTCAAAGCTCATAACATTACAAGAATAATGAATATAAACAACTTAAATAGCACTGACCTGTACCTCCTGACAAGTGGTCGACCGATATTGTTTTTTTGATGGCCGATGACGATATCTTAAGAGAGCAGGTTGACCGATGGCCGATATATATACTTTATATTTATTTTAATCAATATTTAATTAGTTAGAAATAAATTGGAAAACAAATCTTTAAAATAATCATGCTTATACTTTTGATGGCAACTTCTTGAATCTGCAATCCTATTACAGTATTTTTCACAAATAAATTAATTGTTTAAAAATATCTGGATATGTGAATAAAAAGGAAGTAAACACTGTAACAGGGCACCCAGCCATTTGCTAATTTCGTGCCCACTGGTAATCATATTTTTTCAAAAAAGACAAGGTAAAGTCTCGGTTACTAATGTAACCCTTGTTCCCTGAAGGAGGGAACGGGAGACGTAACGTCGACGTGACGATGTAATTAGGATCACTTCAGGGAGCCCTGTCATCTTCAAGTGTCTACAGAACGAGCCAATGAACGGTGCGTGAATCGCGTTCGACGTAACGTCGACGTGACGACGTAATTGGGATCCCTATGGAAAATGCCACGGTTGCTGCCACATCCAGCACCCTACGCCAGACTCTCAGAGCCCCAACTGGCTGGGGCGGAAGGCCTGCGTAGAGGGAGTTCAAACTACTGTTCCATTATACCCCACACAGTGGAACTGTTGGATAACACTGGGAAAGCGTGCCTTTCCAGGGGAGAGGGATGCTACGGAAGCCACATCCTGCCCGAAGGGATGTAACATGTGGAGAATACACATATGGACTGGCCAGTTAGGGACAGTGCAACATATGGAATGGAATGTCACTGGGGTGGCTATAGCCTGAAAAGGGGGAGGCTACACCGGACAGTGACGGCAGAGCGGACTTTGCCAAGGGAAAGACATGGGCTCACCACAGGGAGCTGGTCGTGGAAGAATATGCATATGGGATCGCCGCAGGGATTACCTATTATGGAACCCAGCCTAGCACAAGTTAAACAAGCATACGAGCACTAGGCCTGGCGTCGGACGACTGCCGAAGGGTAGCTGATGAACTCTACAGGGTTTGTCTGAGTGGGGAACTCGACTGGAGCAAAAAAAACCGCATGTATCCGCTTAGGGCTGCACAATTAATCGAATTTCTAATTGCGATTACGATTACAGATACCACGATTACGTAATCGTTCAAAGCCACGACTACAAAAGAAAATCCACTCTGTGTGTTTAGAGCATAATTATGTTATGAGAGGCGAATCACGACTACTTCAGAAAACCCAGCACAATATGACATACCAGGCAGTGACGCAAGTATACGCTGAAATAAAGACTTTCACCTCAGAAAAACATACTTTACTGTCCTGTCAGCCGTTATACTGTGCTCTTAGCGCGCACTCTTCAATTACACGCGCAAATGCGGCGGCGCGCGCTGTATATCGCTTCACTGTATAAAGTGCAAAAGAAACTACGAGCCACGTCGTTACAATGTAAATTATTAAGTCATGAAATAAAAGTAAAATACCAATAAATCATGTGTTAGCTGAGAAGGATTTACATGCAGGTATGACTTTCATTCTATTCACCAGGAGCTGTTTCATTAACAGTTCTTGTTGGTATTGTGTATTTACCATGGCAACTGTCGTTTCCATAACCCCAAAATGCCACTTTATTTTCACTTTGTGTTATTTTTTATATTTGTAAATGACTGTGGTGGCTCATATCAACATTGTATTAACAAAAACTAGTTTGGGACTGCTATTTAATTGATTTAGCATAGTCCTAATGTTTATCTATTAGTAGTCTTTACTATTAGTCATTCTTACAATTTATGTGTATGTTAAGTAAAGGGGGACAGTACTTGTGTGTGTGTTAACAATTTTTGGGTAAACATGTATTATAATACGCCTATATATATTCAATGTAAATTGTGATAATCGTGATTAATAATCGCAATTACAATTTCAAGGGAATTATCGGCAATTATGATTTTTGTCATAATCGTGCAGCTCTATATCCACTCCATGTGGAGGGGAGTGGCGCAGCAAGCCAACACTAGAGCGGGAACTTCGGTGTTACCGGCTAGTTAAACGATTATGTGGGTATATGTATATATGGCATATGTGGGAAAATGTCCGGCGCATGCTCTGCTGCGACGACACGCATTCTGTCTGTGATCCATAGCGGTCTCATATCTCACGTCTCGTGATATCGTGAAGTCCTTGTGAAATCTGTCTCTTGTCTATTGTTAAGTCTCGTCTGTCTACAATGTTCGATCTCTACAAAGCATTCGGAATCGCACTTATAATGTTTTGGACTATTAGCATCCACTCGGTGCTGGCACTAGAGACCAGCGACCGAGGACCACTCACCTATAGCCGTGATGATCTTTTACAGCTATGGTCCTCCATCGGGTGCAAACAGAAGCCTGCGATTACAATACCGCCAGAGATAAAGCTGAGGCGAAGAGGCGGAGTGCGATCCAGACTTCGGAAGCGTTCAGACCACCTCTCCCCTCCATCATACTGCCTTTATGTCTGCTCCCTCCGGAATAAAATAGACCTGCTGCACGCCAAGTGCCTGACGGAGAGAGCCTTCAAAGACGCCTGTATTATTGCTCTGACAGAATCCTGGCTGGACGAGGAGACTCCAGACACTGAGGTCAGTCTTGATCATTTCACCATCATAAGGGCCGACAGAACTAAACAGTCAGGCAAGGGGAGAGGTGGCGGTGTATGTGTATGCTTTAACAACAGGTGGTGTGAGAACATCAAAGTCCATAATAGGGCCTGCACACCAGACATGGAGATGTTGACCCTGTCCTTGCGTTCCTTTTCTCCTCCCGAGGGAATTCACCGCTGTGGTTGTCACCTGTACGTACATCCCCCCTAGTGCTAACATCAAGATAGCCGCGGAGATACTAGCCGAGGTGGCTAACTCCATGCTAGCCAAGTACCCTGAGGCACCGGCGTTTATTTTAGGGGACTTTAATAAATGCATCCTCTGTGACTTACTGCCGTTCTTCCAACAGTACATGGATGTTCCCACAAGGGAACAGAACACTCTGGACTTGTGTTTTTGGCTTTCAGTGCTCAGGGCTCACCCCTCACACGGCTTCTCTGACCACAATGTTGTGTTCCTCCTCCCGAAATACAAACCGAAACTGAAAAGCATCAAGCTACAAACACACAGCATCACCCAATGGTCGGAGGACGCAATCACACAGTTGCAGGGCTCTCTTGCCTGCACTGACTGGGACGTTTTTCAGGGAAATTTGGATGAGTGGATGTCACTAATTACGGATTACATAAGGTTCTGCATCACCACAACTATTCCGACAAAGAATATCACCAGACACCCAAATTCTAAGCCCTGGATAACCCCCCATATCAAGCTCACTACTTAATAGACAAAATTACTTAATAGACTCAAACTACTTAATCGACAGACAAAAAATGACATCACCAAAATAAAATATAAAGACAAAATGAAGCAGGAATTTGGTAACATGAACAAAAAACAAGCCTTTCAAAGAGTCAAAATACTAACTGGACAGGAACAAAAACAGAACCACATCACAACATCAGACTCATTAACTTTTGCCAACACCTTAAATTATGTTTTTGCTCGGTTTGATGTTAATGACAATTCTACCACATGTGAGGACTTGCTCAGTGCCCTCCCCCACCAAAACCCCACACACACCCCTTCACAGAGGAGGACGTCCGACAGCAGCTGGCCAGGTGCAAACCTGGCAAGGCAAAAGGGTCAAACGGCATCCCAGCAAAATGGTCTCGCCCATTTTCCACACCATCTTCTGGGAATCATATAGGACAGCCTCAATACCCTCCCACTGGAAAACCTGAACCATTGCTCCTATCCCAAAGAAACCCTGTCCCTTAGAGCCTAACCACTATCGACCGATAGCATATATCATGAAATGTTTGGAAAAACTAATTCTTCACCTCATCTTGCCAACCGTCAGACAACATCTGGACCCACATCAATTTACATATAGACCCAGACGAGGTACTGAGGATGCAGTGGCATGCCTTCTCCATTCTATTCTTCAACACTTACAGACATCTGGAAACTTTGCTTCAGTCCTCTTCATTGATTTCAGTTCTGCTTTCAACACAATCCAATGTCAACAGCTCATCAAGAAATTACATTACCTCAATATCCCTCCACTTCTCATTCAATGGATCCATAACTTCCTTAGCAACAGACCGCAGACCGTTAGAATTGGCTCAACAACATCATCAACCATCATCACCAACACTGGTGCCCCACAGGGCTGTGTTCTCAGCCCCTTCCTCTACACCCTATACACTAACGACTGCAATAGCCAATCACCCGTCACTACTTACTACAAATACGCTGATGACATTGCCATAGTTGGACTACTCAACAACAACAACTCCATCACAGCATATCAGGACTCAATTTCACAGTTTTCACTGTGGTGTCAGAACAATTACCTCCAACTAAACATGGAAAAAACAAAAGAGTTGGTCATGCACACATCCAAATCACCATCTGGACTGAACCATACATACATCCAAGGTCAACCAATCGAACAGGTCAGCAGCTTTAAATACCTAGGACTCATTATAGATAATAAAATCAACTTCAAGGAACCATGCAGAAACGTGCAAAACAAAGACTACATACGCACTAATACGCAAACTGAAAGCCCTCTCTGTTGCCCCTCATCTCCTGCTCCTACTTTACAAAAGCATCATTCAATCCACCTTGCTGTACTGCTCAAGCTGTTTCTACACAATGTTAACCGTCACTTGCAAAAACAAGCTCACTAAAATCACACATATTGCCTCTAAGATTATCAACCTCCCCACACCCAGCCTATCAAACTGTCACATATCTGTCCGGTCTTGTGTTGCACATTGGTGTTTGTTATGTTGAGCCATGTGCTCTCGTTATTGTTGACCCCTCCTTCTTGTTATCTGATTATTGGTTGATTTGCTCCACCTGTCTGTCTCGTTACCCTCCTTGTTTGCCTTCCTATGTAGTCTTCCTGTGTTTGCTGTCCTGTGCTCGTTCGTTGTCTTTGTTACGTTGTGTTTGTGTTTGCGCCTTGCCTTGCCTTGCCTTGCCTTGCCTTGCCTTGCCTTGCTCTATGTAGTTTTGGTTTGTTTACTTTATGTTTTATCTTCATTAAAAACTCATTTCGCTCTGCATTGGAATCCACGGAATTATTCCCACACGCACCGTGACAGAACGAACGAGCCACATGTGGATTCCGCGGAGCGAACTTTGTCCGGCTGAAAGGGAGAATGGAATTTCTCTTTAAATATTTCTCCCTGTGTGCCCAGAGGAATGAGGAGAGGAGGGCAGCTGAGTCTTCCTCACTGGTCTCTCCTGGAATGGGATCATCGTCATCGGATCCGTCCAGCGTTGGGAATCCGTCTATGGTTTTAACCAACTTCGAGTCTGCACAGATCCGTCAACAGGGACGGAGAAGGAGACATAATCCGTCTGCCCAGTCAGAGACTGTTCATGTCACGTCTGCCCAGTCAGAGACTGTTCACGTTCCGTCTGCACAGTGAGAGACTGTTCATGTCACGTCTGCCCAGCGAGAGACGGTTCACGTCACGTCTGCCCAGCGAGAGAGTGTTCACGTCACGTCTGCCCAGCGAGAGAGTGTTCACGTCACGTCTGCCCAGCGAGAGAGTGTTCACGTCACGTCTGCTCAGCGAGAGACTGTTCACGTCACGTCTGCCCAGCGAGAGACTGTTCACGTCACGTCTGCCCAGCGAGAGACTGTTCACGTCACGTCTGCCCAGCGAGAGACTGTTCAATGCCCGTTCCAGAGCCGGAGTCAGAGCCAATGCCTGTTCCAGAGCCGGAGGTAGAGCCAGTACCTGTTCCAGAGCCGGAGGCAGAGCCAGTACCCGTTCCAGAGCCGGAGGCAGAGCCAGTGCCGTCTGCCTTCCTGGACCTGGACTATCTGGAGCGTCTGGCTCGGATCCTGGACATACCCGTGTCTCCTGTTCCAGAGACGGAGCCAGTGTCTGCTGTTCCAGAGCTGGAGGCAGAGCCAGTGCCTGTTCCAGAGCCGGAGGCAGAGCCAGTGCCTGTTCCAGAGCCGGAGGCAGTGAATGAGAATGTGAGCAGCAAACACATTTGCTGAAGCAACCATGCATTTGCTTGTATCAAATTTGATGTATTTTACCATGACCCGTGTTTCACGGGTACCCAAGCACTCAGCGTGTGCAATGCAATGTTGTACCAGGGGAGCTACCATGAAAGTTTGCATGATGATGCAAGCGTCAAAATTTATTAGTTTACCAGAGAGCATCATAGTGTCGGCACAGATCCGGCCCACATCTGGTAATTGTGGTTTCCACGTGTACCAGATATGGGCCGCATCTGGGCCGACACTATGTTGCTGTTTGGGTTACAAAGCATGTGCAGTATGGTAAATGAGTTTTAAGGTCACAGCATAGTATTGTGGAAGCGATCGTGTAAAAATAGGTCTTTATTGATCGATAATGTGCCCTAATCATAATTTCTGTCAAAAGGAATACAAGTTGTTGGTGTTTTACTGCCACTAGCGTTATTTTAGCTTGAAACCGCTGTGAATTGTATGTTTTTGGAGTTTTGCAGAAATGTAGGTAGAGGTATGCATTTCCAATCGACCTAGGTTGCTAATTTCTGTTAAAGCTTCTAATAACCTGCCATTTTTTGATGTGCTATAACTCCTAAATCTTATTTACAGCACACATCTGTCAGGATCACAAATGAATTTCTCTATTACAGTATCCTCTAATGTCTATTTTCAGGTTTTTGAGGACACAGTAATCATTGCTGACGAACATTCATGTTTAACGTTAATGACAGCAGTGCCGTGTTTCCTTTTACTGCAAATACAGAACACGAGGAATTGTCCTCATCTCAGGTTTCAAATTTGTCTATTTAATCTCACAACCGCTCTTGAGAGAAACCTTATTTGATCTCTCTTTTTCTAAGAGGATCGGATCTTTACGTCTCTCCGCATTCCGAGGTAACGGGCTAATTTCCGTATTTAAATATTCATGTATGCAGACGAGGCAGTGTGAGTGCGTTTACACCTACACAGGGTCTGTGATAGACAGACGGTTTGTTTTACAATGAGCTTCCCCCCTGAGGGAGAGAGAGGCTAAAGGGTGGATTTCGTTCTGAAATAGCAACATTAAGGAGGCATTCTGGGGCCGCAGTTGAGAAGAGAGTTTGATTGAAGGTTTGTCGTGGTGGGTGATGGTGGGGGTTGCAGGCAGCAGAGGCCGAGAGAATCGAGTGATGAGTACAAAACCACCAGCAGGATTTATCCTGGATTATGATGAAGAGTCTGAAAACTGCACAGGCATGGAAAGAGGTTTCTGTCTCTCTCTCCTCCTATCTCTCTCCTTCTGCCTTCCCTCGTTTTTCCCTTGTCGCTCTTCGCTGGGTCAGCAGAAGCATTTGGAAATGAAATGGGTTTCTTTATGGCAAGTTTACAAGGAGTCTATTCCTGTTCTGAAAGCATTTTTCGAGAACACTTAGAGTTAATTAAGGTTCAATAATTTGCAAATGGACTGTGGATTCAGATGCAGAAATTTTTCACCCCAAGCTTTCTGCTGGTGTACGGAGAGAGAGAAGTTGTTTTATAGTGGGGTTTGCAAAAGAGATCCCCACTCCGTGTTGTCAATAGTAGACAATGAGAACTACAGCATTAGACTAAATGTGATTATAGCCACATTACATTGGTGCCTGTCAGTCTTGCATTCCAGAGAGCATGACCAAACCAGGGCTGTCTCATAAGTTGCTGTAAGTGACTTTTATCCTTCACCAAAACGCCGCTTTTGTGGCATTCTCACTTCACATCGGCAGAATCTGTCAAAGGCTTGGCAATCTCTTAATATTATCATGTGTTTGGATGGTGCACAACACCAAAGAGGCATTAACCACAATATGCTTAATTATATTTGTTATGCAAAAAAGAGGCTTCAACATCCCTGTGACACTACACATAGTAGGACAAGCAATTTGGAGGATGGGTGGATGGATGGATGGATGGATGGATGGATGGATGGATGGATGGATATAAAAGTATAAAAGGCCTGATATTCTTCAAACGAAATCCTAGAATGAAATGGTGTGACATTTTTAACAAAAGCAGGCCAAAAAGAAGTTAGTTTGAAACAGCTCTCTAAAAAAAGAACTTTCCAAAAAAGTTTGCTTCGGCTTGTAAACACCTTCAAATATTGGTTATTACATAATAGGTAGGTGTGCTCTGTGACTCACACATGGAAATTTTCTCCAGTTAATTTCTTCTGTTCATTACATCTATGTCAGACACGGGTAAAACCATAAACACACTGGAGAGCTTCCACTCCTCAATGAGGTTTGTTTAATAGCAGATATTGAAGTTGTAGTTAATTGAAAGCGACACTGACACGGCTTTCTTAACTGCTCAAATCTTCTGAAGCTTTGTGAGAGTGAATAGAAAGTAAAAACTTCCTATATTTGCGCCAGAAACATACTTTACGCAAGTATGCTACAGATGCGCAGACTTGGTCAATGCACTGCTAACACACATTTAGTGCAACATACTTAACATGCTTTTGCGATGTTCTCGTGGTAACAAATAGTTACTGTATTTGCAGGCTTTCTCCTCCTTCCCCTGGTCAAACAGTTGCTTCATAATTAGCACCATCAATACTTAACATCAGTCAGGTTCTGTTCAGCAATTTTATGGAATCCGCAATGCATCCTGGAATGCTTCAACAGTATTGAAGAACTTTCCACTTACAATGAACAGTTTTTGAATGCTTAAGCTATTAAGCAGGGGTAAAAGGCTGTGCATTTTAGTCAATGAAAACTTAGTCAAAATCTTCTGTCATGCTGCATAATGGTTAACTTGATAATTATTTTACTCAACATTATAATCACAACGATTGAAAGTTATATATACATTTTATCAGAATTATTGTACTTTTACCTATAAGAATATATTTTGAGAATGTCAACTCGTACACGTGTGGACCTCATCTAGTTTCCTGATTTATTATAGGCTATTTATTATTAAATAAATATTCTCAACAATATGAAAGCAAGAAATTTCTCTCAAAATTAAAACAATAAAATTCATCATAGTAATTAAAATTTTGAAAGCATAAGATTCCACCCTCCCTTCAGAGCATCTCCAAAACCACTGCAAAGCCTAGCCAAGTACAGCAGGGAGCAAACAAAAGCGTCACAAGAGACAACGTTAAAATATACCTCTCAAAGCACATAACATTACAATAATAATGAACATAAACAACTTAAAAGGCACTGACCTGTACCACCTGACTGCTGCAGATTCATTTAACCGTTGATAGTGTTGCGATTGAAACGCATAAATTCAAGTCACGAATAAGTAACATCACAGGTTTCCATCTCTTACAAATTAAGGTAGTTATATGGCATGAATGCAGCTTAAGCTCGTTGTTTTGTTTCATAAGGGACTGTAAAAGGTGGCTGCTGTTTCGGTTGCAGTGCTCGGTGACTGACTTCTGTTTAACTCTACTTAACATGAAACACACTGATGAGGTGTGATGTCAGAGCGTGGAGGGATAGAAATACATATGTTGACAGGCAAGTACTGTAGATCATCGTATGGTTAATCGTATCACAATGATTGGACACAAATTTTATGGTCCTACACCTTCCACTGAGAATATATATGCATATAAATACATTTAGACCACTTTACTTTAGACACTTTCAACCAGCATAACAAAAAATGTTTCTGGAACAAATCACCTACCCTGTCTTTAAGTAAAACACCGGGCAGAAAATCTATCCTTTTTAACAGAAAATCTCTGATTGGGGGATTTAAAATCTTAACATCTGGAAGTTGCAAGCATGAAAGCTCATAGAGGCTTGTTAAAAACAATCTGTGGCCTAATATTGTGTCGCCTCTTTTTCGACAAATCATAGAGAGGTTTTACTAAAGTAATTTTTTTAACAAAAATGTCTTTTTTCGTCAACGATATTGCATGTTGAGTCACAGTTATCGTTCAATGATGTTGGTGTGATCTCTCCATCGACTCGTATTATGCTGCCTTCATGTGCTATCGGACATTTCCTACTTCCCAATTCTGAAGTGATTACGATATGTGAATAAAATCTAAATTAATCCTAAATTAAATCTGTTCATCATATAAAGCAATAGTCTCTTTATAAGACTTAGATTAAACAACTCAATTTATATTTATATTATTTTACCTTGTCTTTCTGTGAAAAGTTTGGTTGAGTGGACTTTCAATGGATATACCAAAATCATGAAAGAATATAATATGTTCCAAAAATGAACAGAAGTCTGTTGGGTTTGAAACAACATGAGTATAAAATATGACAGAACTTTTATTTGTGGGTGAACTATCCCTTTATAATTTGAAATTTAAATTATTTGTGCCCAAATGTTTGACTGGTAGTGTAGGCCTATAAACTATATGCAATTAGTACTATGTATCAACAGTATAGCATGTAGGATTTTAAATACAAATTCCTGCTTAAAAAAGCAGTTAGCTGTAATGGGATGGAGCTGAAATAACTGGTGTAATAGACATAGCACCCATTATATATCAATGACTGACTATAAACCATTTATTTACAGTTTAATTGCCATTGTAATGCAAATATGTGCCCTAAGCCTGTGGTGGATCCAGGAGAACTCCTCTGTCTGTTCGTATTTGAGTCTGAGTCTGCCTAATCTGTCCTCTCAGGGACAGCAGCCTAACAGCATATTAAAGAGCAGGGCCCAGTTTAACTGGGCCGGGAGGAGCTGTGCATGTGGGAGAGAAGAAGCTCTGAGGCTGCTTTATAGCAATTAGATGTTACGCTGCTATTTCCTACTCTTGCCATCCTCCTTTTTATCCACTCTCGTCTCCATCGCCCCATTTATCGCCCTTTTTTTTTTGCCTCCTCCAATGTACTTAGGCCACAGCCAATGCGCTTATGCTACCAACACAGGGATCAATTTATCCTATTGAATGAAGCCTGTTTCCACGCTGTCCTCTCTAAACGCTTTATGTGTATGTTTAAGCTTATTTGGTGGTTGGCAGTTTTTGTAAATCATATGATTTTTGAATGAATTTTAGACGCTGAGAATATAAATCTGGACAATGAACACACACACACACACACACACACACACACTTTGATTATTTTATTTGGAATGACCAATACTGATTAAAACAACACAGCATCCAAATATTCACTTAGAGCCGATAATACACACATCGACAATAGTCACAGCTACATGAATATATAAATAAATAGATAGACTATGGATAAGGGTGACATCGCCTTCTCCAGACATGCAGACTGACTATGATTTCTGACACAGAACAGTATTTGGCTGTTTGCTTAGAAATCTTTTTACTCAGTCCAGCAATTTGCAAACCCCTGACACATAACCTGTGCACATGTCCTAGACTACCAAAAATTAGGATAATTTGTGCTGTAACCACACACTGCTAAAGCATTTGTTAATGACTGGTATTTTAACATTTTCTCAGAAAAACACAAGTCCATGTAAGCATCCAAAACAACAACCCACTTCCAGAATCAGAATGTTTTTAGAAAGTTCATTGACAACTACAATGTCTGGAGTATTTGGATTTTCTCTGAGGACACTTAGAGAGTTTATGTTATCATTCAGATCTAAAAACCAGCTAGTTTGAACAGTCTTATTTGTATGTATTGAACTTTGTCCAGAAACTTTATGCTTGTTCTTGAGCTGTGATGTTTATGATGCGATCGTGGCGCGCGATGTAGAGGCCTTTGAACGCAGGACACCCGTTCATTATGTGCGCTATAGATTCCATTGTTCTATCGTTATGTAATAAGCAGAATGGTTCGTGGTGTTTTGGAAACCACAGGGAGAGGTTATACTTAGTCGGGAGAATTTGCAACCGAGCTTTAAGGACAAATTTTAGGATACCTCCGTTAACGTCTGAGTTTAGTAACGCAGAGTGTGAGACTGTGTGATCTGCACACTGCAGGCATGCAAGCTTACCTTGAAGGTGCAGGTTAACCTAATAATCACGCTGTTGAGCTTGAAAATATTGGAGGATCTCATACCTGCACGTCCGGTTGTTCAGCGTCTTACTAGTTCACACACACACACACACACACACACACACACACACACACACACACACACACACACACACACACACACACACACACACACACACACACACACACACACACACACACACAAATACACTGTTCCTTTCTAGGTTTTGTGTGATTAATCATTTCAATTTCTATTTTAGTGACAAGGTCCTATACGCTGTACACTGTAAATACTGCATCTGTGAAGCTTCTTTCTTTTAACATAATCAATGACATGGGCCTTATTCCCAAAATAGCATTTCTTTGTCAGCTAAAAATAGCCCGAAATAAAACCTAAAGAGGAAGCTGGAAGAGAGACCTGCCTTTGCAGTGCACAAAGAGCTCTGCTATTGATAGTCCTTTGCAATTGCAACTGTCACTAGCTCTGTTCCAAGAGCCCCCCCCCCCCTTTAGCGTGGGTCTGGTTTCAAACTAAACTTGATTCTAACGAAACCTGGTGCACTTACATTCATCGTACGTCATCACAAACATGCACGCCACATGATAGAATACAGAACGTGGTCAATACATTGTGTTTTTCTTAATTTGGTGCCATTATGCGCAGCAGAGTAAACGACACTTGGGTTTGCTGTATGTGTGTCGCATGAAAGCTGCTTTCTGCTGCTTGCAAATGGAATCTATAGAGGAGACAGCGACTGATTTGCCGACCTGAATCCACTTGCTATGCATGAATACACTGCAAGCTCACTCTCACTCGTGTCCAATGTAAACCATGTACGCTATCATCCCTTACATGTGTTTTGTTGAACTAAATACATCATCATGCAGCTAAAACGCATGCCCTGGTTACTTTTCTTCCTGAACAAGTGCGCACCCGAGTCCGTGTTGCTTTCACATTCACGTGAATCGCGCCAAATTTCGAGTGCAACCAAACTCAGACCACCTCCTCCAGATAGTCTCCGGTTCGGTATCCCGGTGCGCATGACAGGTTTTTTCTATCAATTTTTTTATGTGAACCGTGGCATGTTTCAAACTAAACTTCCAGTGTGAATGCACCCTAAGCTGCCATCTACCTTGTTTCGGTGGAATTGTAATGCTTATCTGTCTTTTGTGGAGAAGACAATTGTAGAATGCATTTAACCCTTTCACACGTAAGTTTAAAATATTCTAACTGACCCCCCAGCGTGAGTTTTTCAAGGCGACCGTTATTTAGAACTTGTCACTTTAATGTTTCCATGGTGGCGCGTCATTGCTTGTCACGTGGCACAGCGCAACCACAACACAGCGCTGAATGAATGATGATCTGCTTTTATGTAATTTTTCCTTTTTTATTAAAAATATACACAAATGTATTAGCTATAGCATGAAACACTGATATTCCGATTGTCAAATATGTGCAAGTTTATATGTGTTTTGTTGTTTAAACACCTTTATACGATCGCGTTAGTTAAGCTGTATGCGCAATGGGCGGTGCCATGTTAGTTTGTTTCACAGTTCAGAGAATCGGATCTGTTGGATTTACACGTCAATTCCTTCACTTCTCACGAAATAAATGAAAGTAGGTGGCCGGTGAACTGGGAGAAGAATTGGATAAAATGTAAAGCTACTTACACAATGTGTATCTGATATGAATAAAAGTGTTGTCTTATTATAATGGAAAGGAAGAAGAATTATTGCCGCTCCCATAAACATCAGTGTGTTTTTTACAAACTCAAAATCATTGTTTTGCTAGTAATTATGTGTATTTAAGTGTCTGAAACCTAAAATAAACATTATGTGGTTGAAAACACTGAATAATTGTGATATATGACAGCACTGAGTGCGCCCGTCTCTGGCTCAGCGCCAGTCAACGCACGAAAGCACGTTTGAATTTAGAAGTTGATCACGTGATGCACTGACCGTTCTAATCACACCGGTGTGATCGTACGCTCCAGGGACCAGCCAAGACTGATCACACCGGTGTGATCGTACGTGCGAAAGGGTTAAACAAGCTCAATGGGATAGGCTTATGATGATAATACACCAACAATCAATTCAATACCAAAACCTATCTCATAAAAATTCAGTGTAAAACAAACAATTTTGCCCAAAATATGTGTGAGCTATAAGGTTTTCTTATTAGGACATCATAGTTCAACGATTTAGTGTTTCCTGAAACCATAGCTTAAACAAACATTTGCAAACCGCATCGTACATTTGTGTGGTGCAAACTACAGCTCTCAACATGTGGTTAAAAGTATAGTTTCTTGTTGTTAGTATGTCATGTGGACTAGACTAGATCAAGCTCTTGCAATCTATTGTTTTCAAATCAATATTTGTAAATAAAGCATAGCAGAGAATCAAGCGAAGTAGTCCTAGCTAAGTAGTCCTCAGATGCCATGTTCGTTATTTACACCAGTAATCTGACATTCATTTTATCTCGAGCCGATTAATTAGCATAATTTATTACTCCATCACCTGTGTGATGTTGTTAACGATGGTTTATTCTGTATATTGAACCACGGTGTTCGAAAGATGGATGTGCAACATAGTTACATGGTTTTGGGAAACAGCCACGAGTAGCTAGTTAATTTCTCCAACAATGCATCATGGTAGATATTAAAATGTAAATGGACTAGAGTTGATCATCAACCCAGGCTCATTGGGAAAATGTGCCTGGTGACATTTCTGCAAAATTATATTATCTGAATCAGATAAACAATAATCTGGCAACATTTTATTACATTTGGTTGTTTAAAATGTGGCAGTTCGGAAATGAAATGTCTGTTGAGTGGCGCTAGAAGGTTAATGCTCTATCAATTTTTCAAATAACATACGACCTACACTAAACTCTACCCTAAACCTAACTAACCTGAACTTTAGTTTCAAGTTTACTAAAACTTGGCTAAACATATTACTAAACACATTTTAATTCTGTGTGGTGGACAAATAAGAATTAAATCAATGAGGGTGAATCTGAAATTAGTGAGGGTTCTCTAGTAAAGTGCAAATGTAATGTAGTAAAATAGCAATGTACAGTGAGACATTTAAGATTGTTTACGAGTCATTACTTTTACAAGTCATTGGAATAGAATTTCAAAAATAATTTGATACGAATATTTTTCTATCAATGCAATGTTAATCTGCATTTGCATTGCTTAATACGTATTCATTTTGACATGCCATATTTTTGTCCTGTGTTATGTTTATCAATATGTCAATTGCAATTTCGAGAGTGAATCCCGCATTTATATGTAGATGTCACTTCCGCCTCTGATTGGCCATTGCGTTAAAGAGCTCTGTGATTGGCTACATTTCTCAGCGATGCCAAAACATGTTGTAAATAAAACAATTTGATGTTCTCCAGAGCCCAAACACATAAGCACTGGAGCGTTTGCCAAATCTGTTTCGCCAATATGATATTATTACAGTATCACCTGAGGGTGCTCTTGCTTTCATTTGAGGTTGCTTAGCAATTACAAATAGGCCTACACATTTAAACATAATGGACTGTAAGATTATTTTGAGGTTGAGTAAATTCGGTTGTTTTTATATCATTTGCTTATTTCGCTACAATCTAATGTCTTTGTTTTATTTCTGTCTGTATGAATATTTACTGAAATCAGAATCTTTCTCACTCTGTTAGAACAAAATATATCTGCAGCAGTCTGGAGTTGTCACAAATCTCTTATCGTACTTTGCCACCCTTCTTTTGTCAGCTCGTGGTCATTGTATATGAAATTATTTTGATAGTACAGGAGATTTAGATGTTATGAGGTAGCCTGTCATATTGTTTTCTGTGATGATGACATATCCTAGCAGAGTAAATTTAAGTGGCTTCCATGTCGATTGTGGTGATCTGTTACCAGTTGGTAATTACTCATAGCTATTATAGGTGGACTAGCTAAACTCTATTTTTCACTATATCTGTCTACCAACCCCCCCCCCCCCCCCCTACTCTCTCTAACTCTCTAACCCTCTGTCATTGCTTTGCCCTCTTGTGAGCATAGGGTGAAGCATGCCAAGTTGCTCTGCCAGGCTGCCATGTGCTTGGCACAGAGGAGAGCGCCAGTGAATCAGCCTTTTCTCTGAGCCGTACCCATAGTACTGCAGTGGGAACCGCACGTACACACACACACACACACACACACACACACACACACACACACACACACACACACACACACACACACACACACACACACACACACACACACACACACACACACATAAAGGGAAAGAATTCAGGACAGTTCTGTTCTCTTTCAAGCTTTATTTAGCAAAAGCATAACACTACATAATGCTCTGCTTGTCATATTTGGGATTTAGCTTGTAAATGTCTTACTGATGCGATCACAACTGTCAGAAAATAAAACATTTTAGATCAAATTATGTTCCCCTCAAATGATAAAGTTATGGAATTCATGTTTTCTTGAAAAAAGCCAGGCATTTGTGCATTTGGTTTTAGAAATCAATGGAATTCAAAGGATTATTTCAGGATTTCAGGATTATTTACATTTTATTTAATTGCACATTCCTAGTTATTAAGTCCGTCAATATGTGTAATTTATGCACACAGTGGCCTGTTATTCAAAATAGCACATTTAAACAATCAGCAAATGAACTGTGATCTGCTACAGATCTGCTACAGTGTAACTATAATAGAAGTGGCATTATTGTGTTATTACATTGGTATTACTTTGTAATAATGCTGTAATTACCTCAATATGGCATCATAAATATATTTTAACTGTTCCACAATATATAAATATAATTTAGGTAATATTTTTCAAAATCTTAAATTAAATTATAGATATCTAAAATTATAAAAAGATCTAGAGCTAAAAATAAAACACTCAAGGCCCTCTCTCAGGGGCAGCAATGATCCTGCTGTAATTCTGAGATTCATATTGATCTTTTTTAATAGAGAGATGATGATGCTTCTATATGCTCATGCATTATCCCTTGCTAATAAAGACGCTCTTGCCAACATTAATTTGATGCTTGAAATGAGCATGTCTTTTGATAAGATAATGTATAAATTAGCTATATCAACATTTGTGGACCCTGGAAAATCCTTTGCAAATATTATTTTAGACACTAAGTGATCTCTAAGTTATTTGCCAGACTTAAGCCTTGAAAGAATAAATTATACTTACAAAATAATAACATTAGCACTAGGTGAAAAGTTGATTATGCAAGATGAACACTGAATATGTTAAACAATAAATTGAAGGAAACGAGAATGAGAATACACACATACAAAAGCACACAAGTAATACAAACTAACAGCGATGGACAGTAACAAAGTATTTTACTTTGGTAAGTATATATTTCAGGTATCTGTACTCTATCAGAGTATTTTTATTTTGAGAAACTTTTACATCACTACATTCCAAAGCATAATATCATACTTAAAGCCCTGATATACTCAGGTCGATTTTTTTTTTTTTGTTCTTCGCTTAGATGTAAAATGAAGTTTGAAATACGTGTGTAACAAGGTTAGATGTTGCGGGAAGGAGGCGGGAACCGGCGAACATTTAAAGACTTTAATAAATAAATAAACAGCAATTCCAATAGGGACCTCACACCATCGGTGCTCGGGCCCTAAAAAACGGACGACTGCTGCCACATGAAACAAAACATCAAATACAATCCAGGCCTGGCCTCTCTCTTCCTCTACTGTCATCGCTCCTCCTTTTATGCTTCCGCTCCTCCGTGAGAGATACGAGACTGGTGCCTTGCACCGTTCTCCCACGGCGCTCAACCTCATCCTGCTCGCCACAATGTGACCATCGACATACTGTTAGCATACATCCGACACAGCTCGCTCTGCTGAGAGCAGTGTTTAGATGCATTTGTAAATATGTGCGGCGTGCTTTCCTCTGAATAACAAAATAATCTCACAACAAAATGAGAAGACAGCAAACATTTTAATAAAGCATAAGAAAAGCATCTGATCAAGCAACATGGATATGTTTGTTTGCATGCACGTTAAAGAGCGAGTCTTCAGAATTGCTGAGTGTTCATATCTGACTCTGTGAGGGTTTTGTAAGGACGGACCCAATTGCAGACAGTTTGCGAATACACACAAGGTTTATTTGACAAAAAGGGAAAACTAAACCAACGATGTTGAATCTCTGGCAGGAACCTCCTCCTCTCTTCCACGGCCTGGGTGTACTCACCCAGAGATCTCTCTCCCTGGGGAGAAAACGGTGCCTTGCCGCTCCTCATGTCGCAGGCAGTCGTCAGCCACCACTGCTCAAGGGAATCAGGTTGTCGCTTGGCAGGGAAAGACGAACTGTCTGCTGGGTTCCTTTCGGGCCGGTTCATTCTATGAGGGTTTTGTAAGGACGAACCCAATTGCAGACAGTTTGCGAATACACACAAGGTTTATTTGACAAAAAGGGAAAACAAAACCCACGATGGGGTAAAACAAGACTGTAGGGCAAAAACAAAGACTAACAACATTAGACTAAGACTTGACAGGTAACTAGACAAATAACTAATAACAGCAACAAGATCAGGATTGTACAAGACAGAGTTCTTCACTAGATACTCACGAGAGGGTTAACACACAGGTATGGTATCACAGGATACACACACTGAGAATCACAATGAACCGGCACAAGACAGCAAATACAAGGGGATTAAATAGAGAGACTAATGATAACAACAGGTGACACAGGTAAAGCAATAATGACAAAACGAGGATAACAAGGGGGCGGGGCCAGAGGACGAGACAAAAAGCACATGGCCCAAACCAAAGGCCACGTGCTTGCGTACAAAACATGGTTCTGTCATGATCCTGCCTCAAGAATTAAAGAACAACAAGAACTAGATGGTAGAATCATGACAGACTCAAAATGAGCCTAGAACCGGGAGATGTGTGTACGACTAATGATACAAAAAGTAAGTTGCTAATGCTGAATTTCAATATTGAATGTGGATTATTGTAAATGAAAATCATATAGGACAGGTCAGTTATTGTGTAAATGGGCGAGCAGTTTAAGCCAATTTTCCAGTTTTATATTTTATGTCATATTTACATAAGGAAAAGTCTTTGGTATATTTTGTTAATTTCACTTGCTTGTACGGTTGAATAGCAACGTTTTGATAGTGTATGTTTTGGTAACTGTACTTTTTGTTAACTGTAACTTATCTGTACTGTTACTCAAGTACTTGATTTGTGTACTTCATCCACACTGCAAACTAATGACACAATGTGCTGAAGTCATGTGCAGTGATCTGTAGTTGACTCATGTCTAGCATGATGATGGCTACTATTGGTCATTGCTTTCCAATCAGTCCTGAGGGAGCACTTGGCCCGGCTTTCTCTGGAAACCTGTGCAGTATTCTGGGAAGGTGGCAGAGGCTGGGGAAAGGGAAAAAGGCTGAACAGAAATGCTGACTCATTTTAGAGCTGATAAGGGGGAGCTGGGAGACTGGAGACATGAGTGAATGCAATTTCCTCTACGGCTCAGAGAAACACTCATTGGTTCAGCAGGGGTCAATAGGATGGCTGGTATGGAGATTGCACTTCCAGGCAAGTCCAGTCTGGACATTTAGACATTTACCAAAACCCATCATTTGCAGTAAGTGCTTCTAACCATTCACTTGCGATCCACGTTCCTCTCCCTTTACAAACTTCCAGTTTTCTTCCTACTTAATTCAAATAGAATGGAGACGTGAAAATAAACTTAACAGCAAATGTACATGCCCTATGGACGTGCCACTCTGTAATAGCTCGTGTAAACGTGAAAGCCAGATCTCTATTATGACTCAGAAGATCCAAAGCAAATGCTAATGGATGCTTTCTGTTATGTTATTTCAATGAAACCACTGTCCTGGAGGCAAAATGGAGCCTATTAAGAAAATCTCAGACAAAAGAAACAACCCTAAGGGCACTGATTTCATATTTTATGTAAGTACATCTGGTCATCATGGTGGGTGTATATTTGCATTGAAGTTTAACAGTGTATGAGACATTATTACAGGTTTTTATATGTTTCTAACGCTATTATAAAGAGAGATATCACAGAAAAATACTTTCTATTCCGATTTGTGATTTAGATTACATTTTCACTGGCCTGCAAATGTTGTCGAAACAAAGGGGTCTTTCAGTTTCACTTTATTTTGGTCCCTATAATGGTCCCTTTAACACATTCTGTTGACTAAGTAAAGTTGCACCAACATTTCTACGAACTCTTATTAGAGTTAGATTAAGTTTACGTACTTGCAAAGTTACTACAGTATAGTCAGTAGAATGTCTGTTGGAGGAGCATCATAATAAAGAGTCAGCAGATATTAAGCAGACAGTCTAATAATACTCTGAGTTAGTTGACATGTAGTTGCAAAGTTACTTGTAGTCAACAGAATGAACATCAAAAGGGACCATAAAAAATAGTGTTACTGTTCTTTCTTATGTTTATAATTGTTATACTCTATGCATTATATATTTTGTTTTTGTGCATGAAAAATATACTTTTTTAAATATTACATGAAAAAAAGAGGTTTGAATCTATTAATTCCTACGGCTGGTTCCTGATATGCAAATGGGTATCTATCTCTACCATCTCTGTTCCTGGTGCTGAGAAATGTAAGCTACCATGAGACAAACTTTTTTTGTGTAAGCAGAGGTCTAGATATCAAGTCAATTTAATGACAATTAAACATGTAAAACACTACAGAATTGCAGAACACTGCAAAATATTACAGTATTTATGTATTACTATTAATTTGCAATCCAAGTTACTTCATAATTAACATATTCTGCTGCAGTGTAACATGTATTCCTTTTTTTAGTTTTTTCATATCAAGCTTGTTGTGTTTTATGGGTTCCTTGCTCTTCTAAGCGATGTTGTTCTCATTAAAATTAATAGTAAAATCCTCCAAGGCCAGAAAAAAAAAAGAAACCACAAAGTGATATGAGAGGCATAAAGGAAACATTGGTATTTTGCCATGCATGGACAACATTTAATTACACAAGTTTTCCTCCGATAGTCCACTTCAGACATTTTACCAACTAGAAGTAACTTTGCAACTACATGTCAACTACCATTCATTAGAGTATTAGTAGACTGTCTGCTTAATATCTGCTAACAGTTTATTTTGATGCTCCTCAACTGACTGATTCTACCCTCTATAAGTAATTTGCAAGTTCATGTCAACTTATTATACTAAGCCTAACAATCTATTAATACTCTACTTACTTATAGTTTTTAGAATGTCTTAAGTGGACTATTGAAATAAAGTGTAACCCTATAGAGATTGATTGTGATCAATGATGCAACTGACCAAATCATAATCAAGTATTCCAGAGAGCTTTGTCCGGAAGCTCTGTCATATGCCTCTGACATGCACTCATTAGTATTCCTGTAGCCATTTCTCAACATTCATGTGTCATTATGTCTGACCATTCAGAAAAATGATCTACCATGCTTTCCTTTTTCTAGACACAGTGTAGGTAGCCTTTTACACAAGAATAATCAACAAAAAATTGAGGAATCATTTGATTGATATGTGAAGTAATATTCATTGATTAGAAAAAAAGCAAAGAGCAAAGTCTGTTCTTTCTAGTTCAAAGAATTTTCCTCCCTGTTTGTTTCACAATTTTCTCTTTTTCGCTCCCAATGTTTTTTCCAACTGCAGTGGAGTTTGGCTTTAAATAGCTGAGCTTTGACAATTGTCTGTGTGCTACCTACACACACACACACACACACACACACACACACACACACACACACACACACACACACACACACACACACACACACACACACACACACACACACACACATGCACACACATACATCCTCTCATCCTACTCAGGAGCAGGAGGGTTGAGCTGGGCCTGAGACATCTGGGTGGATCTCAAACAGGCGTGTGGGCAGCCATGCATTTCAAGAGCCAGGGAAACTGACAGCCTGCTCTTTACTTTTCAACACTCTCTCTCTCTCTCTCTCTCTCTCTTTCTCTCACACACACACACACACACACACACACACACACACACACACACACACACACACACACACACACACACACACACACACACACACACACACACACAGCCATACTGGAAATCAGTTAATGTCTATATCAGACTGTAAGCCACATTTAACAAGCCCTTAGTGAACGATGAGCCTGGTGTTTGTGCTGGCTTCAGCATCTTGTTGGAAATAAGGAGAATAAGTGGATTTTATTTGATTAGGAGAGGATAAAATCACAGCAGTCCCTATAACTTGACCTTGATTCCAACTAAACCTACTCCATGAAGTGCTAGTAAACAAATTTAGTGCTAATTTGCTTGTCATATATCCACACTGCACAACAACAAAGAGGTCAATTGCTAACTCATTGCCACTAGCAGTGTTGGAAAATCTACTTTGAAACTGTATCTTGTCAAGCTAAAAGCAATTAACTATTTTTCCGTCTTTGACAAGATTTTCCATGTTTTCACTGTTATACAATAGGGGTTCTGTTACTTATTTACTGAAATAGTACAGCATCTCCGGATACTAAAACAAGCGAAGAAGAAGATCTGCGTTAACTAGAAGGAGTGGATAGAAGATCATTATATGAAATATAAGAAATACTGTATGCTATATGCTAGTGAAATGTGATGTCAAACCCACAAAGGGGTATATGACAGCAAGCTTTGGGGGTCACTTTTTAGAAAGAGTTAATGGTTACAGTCAAGCTGCACTTTTGAAAAGTGGTAAATTATACTACAAGCTACTGACCAAACATAACTACACTGCAGCTATTTTTTAAAAATTAGTCTCCGTTGTTAATTTTTAAATGGATTATCTACAGCTACAGGAGATTTTCTCATGAACAGTTTTCGCAAGATTTACAATCTGCTTTTAATCTTCTAATGTTAATGAATTTGGAGTTACAAATTTGTATAAAACATGCCAAACCATCTCTTTTTAAAGGCTTTCGTCACTCTGAGCAAATTGGCTCTGTCTTGTCTGAGAGCATGTATTTGTGATTTTTGCATATGTGTAGTTTCGGTTGGTTCTTAATTTGATAATAACATTTAGAATAAACGTTATTGCATATTTTATTGGTGAATCATCAATAAATTATGCGTTGAGCTTATGTATTCAAAAATACATTCTGTACGTCAAAGAAGAAAAAATCTGTTGCTACTGCAATTAAATTGTGACTAAGTAAATTGTTCAAGTATATGTACCTCATTGGAGTTTTTTTATGTTTGGAAACTTTTACTTTAGTACATTTCAAAGCAATATATCCTACTTTTTACCCCACTACATTTCATACATTTTTTTTTTAATTCTTGTTATTTCAAACTGAAGAAATTGAGACCTGATCACTGTGTCCTATTTGTGAAAGAATCATTCTTTTGAGACAATTCCTTTCAATTAGTTCACAAATCACACTGAACTATGTATTATATTGAACTGATAAATTATCCAATTGCAGCTGCTCTTGAGTGTATGACTCACTGATTTAATAATCTTGTTTGAGCGAATCTCTCTGAATTAGTCATGTTCTATTCAAAATCAGCCAAGAACTAGGAGCAATTTGATTCTCAGCTTGAGTCTGAGAAGGGATTTAACTGATTGTGCGAAAAGTAAGTTAGTAATGTTGAATTTCAGGATCGTTTACTGTAAAAGAAAATCATATTCAGGTTTTAAATTACTGGAAGTTTCGTGTAAACTAAATCTGCTGTAAAATGCAAAGATCTGAAGCTCATTGTATGAAATGCTTGTGTACTTCATCCACCACTTCAGTTTCAGTTTCAATGTATTCACAGTACCTCCTCAAGCATTACAATAATACAGTTTTAAACTTACAGAGTAGATTGGGTACAGTGAAATGGGTCTCCCAAAGGAGAAAAAAAAAAGCTTATAAATAGGGGCCCATAGTTCTTGAATGAGTAGGTTGTCATGATATTACAGAGATGACAGGAAGCAAACGCGAGTACACTGAGTTTATTAACAGTCCCGACAACAGTACAAGCAGGGTGGTGATGGATGACACAGGGGCTTCGATGGTCAGATCCGGTGAAGTGCAGACGTGACGTGAAGACGGTGAGACGAACTAAATCCACACGAAGACGACGAGGAACAGGAACACCAAGCAGGAACACGGAACCAGAAGACTAACGAGGGAGACATCAAACAACGATCTGACAAGGATGATAGAACAGCGGTGAGTATATATAGAGTGGTGAGATCAATTGCAGCTGGTGAAGTAATGATGAACAGCTGGAGCGGATCAGGTAATGACATACATACACGCCCCATACACGCCCCTTACACACGTGCACTCATACAACAACTTAAACACAAGACTAGAAGAAACCAGTGAATACATCTACCGTGACAGTACCCCTCCTCCTAAGAACGCCTGGCGTTCCCAGACTCCCCTACCTGGCGATTGTAATCATCGATAAGGGAGTGATCCAGGATGTCTCTAGCAGTGAATGAAATACGGGTTTAATTTTTGATACATGAAACACGGAATGGACCCTCCTGTACGCAGGAGGTAATTTGAGGCTGACTGCCACCAGGCTAATGATCTTGGTGACAGTAAACGGGCCAATAAATTTGGGTGCAAGCTTATTAGAGAAGGTGCGAAGAGGAATGTTCTTGGTTGAAAGCCACACTTTTTGACCAACGACGTATACGGGAGGCTTTGACCTTTGGCGATCGGCCTTGGCCTTGGTTCGCGCCCCCACCCTGAGTAGAGTCTCACGGGCTCTAGACCAGGTGCGTGACATCTCTGGACGAAGGCGTGAGCGGAGGGGACCGCAACCTCGGATTCCAGACTGGGAAAAATAGGTGGCTGGTAACCTACACTACACTCATACGGAGATAGGCCCGTGGCTGACACTGGCAACGTGTTGTGAGCGTACTCCACCATAGACAGTTGTTGGCTCCATGAGGAAGGATTCTTGGAAACCAAACATCGCAACATTCTCTCCAAATCCTGGTTGGCTCTCTCAGTTTGACCATTGCTCTGGGGATGAAACCCAGAGGACAGGCTAACCGTCGCCCCCAGTAATTCACAAAATTCTCGCCAAAATTTGGACACGAATTGGGGTCCCCTGTCGGAAACCACGTCTATCGGGAGGCCATGTAACTGAAAGACGTGGTCTACGGTCGTTACCGCTGTCTCCTTAGCTGAGGGTAATTTGGGTAAGGGAATGAAATGGGCCGCCTTCGAGAATCGGTCCACCACAGTCAAAACTACTGTGTTACCCTGGGAGGGTGGGAGGGCGGTAATAAAATCTAAAGCGATATGGGACCAAGGTCTCGAAGGCACCGGCAGCGGCTGGAGTAACCCTTCTGGAGGTCTATTGGAAGACTTACCAGTGGCACAAACTGAGCAAGCCAAAACAAAACTGTGAATGTCGCGAGCCATAAGTGGCCACCAGAATTGTTGCTTGACTCAGAACCTAGTGCGATTGACTCCTGGATGACAAGCCACGTTGGACCCATGGCCCCACTGGATGACGTCAGACCATAATCCCTCTGGCACGAATAAACGATTCGGCGGGCACCCGGGCGGAGGTGTTACCCCTTCTAAGGTTTCCTTGACCTTCGATTCGATCTCCCATTTGAGTGTGGAAACAAATATGGTTTCGGGTAAAAAACACTCGGGAGTAGACGGGCGCTCGGAAAAATCAAATATGCGAGATAAGGAGTCAGGTTTGATGTTCTTGGAACCCGGACGGTAAGAGAGAGAAAAAATCAAAATGACCGAAAAAAAGTGCCCACCGAGCCTGCCTGGAGTTCAATCTTTTAGCAGTTCTGATATATTCGAGGTTCTTGTGATCAGTCCAGACGATAAAAGGTACCCCCGACCCTTCTAACCAGTGGCGCCACTCCTCCAACGCTAACTTGACTGGCAACAACTCTCTGTTACCAATGTCGTAATTACGTTCGGCTGGGGATAAACGATGAGACAAAAATGCGAAAGGGTGCATCTTGTCGTCTACAGGAGAACCCTGAGACAACACTGCACCTACTCCCACCTCTGACGCGTCGACCTCCACCACGTGACGTGAGGAATCAGGGGTGATGAGGATGGGGGCTGAAACAAAGCAGCCTTTCAGTTTAGTGAACACACCCTCAGCTGTGTCAGACCACCAGAACGTAGTTCTGGGGGAGGTCAAGGCAGTCAGAGGCGCGACCAGCTGGCTGAAATTGCGAATGAAACGCCGGTAAAAATTGGCAAACCCCAGAAACCTCTGCAGGGCCTTGCGGGAATCTGGACTAGGCCAATCCACCACAGCCTTAATCTTCTCAGGGTCCATCCGCATTCCCTCAGACGACACGATGTACCCTAGGAAAGGAACAGACTGTGCATGAAAATCACATTTCTCCGCCTTGACAAAAAAGCCCACTCTCTAGCAACCTCTGAAGCACTCGTCGGAATTGTTGCACATGTTCCTGGAGAGAAGAAGAAAAATCAATATGTCGTCCAGGTAGACATATGTGAACTGATCGAACATATCTCGCAACACGTCATTGACCAGTGCCTGGAAAACTGCTGGGGAGTTGGACAGCCCAAACAGCATGACCAAATATTCAAAGTGCCTCCTGGGGGTGTTAAAAGCAGTTTTCCACTCCCTCCCTAATGCGAACCAAATGATAAGCGTTATGCAAATCCAGTTTTGTGAAGATGGATGCTCCCTGCAACCTCTCGAAGCCTGAAGACATCAACGGCAAAGGATAAGTATTATTTACCGTGATATTATTCAACCCTCGGTAATCAATACAAGGTCGCAGCGAACCATCCTTCTTCCCCACAAAAAAGAACTCCGCCCCCGCTGGAGAAGAGGAAGGGCGTATGAACTTGGTTGCTAGAGAATCAGAAATATATTTCACCATAGCCTCCCTCTCAGGAATCGAAAGTGAATACAACTTGCCCTTAGGCGGAGACTTACCTGGCAGTAAATCTATTGCACAGTCATAGGGACGATGCGGAGGGAGAGAAGCTTCAGATCCAGATACTCCGTGGGCACGTTAGACAAATCCCCTGCTTCCTCCTGAAACACAGACACAGGTACAGACGAACAAGCAGACACGAGACAAGACTTATGACATTCCTTGCTCCACTCCAGCACAGATCTATGAAGCCAGTCCACTCGGGGGTTGTGTTGGATGAGCCATAGGTGTCCAAGGACGACAGGTGCCAGGGGTGAGTCCAGGATATAAAACGAAAAAGTTTCAGTGTGGTTGCCAGAGGTGATGAGGGTGATGTCTTCAGTGGATAAGGAAATAGTGGGGAGCTCTTGACCATTCAGTGCGTGAACTGCGATCCGGTGAGTGAGGGGTTTAAGGGGAATCAGAAATCTGCGTGCAAAATTATGGTCCATGAAATTACCTTCAGCCCCGGAATCCAAAAGTGCTTGACAGTCGTGTTGGTGGACTGACCATCTTAGTCTTACCGAGAGGAGGGTGGAGGTAGATGTAGTCGTAGATGAGGTCTTCCTGGCGGAGATCCCACCCGATAGTAGCCTCAAGTTTACTATCGGGCTTGACCTTTTACTGGGCAGTTGTATGCGTAATGTCCGGCCCCTCCACAATAAAAGAAAAGGAAAAGGCCCTGGGACCTCCGCCTCTCCCTCTCCTCTTGGGAAAGCCGAGATCGACCCACCTGCATGGGTTTGTGATCGTAGACAGGGCTGACCACGTCCCTGCCGCTGGATCGTGGACCGTCGATTACCCCGAGCGTGTGGGTGGACGGAGCTCGACGCTCGATTCTGGATAACCGAGCGTCCACCCGCAGGGCTAAATCAATGAGTCCGTTAAGTGTGGTGGGAAGATCCAGGGCGTAGATCTCCTTCTGGACGTGGTCAGCCAACCCATGCAGGAACATGTCCCACTGCGCCTCCTCGTTCCATCCACACTCCGCCGCCAAAGTCCGAAACTCAATGGAGAAGTCGGACACTGACCTCTCTCCTTGCCGTAGTTCAGCCAGGGCTCTGGCTGCCTCTCTCCCAGAGACAGCCCGATCGAAAACTTGCTTCATCTCGGCGGAGAGTGTCTGCTTTCCCAGTCAGCAAAGTCAAAAGAAAAGCCACCTTTGTTTGTTCATTGTTGAAGGTGCGGGGTTGTAGTGCAAAATGCATTGCATATCGGGTCAGGAACGCTCTGCAGTGAGATGGTTCACCTGCATAAGCCTCTGGAACTGGTAGACGAGGCTCTGACTGGGAGGGGCTACCAGGTGGTGCGGGAGGAACGGCTGGTGTGGGCGACGCAGCAGAAGCTTGTAGGCGTTGGATCTGCTGGGTGAGCTCGGACACCTGCGTCACCAGGGCTTGTACTGCACGACAGTCCCGACAACAGTACAAGCAAGGTGGTGATGGATGACACAGGGACTTCGATGGTCAGATCCGGTGAAGTGCAGATGTGACGTGAAGATGGTGAGACGAATTAAATCCACACAAAGATGACGAGGAACAGGAACACCAAGCAGGAACACGGAACCAGAAGACCAACGAGGGAGACATCAAACAACGATCCGACAAGGATGATAGAACAGCGGTGAGTATATATAGAGTGGTGAGATCAATTGCAGCTGGTGAAGTAATGATGAACAGCTGGAGCGGATTAGGTAATGACATACATACACGCCCCTTACACACGTGCACTCATACAACAACATAAACACAAGACTAGAAGAAACCAGTGAATACGTCTACCGTGACATAGGTACTGACAAGGTGCAGTGAGACACAATAAATACACACAAAATGTACCATAACATATGTTACAACAACATACTCGCTCATACAAACATACACATACATCCCAGTAATCCATGAAAAATCTGTTTTTAATAATTAGATATAGGTTAAGAAAAATTTGGTTTTAGTTGTCTTTTGAAGTTGGAGATAGAAGGCAACACCTTAATACCATCATAGTTCCATAATACCATCTTAGTTCCAGATCTGCGGACCCCTACAAACAACACTCATACTGGTGCGCACATGTCTGCGATATTTTCTAAATATAAGTGGTTTGATTCTCGTTTGGTATGTATGCTGTGGGCTGGAGATAGGAAGAAGGTTACTCAATCTAGGGTTCAGGCTATTTACAATTTGAATCATTAAACAAGCATTATGATATTCATTTAGCTCAGCTAGTCTTAATAACTTAAAGCAATAGAATAGAGGGCGGGTCGGAGAATTTATCTCTGACCAGGACAATGCCCGTATGGCTTTCTTTTGCAAGGATTCGAGTTTTTTAAGATGACTCATAAATATGTTGCACCATATCACATTACAGTAATTGAGATGTGGTTCAAAGAAAGTTTTATACAACATCATAAGGGCAGACAGAGGAAGAAAATGTCTGATCTTATAAAACAGGCCAACATACTTTGAAAGTTTATTTACAAGGTGGTCAATACGACATTTAAAGCTAAGAGAGTCATGAAGTGATAAATTTACACTAAAAACAAGTATCAAAACTAGAAAACAATGATTTACGCAACAATATAAAAAAAACGTAGATGTACAGCATCATTTAACCAGGGGCGGCTGGCCAATAGAGGGCGCTAGGGCGTGTGTTTAATATATTAAATTTGAAAATGTGATAGAAATTCTAAATGCCTGCTCTGGGGCGCTGGTGAAATCGGCCCATGGAGGCGGTTCTCTGGAACAGCTTAGCCAATTGCTGATTTAAGATATAAATGTTTGACATAAACTGTAACCAATCAGCGAGCTCAAATCTAGTCAGCTATGGGCGATTCTTGTAGCACCCCAAGCACGCACCCACGCCCATGCGCGCCCATCTCTATCAGACAGTCACAGGCTAGCGATAAAGGGAAGCAGTGCACGCGAGGATAAAATGCCGTAAATAGGCAAAGCGATCAAATTACCTCATTTTTTTGGGGTCAAAACTGATTGCATTCACACAAGCAGCGTGTATATGACAACCGTTTCATGCAGATTATGCTGTCATGGCAAATCGCGCTACTGCCGTTCTCGACAATGTACCTATGTAAAAGTATGGATTTAGCACTTACTAGCTCAAAGAACAAATATAGACAGACAGATCTCTGTGCATAGAGAACGATTTAAGATTCAAACTCTCTTCGATTTTTAAAACATACCCTGTGTGAGTTCCTGTGTTTAATGTTGATTACATTATAAGAATATCCACACGATTTCAAATGTGACATTGATTTTATCCAATTGTTCAACAAACGATAGATATTAATAATAAGTGATGTTCATTTTAAACACAGTATTGTCCGTATTTTTTGCAACAAAACAATAGCTCCAACGAGAGCCACAGCAGTGTTTGTGAACGAATCTGCAAATCTGATGATGATTTACTGTATTTATTTGATCCTTGAATCGTTTATTTAAAAGAACCATCTAACATGAATCAGAACAAATATGATTATTGCCTTGGATCGCTCAGCCGAAAAGCTGTGAGTGTAATTCCCTGTGTGACGAAACGGCACTACATCTTGTTGTAAAAGTAGCTTGTTACTGGTCAAACTATAGTGTTTCAAAAACAGTTCTAATGTCACATTACTGACATATACTTCAGCTAGTAATGTTAATCTGCAGAATTAACTTCTGCACACCACTCTGTTATCTTCTATGATAAGCTATGGTGACCCTGATGTCCAGCCTCTGAGAAGAAGCACCGGTGGTCTCCATCTATTCAGAAGTGTGAGCATAAACATTAGCAGCATTTCTGCCTGCTCAGTGGGGGCTTGGGGCAGACAGATGGAATCTATTAGAAAAAGAGCTGGTCTATGGAGCTTGTGATGGCTTACACACACACACACACACACACACACACACACACACACACACACACACACACACACACACACACACACACACACACACACACACACACACACACACACACAATACGCTCTATTTAGACTGTAACATTTGCCAAAGGGGATGTCACATGATGTAGTCAAATCAATGGAGCTTCCTCATTCGCCATCACAGGAGGAAATGTATATTCCCACATTCTCTGTCTTTCTCTTCTCCATCTGTCTCTCTTTCTCGCCATCTCGCTGCTATTCATTCATTCACCCTCTGTGATTTTCTTATAGATCATATAGTGTAATAGATTATGTTTTCCATTCAAATGGTTCTTTGCAGAGGGAAAAATATCAAAGATGCTGGGACTAGTCAGTTTTTACACCAGTGAATATTTTTCAAGCCCTTCAAGTCTTGACTATAAAAAAGCTATTTCACTATTTTTGTCCAGGAAAAAATATATGGTTCACCGAACACGTATTAATCAACAGCGCGGCATGTTTTCAGACTATAATGGACAAGTTTTCACAATGGAACTTTGTGACAAAACACTTGAAGTTTTTTTGCTAAATTAAAACAGTAAAACATTTAAGGCCCCGATATGCTCACGGCAAATATATTTTTCATTCATCGCTTAGGGATTAAAAAGAAGTTCAAAATACCTGAGCTTCGGTATACTGTTAGCGAACTTGAAGCGGTGCTTATATGTAAATATGTGCTGTGCATTTTGCTCTCAATGACAAAATACAGACAACAAAAAGGACTGGTGAGAAACAGTAGTTAAGAAAGCATCTGATCATAGCGATCTCTGCAACAAGCTTTGCAATTCGGTACTCCAGTCAAGTCAGGCCAAGTATTCTAGCACTTTATACAACTTACTGCTTTAAAATAGTGATCTTTACAGTATTAAACATAAAGTGTCTTGCTTTCAATTAGAATTAATTCTTCAATTTTCACTATAAAACAGTTTTCCAGTGTTTTCGTGTTTTTAGTCTTGCCTGACCTTGATGGACTGAAGAAATGAACTGGAGAAAATGTCCAATGTACATAACTGCTACGGACCAATGGTAATGTAGTTTCAGGGTTCGTACGGGTGCTTGAAATCCTTGAAAATGCTTGAATTTTGATGTTGTGTTTTCAAGGTTTGAAAAGTGCTTAAGTTTTGGATAAAATGCTTGAAAACGCTTGAAATTGTAACTGTATTTCTTTCACAACAAATACCAATCTGATACAGAGCCATTTGCTGTATCTTGTGGAGTCTGTATCTGTATCTCCTGTATCTTCAGATACAGAGCCATTGAACATATTTGCGCTACGCTGGCCAGAGAAAAAGTAGGTGGAGTTTTCATTTTTATTTCCGCGCTTGTTTGGATGCCCGTTTTTATTGGCCGCGCAGGTAATCGTCACAGAGCGCAGTGGCAAAAGTTGAACTATTTTTAACTTTGACTGCGGCGTGCACTCGAGCTTGCCAATGCTGCGCTCCGCTTTGGTCGACTCGGCGACAAAACGTCCTCGCACGGCGCAAGCCATTGAAATAAATTTTCATAGCGCAGCGCATTCCGCGTCCTGTCTGAAACGGCCATTAGTGACTGAAAGTACTTGGTGTGATAATATAATGTTAGTATTGCATGTGCGTTATGGGACGTTCATTTGTGGAATATGCAGTGAACATAGTCAAAGTTAAAGCACAGTAACTGTAACGTTAACTAGTCGCAAATTAAAACCTGCAAACGTTAGCCCAGTGCATAGCAACAATTGTTGATTGCTGAACATAAATCATGTCAGACGGAGTGTCGTACAAGTAGCCTACTGTAAGGTTGAGGATGGCCTTATGCTATTTACACTGCTCTATTACAGTAGATAAATGTCTTTGCAATGAAATACAAAATATAGGCTATTTATCAGACAGGTACCTGTGCGCTGTCAGAGTCTACTGGGTTAAAATTGAATTACAGGTGGTTGTTGCACTATCTCAGGTTTTGTTCAAACCTTGTCTATATCAAGAATGTGTCCCAAAACCAAGGCCTGTAAAATATTTTCTGTTCAAATCCTATGTCTTCATATTTTCAGCCCTTGAAATTTCTTCAGTTTTACTGCCTGGAAATCATATTATTTGGGAAGCAATATTTGAACATTAATATAATGAAAAGTATTATTCATAGGGCATTATCTACTTAGACAGTGATACATTTTGAAAAATAAAACTTGTGATTTGCTTAAATATCTGGTCCTTCTGCTATTACGAAACACAAATTTGCCAGTTTATAGCATTAGGGTAAGTGTACCCATTAAGCCCATGTACCCTTTAAGCCCACTTTCAACTCTGAAGTCAAATAAAAAAAAGAGTAAATCATATTTTAAGCTGCTCATTATTTTAATCAATCCAGTGATTTGTTACTTCCCTTCCATTTTGTATTGCATACCAATCACATTTGGCAATGTTGAGTTTGCCCCACCCATGTGGATGCTGTCTCAGGGGACCTCACACAAAGTCACCCCAAAACTTTGGTGTTTCGGAACCCTTCAGAAATCAATAAATTTCTGCGATTTTCAGCCATTTATGTGGTAACTACATTGATATTATGTCAAATAAGAGATACATGTATTGTTTTTTGTGTATGAACAAACAGTACTTTATCATTTTATATAATTTTCCTTTAAATGGAAAGATGAGTTTATTAGCTTCTGTTCAAGTTAATCTCTATAGGTCAAACCATTAGCCTTACAGAAAGGCTAGACTGCCATAGAATTAAGCATGTGAACTGCAAACAATAAATGTTTTGTGATTCATTTTACATTAATTTACAAATAAATACATCATAAATTGTTTTGTAGAGAAGATTGTAGAGATTTCATTTTCATAAATTAACTTTTTTTTAGATGAGCTTAAATGGTACAGTGCCACAAAACACATGCAAACTATAGCCAACACAAGCTAACCTTGAATGAAAAAAAAACTTGAAACACAATGAAAATTACTATGATACTTAGTCCACTGTATATTTAAGCTCCATGCATGTATTTGTAAACATATCTTACATTTTTAAAGAAAAACATTGTCTTTTTTCACCATTACTCACTGTGGAACCATTTAAGCCCACCTTATGTTTCAGTGAGGAATCCCTCTAATTGCAAACTTTGATACATTTTCTGAAAGTGTTTAATGATAACATTTCTTTGTGTACTTTTACCATACTAACCTTTTAACCTTACCTTTACTAGCTTAATTTACAACTATATTTACATAGGCCTACAAATTACACACATTCATTCAAATGAGATAGAGCCCGTTTTGTCCTAAAGTCGTTTATGTATAACCGGTCATAATTTGGGACCCAAGCTAGATAAGGCTTGAGATTCCGGGCATGGAGAGATCCAAGAGGGACCCTACATTCCCCACAGTCCTGAACCCCTGGGACTGTCCAGCTCCTAGATACTGCCACTTCCGGTCCAGCTTTGACCGGGCAAAACTCGGGACCCAAGCCGAGTTGGGGCTCCGGACTCCAGGCATGGAGGGGTCACCCAGTGGGCCCCCTATGCCGGGAGTATTGAGCCCTAACTCGGCTTTCTTCCCAGGATATGGTCACTTCCTGTGGAACTTTGATCGGGCATAACTCCACAGTCAAGCCGACCTAAGGCTGCATATAATATGTAGATAACGACGGAACTTGCGACCATAGTTGGCTAACGATACTTACTGGGGAAACGCACCCCAGAGTGAACTTTTCTGAAAAGTTAGCTTTGGCTAGTTGTTTTGAACTCTGGTAACAAACTCCTGATTTTGTTCAAAATTACTTCTCACTAGTTCATTCTTCGATTTCACTTGAAGTATTTTCACTTGAAGTGCCTTTATGAAACACAAAACGATTAAGGACAAACAAGAATGGAAAAGTTAACATACAAAAATTATTCACATAAATGGTTATAATTTAAAAGGATAGTTTATCCAAAAATGAAAATTCTGTCATCATTTACTTACCTTCATGTCATTCCAAATAAGTAGGACTAGGGTTGCTCGATTATGGGAAACATCATACTCACGATTATTTTGCTCAGTATTGAAATCATGTTTATTTAACAAGATTATTGGTGGGCGGTATGATCAAAGTCTTATTTCATGATATGAGTAATTTTAAATGTCAGTGAAATTTCACAATTATCAATACTTCAGCAAAAACTAACACTAGGTTAATTAATGCAAGTAAAAGTCCTCAAAACAGTTACAGAAGACAAGTAAACAGTCAGAAATACAATAAGAACAAATAAACTAAATTACAAACAAAATCGAGAAAAAATACAACAGATCAAAAATACAAATTAAATAAACAGTGCTTTAGGTTTTTCAGGAAGACAGTGGTATTCAGATAAATAATAAAATAATGTAATCAAAATGTAGAATAACACTGCTGTATATATTAACTATAGACTAATCCTTATTAAAACTATTTTATTAATTCAAGAGTAGTAACGGATTTTTTCTTTTCCTTTTGTTGTTTGATTAACAATAAGGACTGCAGCAGATTTATTAGGCAGTTGTCACTTTAAGAGCTAATGTACGGATCCAATATATTGTAACAAACGCACTCTTTCTCAGTGTTTACATTCACTTAAGACATAACCGACTGTGTTTACGAGGATACTTTCCAAAACGGCATATCGACATATTTGTGTTTAGGCTATTTGTCCATTTATCTGAAGCCCACAGTGTACTTTGCTTATGCACTTTCCGCCTAGTCTTGGAGCACGTGCACAGGGGGGCGCCTAGGGAACAGTATCTCTTTCGTGGCTTAATACGCTTTTAATAACAGTTTAATATCAAGCACTTCCCCCAGTTTAGCAACAGTTAGCAAACTTATATGGCTGATTTGGATGTTAAGTTTCGTTCTTTTAGGGAGGAACGAAAGTGCACCGCTGTGAAGGAAAGGAAGCTGCGCTGGACGGAATTTTACCTCGATTATCTGGTTTTCACAGTCATTGGAAATCGAAAAAACTATTCCGATTAATCGCACAGCCCTACACCCACAACATTTCTCAAAAGATCTTATTTTATGTTCCACAGAAGAAAGTCATACAGTTGGATTGGCATGTGGGTTTGAACTTGACAGAAATTTGGGGTGAACTATCCCTTTAAAATGGTTTTGATGGTTTTGAATGGTTTCAAGATGGTACATAACGACTGCTTGAAAAAACACACATTTGTGTAATTGGACTTTTGACTCCTCACCTCATAGTTCCTGAGATGTAACATCTGAGATGTATTTCTCCATGTAACAATCAGCAATGGTCTCCCCTATATGCTCCATACATATCTAGTCTCTTGATTCCATCTCTCGCCTCTCCCTCTCTATCCCTCCCTCTGCTGTTAATTATCTTCCGTCTTGCTATCTAACCTCACCACTGTCTCATGATACATCAAAATCAATAGGGCCATCACAAAGAAATGCATATATGGCCAATTTCCTCCCACCATCCCCCACATGCTTTTATTCTCCTCCATCCTTGCATCAAACTCCAGTAGTGCTGGCTAATCATATCCCTTCTCTGGCATGGCGGAGAAGACAGGAGGCAGACAGACGTTCCTATAGGGTGTGCCCGCTGCCAAACCGCCTGAAACAGCCTTCCTTGTGTATTTCAGAAACACCCCTTTAAAAGACTGAGAATGAACTGAGGGTAGAAAGGCAATGTAATGGTGTGAATGAACACAATAGCCACCGGGTTCATGCACACATACGTACAGCGATGCATGCAATGCTTCTTAATGCCACAAATGGTGCATTTAAAATCTTGACATAGGGAGTATTAACAAGGTTAATAATTGCTAAAACACACACAAATATGCAAACGCACACACTGTTAGTGTCAGTATGGGGTGGCAGTGAGGCGTGTAAATGCGTTCACTTTGTTGGGGGTAGGGAATAGAACCATATTCAGTCTTTATTTTCACACACGCACCACAGTCTTTTACAAACACTTTTAGAAACGCTTAAATCTTAAGCACTAACACATGTAAATTCAAATGTGTGCTACTCAAACCATTTAGACACACACGCAAAGCTCGTAGGTATGCATGCACATTTGAAAAGACTAGAAAAAGGCATGAGATGCCACTTCATTTAAACAGCTGACAAAATGTCCGTCTGTAATTCAGTGTTAGGTATATCAAGATTTCACGTTGTCAAACAACATTATATATACAAATGCAAATAAACACATTGCACTTGCCCTCCCACACCCACCTGCCAATCAAATTGCCTGTCAGTGTGAGCCTTGATGGATTTTGGCTGACTTACTGCAGGGATTTATGTCAATCAAACATGATACAATATGCCCAACCGACTCGCATCAAATTATCTTTAGCATGATGCCCAAGGTGCTCAGATATGTCACAACACCCATGGTTTTATTTAATCCCAGGGATCAGTTTCAATCTCTATAATCCTAACTGCATACATGTTGAAATTTGAGCCCTTTTTGCTTTGACCTATCGAGTTCAGATTCGATAAGTTCTGGATATGGAGATATGGCGTGAGGAACTCTACCTTTTGTGCTGATCTCTCCGAACATATTTCTGTCATTGATTTTAGAGACTGCTGAAGACAGTGATGGGTGATGGGGCGGCTAATGTAGCTATTCATGCATCTTCACACACCGATCCGAGCACGCGCTCAATTCGTTTTCCGACAGATAAATAGACAAGAAGACACCTTCGCAAATAGAAAAGTGCTTTTAAGAAGATATCTGGTTTTCTTTTTGCTCAAAAGCCAAAGCGGAAAACCCAACCCAACAAACCCAGATGCAAGAACGCAGCCGCATTCAGTCAGAGCCACACATTCTGCGTACTGTAACTGCACTTACGTGTGTCATTTCCTCCAAATCATGACACAGAGTCGTGTTTTCCAGACCCTAGTCAGTGAGTAAATGAAATGCTATAATGAAGCACGTAGTGAGAAACACAGCCTCCGTCATCATGGCGTCAACCCCTAGGCACATGATCCCTCAATTTAGTGGCATTAGCATTGATTTATTTTTGATCTGCTTGATTGATAACTTACTATATTAAAAAAGCTGTTTTTGCATGATAGACACTCACTTTCTAGTGTGCACAGTGACTCTACTGTCATGTACACCAATTTTACCCCCCACCGCAAGCTCGCACATGCTGCTTCATCAGCTCATGCACAGCGTAGTGCTGGTAGCGTGCTCATTCTAGCATGTCTCAATGACTTATCCTAATCCTTATGTCTTAGGCAAATACCAATAGTTGAATCAATCTCCAGTGTGAAGGCATTCCCCTTGTTTCTACTCTTTTTTTTTTTGCTAGAATTTTTATGAAGACAAGGCAGGAGCTCCAATTGGAAGGTGGGAGAGACCACTCACAGTCAGACGGAGGGTGTCGGTGATGGTATAGATGGAGAGTGCTCACGGCTTCCTCTCTCCCTCCCCTTTTCTCGTTCCCCCTCTTGTCAGCGCTCTCCCGTGGGTGGTACAACCTGGCAGATTACAAAACACCCCTCCCATGTGTCTCCCTACTCTCTGTGCCAGGGTGAGGCTACCGATCACATTCTCCTGGAGCGTGTGAGTGTGTGAGTGGAGGTAGGAAGCAAGGATGGAGAAAAAAACATAGTTAGTGAACAAGAGCGAGAGGAAGGAAGTATGAAAGAGAGTGTGTGTGAGATCAGAGCTGGGAACGCTCATGGAAGCGACGGGACACAATCAACGCCACTGTCTGCAAAGATCATGAGGGAGTCCGAGGGGTAAGTGCAGGCGCCAAGCACACAAACACACACACACACACACACACACACACACACACACACACACACACACACACACAGACACAGACACAGACACACACACACACACACACACACACACATACACACACACACACACACACACACACACACACACACACACACACACACACACACACACACACAGACACACACACACACACATTCACACACACACACAGACATACATGTACTACACACACTCATTGACACTGTCTATGTGTGTATGCTCTAATGCCTGAGGCCCTGCAGACCATACTTTCTTTATTTTGAGTGTGTGTCTTGTGTACATAACCGGTGATGCCCTTTAATAGTGCATGTTCTCTTTGTATAATAGTATATCACATTTTTGTGCCAACCTGTCCACTGTAGCATCACACTAAGAACAGTGACTTCTCTGTCAAGCCGTGATGTGAACGAAGGACTGTCCCTTTGGGTTCCCTTAAACAATGAGACTTTTCAAAGATGCCCTCGGATTTTTCGAAAATACGGAAAACGCATGTGGCCGAGAGAAACGCACACCTTTACGCAATCAATTTTATGAAACACCGCAAAAGCTGTCCAGAAATCACTGCGCAAGCCCTGTTCACACCGCAAAGAATCGGAAGCGGTTCACATGCAAATACATGCACATGGACACGTATGTGTTCATATAGTATGCACTCATTCTCATACATACACCTTTGGGTGAGATAAAGCAGTGAGTATAGAACTAGCTGAAGTCATTATGAGTATATAAGTCGCCTTTTCATCTTGGCGAAGGTGCAGGAAGCAGCTCCTCTATAGATGCAGAGAGATTTAGTAAGCCCTGCCCTATGGAATAGATAGAGCCATTTAAGGCTAGAAGTGAGAGACAATGCAGAGACCCCGTAGATAAAGTTTAGCCTATGTGCTTAGCTGTAGTTTTAATGTGGGGAAACCTGGGAGGCCAATGTCTCTAAGAGAACTAGTCAGAGGTCAGGTGTGGTCGCACTGTCTAGGCGGTAGACGACTCTTCCTGTTGGCCTGCATGCATACAAATGAACCTTTATCAAAACTTAATCTGTGGTTCAAATTCACTTTGCAACGTTTAATATTCACAAGAATCTATGTATCTAAAATACTTCTTGTGTATGCGCTATCGGAACATCTATGTGTCTGTGTATTTAGGTAAAGGGAATGTATGTGTGCTATGTATCTCTGTGTGTGTTTGTCAGTGGGAGGCTTCATTAGTGAGCTGAGGGAACTCAGGTACATTAGCCTGCGTCTCTCACCTGCGTCCATCCTCACAGGAGTCTACTCTGACATTTCCTGTTCTCAGCTTACCATAATGCGAAAGGCCATTTGCCCCGTACTACCAAACAGCATCCACAGATATGCACTTTATCGCAGATATGCCAAAGAAAATTGTCTAACTGAATGTATTTTCATGTATGCTCGCTTCTGAGCATCCGTGACTATAAAAAGTATTTACCATTCACCATGAATTTAGTTTATCAACAAATAAATAATTTGAAGTGCACATGAATTATGTACTAAAGCAAAGATTGCCGAATTTCTCTGTATTGAGTTGAACGTAACGTGTTTAGCACAAGGATGTCAGTGTCAGTCGACTACATTTCCATTATTCACGGACACGTACTGTATGCGTATCATGGGCACATATACAAGTGTGTTAATGCCATCTTGTGAATAGAATTGACAAATGATAATGGCAACTTGATGATGTAGAATGAGCCTCATAAAGCAATAAGATTCCGCACGGCGTGTAATTCATACATGGGTTTGCATGATGCCATGAATAAATGGACCCTATTGTGGCACCTAGCTGCTCTACAAACAGCGATTTGGTTACGCTTGTGCATTTCTCTGCTCGTATGTTCATCACACCCTGAAGAAACAGTAACTGATGAGTGCCTAGAAAATTCCAGCATATTGAAACCTTTCAAAATGGCTTATTAAATGGGAAAATGAATTATATTTAGGCCTGTTTCTCATTATCCTAATTGGAGATGACTCATTAACATCTGTCAAGGTTCATTTTAAGCCATGTTTTAAAGTCACCTGCATTGCTCCTTAAACAAAACACGATTTAGCTCTCATACAGATTATTTGGATTGTAGTGCTTGTTCAGTGTACCATTTGGACTCAGTTGCGCTCCATATGCTCACTGTGGCTTTGGGTGTGGTGCGTACGCAACCGAATGCTGGAGTAACCGTGAGGATTTACCTAAGCTGTGTGTCTGCGAGCGGTTGTGTAATGCTGTTGGTTTTTTCTTGTTAATGTAATTTGTAAATGAGCGGCACTGCAAAGCAAAAGATGCATTTAAAACCAACTATTTCTGACTGTTACCTTGTTATCTTGAATATATGACATAGAGACCCCTAAGCATGCATGGCTGACTTTTATTCCAATGTCAGAGGCCATAATTGCAATACTAGTGAGTGACATTGTTCAAACTGTATGTACAGCTGCTTTAGGGTGCAGACAGAAAAGGGGAATTTTTTTTTTGCATCATCCATCTTCAGTATTCTGCATTTACTTTAATGTAATATATATAGAATCTATATATGAATGCGCTTTTTGGATCCTTAAATAATATTAGCATTAATCTATCTCTATAATACGAATATTTCCTTGAGGATCCACTCACAAAATGGCCGTAGAGGCAGAGCTGCCCACAGGCTCTGTGATTGACAGAGAATTCCTCCGAGGATGGATGTGCGCTATATGGTGAGGAGCCCAGGAAGTGTGTAGGCAGAATCACCAGCGCACCAGGGAGGTTCCTCGTCTTTGTTCTCTAAACCATAACCCTTAACAAAGGCAGTTTGAAAGCAATTCATTTTCTAATTAATGCATTTTCCGTATGTGTTTGTGCAATGCGAATTAAGGGTAGACGCGTTTTAAAAGATGTCAGGAGAAAAAAGGTGTGTGTGCGTGCAGTACCTGTACGTAAAGCTAATGAGTGTCGTTCGCTTTGTGTTGACTGAGTGGAGGTTTTGCGATCAGATTGCATTTGCATGTTGAACATTCAAGGTTTCCTTCAATCGTTTAATTTTTTGGTACAGTGTTACAATGGCCAGTTTTATAAATGACACATAATTAATATTCATGAATTCATAAATTAGACATTAATTTCAGTGATCTTTCTATTAGAGCAACAACATTTTTGCAATGCAAAAGCACATTAGAACTGATTTATCAGTTTAACTTTTTAAAATTTGATCAATTCTGCCCATTTATCTAGTATTTCATATTATTGCAGTCATTTTAATATTCAAAATGATTCAGCTACTACATTCATACAGTAATAAATCACTGGATAAACACATTTCTATGAACAATTGTTGTTTAATAGAAGTAATTAACCTCCAACAAGCCTCTTTAAAATCTCTTTAATACAACAATTGCCCCTTTAAACAAGAGTCCTCAAAGTGGCAATAAAGTATAGAAAACCCCCATTTAAATCTGCAGAATATTGATTTAAAACAAGCCATTATTATTAGCGTCAATTACGTTATTATGAAAATCGCCTTTACGTGAAGGAATGTATTGGCATCCATTATTCTATTGGTTAATCCTCAGCACAGCACTCGCTAATACTAAATTCTATTCAGTGCCACGATAATGCCGATATCAGACAAAAGCTTCTCAGCAGAGCAAATGCACAATACCAACGCTGATTAGTCTATTAAAGAGATAACATGCTTCCCATCCCCCTCCACCCATCTCTATCTCTCTCTTTCTCTCTCAAACACACTTCCTCATTTTTCTCATTGATTGGTTTCCTATGCCGGAATTAGCCTCCTCTTTCCGTTCCTGAGCTATATGCTCTATCCAGTGGTTTTCAATCCTGGTCCTGGAGACCCACAGCATTGCACATTTTGTATGTTTTTCTTTAACACACCTGATTCAGATCATTAGCTCGTTAGGGACTGAACTGTGTGGAAAAAAAAACCACTTCTCTACTCTCTTCTTTCTCTATTTTCTCACATATATCAAACAGTTTCTTCATAGTATACTGGGATAATATCTGTTTACGGACACAATCCAATTTTAATATATCAAAAATAACGCGATAAAAATAGCAGATTTTGTTGTTTAGTTAGTAATTTTTATTACGTTTTTTTTAAAATTTTGGACAATAATGCAATGCATTTCAATGATCTTTACATTTTATTCGTCAGCAAATATGCTATTAATTACAATTAATTTCATGCATTAATCGGCATATCTATGTATCGTTAATGAAATTATAGATATAGTGTTCAACAGAATGATGGCACATTAGAGAGCAAGCTCACTAGAGGCTGTTCTCTCTTTCCTTGCTCTTATGAATTCTGACACTCATCCATGCTAAAGCAATGCAGCCAATATTCCATGTAGTGGAACCATTAAAAGTTATTAATAATACAGGGAGTGTGCTTGTGTGTGTGCGTTAAGCATCTGCACTCCCCGAGGGACTCGTAAAACAGACGTGCTCTATATCCACACTATGCGGTGTGTGTAGGGTTTCCCTTCATTTGTTCACTCTTCATTTACATGCACACACGCACCAGCATGCGTTTTCATGTACATACTTGCACTCAGGCACACACACACGTGTCACGTGACCCGCATTGGAGTCTCCTCTGAGTTCTTTGTGTGCAGCCTCTCACGCTGTCACACTCACACACGCGTGTTCCTCTCTGTGTGTGGATGTTCTCTGCTGCTCCTGCAAATCTGCACACACACTCGCTGCGTGGGCTTTGTGTGGGTGGAGAAAGTGGAGAACAATGATGGGTTCTCTTGTCTGTCTGGTCGCTCGCAACAGGATGTGTCTGCGTGCACCTGTGTGTTTGTGAGTCTCCAGTGTTCTGATGCACTTACACACGAAGGTAAGCACTTTCTTCTTTTATACTTTGCTGTCTTTCACCTAGTTTCATTTCCTTGAAGACTCCTGTAAAATTTCCTGTATAGTACTACTCTTGATGCTGCACATGGTTTGTTATTATATTGTTCATATAATTTTCTTTAGCTTATCAGCGAATGCGAAATAAACGATGGAGGCTTAAATGACAAAATTCAGTTCCTCATGGAACAATACTAACGACTGCCTTTGTCTTCACTCCACCTATACATGCCACATGATCATGCATTTCTAAAATATAAGATGGAATTTTATAATGCTGGGAATTTGCTGGGAATTAACTATTGATACATTTTTCATCTCCATCCATCCATCCATCCATGACTGTAAGAGCAGACATCTCACATTCATTAATTTACCATAATGTGGCAAGACCGAACCATGTCGCTGGTTGTAAACCGCTTCCCAAAGACTCACATTCCAACACACTCGTTTACCGAAGGGTTGTCTGGCCTTTCCGCTCCCTCTTTCTCTCCTCCGTTTCACCCTCCTCTCATTGTCCTCCTCAACTGCCTAACGGAAACGTGCCGAATCCGTGCTCACCTATTTCCATATCAAAAGGTGAGGTATCACCACGGGAGTTACTGGTGGGAAATTTTCGTAATTATTATGACAAGGATAATATTAGTTCTGTTTAACAAGGCTGAGTTTGATTGAGGTTTAACTGAGCTATTTTTAAAGGTTTCACCTTGGTTTTATCTGTTCGTAGCTCTACCTGTAAGAGCCTTTATCAGAGAAGGGTTTTTTCAGCTTTTCAGATGCCGGTGCCAGAACTGTGAGGAGGTATTGTGCAGCATTCTTATCTGAAGAACAGGACTTGCTACAATATAACACAACGGTGTATACTCGCCTTTTGTTCCTTATTAGGGGCAAATCCTTTGCTTTTTGGTCCATTTGACTCACACATGTTTAGCTTTGTCTGAAAATGCTGATTCACGAAAAGAAATGAAAGAATGTAATGAACTACAGTGAATCAAAATGTATTAAAACAGTAGATAAAGACTAGTTATAGATGTAGTATTTCCATGTGCCAAACAAATGAAAAAAAAAAAAAAATCTTCTAAGAGGAATTTGATGTAAATTTGGTGTATTTGCAATATATATTTATCTCATTTTACATATATGGGTTAAATTATTCATTTTTGACACAAGTACAAAGCACAGAATTGACTAGTAGGGAGTGGTGATCCACTTTAAATGAAATACAATGGCAATCCTTTGCCATATTTCTCAATGCTTTGTAGTTCACGGAGTCATCGGTTCTGTGTTCAGTAGAGTGGAACAATTTGACTTGAACTGTAGACTCAGCCTCATATGAACTCACTCCATCTCTTCCCCTCAGTTCATCTCTCTCCTCCGCCCCCTCCCATCCACTCCCTTTACTTTCATTTCTACAGCTTAGCATGCTACAATAGGGTCAGGAGCATAAATCACACTACAAATCCATGTTAAAACTGCTGAAGATTTACTAGATTTTATCTTCAGTAGGAGCTACCTTTTTCTGCCCAAGACAGCACGCCTAACAGATGTCATGGGAAATTGGGAATGAGAAATTAATGTAATATTCATTTTCTCAGTTGCGCAGAGGAGGGTTAAAGACTAAAATTAGTGAAATTTATCCAACATCTTTTGTTGGTATTATTTGTGACGATTTAGAATAGCATTGAAAGCTTTTGTAGTTTTCTTTTTTGAAAGTAAAATGCGTAATTTCTGCATCACTAGCATCAACAAACGGAATAGCCAAAAGAATGAATGTTTTCATGTTATCAAACAGGTTTTTTAAACACTCACCAACTGTCATTGCTCGGATATAAAGACGATATTGGTTAATAAAATAACTATTTTACATTTTGTTGAATTGGTGTCGAATTCGTAAACGATGTCATTCGTACAATTTTGCGAGATCTGCTTACCTTCAACTGAAGTTGAGGTTTACGGCCAACTTAATGCTTACTTTTTTTCTAAAAATCTTTTTTTCGCATGACTCAAATCGTACAAAATCATACTACTTTACCACTAATTTGCAAATGGATAAAATACTCTAGCTACATTTTCTCGTGAGATTCGGTTGGTTGAGCAATGTTGCTAATTTCGAAAATCACCTCTGAATGACCTACTTATATCAGTCTCTTTTCTATATAGGGAGGCATTTTCTGGTAGCTTTCTATATCTTGTAAAAAAAAATAAAAAAATCCAATTCTTCCAAGTTGTTGGGCCTACTGGTGTGGGGTGAGTTTTCCGAAAGCAAGTTCCGTCATTACCAACAGATTGCAATGGAACTTGTGACCATAGTTGGCTAACAATGCTCAAAACACTGATCTTTGACCCCACAAATGTGCAGGTCCAAATCCCAAAGAGTTCTACTTTGTCATTTATGAATAATGTAGATGGAAATTGTAAAAACAATCAATATTTATGCATCGAAATTGCATTGCCAGTGTATAAGAGGATTAGTTACATGGCATTAGTGTGCTGTCGACATCATGAGTGTGTCGACACTCGGATTATGACACAAGGATAATTGGCATTTTTCATGGAATGCCAGAAGACAAGCTGTGATGGTAATAATGAATTGTGCACTCGAGGCAAAACAGGCAAACAAAATGGACATCAGGTAACAAAGATGAACATTGTGTCCTAAATCAGTGTTGATATGCCATTGAACTGCTCTCCTGCGGGTTTATGTGAAGCGTGAATCAGAGCAAATTTCGGAAACGGTTGCCGTGAAACCTGAATTGCCGTGGCTCTCTAATCCAGAGAAGAGCTCTTCACGCGCTCTTAATGTGTGCTTTAATCGACGGCAAGACCTGAATAACCGCAGCTTTGAAGTAATTCTGTTCCGCACTCCGTCTCTGGCTCTGCACTGACCCTTTCTCCTCACCGTATAAAAAACAATTGCACATTCATATTCGCACAACTAACCTTCACACTTTATCCGTGCAGCCATCAAACACATTAGATCCTGCTCTACTCCGCACAGTTGTGATAGAGTGACACACAAAGGGCTTGTAGCACTAGTTTTCACAGCCTGTTTTCTACAGGATGACATTGCTTGTGCCCGCGGCAGTCTTAAATGGATTTCACACCCATACTTTCTCAGTGGGGGATTTTCTGCTGCTGGGCCCAAACTTAGCCACAAACTGTCAGCAATTCTACATTTGCTGCTGGAGGATAACAGATGCTTCCCTTCCATGAATTATGACTGTGGAATGTTGGAAAAATGTGCATTCAATAGGGTGTATTTTACTATTATTATTTTGCTCCTGTGGACATTTAGAAACTCCCTTTTCACACTGCCAATATTTGATTTGTCCACTAACAATATACAACAGTGGACTTACAAGCATCACAAGAGAATTCTGTTGCTTTTGTCATGAAAATCATGAACATTTTTCATGTTGTGTTTGATGATATCCTGAAAAGACAATATATATTTATATAAATATAAGGGGCGGCTCCTCAGAGGTAATAAGGAATGTGTCCTCGAAAAAATTGGATGTGAAAATAATCGATGTCCATGCAGATATGACAAAATGTGACATTAATAAGGTGTATAAATCACTCGTTTTTCTAAAGTAGCACTGTTCAATAGTGACACCAGCAGGTAAAGTTACAGTGGGTCTCGTGCTTCCCCTGAGCCCATTGACTTTTAACAGACGATTAGATATCACTGCTTTGTCACGTCAAAATCAAACTAGAAACTGCCTGGAAATATGATGACTGTGGGGGTTTTAAGTGAGAAATCAGATTTGTAGCCTACATTGTCGTGTCTGTGACCAGTGTTTACCGAGCTTCATGGCTGATGAAAATAAGTTGGCTTGAAAAGAGCAGCTGATAATCAGTTCACTAATAAAATATGTTTGAATTGTTACTGCCTTCAGTTATTCTTTTGGAATAAACGTAAAAATGCGTAAAAACCCTAAATTGATTAGTTGTATACTTGGTTTTAATTAATAGAACATTAATTATATAGAGTAAAAATACAACATTTTATTAGTCTTTATGTAATGTTTTTGTTTTTTAAAACCTTTATGTAATTGTAAACATTAACCAGGAAAATGTTAACAATAATCTGCAAAATATTGATTAGATATAAAGCACAGCAGAAATATTAAAATTTCTTCTCACTGCTCTTCGCTGAAACAGATGTCTCCTTAATAATGATTCACTTTTGAAAAAAAAAAAAAAACTTTGTTAGTGGCACAATTGTTTGTTGGGGTGGAAATTGATTTCCACATAATAAATATTGAATTGGGTTTGAATCAGTTTTGACAATTATATATATATATATATATATTTAAATGCAACCAATATTTTTAGAATTAATTTTTAATATTGAAAATATGGTTACACCATACATGACGGTTATAGTCATTACATGCTGATGATGTAATAAAAATAAAATCTGTGGTTATAATAATATTAATAAACTAAGTTATTAAAACAAAGTTATATATTGTAATAATAACATTAAACAATAATAATAATAACTTAAAACTGTCTGTATATCAAAAATCAACCTTTTTGACACTGGTTTCACTGGTTCTGATGGAGAAACCAATATTGTCACCTTAGCGTTTTTCATATGCCAGCTTTAGAAACCAGCTTTAGAAAAGGGAATCTCCAATAACAGACATTTTCTTTTCTTTTGATCATTTCACCTGGACAAACACACACATAAACCACATTCAAATGCATATACTCACAATTTATACATTCAGATTTTCCTAATTCCCTCTCTCTGAGAAACAGACTTCAATTGACTCCTGCCAGAGTATAACTTAAAAGTGGATATGAGATGAAAAATAATCCCTTGAGTGTCAAGGGTTCTGGAAGGGGAGGCAGATGAGGGAAGAGGGGAAAAAAATCAAGGTTTAAAATGTTAATAGCAACCGTTCTGTCAGGTCTGTCTTTAACACTCTTGTCATGTGTGTCTTCAGTTGTTTCTCTCCTCAGCTCTTTCTTCGGTTATATTCATCACACTGCACTGAACTGCTCACATGAATAATTATCTTTTAAACACTATTACACTCTGAGTCACTCTTTACGTAAAGCGATGTGTTGATCTAGATTGCTCCAGTAGCGGCAATGACGGCCTAGTCCGTTTGGCAAACTATATTTTTACACAATTTAGAACAGGCAGCAATCGTTTGCTCCATGCCCCTGGGTGTCACAATAATTCTGTAAAATTAAAGTGTCCTTTTTGGCTGCTCCAGTTTCCCATTCTAATTTTAAAAGGTTGTGGACAGATAGTCTTTTATCAGCTTCCACTGAGCTGTGAGCGCTTCTTTACACTGTAAGAGAAATATCTGAAGATCTCAATTAAAATCATCAGTGTGATGCAATTAATTGTAATTATCTCTGTGAAAATGCTTTTTTTCACACTCATTCGTTTATTCATTCTACCTTTTTTTTTAAGAACTCCCAGTCATAGAGTCTTGTCTTTAAAATAATTATAATCAACACAATTATACTCATGTATGAATCATATACAATATCTGCTGGAGGAATACCCTTTCCTGTAATGCAAGAAGCGAAGCCTCACAGATTGAATCAGCATGCAGGAAGCCAGCAATTATGTGAAAGAGAGAAGGTTAATGTAGTGTACACTTAAGCGTCTATCAGCCTGTAGTCCACTCCACAGACCATCCTTTAAATGCACTAATGGTGTTCTGTCAAATAATCAACATGCGTGTGCCATTCAGACATTCTAGATGCTGTGTGTGTGTGTGTGTGTGTGTGTGTGTGTGTGTGTGTGTGTGTGTGTGTGTGTGTGTGTGTGTGTGTGTGTGTGTGTGTGTGTGTGTGTGTGTGTGTCTGTGTGTGTGTGTGTGTGTGTGTGTGTGTGTGTGTGTGTGTGTGTGTGTGTGTGTGTGTGTCTGCAGCCGTCAGCTGATTCATAGGCATTCCACAAATACTAAGTCATACTAAGATCAGTTTCAAATGTGCAAATGCTTAGATTTTTACAAAAACATATAGCTTATTAACTAAATATATATAATTGTTTTGCTTTTCTATCTATCTATCTATCTATCTATCTATCTATCTATCTATCTATCTATCTATCTATCTATCTATCTATAATAATAATAAATATAATAAATAATTCAATCAATCAATCAACCAACCTGTCTGTCTGTCTGTCAATCTGTCCATCCGTCCGTATAATGTATAAATATAATGTATAAATATTTTTTGAGAACAAACTAACAAAATATGTATACATTATATTGTATACGGACGGATGGATGGACAGATAGACAGACAGACATTTGCTGCGTCTCAATTCGCCTATACTATGCCCTAAAAGTATGTACTCATTTTTTTTTAAAAACAATTAGACACGTTTGAGTGTGTAGCAGAAGAGTAGACTAGCTTTGGGACAAACTATCACATCATAAAATAGCGTCTTTAACGGTTGCTCTCTGTCGCTTAGTTAATGGCCAAACGGATCTTTATAAAAGTTTCAGATGAAATATAACACAGATAACATTACATACATATTTTTTATCAGCTTAAATGTTGATTATGTGTCACTCAAACCCCTTTACCCTTTCCTCTCTACTTAACCGTTGGTCACGCATCATTCGCCATGTTACACTTTTTAATTGTGTTTATAGTTCCTCCTCCAAAGTGCAATGGGTTGTGGGCAATATCAGCCGTTATAGTGTGCTATCGATAGATAGATAGATAGATAGATAGATAGATAGATAGATAGATAGATAGATAGATAGATAGATAGATAGATAGATAGATAGATAGATAGACAGACAGATAGATAGATAGATAGATAGATAGATAGATAGATAGATAGATAGATAGATAGATAGATAGATAGATAGATAGATAGATAGATAGATAGATAGATAGATAGATAGATAGAACATTTTAGGGGATTTCTCTGGAAACACAAAACAATATTTCATATTCAGTGATGAAAAGATGAGTCATTGCTGCATCCGATGTCACACGATCACAAATAATAAGTCCATTAGAGTGAATCTTCTCTTCATGAAAATGATAGCCTGACTAATACATTCATGTGACTCTAGCAGTCCAAAGTGAAGGGAGAATTATTCATGGTCCAGTTTGTCAGCTTTTGTCCTTGAATCGTTTAGTCAATTAATAAAGTACGGGTCCGGAACAGCACCGAGCAGACAGCTGGAGAAAACCTGCGCTCGATCAATGAGTGCAATCATACGGTTTAAATCTCATATCGAGCCCGAGTGTGAGCCAGGTGATTAATGACACTGTTAACTTTGAAAAACGAGTCTGGCTCCGGTTGACCCTCCCCCTCATGGACAAAGCCAGAAATACACCGTTGTCTTCTTCTACTGTCTTACCTTTCTGCTTCTGTGTTTATGTTCTCCTACTCTACCTTTCTCTCTCCTGTCTTGCTCTCCGCCTGCTGCATTTCTCTCTTCTCTGTCACTCTCACTCCGTCACTGTGAAAAAAGTGCTTCAAACCTGCTGATCAAATAGTTATATGTTTGGAATATTTGTTCCCCCTTTTATGTGTATTCAAATGTGTGTTAGACTGGAAGTGCTGTCTCATAGATATTCCTCAAGCTATAGCGTTCAGGATTCCTGCGCTGCATTTACGAATCATTTCATGCAGATTTAACCTTCTATTTAAAATCAGTCAACCGAATCTCCCTTTAGAAACTGAAATTGACATTTAAATTTTAATTACAATTCACCACTTTTAAAATCAATTTCAGAGACATTATCCCATACATTAGTTTTGATTTGTTTGCTGTTTTATAATTCAGTATAATTGTGTCAACAATGAGTGTCAAAAATATTGCACAGTAAAGTTTAAACAATAAAGTTCCTTGTGTTTTTTTTTTTGTGTGTGCTTTTTCTGCAGAATGTAACTTCCTGAATGATGTTACACAAGACTGTCAGGATCCTCTAAGGGTAAGCATTTTAATAATAATATGTCATTTTGTCCATATTTTAATGATTTTCTGGCAAAAAACCAACCCATATGCATCACTGAATATCTCATAAACAAGTGATGTCAATTTCAAACTATTTTTGCTTGCACTTTATTTTAATGTGTCTGTGTTACACTGTAATTATACATTTATTACTACTTTATTATATTATTTATAATTATTAATTATACTATTTAGTAAGTAACTACATGTACAGGGTTAGGATTAGGGTTTGGTTTGGTTTAGGGTTAGTTGCATATAATTATGCATAATTTATAGTTATTACTATAGTAACTACATGTAACATATGTAACAATGACACTGTACAAAAGTGTTACCCCATTTTCTTGTTGTTTATGCTTTCATCATTATGAACAAGCTGACACTAAAACTCATACTGTGCTTATTGTTGTGTGAGAGGAAACACATCAACATTTTAAAGCTAAACTAAGACAGAATGCAACAATAGACTTTTTTACTGAATGTGAAGATTCATGCATGTGACTCTGCAACAATACCTCCATATGATCAATGATGAAGCAACTATTTAAAATAAAAGTGAAACTAAATTAATCCAATCTAATTAATATATATATAATAATACAAAATTCTGATTTAAGTTATACATATAATATACACTAATAGGTATAACTTATATTAGTTATAAAGTATAATTTATATTATTAATACTTGTATAACATTATTTACAATTATTTGCTTAGATTTTCCGGGCAACACTTTAAAGGTTTCATTTGTGAACATTAGTTAATACATTTGTTACAGTATTTATTAATCTTGGTTCATGTTAGATAATAAAAATACAGGTGTTCATTGTTGTTCATGTTAGTTCACAGTGCATTAACTAATGTTAACTAATGAAACCTTATTGTAAAGTGTTACAGATTTTTTAAAAGTGCTGCTATTTTTATTTTATTTTATTTACTCATCTATGGAGTGTTTTGGGCACGAAAAAACTAATTTATAGCTAAGCTTTACTATAGTCTAGGCTACATACAAAATAAATAGAGTGAATGCATTCCTTGTAAAGCTAGTAAATCAAATCTGTGCAAAAATGAGCATGTGAAAATGTTCTGTAATTTACTCATTGTGAATAAAAGATCCTATGTTTGCTTTGTCATGCTGTCCGCTGGCCGGCTCTGCAACAGCAGTGTCTGTTGAGAAGCACAGTTGTATTTCCTTTCCTCTCTTTGTTTAGACTGACAGGTAGAAGAGTGGCCGCGTGTCCATTGTGCCACTGTGTGTGAGAGCGAGTGTGTGTCTTTGAATGGTGTGAAAGCACCAGGCTGGCATGCCAAGAGATCTTTTCAGCAAATATAACCCCGACAGCAATGCAGGCTTCCTTTCGTTTCTTTTATTTCCTCGGTCTCTCTACTCACGCTGTGTTCACCGGTAATCAGATTATCAATCAAATAAATTCACAGTCTTTTTAGGCTTTGGCTAAATCTTCTTGCTTCCTGTGACTGAATAAAAGTCAAGACTGAATAGAAAATGCGAACTTTCAATCTATTTACATTTTGACAGCTATTTATTTATCTCAGTAAATAAAAATTCCTGAAAATCTTAAAGGAAGTTGTCAATTCATTGCTGAGCAAATTATACTTCTACATTTTTTTAAGAACAGATCCTAATTGGTCAATTTGCAATGGTTAAACCTCTAAAATGTACAAATAAATCTTTTAGAAGAAAAATCTTAATTTCTTAATTCAATTTGGATTAAAAAGTGGTAATACTTCTTCAATAGAACTTAGCAGTTAATAATTTAATCATGATTTCAGTCATGCAGAACTTTAATTAGATTCATTTAATTAGAAAAATGTAATTGAACGTTTAGAAAATATATTATCAAAGTAAAATATAAAATTACACTTCATGGTAACACTTTCACAGTCATTTTTATGTTATATGTAGTTACTATAGTAATAACTATAAAGTATGCATAATTGCATGCAATTAACACTAAACCGCACCAAATCCTAAGTAGATGTAGTTACTTAACATTACTCGGTACGTAAATGTATAGTTTCAGTGTAACAAAGACACCTTAAAATCAAGGCTAACACTTTATTTTAGCGTCCTTGTTACATGTTACATGTACTTACCATAGTAATAACTATAAATTCTGCATAATTACATTGAACTAACCCTAAACCAATCCAAACCCTAATCCTAACCCTATTAAGTAGATTTAGTTATTTAACATTACTCAGTACTTGTATAGTGTAGTTGTATATGTATAGTTACAGTATAACAAAGCATAACAAAGATACCTTAAACGGGTAACACTTACCATAGTAATAATAGTAAATTATGCATAATTACATTTACAATTACAACTTAACCCTCAACCAAACCCTATTCCTACCCTAACTCTATAGTATACTGTACATGTTGTTAAGTAATATTACTCTGTAATTAAATATATATACACTGTAACAATGACACCTTAAAATAAAGTGTAACCAAATACAGTGTAACCCACTTTATTTTAAGGTGTAATTATACATTTAGGTACTGAGTAATATTATTTAACTATATGTACCTAATATGTTTGGGTTATGGATAGGATTAGGGTTTGGTTTAATTTGGGTGCATTTTGCATAATTTATAGCTATTACTACATGTAACATGTAAAAAAGACACTGTAAAATACAGTGTTACCAAATATAATTCTAAGTTTTCTTTTTCAACTATAATTTTAGAGCAGCTGTTAAAAGCAGAACGTTTTAATCTGTTAATACTTTATTTTACTTGCATTTTCTAGTGGTTTCAGTTTGCTTTTTGCATCATGCTAATCTATTTCAAAGCACTTCATTTATGTAGCCATTCATAAAAGCCATCGTTCTTTCAAAAACACAAAATACACCTTCATGCAGGGTTCATTTTTACACTGAACAACCGAAGAGCTCTGAGCAAATGCCTTGTTGGACCGAATTTTTAATGGCACTAAAATTGAAACATTATTTTTGAATCATTTACCAACCTATTGGCCATCATTAGCCATAACTGCTAATCGTTACATAATGCAGTTAATGTTGTGTGCCTTGTAGATCCTGCTAGAGCAGCTTTTCTCTTCGCTCTCTGATCTGCCCACTGTACGGAGTCTGCAGTCTCCTGTCAATCAAAATCTATTTCTACAGGATGACTGATTTTTATCATGTACCATGCAGCTTAACAGATCCCTGTCGTTATGGATTTTTAATAGCGACGATGATAAGGCAAGATGGTGATGGGGGAGGAGGGGAAGGGAATGGCTGCAGAATGACTTGCATTTTGTGAATTCTACAGGGAGGCGTATAGCGGGACTAATTAGCAGAAGACAACTTTAATGGACTTTCTCAAGCATTTCCAGTGAATGTCCTCAACGTCCGTATGCTCAGTTTAGCAGGGCATAAGGTAGAAGGTTATTTACATAATGTATTTTCAATGCAGGGAGTAAATTATACTACACCGTGTATTTTTTATTATTGCAGGGAGTCCCAGCTTTTAAAAAAAAGCATTATTTTTGCCACTTCTTTGAACAGAAATGAATTGAATGTGATCACACTTGTTTAACGTAACCAGTGGATTCAGTGCAGTTGTGGTCTGTTGGTCTGGATCACGACTGGATTTGTTCATAGGCTTTTGTGAACGGGTCGGTAAACAGAAGTGTTGGTGAGTTTGTGTTCAGAAGTGCAGTATAACTGAGGAAGAGTAACTCTTAAAAAGAGTAACTTTTTTTTCAAATTGCAACACAAAGTCCTTTGCGTTATGTACTGTCTTTTCTATTTGATTTTTTTCAAATAGTTTTTTTTGTCATTCCTTTTACTCTCTTTAGTTTTTTTGATCCATCGTTCCATTTACTGTCTTGTTTTGTTTTTGTCGTTCCTTTTGTTCTGTTCTGTTTTGTTTTATTTTTGATTTGTCGTTCCATTTACTCTCTCTTTTTAAAATCTGTCAATCCTTTTGTTTTGTTTTTTGATCTGTCATTCATTTTACTCTTTTCTTTCTTTTGTTTGTTTTTTAAATCTATCATTCCTTTTACTTGCGCTTTTGTTTAGGTTTTTTTGTCTTTTTATCTGTCATTTATTTTGCTCTTTTGTTTTGTTTTGTTTTTGTCTGTCATTCCCTTGACTAGTTTGTTTTGTTTTCTTTCGTTTTTTTATATTTCATTCCTTTTACTCTCTTTTGTTAATTTTTTTCTGTCATTCCTTTTACTCTCTTTTTTGCTTTTGCTTGAAACACAAAGTCCCTTCATTTTGTACTTTCCTTTCCTTTCCTTTAAAAAAACAGAAGTCATAAAAGTGCTGCGACATTTCTTGCCTCCTCCTATGACTTTGTTGAGCTGCATGAGAGGACCAATGTAAATGGAAACTCTTTTTGTTTTAATCTTGCACTCTCACACACATTCACACAAACAAACAAACATTTCTCTCTCTCTCTCTCTCTCTCTCTCTCTCTCTCTCTCTCTCTCTCTCTCTCTCTCTCTCTCTCTCTCTCTCTCTCTCTCTCTCTCTCTCTCTCTCTCTCTCTCTCTCTCTCTCTCTCTCTCACTGCAGTGCCACGCCTGCCCAGCACACAAATACTCTCAGACCTGTATGGATACAGACAGATCCAGATAAGCCCCAGCCTACGGTTACAGGTCTATTTAAAAATGTAGCTTCATTAATTTGAGCTTGTGTTAAAGATAATTTAAATTTGCATAATAGGTTGGGGATGGCAATGTGACTAGAAAGTATTTCCATAAGTGAAATTAGACAAAGCAGAAAGCAAACGTTTTACGCCGAACAGCAGCATATAGTGCGTGATAAAGACAGCCATTTTGTGTGTCGAGGCTGTGTGTTACTGTCTGACTACAGCAGGGAACACAGAAATGGAGAAACAGCCGTGCAGCGTGGAATCAGATCGGCAGAAGTATATCTTTCTGCTTTCTGTTTTTTAATGATTGTAATTATTAGATTTAGTCTTTAGAATCTTTAATCGAATATTTCTCATCTGAATGTTACCTTGCAAACAAACGGAAACATGTTTGACAAAAGTAAAAAGGGAGATTTGTCTCTTTTAAAGGTATTGTTGTACAAAGCACACATTCTCGGGGACTATCACTGCATGCCATGCGTATTCTGACAGTCTGGAGATCACAAGGCCGTCAGACAAGAAAGTTAGTGTGTGTGTGTGTGTGTGTGTGTGTGTGTGTGTGTGTGTGTGTGTGTGTGTGTGTGTGTGTGTGTGTGTGTGTGTGTGTGTGTGTGTGTGTGTGTGTGTGTGTGTGTGTGTGTGTGTGTGTGTGTGTGTAATGTATGAAGCACGATTCAGACCAGTAGCTCGTCACAAGATTTCATTGGTAATGAGCAAACTGCCTTCCGGCTTAACAGATTCAAGAAATTGATCTGCTGACTGTAGGTATTAGATTATTTTCACAGTTAATTTCTTTCTTATCATTAACATTATGCTTTTCCGTTCGGTTGATTGGGTTGATAGTCACAGACAGTTTGATTTGTGCTTAAGGAAGAATCTGAAACGGTCACTGCATTGTAGTAAGTTACAGGCAATTCACTCTGGCCTGATTGCATTTACCAATTAACAGGTCATATTTACAGTCAACTGTAACACGTCTTAGCATGTTTGAGCTCAGCAATTATTATTAGCTGTTGGAAATTGAACTATGTTTAGGAGTAAAGTAAATTCATTTTTATGAATCATATTGAGGGTTTCAAAATGGCATCCTTGGGTCCCTAAAATGTCCGTCTTTTATTTCTTTTTTAACCCTATAATACATAGGGTATATGGACTTATCTTTTTTTCCATTTCGCTTTTCAATGCAGTTTTGCCTTTGGCAGCTGCAGTGAATGTGATAAGAGTATAAACCGCATTGCTGTTTTTTCTGATGCCTTTAAAATGACCATCAAAATCACACACACACACACACACACACACACACACACACACACACACACACACACACACACACACACACACACACACACACACACACACACACACACACACACACACACACACACACACACACACACACAGTTCACTTGGTTATCCACAGTAAGTCGGCATCAAATCCTAAAACTTTTATTTATTTATTTATCAGTTAATGATAAACTTCTCCCTTTAAATACTTTGGTCAGTTCAAGAATAATTTATGCAATTGTGTATTGTTTATTTAAAAGTAACAAACATGCAGTTTTGTGTCTTGTATTATTCAACTGGTTTAGTTTGAGGTAATTAGTTATAAGTAATCCAATACTTTTTTAGAGAGAATAATTAGTGCATTAATATAATTAAACTCTAGAAGATTTAGTAGCTAGTAATTAATTACTTTTCTTAGAGTAACTTACCAAACACTGGTAAGGAAAAATATTTTACTCTTTAAATGTATTGAACTTCATATATTATTATAGTATTGCATCTTCTGATTACAGTTGTATTTTGGCAGAGCGTCAGCTAGAAAGACACGTCCAGCATGTGTCTGACTCTGTGTTGCTGTAATGGTTTGATTGATGCTTCTGTTAGGTTTCCTGCTGGGACTTCGAGATATGTTGAAACGGCCCAGAATGCGAGCAGGGCGGGCCAGCGCTCTGCTGACTAAGCCTAGCTGTCAGGAGAGCTCAGAAGCAACGGGTCGGGCTGTCAGGACTTTGATGGCGTGTCTGAGGAGGCAAGGCTTGCTGGGATTGTGCCATGGAATCCTCCACAGAACTCTGCTCAGGGTAATTTCCTTAAGAGCTTTAATTACGGCCAGGAGCCATTAATGTTTGGGTCAGCGTTTAGCAAGCAGAACAAGCATGACAAACTGTCCATGATTCCTGTCTGAGGAGTTGTTTGCTTAGCAGAAATTCGTAATGTTCTAATTGGGAGTATTTAAGCAACAAAAGATGCAGTACACTAAAAAAAAAAGCAGCCGTTGCCATAAAAAGTGGTTTTAAAGATTAACATGAAATGTACAGTTTAAAAAAATATGTATTTTATCAATTTAAATAATATAGAAATCACTAAAATCTTTGCTTAATTTTTTTGACAAACACCTTAAAAACAGAGGTGGTAAAGAGAAAGCCTTTTCTCTTACAATACAAAACACAATCATGATAACACAAATGACACTAAAATAAGGCTAAAAGCAGTAATTTAACAAACGGAAGATGTAATATAAAACTCTAATGTGAATACCTAATAAGAAAAAAAACTAAGAATAATATTTTTTCAATAAAAAATCCTTAAATGTGAGACGTCACACTGAGAATTATGTCAATTTATGTTTTTTCCCTGTAGAATTACCATATGACTTGTTCTTTTTTACTTACCACGTGAAATGTCCCTTTCGATGTATTGCAAATTGCAAATCGCATGTTTTCTCTTCAGATCTTTATTATGCATCTGTTACCATACTGTAAAGAATGTTTTGTCAGGTAATCTAAAATTCTGAAAGCTTTCATTATAAAGTACACTTGCACATTTTCACATTGTAATGTACTGTATATACAGTAGGCTATTATAACATGTGAACTTCAGTGAAGGATGAGACATTGACGGTGTGCAGTGTGTGGGATGTGTGAGATAAATGAGTTAGTTCTGATGTAGCAGACAGACTGTCAGAAGAACAGCTGGTGCTTCAGAAGGAAATGTCCAGAGCGTCGTCCATCAAGAGCACTGTACAAACATCACTGCAAATATACTTCTGCTGAGCTACAGTCACACTCTATTATCAAGGTCCTTTACTAGATCTCTATATGAGGAGGATTTGGGGTTCACTGGTTATTATTCTTATTCGCATTAACAACTCAAAAAAAATAAAGAATCAAACTAAATTTCAATTGAAATAGAATTTAAAACATTTTAAAAACTAAATTTGTCACAAATATTGTTAAAATGTTTTACAGCTTGAAAGATAATTCCCATAAATATTTTGGTCACACTTTAGATTATTTTCCAATTCTCACTATTAACTATAACTTTTGTCTCAATATACTCCTAATTATTGTTTATTAATAGTTAAGTAGTTGTTAAGTTTAGTTATTGGATAGGATTAAGCATGTAGAATATGGTCATGCACAATAAGGCATTAATATGTGCTTTATAAGTACTGATAAACAGCCAATATAATAGTAATATGCATGCTAATAACCAAATGGTGAGAATTGGACACTGAACTAAAGTGTAACCAATATTCTTATAAATTATATAAAAGATTAATACGTTAACTTATTTATAACTGCAAAATCATTCAACTAACTACATTAGTTAACAAACTAACACTGAAGATTCTTCTAAAATAAGCATTTATTAATCATGTGTTCATTTCATTTCACATTTACTAAGACATTACTAAAAATCAAAAGTTGCATCTGTTAATATTATTTAATGAACCTGAGATAACACGAACAAGCCATGAACAATTGTATTTTTATAACTACTTTTTTGTTATTGTATTACTACTTTATTACTACTTTATTACTTGTTAACTAACGTTAACAAAGATTTATAAGTAATGTAACAAATGTCTTGCCTATTGTTATGTAATATAAGTTCATATTAACTAATTGAAACCATATTGTATATTGTTACCAAAATGATTATATCATTATTAAGTATTATATATAGCCGTTTTAAAACATATCAAGTATCAAAAGCCCCACACTGTTTGATGTATTAAATAGTTTGAAGTTGTCCCATCTCATTCCCTTAATTTTCAAGGGAGAGCTGCACGGTTGAAGATATCAGAGGAATTAATATTAAATGCACACAAATCGTTGAGGTCAATTTGAAAATTAACTTTATTAAGGTTATTAAAATCCTCAAAGACTGCTGGCAGTGAGTAGAGAGAGGGCATGATTAGATCTGCTTGCCTTAAAGACGGATCACATGACACTTTTTAACACAGACGCATGCTTATGCTTTTACAGTTCCCTGCCCAAAGTTTTAAAGCGTGCATGTATTTTCCTTACACACATGCCTTGTTCTATTCTTTTTATGGTTTCAACTCTGTGCTGCGACAGTCTGTGTTTGAAGGACATTGGCAGACATCCAAAAATCTCACGGCCTTTTATTGAAACCTTACAGAAGTTCTTGGCTCAAAAGGCCTTATGTGGGCTTTGTCGCAATTAGATTGACCATAAAGGGCATGCGAGCTGATGAAACAGGATTAGAAGAGGGGAACGCATTGCCTGGATATTATATGTGCTGTGACGTTCATCTGTGCAGGAATTAACATGGATTAACCTGTGATGGATAGAGACGGGATAGTAGAACAGCCAAATAATTGAGTCACAGGAAATAGACGGGGGTTTTTTTGTGAGAAAAAAAAACTCCATTGAATTAGTTCAACTCACTTAAGTCTTTGGACTGAAATCAGAAACATAAGTGGCACACTCATAAGACCTCTACCCTGGAGGTTCTGCTGTAACTGGGCTGGAATTATCAGGAAGTCCACGTTCCCCAGTGTAGTGAACACAGTAATTGTGCCTTTTGTTCTATGGGTCGCGCAGAGAGCTTTGTGAGGTGTGTGTTGGAATATTAACTGAAACTTCAACTTATGGAACTCTAATGCATATTATTATGTGCTTATTCATTTGTCTGACAAAAAAAAAACTTGTATTCAAACTAAATATTATATGGGAAGTGACAATAGATAGATAGATAGATAGATAGATAGATAGATAGATAGATAGATAGATAGATAGATAGATAGATAGATAGATAGATAGATAGATAGATAGATAGATAGATAGATAGATAATTTCAACATTTACTAATACATTATTAAAAGCACAGGTTGTATTTGTTAACATTAGTTAATGCACTGTGAAATAAAATAATAAATGAACAGCTGAATTTGTATTAACTAACATTAACAAAGATTTATAAATACTGTAATAAATGTATTGCTCATTGTTAGGTCATGTTAGTTAATTCATTAACTAATGTTAACTAATGTACCTTATCGTAAAATGTTACCTATATATTTTATAATATTATAAATTAACACTATAGGTCTCATTTGTTCATATTAGTTAACTACAATAGTTAACATGAACTAACAATACTTCTACTGCATTTATTAATCTTGCATTTATTAATCTAAGTTAATGTTAATCTACAACATAACACATTTTTAAGCTCAAAACATGTATCTGTTAACATTAGATAATTCACTGTGAACTATCATGAACAAAGATTAATAAATAATAATAAAAAAAAAAAAATTTTTTTTGATTGACAGGTGGATGCACAGAGCGATGGATGATGTGTTTAGACCTCTCTGATGGGGCAGGGCAGCTGGTGTTGTGAATCAGGCCGACGTGGTGAAAGGGTACGGCTTCTTCACAACACCAGGGTCTCACCTCATCACACACCAACGACACCATTCACACACTCGCACACACACCTGACCGAGTGAGAGGATTCAGCTTTCCCATGTCATAAAAATGAACCTGTGTCTGCAGATGACAGATGAAGTGTGTGGAGTAGAGTTATTTTCTCTGCTCTGAACTTTCAGAGATTTTACTGTGTTATGTGGCTCCTATGTGTTTTCATAGTAGATCACGTCAGCAGACTGAAGTCTTACATTGGACAGGTAAGTACAGTGGATTTAATTACAATGACACTGTTGATATTAATGACATGAATTTAATATCACTGTAAGACTGGAATTGCATTTAAATGTTTTAGCAATGAAGGTAACGTCTAATTTTTTTGCCATTAAAATGACTTTGGAAACATTTTTATGGAGCAGAAGTGGATTGGAAATTATGTAATATGTAGAATAATAAAAATAAAAGCGAATGACTTTGTGGATTTTTTTTTTTTTACTTAAAATGAGATAAAAGATCAGTTTTATATAATAAAGTACAATTACCTGGTTTTTTATTTATTTTATTTTATAAATAAAATTATTACTGGTTATATCACATTACATTTATATATGATCAAAACCATACATGCAGAACCTGATTTTACCAAGTACATGTTCCTGGATCAATATCTTTGTTGATCCTGGAACAACATTCCATTCAACCAATCAGATTTGAGGGACAAGTTTACAGTTTATGTCAAGTTCAGGCTTAAAACAGGGTTAGGTGCTTCTACATCATGTGTTATTCACCTATCATTTCCCTCTATCATTTTAGGGATACATTATGGGTAGGGTTAGGTTTAGGGGTAGGGATAGGGTTACATTTTCTGACAAGAATGTTGTTCCAGGATCAACAAAACATGAAACGCTTCTAACCTCTCAAAATCAATAGATACATTTTGGAAAAATTAGACAAAGATGATTACTTGCTCCCTCTGGTGGATGCAGGCCATCTTAACCTCTGCCATTCAAAAGGAAATCTTTCCCTATACATCCTCCTGGACGACCAAAAAAAAAAATATATATATGCTAAACACCAAGCTATTAATTGTCCGAACCACAAATTATTGGTCGGGAAATTCACAAAATGTAAGCAAATGCACTACTTAAAAAGTCATTGCTGTCTCAGAAAAACATCAAAGATGGATTGAAGTTTTTGGCAGAATATGGGAAGTTGTGTGTGGAGTGATTAATCACAATGAAAAGAGTTATATAAATATAATAATAATAAATACTATAATAATGAATGCATCTCTTCACCACAGTGAAGCTGGGAGGAAGAGGTGTCATTGTGCGGAAAGCCTTTCTATCTGCTGATATTGGTGAGCTACTTCACTGTGAAAGATAATTTAATGCTTTGGAGTATAGGAGAATGGCTTGCTTCCCACGAATGAAAAGTTGTTTTGGCCTGGTCAGAGTCCAGATTTTAACAATATAGTGACTTTTTGTCTCAAATTAAACTCAAACGAACTGCGAGACATGTTTCAACCTCTCATGAACTCTTTTATAAGTGTATATTGTAGATCGGTATAGAGTCGGAAGTGATTTATTTGTTAAGTGTGGTGCTGTATCTTTGTGTGTTAAAGCTGCCGTGACAATGCAATTTCCTGCAAAGGATCAATAAAGTATCAACAAACAACAAACAAACAAACTGTTTGAAGCCATTAACATCGAGTGGAACAACACTGACTCCTCTTGTCTGCAAGTTTACCCACACGGTTAAAACATTTAAAGGAAAGTACTTGTGAAGTTCCCAATAATTTCCTGACCAGTGTTTTGTGATTAAAATGGTTAAGACCGTGTGTGTGTGTGTGTGTGTGTGTGTGTGTGTGTGTGTGTGTGTGTGTGTGTGTGTGTGTGTGTGTGTAATATATATAGTGCTGCTTTGAGGTATGAAATGTACTGTCCACCTCCTCAATCAAGAACGAATAGCATTGCATCACTATGCTTTCCCTGAGGGTTTGGACACTCAGACATCAACACACAGCTGTCTCCTCTTTTCTCCTGTGAAGAGGTGCTGATGCCACTGCTGACAGGACCATCACAGCATCTGTCTGGCTCAAGTCAAGCCACCCGCCAGAGCCCTATACAGTAAGTGTGAGCAAAAGCCCTTGCTCGAAGGACAGCAGCATGAGTCTCTCAGTGTCTTCGCAGAAGTAGGCCTACAGGTATATCAAAAACGATCTGATTTGTGAGTCCTGCTCTGGTCATTAGAGAGTGACCAGATCTGTTCTGACTCTACTGAGATATGCTATCTGGCGACCCAGGACATGTCCTCATGACATATCTGCCTGCAGCACGCCAATGGCTACGTCCTATGCCTGCTGACAGTCAGTATTATGGAATGTACAGAACTATAAGTGTTACTTAATTCTTACAGTGAACGGATCAGCATTTTCCACATACATCTCACAGGTTTACAGAGTTCTCAACAAGAATTCATGTTATTGGCATGTTGCAATGTGTTACAACAGCAAGTTTCTGCCAGAAACTGCATTCAAGAGGAAATAAAGTGGGGCTCGTGTGAGGGAAGCAAAGAGGTGATAAGCACAAAATAAAAGGTGAAATGTACAAGAAAGAGAATTTATTTTTAGAGTTGTAGCCCTTTATGATAAAACTATTGGTATGTGACATTTTATTGTATACTATTTTTTATAGAAATATAACATTTAATGAAGCAATAAAAAACAACCCTACTAACATTCAAAAGGTTGGGATTGCTACACTTATCTTTTTTTTTTTCAAAGAAACCAATGAAAAAAGGCAATAAAGACATTTATAATTGTTACAAACTGCTCCGAGACTTGGGTTAAAGATCCAAATGCAGTTTTATTGGGACAATCCAGAATCGTAATCCATTTAACAGGCAATAGGTCAAACACACGGGCAAACAATCCAAATGAGCAACTACAAGTATGTAATATACTCAGACTACTTTTTGATTTTAGATTACTTTTGACCTAACTGTTTATCATGTTGATTTGAATAGGATAATCTTGTACCATATTGATATAAAAATACAAAGAGAAATAAAATATATTCCAATCTTTGATTTTAATAACATGAAGTGCATTAAATACATCTGGGTTTCCCAGGGGACCATATGCACCATATGCAGGGCGGCAGTGGCTAAGTGGTTCATGTAGATTGTCTACAAACTGAAAGGTTGGTGGTTCGATCCCCGGTTCCACCTGACCAAGTGTCGAGGTGTCCATGAGCAAGACACCTAACCCCGGCTGCTCCCGACGAGCTGGATGGCGCCCTGCATGGCTGACACCGCCGTCGGTGTGTGAATGAGTGCGTGAATGGGTGAATGTGAGGCAATATGTAAAGCGCTTTGGTGGCCATTGGGTCTGTTAAAGCGCTATATAAATGCAGTCCATTTACCATTTTAATGTTACACTATCTAGTGTAAATGATAAATCACTTTTTGAGATTTGTGCTGGCTACTGTATACAGGCCACAAGGGCACCGTACAGACTTTATCAAAGAATTTGCTTACTTTCTATCAGAGTTAGAACTGGCTGCAGATAAAGTCCTGATTGTTAGTGATTTTAATATGCATGTCGATAATGGAAAAGATTCATTGGGATTGGGATTTAAAGACATTCTGAACTCTATTGGAGTTAGACAACACGTGTCGGTACCTACTCATTGTCGTAATCATACTCTAGATCTAATATTATCACATGGAATCAATGTTGATGCTGTGGAAATTCTGCAGCAGAGTGATGACATCTCAGATCATTATCTAGTCTCGTGTATACTTTATTTAGACAAGGGTGCAAAGCCGTCTCCATGTTACAAATATGTTAGACCATTCACTTTTGCCACTAAAGATTGATTTATTAATAATATTCCTGATCAGTTTAATGTCCTCAGCATCCCAGATAGCTTAGAAGAACTCAATGTGGCGACAGAAACTTTTGACTCTCTCTTTTCCAGCACTTTAGACACAGTTGCTCCTTTGCGCTTAAAGAAGATTAAAGAAAATAGTCCAACGCCGTGGTACAATGAGCACACTCGGGCCCTTAAGAGAGCAGCCAGAAAAATTAGTTTTTTCATGCATTAGAGCATTTTATGGAAAGAGAGCATGATTACTTAAAAGCAGCTAGATCTGCTTATTTTTCAACCCAATAAACAAAACCCTAGTTATTTATTTAAAACAGTGGCTAAATAGATGAAAAATAAAGCTTCAAGCCCAGACGTTTCCAAGCAGCACAGCACTACTGACTTTAAGAACTTCTTTACTTACAAGATTGATAATATCAGTGAGAAATTTATAACTATTATAACTTGATCCTACAGAATTAGTCAATTACAGGCCGATCTCGAATCTTCCTCTTCTGTCAAAGATACTAGAAAAGGCAATATCTTCACAACTATGTTCCTTTTTAGAAAGAAATGGTATCTGCGAGGATTTCCAGTCAGGATTTAGACCGTACCATAGCACTGAGACAGCTCTCATTAGAGTCACAATTGATTTGCTCTTATCATCTGATCTTGGTTGTATCTCGCTATTAGTGTTACTCGATCTTAGTGCTCCATTTGACACTATCGACGACAACATTATTTTAAATAGACTCGAAAATAATGTTGGCATTAGTGGAATTGCATTAACATGGTTTAAATCATACTTATCTGACCGTTTCAGTTTGTAGCAGTAAATGAACAGATGTCTTATTGATCACAAGTTCAGTATGGAGTACCACAAGGCTCAATAATAGGACCATAGCTGTTCACTCTGTACATGCTACCCTTAGGGAATATCATTAGGAAGTATGACATTAGTTTTCACTGTTATGCTGATGATACTCAGCTCTATATTTCTTCATGCCCTGACGAAACTTACCAATACACAAAATTAACAGAATGCATAGCTGATATAAAACTGCATTTTCCATCTTAAAAATATATCTAAATTATGTCATATTCTCTCAATGACATATGCGGAACAATTAGTTCACTAGTTCATCAAGGCTAGATTATTGTAATGCTATTATGGGTGGTTGCCCTGCACGCTTAATAAACAAACTACAGCTGGTCCAAAATGCAGCCGCTAGAGTTCTTACCAGAACCAGGAAGTATGACCATATTAGCCCGGTTCTGTCAACACTGCATTGGCTACCTATTAAACATTGTATTCATTTTAAAATATTGCTGATTACTTACAAAGCACTAAATGGATTAGCTCCCCAGTACTTGAGCGAACTCTTAACGCATTATAGTCCTTCACATCTATTGCGATCTCAAAATTCTGGCCAGTTGATAATACTTAAAATATCAAAATCGCCTACTGGCGGTAGATCCTTTTCCTATTTAACACCGAATCTTTGGAACAGTCTTCATAACATTGTCCAGGAAGCAGACACACTCTGTCAATTTAATCCAGGACTAAAAACACACCTCTTTAACCTATAATACACATAGCACATTATCAACTTCTATAATTTAATGTTAGGCTGCATAAACTAGGTCAGCCGGAACAGGGAACACTTCCTATAACACCTGATGTACTCATTACATTATAAGAATAATATCAGTATAATATTATTACTAATATTAGTCTCTCTGTTTACTGTTGTCCGCCGGATCCAGGCCGTATCCAGATCTGATGAAGGACCTAAGCCTGGACATGATGACAACGCAGCCCTGAAGTGTTAACTAGTCTTTCCCCTGTGAAGGCCTCTTTCCCTCCCCTTTACCTCTGTACAGATATGCCTCTGGGCACATGTATATTCAAATGCGCATACCTATAAACTAAACAGATTTTTTTTCACAGATTCACATTTTTGAGGTTTACACGGAGCTTATAAAGTTTTTTAAAAATGTTCAAAACTTGCACTTTGGAACCTATTTTAAAGTTTGCGTTCTCGAGCCACCAAACACTGCTGTCGTGCAAATGAACGGCCAGAACACATTACATTTTCTGTTTCAGTTAAAACAGGGTTGTGTAAGTGACCCCTAAGTTAATAACTAATGATCTTTGCATTGGAAATGAATCAATCAAAAACTAACTTTAGCTGGACAATAACTTTATTCAAGAGCTGCTGTAAAGCCAAAACAATCTCTGTTACTTTAATTTCCTATTATCACTGTAAAGCTACTTTGAAACAATCTGTATTGTTAAAAGCGCTATATAAATGAAGGTGACTTTACTTAATATTCAAAAACTCCCAGCGTCCCTAGTTTCTTATTCTTTTGCTGTTTCCCTGATTGGCTACTCAGCGTTAATACGTTAATAAGATGGCCCTCTGTCCATTTAAGCCCGACTCTCGGATACGTAGGTCAAACCTTATTTAACTCGGGAATAAAATACCCTCACACCGATGTTTATCTATATACAGGACGCATTACAGTTTTTGATTTATGCATAAATATTGTTAAATACATACATAAATATATTACAAATGAAAGGTGTGGTGGCAAACAATATATACAAACAATTATATCACTGAATAAGAGTCAAATATATAGTAATTGTCTTTGATGAGGTTTATTTTCTTGCAAGAAATTAAAAAAAGTCATACAGTCATACAAAGTGGCTGCAGAGTGTAACAGCGAAGGGAGGGCATGCTTCCTCCTTTATAGTTTTGGCTCCCCCAATTAGGCCAATGGAAATATTGCCAACCATATGGCAAGCAGTTTTAACAATTAATCCTTAAAACCAAAAATCAATTTTCATGCTACTAGTACTTATTTTTAAGATACTAATATCTATTTCATTAAGTGCTAGTACTTATTCATTAGCTACTAGTGTTTATTCTTTAGGTACTAATGCCTATTCTTTAGATACAAGTGCTTATTCATTAGATACTAGTTCTTATTTATTAGTAGTACTTATTACAATAGTGTCTAGTATCTAATTATATCTAACTTGTTAAGAAAAAAATTGAACTAGTGCTTTTTTTTTAGTTACTAGTAAAGTAACTAAAGTAACTAAAGTAACCTTCTACTTCCTGCTCAGCTACTGTTCGGACGCTCTCGCTTACTGCTCCGCGCTTTGCTCTATCGCTTTTATATTTCTATATTTTATCTCCTTTTATCACCTAATTTTAACTTCAGCAAATCAGCACAGTGCTCAAACGTTTGGATTACTACAAAAAAAAGCAGAATTATTTTATTCAACCAGCCTCCCACTGAAAGCTTACATTCCGGGGAAGAGAAAACAAAACTGCCTACATTCATAAGGATAAGAAAATGCCTCCTCTGGAATCTACTTGCTGCTCCAACTGCCACAGACTTTTACAAAGGATTGCAATTCTTGAAACAAAGTTAATTGCGGGACCACCAAACCAGACGGAACACACAACAGAGCTTCGTCATGGACGTCCTCAGCATACAGCCGGTGAGTCCCATGAATCTAGTGCTTCTCGACAGGCCATACTGAGTGTAGAGAAACAAGCCGATCGTTTTACTAATCGATGGCACAAACAGGGTGCGAGACCCAAAGGCACTCGAGACATCAGATTGTCACGAGCATCACATATTACTGCAGTAGCATCCTCTACCCCAGATACGGCTCTGACAAGGACTGCAAACACTGGTCTCCTACCACCGCCTATACATCTTGAGAACAGATTTGAAGTATTAATGAATGAGGAATCCCCAAATTTGATGAATGTGATTGAACACAGACTGAATCAACCAGTAGCTAACACTGATGCTAACTGGGGCTCAAGGTCGAGCAGACAGCGGCACTCAGCTCACAGTGCAGCCGAGCCCAGGACTCTGATAGTGGGCGACTCCGTAATCAGAAACATTAATAGCAGGGATACAACAACGTGCTGCCTTCCACAAGCAACAACATCTGATGTAAACAGGGAACTTCAGAACATTCTGATGAAACATAAGACTGCAAATCGACTGATCATTCATGTGGGGAAGAATGATATTCATAAAGAGCAGTCGGAACTTCTTAAAAAGGATTTCAATGAACTTTTTGAAACACTTAAAAGACTGAAAGTTCAAACATTCATCAGTGGACCACTCCCAGCAAGAGGAACAAACAGGTTTTCACGGTTGCTTGGGCTTAATACATGGCTGCAAAAAACCTGCAATATAAAAGGAGTGAACTTTATTGACAACTTCATTCTTTTCTGGAGTCAGAGGCAACTGTTTCAACAGGATGGCCACCACCCAAACAAACTTGGTTCAAGAGTGCTAAAGGACAATATCTACTTCTCCCTCCGTCATCCTTCTGCAATGTGTGCCAATCCACTCAACCTGAATGGCACACACACACCTGGATACAGTATGAATGACCACAGGATTTCACTTCAGCCCCTGAATGGACATGCGGTTGACACATCACACAAGGACAGTGATAACACCACTCAGCCACAACAACCTCTGCTCACGGACACAATCTCAGCTGAGCCCTGCCCACAGAGCTCACCACAGACAGACTGTGACATACCAGCACTGCTCCAATATACAGCACCCAAGGACGACTTTCTGGAAAACAGCCAGGGAAACCAGGACAGCATATTACAGCCTCCAATAACACCAGAGCAAAAATCACTCTCACTGGAAACATTATCACTCTCTCCAGCATCTCCACTTCTGTGCTTCTCAGAGAAAATGGAACAACTGGTGCACGCTGGAACTAGACTATCCCACTCTTTTGCTGCGAGCCCCCAGATACCAACCAAAAAACGCCAGGCCCCACAACCACCAAAGCCTACGGGCCCAGCTCGCCCTCCCCCTCCCCCTGTGAGAGCTCTTCGGCCTCTGCCACAGCGCCAGGGCCCACACCCTCCTCCGGCGGCTCGAGGTGAACCAAAAACAACTGATACCAGCTCTCAGTGATATGTGTCGGGTCCCCGCTATGATAACAATAACTTTCTCAAATGTTTACAGAACAAGCGGGAACCCAGTGTGCCTGTATGTTTTTCTATTGCTGTTCAATTACATGATAGAAAGTCTAAGGCCTTCAAAAGCCGTACAGCAAACCCATCTAATCTGGTGCCTATTACACGACATACCAAGATTGCTGTGGGGACAAAAAGTAAGACTGTTAAGTTAGCACTTTTAAACATCCGCTCACTTAAAAATAAATCACTTTTAGTCAATGACTTAATAACCACATACAACCTGGATTTTATGTTGCTAAATGAAACTTGGCTAGAAGAAAGTTGCAGTGCAACAGTCCTCAATGAAACAGCCCCTCCTAACTTTACTTTTATGAGTGTCTGTAGAGCTGTCAGAAGAGGCGGAGGTTTAGCTGCTCTTTATAAAGATGTCTATCAATGTAAGCAAATATCATTTGGGAATTACCCGTCTTTCGAATATCTGGGTATTGTGTTAAAAGGTGCTCCACGCATTTTACTTATCATTGTTTACAGGCCTCCAAAATACTCTCCAGCTTTTGCTGAGAACTTAACAGAACTGTTAAGTTCTATTTCCTCAGAGTTTGACTGCTTTGCCATTGCTGGAGATTTTAACATTCACATAGATAATGCAGAAAACAATATGGCAAAAGAAATCAAAACTGTTTTAAAAACTTTTGATCTGACTCAGCATGTACATGGAGCCACACATAATCGTGGACACACTCTAGATTTACTTATCAGTAAGGGTCTAAACATTTCATCAATTGTTATTAAGGATGTAGCACTGTCTGATCATTTTTGTATTTTCTTTGATATATTGATCTCTCCTGCCATTGAAGCTAGATCTGTGTCTGTCAAGAAGAGATGCTTAAATGAGAATACTAGTGTACTATTTATGAAGGCTATATCTTTAACACCAAGCATATCTGCTGACTCTGTTGATTTTCTCCTTGATTCTTTTAACTCAAAAGTTAAGAGTGTAATTGATGATATTGCTCCTGTGAAAGTCAGGAAGAAGAGTGGCAGACAAAAAGCACCTTGGAGAAACTCAACAGCAGTGCAAAATATGAAAAGACAATGCAGAAAAGCAGAGCGCATGTGGCGGAAGACAAAACTTGTAGTCCATTATAACATCTACAAAGACAGCATCCATGCTTTCAATAAGGAACTAAGCAAAGCTAGACAGACTTTTTTCTCGAATATTATAAACAGCAATATAAACAACACGCGCACTCTTTTTGCTACTGTAGAGAGACTGACAAACCCCCCAAGCCAGATTCCCAGTGAAATGCTCTCAGTGAGAAAGTGCAGTGAGTTTGCTTCTTTCTTCTCTGAGAAAATCAATAATATTAGAAAGGTGATCAGCTCATCCTTGAGTTGCGCTGGGGTCAGGCAGATCAAACAACAGCACGAGAAAGTAGCAACTATGTCTGATTTCGAAGAAATTGATGGCAAAATTTTGGAAGAAACCGTACAGCAACTAAAAACATCAACCTGCGCCCTTGATGCACTTCCCACATCTTTTTTCAAAAATGTGTTACACAGCTTAGAAGCAGATCTCCTAGAAGTGGTAAATGCCTCACTTCTCTCTGGGAGTTTTCCGACCTCCCTGAAAACTGCTGTTGTCAAGCCCCTCCTGAAAAAGAGCAATCTGGATAAGACCATATTAAACAACTATAGACCGATCTCAAATCTTCCTTTCATAGGCAAGATCATTGAAAAAGTTGTCTTCAATCAGCTGAACAAATTCTTAAGCTCGAATGGATACTTTGACCATTTTCAATCTGGTTTCCGACCGCACCACAGTACAGAGACCGCGCTCATAAAGATAATAAATGATATTCGCTTAAATACTGATACAGGCAAATTATCAGTGCTGGTACTACTCGACCTCAGTGCTGCATTTGACACTGTCGATCACAAAATACTTCTTGACAGGCTGGAAAACTGGGTCGGGCTTTCTGGGATAGTCCTAAAATGGTTCAGGTCATACTTAGGAGGCAGAGGTTATTATGTGAGTATAGGAGACCATAAGTCTGAGTGGACATCCATGACATGCGGAGTCCCTCAAGGCTCAATTCTTGCGCCACTCCTATTCAACCTGTACATGCTCCCAATGAGCCAAATAATGAGAAAGAACCAAATCGCTTACCATAGCTATGCAGACGACACACAGCTCTACTTAGCCCTATCGCCTAACGATTACAGCCCCATTGACTCCCTTTGCCAATGCATTGATGAAGTAAACAATTGGATGTGCCAAAACTTTCTTCAGTTAAACAAAGACAAAACTGAAGTCATTGCGTTTGGAAACAAAGATGAAGTTCTCAAGGTGAACGCATACCTTCAGTCTAGGGGTCAAACAACTAAAAATCAAGTCAGGAATCTGGGTGTGTCTCTAGAGTCAGACCTTAGTTTCAGTAGTCATGTCAAAGCAATAACTAAATCAGCATATTATCACCTGAAAAATATTGCAAGAATTAGATGCTTTGTTTCCAGTCAAGACTTAGAAAAACTTGTGCATGCTTTCATCACCAGTAGGGTGGATTATTGTAATGGACTTCTCACTGGCCTTCCCAAAAAGACCATAAGACAGTTGCAGCTCATACAGAACGCTGCTGCTAGGATTCTGAGCAGAACCAGAAAATATGAACACATCACACCAGTCCTCAGGTCTTTACACTGGCTGCCAGTTACATTTAGGATTGATTTTAAAGTATTATTACTGGTATATAAATCATTCAATGGCCTAGGACCTCAATACATTGCAGATATGCTCACTGAATATAAACCCAACAGATCACTCAGATCATTAGGATCACATCGGCTAGAAATACCAAGGGTTCACTCTAAGCATGGCGAGTCTGCTTTTAGCTACTATGCCAGCCGCAGCTGGAACCAGCTTCCAGAAGAGATCAGATGTGCTCCTACAGTAGTCACATTCAAATCCAGACTCAAAACACATCTGTTTAGCTGTGCATTTACTGAATGAGCACTGTGCCACTGTTCGTCCGACTGTTTGCACTGTATTTTATTTTATGTTTTAATTATTCTGATTTCTGTATTTTATCTTTTATTCTAAACTGTTTTAATTATTCTGATTTCTTTTGATTATTTTAATTTCTTCTATGTAAAGCACTTTGAATTACCATTGTGTATGAAATGTGCTATATAAATAAACTTGCCTTGCCTTGCCTTGCCTTGCCTTGCCTAGTAACATTTAAGATCAAAGACATCCTTATCTTCATAGATACTAGTACTATTTAAATAATCCGTATGTAAATTATATGTTGAACCAACAACATATCAAAGAGAGATGACACAGGAAACGGACTAAATTGCACAAGGCCATTTTTATAATAGCAATATAATAATAGCCCACCTTTTTAATGGTATCAGAGTAAAAAAATATAATAAATAGGCATATGTGACCCTGGATCACAAAACCAGTCTTAAGTAGCACGGGTATATTTGTGGGAATAGCCAACAATACATTGTATGGGTCAAAATTATCAATTTTTCTTTTATGCCAAAAATCATTAGGATATTAAGTAAAGATCATGTTCCATGAAGATATTTTGTAAATTTCCTACCGTAAATATATAAAACATTTATTTTTGTGAGTGAATGTAGCAAAATCACGAACATAAATGGACAACTTTAAAGGCGATTTTCTCAATGTTTTCGAGAAATTTTTCTGCACCCTCAGATTCCAGATTTTCAAATAGTTTTATCTTGGCCAAATATTGTCCTATCCTAACAAACCATACATCAATGGAAAGCTTATTTATCCAGCTTTCATGTGATGTATAAATCTCAATTTCAAAAAAATGACCCATAAGGGTCCAGGGTCACATATGTAATATAGTGCATATATACTCTTATTTTGACATGACTCACATTCTCAGACGCAGATTATATATTTGGAATTTATGATTGTTAGTAAGTAAGTAAGTAAGTAATTTTAATTTATAAAGCACATTTACACACAAGTGCTGTACAATGAATAACTAAAAAGACAAAAAAATAAAAAACACATAGAATCAATAGTCATAATTATATAAAACATGAATAAAAATAAAACATTCAATATCAGGGCACACAACACAGAAATACAAAGAACAAACAGGAGTGCTGGGTTAGGGAAAAAGGAAGGCCATGGAATAAAAATGAGTTTTTAACCTGGATTTGAATTTAGCAATGGAGGGGGCAGATCTAATATCCTGGGGGAGCTGGTTCCACAAACATGGAGCAGCAAACGCAAAAGCTCCATCACCCCTCTGTTTAAGCCGTGAGCGCGGCACAAGCAAGAGCCTTTTGTTTGAGGATCTCAGTGACCTTTGAATTGAGTATGGCTGTACAAGGTCGGTGATATAGGTTGGGGCGAGCCTATTAAGTGCCTTAAAAACAAACAGTAAAACTTTAAACTGAATCCTAAAAAGAACTGGGAGCAATGCAAGGAGGCAAGAATGGGGGTGATGTGCTCACGCCCCCTAGTGCCAGTTAAAAGACGCGCTGCCAGGTTTTGTACCAACTGCAAACGTCTAAGTGATGATTGGGAATTACAATAATCCAGCCGTGATGTAATACAGGGATGGATAAATTTCTCAAGATCGATAAAAGATAGGAATGACTTCAGGCGAGAAATCATTCTGAGCTGGTAGAAACTATTTTTGACAACAGAACTAATCTGTTTGTCAAGGCAGAGTTCTGAGTCAAGAATGACACCCAGGTTTCTGGCATAAGGTTTGATAAATGGGGTGAAGTGACCTAAATTTTGCACCACAGTGCATCTTGCCTTGGGAGAACCAAAAATAACGATTTCTGTCTTGTCACTATTTAACTGGAGATGGTTGTTAACCATGCAAGTTTTAATGTCTTTGAGACAGACCAGAAGAGATTGTATGGAATTCCTAGATTTTAGAGGCAAGTAGAGCTGTGAGTCATCCGCATAGAGGTGAAAAGAGATGTTATGCTTCCTTATGATGTTACCCTGTGGGAGCATATACAGGCTGAAAAGCATAGGACCCAAAATATACACCTGAGGGACCCCATATGAAACGGAAGCAGAAGATGAAGAGAACTTGCTAATAGATACTGAGAAAGTCCTATCATTGAGAACGGAACCAAAGCAATGCGGTCTCCCTAATGCCCACCTGCAAATCAAGACGAGTAAGGAGGATGTTTTGATCAACGGTGTGTAAGGCGGCACTAAGATCCAATAATATCAGGATGGCATTATCACCTGAATCTAGAGTAAGAAGAAGATCATTGGTTACTTTGAGCAGAGCTGTTTCAGTACAATGAAGTGATCTAAAACCTGATTGAAAAAGTTCTAATATATTGTGGTTGGTTTAAAAAGGGGAGCAGCTGTGACAGAACAGCTTTTTCCAGAACTTTAGAAATAAAAGGAAGCTTAGAAATGGGACGGTAATTATTTAGGCATTTAACATCGAGATTATGTTTTTTGAGCAGGGGTTGGACAACCGCATGCTTAAAACATGTAGAGACAGTACCGGATGCAAGACATGAATTTAAGATGACTGAATGGAGGGGCCAACTACATCAAAAACATCCTTTAAAATAGAAGAGGGTATATAATCATAAGATGAAGTAGTAAGTTTGTGATACTAAATTCCTCAATTCAGTGAGAGAGATAGGCTGAAATTGGTTAAAAGTAGCTAGTACACCTGAGCAACCAGGCGGAATAATAGATGAGGTGGGGGTAAACACTGATCTAAAGTTCTCAATTTTATTAGTAAAAAAATTAAGAAATTTCTCACAGGTATCAGTGGATACATCAATGTGGCGAACAGGAAGAGGCCGAGGGACGTCAGAGAACGGCGCGAGGCCAGTGGCGTGAGTTTTAATGAGCATGACCTGTGAGCACACCGGTCCCGCATCTCTCACGGAGGAGCAGAAGCATAAAGGAGGAGCAATGAGGTTGATGATCGAGAGAGGAACAGGCCTGTGTTTTGTTTGTGTTTGCTTTTTATTTTGGAAGCCAGTAGTCGTCCGCGAGGGGCTGCTGGAGGTTCTTTGGTTTGTTTGTTTGTTTTATTTTGAATAAAGATGGTTCACGGGTGGTTCAATGGTGCGCGAGTCACCGCCGCTCCCCGTGGGCCGGAGACAAGTCAAGTTTGCCATCCGCCAGAGTAGGGGAGGAGCAGGGAACGGGGGACTCGCGGCCTTGAACGCTCCAGGCGGTGCGCTGGAGTGAGTTGCCGAAGGGACAGTCGAGCTCGCTGCCGGCCGCCTGGGTGCTGCATTTAATACTCACAATGTATTTAATAGTCTCCTCAATCAAAACAGCAAACACAACTGGAATGTACATTTCCTGAAGAAAATGTGAGTGGGTGCTTGCAGTGGCAATACTCGCCACACGGTTACCATGTTTTTTAGCATGATGCAAACAAAATTAGCATGTTGTTAACATGTTGATAACACATTTAACATATTGCTAGCATGATGCTAACATGTATTTTTCAAGATGCTAGCATGATTAGTATTTTGCTAGCATCATGCTAAAAGGATTAACATGTTGTTGCATGATGCTAGCATAATGCAAGCATGATTAGCATGTTATTAGTATGATGCTAGCATGATTAACATTTTTCTAGCATCATATTAGCATGATTAGCATGTTTGCTAACATGTTTTTAGCAAGATGCTAACGTGATTAGTATTTTGCTATCATGATAAGCATGTTCCTAGCATAATGATAGCATGATTAGCATGCTGTTAGCATTTTTTTAGCAAGATGCTTGCATGATACTTGCACAATTAGCATGTTAACATTATGTTAACATGATTAGCATGTTGCTAGCATGATGCTAACACTTTTTACCACGTTGCTATCATGGTTTACCATGATTAACCATAGTTGACCATGATTTACCACGTTCTAGCACAGTTTACCATGATTTACCACGTTATAATATTATTTACCATGATTCTAGCATTTACCATAGCTTTTGATTTACCATGTTCTAGTATTATTTACCATGATTTACGTTGTTCTAGTATGATTTGCCATGATTTACCACATTGTAGTATGATTTACCATGTTTCTAGTATGATTTACCACGATTTACCACGATTTAGGCAAAAGAGCCAACCCTCATCTCTATACAAAGTTTTGATGCAGAGATGTCTTGCTAAATGGTTGCTAGGGTACTCTGTTTGGTTGCTATGGAGTTGCTTGGCAGCTGCCAATGATGAAACTCCAAAGGCTTCTTCTCACTACGAATGATATAAACCAACTCCCATGCCTCTGTGACATTCAGAATGGATGATATCCGTCTTTAGATTTTGGTTGCTAAGGTAAAGAACTAAAGGCCCTAGACAATACTGGGAGTGTTCAGACCCTGGTGAACAGGAAATTTGTGGCTCCATCTTTAATGCGGTCCTCTAATAAATTACCCAACTGCTGTATTCATGGGAAGGAAAGAATGGTGCCCACTGCAGACCTATTGGGGTAGAAGATCAAACCAACCTGTTAGATGCAGGGGTAGCAGATAATCTTCCATATCCCCATATATCATATTAATAATCAAAATACACTTACTGGCCTGGCTCTTATGTTGCACAGTACTATAAAGCTGCCCTTATTGTCAAAGTATCTATCAAGCGTCCATCGAGAGTGCCCCTCCAGCCCCTTCCCGTATTCAGTACACTGTTCGAAAGGCTGGGCATGGATTTCGTTGGCCTGGTGGAAAAGAGCCATGCAGGTAACCGGTTTCAACTGGTGATCACCGATAATGCTACAGGTTACCCAGAGGTATTTCCTTCAAAGTCTATCAAAGCCAAATATGTTGCAACTTGTTTGGTACAGTTCTTTTCCAGAGTCAGGTTGCCTACCAAAATTCTCACTGACTAAGGAACCAATTTTATGTCCAATCTCCTGAAGGAGGTCTACCAGTTGCTGGGTATCAAGAGTTTGCGTACGACAACCTACCAACCTCAAACTGATGGACTCACCGAACGATTTGATTAGACATTAAAACAAATGCTTCGTAAAATTATTGTTGAGACTGGCTGGGACTGGGACCAATGGCAGTAGCTGGAGATATCAATCTGGAGCATCTGCCTGAAGATCAGCAATCCTAGGTGAGATCTCTATATACCCCTGAAATCTTCTCTGAATATCCTAATGATGTGATATTAAAGCCTTATTCAGCTGTTAGACATTTGAGTTACAGAATACCTGAGAGACTCCAAGAGGCCTTGAAGGAGGAAGGGAACTTTATGCTGAGATTAGGAATTATTGAACCCTCTAAAAGTGAGTGGTGTCATCCGGTGGTCCTAGTACCGAAAAAGGATGGGAGTATCTGATTTTTTTTTTTTACTTCCATTACTTGAACTCTGTATCACAGTTTGATTAATATCCTACTTCCTGTATAGATGCCTTAATTGATCGACTGGGCAAAGCAAAATACCTGACGACCATTGATTCTGACGAGCATTCAGGACTCCATGGGAAATATTCCATTTTCGAGTTTTACCCTTTGGCCTGCATGGGGCACTGGCCACCTTTCAGAGGCTTATAGATCAGGTATGACGGCCTGTGACTTTCATTAGCCGCAGACTATTTCCAAGGGAAGTTCGGCATTCTACACTAGAGAAAGAGTGTTTGGCAATTAAATGGGCCCTAGACTACCTGAGATATTACCTACTGGGAAGGGAGTTCAAATTAGAAACGGACCATAAAGCTCTCCAGTCGTTGGAAAATATGAAAGATACCAATGGGAGGATCACACGGTGGTCTCTGGCTTTCCGGTTTACAGTCCAGCATGTTCCGGCAAGTCCAATGTGACTGCTGACTACTTCTCTCTTTGTATCCGCACCATCTATAGGTTATTAGTGTGTATATATATATATATATATATATATATATGTATATATATATATATATATATATATATATATATATATATATATATATATATATATATATTTAAAGATTGTGCCAATATTGCACTATGTTTGGAACATATTCATGATAGTATAGAACAGTATGTACAAATGTTCAGAAGGTGGTATATTGGTATATTGGGTTCTTTTTTTCTACCCAAATCCTAGGTTGATAAAAGATAAACAAATAGATGGTACTTTAGTAAAAATTTGTCAACCCAATATGATTGATTAAATCCACCCAATATGATTATGCTGGGTTAAATAAACAACCCAATTTGCTGGGTAAAATTAACCCAACATGTGTTCTGTCCCATATTTACCCAGCCCTTGGGCTAAAAACAATTTGGGTTGTTTTCAACCCTGTTTTTTTTAGAGTGCAGGCCACACATCAAATGTCATTGTGAACAATAGAAAAAACAAATAATATTAATCCTGAATAGCCTGCACTCAGTGCAACATCACAAAAAGTGGAAAGTAGCATTAATGCATTTGTAATGTGTTCAATTGACTTGATGTTAAATGTTTTTGATTTTCTAAGAAAGAAATATCGCAAAATAACCTATAGATGGCACTAGGACTGTCTGATTGCTCATAGAATGCACAGGAAAAGATGGACTGATGATTAGTTCTGCCTGGTTCATGTGAGCAGCTCTCGCTAGGCAGTTGATTACTCCTGTCGGGATGATTGGCCTGAACGGGGTAATGTTACAAGAGTTCATGCTGAGTTTTAACCATGGTTTTAAGCACAGCGAACACATGAGATTGCATAAGCACAGGTAATTGTATGGTGTTTTGGACATTTTTATCTCATGCTGACATGAATTGTGTGTGTGGCTGATTAAGTCTTGGACAGTTGTGTGTATTTTAAGAGCGCATAGAGTTTGTGTTTGTCCTTGTTTACAGTGTTTATCAGTGTTTATGTGTTGACTTGTGTGTATTGAATGCTGATTAAATCTTTTGTCTCTAAAGTATGAGTAGTATGCTGTTTTAGGGTGGAACCATTTCTCGTCGTGTTGTTTGTTTATGTGTCAAAACAAGAGGACTGTGATTACACTACCCACAGTATGTAGGTCAAGAACACACTTGTCTGCACCTGACCTGAGTTAACCGTCTCTGCTATGTTCAGTCAAGCCTTTGTTCATCCATAAATCCTAATATCTAATGCATGAAACTAATTAGTTGCACTGTCAGTCATTGTGATTATGGTGGTGTGTACCTGGTCTTTCAGAACAAGAAATATAAATAAATAGAAGTTGAATCCATGCATAAATCAAATAGGTCTAATTGGACTCATAGAGTTTAGATTTTTGGTATGTTTATGAATTAAACAAAATCCTCCTTTTTCCAGCGTATTTTGCAAATTTAAACCCTTTCCAAAAGTGACTGTTTGATTTTGAGATCCAGATTTTCAAACTGAGGACAATTGAGGGACTTAAACACAACTATTAAAAAAGGTTCAAACATTCACTAATGCTCCAGAAGTAAACACGATGCACAGGGGGTGAAAACTTTTTGAATTTGAAGATCACGGTAAATTTTACTTCATTTGTCTTCTGGGAAACATAAGTATCTTCTGTTGCTTCCGAAGGGCAGTACTGAATTAAAAAAAGAAGATATTTAAAGATTTTCATCCTGTTCAAATGATTAATTGATTCTGCAGACATGCAGTATACTGTATAATGTTTATCCTCTGATTTTGACCTGTTGAAGAGGCTAAAGTCTGTCATGCTTTTCCTTTCTCATGTGCCTTGAATTCTCTTGCCAGAAGTAAGTAACGTGATGTATGTGACCACCTTCCTGCGTTATATTAGGTACGTTGTATCCAAATTAAACAAAAAACGTATACACTATCATATTATAATCCTTTTAGACAGCTGCAAAGAAAATGTACAATGTTTTATTATTCCTGTCCTCATGCATCCAACCAATATCATTCTCATTCTTACAGGCTTGGTGGTAGATGCATTTCTGCTCGTGTCATTCAGAGAAGGAGTCTCTCAGGAGCGGATGCCATTAATGCCCTGCGGCCCTTTTACTTCGCTGTACATCCTGATTTCTTTGGCCAGCATCCAAGAGAAAGAGTAATACTATTTAAATAATGATATATTATATACACAAACATTTTAATTTAAAAAGCATGATATTAATGCTTGTTATATGTAAATATGGTAACACTTTACAATAGGTTTCATTTTCATTTGTTAACTTTAGTCAGTTAAAGTATTAACTAACATGAACTAACCATGAGTAATACATTTGTTACAGTATTTTTTAATCTTTGTTAAAGTTAGTTAATAAAAATACAGCTGTTCATTGTTTGGTCATGTTAGTTCACAGTGCATTAACTAATGTTAACTAATACAACTTTTGATTTTAATAAACTATTAGTAAATTAAATGAGCATTAACTAAGATTAATAAATGCTGTAGAAGTATTGTTCATTCTTAGTTCATGTAAACTAATGAAACCTTATTGTAAAGTGTTACCGTAAATATATATTTTTTTCCTTTTCCACATTTCTCTGCAGAGCAGTTGTAAGGAGTTTTTTTGTTTGTTTGTTTTGTTTTCTGTGTTATAGGGAGTGAATGAAAACTCCCTCCAAAGGCTGAATGGTTATCTGGAAAATCTTCAAAAACCTGGAGCGAGATCCCCCACACCCACAAACCTCACTTTTTATGTCAGGGACACAAAAGAAACAGCAGACTCCAGCAGTAGTCTGATAGCCTCAGGTAACACCAGTTCACCTCTGAATATCAGTCATTTTTACAGCTAAACTCCAATAAATAAATAAATAAAAGTCTCCTGAAGCCATGGGATTACATTGTTATAGAAACAGATTGTAATTGTTTGTTTTCCTTACTAAAGTCTTTAATTTCCTATTTTAACAGTTTTGACAGTATTAAGCAAAGATATCATTCAAACGTATCTAAAAAAAAATGATCTAAAAATTTTTTTCAAAAAAAGCAGAACCATTTTCAACATTGATAATAATAAGAAGGGTTTCTTAAACACCAAATTGGCATATTAGAATGCCACTAAATACTGGAGTAAGGCAGTGTGTCCACCAAAGTGTTTTTAGTCAACTGAAAATGGCAGGCGGTCTTCTGAAAAGGCCTAACTGAGGGCACAGTGGGACAGTGCTTCGGTGACACAGTGGTTTGGTTGCTATGATCGGTGAAAGTGTTACTAGCTTCTGAATTCGCAGATAGTTTTTTTTCTAAATATAAAAATATCGACACAATGTAAAGTACTTGTTCTGGCCCATGTTTTAAATGATTTTGTTCTGTTGTTGTGTTTGTTGTTGTTGTCTGTTGCCATTGTTCAAGCAGGATGTGGTGGTTGGTCGGTGTGGTATTTGTCCCGCCTCTCCTTCACTCTGATTGGATGTCTGTGTAAAACGCTTTTGAACTGTCTGCGCCAAGAAAAAAACGCCAAGCATTCAGCGTAAAATAGAAGCTCAGTATGGAAGCTTGTTTCTGCCACGGAATAAAAAAGATACAAAAGTTATTTAGATATTTAGATATAGGTATTTACAACTTTTTATCGTACAATTCTGACTATTTTTCCTCGCAGTTTTGAGTTAACATCTTGCAATTCTGACTTTTTTCCTCACAATTGTGAGAAATTAACTTAAAAATGCAAGAAAAAATTCAGGATTACGAGTTTATAACTCGCAACTCTGACTTTTTTTCAGAATTGCAAGATCCACTTCTGAGAAAAAAAGTCTGAATTAAGAGATATAAATTCACAATTCTGAGGGAAAAAATCTGTATTGCTATATGTAAATTTGCAATTGCAATAAAAAAAAGTCAGAATAGTGAGATTAAGGGTGTTTTCACACTTGACATGTTTGGTTTGATTAAAACGAACCCTGGTGTGATTGCTCTGTTAGTGCAGTTCATTTGAACAAGAGTCCTGGTGCACACCAAACAAGCGGACCAAGACCCATCAAAAGATTCAAAATGTAACTCTTGTGCGGTTTGAGTGAAATATGAACGCAACATGGATCGAAGTCTTGTAAACGAACCAAAAATCGGACATGATGTCACAAGATACAATCCTTAAAAGGAAGAAATGCTCAAGCATACCTGTTTTTTTCTCGTCATAGTCGTGATGTTACACATCACATTTCGGTACAGGCATTAGAACCACGTCTCCTCGCAGCAGATCTTCGCTTGTGTGTGAGAAAGAGGGATTCCTGCCGTTGTTTTGACTCCTTTACACATGTTATGAGCTCTTCACGAGTTCTCAGCTGGTCAAAATACCATCCCACATAGGTTACGCACATACAACGAGTGAATTTATCCCAGCACACAGCATTGTTTTGGATGTTCAGTAAGTTCGGTCATGAAATATATGCAATAAAAGCAGACCAATCAGGTTGTAAACATATCCCTGTGCATTTAGGTTTGGTGTTAAAATGTCAATGTGAACCCCTAGCGGACCAGGAATAAATGTTTTGATTTTCTTTTGGTCCGGACCAAACAAACCAACCAAACCAAACTAGTTTGAACACACCCTAAAAGTCGCAGAAACAAGCTTCCGTAGCTCAGCGCCTCGTCACATGGCGTTTTTAAATATGAAACAATTGAAAAAACAATTGAAAAAATACGGTGGCCTTGGGAAAAAAAATCCTTTTGGTGGAGACTCAGCCTGATGGCTGCAGACAATTCAGCTTTGCCATCACATGAATAAAATACATTTTAAATATATTGTAGCAATATTTCACAACATTACTCTTTTCAATGTATTTTTATTCAAATATATGCTGCCTTAATAAGCATAAGAGACTTTTTTTCAAAAACATTAAACAAAAATCGTACCGACCTCAAATGTTTGAATGGTAATGTTCTGTTTCCAATGCATGATTTTAATTGGAGAACCCTAAACTTCCCAGGATTCCGGTCGGTGAGTTTCACCCTGCAGTCTAAGGATGTTCTGAGCACAGTGCTGGATGTCCTGAGGTCCTGTAGCCTCTCGGTTGAACACATGCAGGATGTGCTCAAGGCTGAGACCAGGAAGAGCTCAACACAACAGCCTGAAACAGCTTTCTATCGGCCCATCAAATGGGACAAGAGTTATTACACTTTCACTGGCTTCAGGGACCCAGAGCAGGAGTTAGAGCAAGCCAAGAGAGTGGAGCCCACACTGAGGTATTGAGAGAGAGAGACAATTCACATTAATCTTTCTTTTTTAAGTCAGTTTAGGTTGCTTATTCACTCTTAGCACTACCACATGGCCATTTTTGGATGAGCTGTGCCTTTAATGTGTCAGACCACCTAACTGCTAGACGAGTGCTCTTGCAGCTTCTGTTAAAGGGGTTCTTTTATGCCTTTCCACTTTTTTAACTTTAGTTAGTGTGTAATGTTGCTGTTTGAGCGTTAAAAAAGATCTGAAAGGCTACAAAGCTCAAAGTCTACTCCAAAGGGAGATATTTTATTGAACAGAATCCCCTTTTAAAGAACTACAATGAATGTTTGGACAACAATGTAATTTTTCCAAATCTTATGAAGTCACAATGTTCCTCATTTAAATAATCTGCACCCATGGAATAAGCAAAAAAGGTGCGAGGCCTGGCTGAGCTGCATTAGAGAAGGCTATGTCAAAGAGACACTTTTTTTCAACATTTCCAAAACTCATTTGTTTGTCCTTACTAAGGCTGACATATGGTTCAAATTTATTTTAAACACTGTTATTGAAAATTATAAACACAACGTTTTTATCTAACGTTCAAGATCTATTATGTCAGACAAAGTTCATTTTCAATATTGTTTAATGAATCTGGGATACTGTATATAATGTTTCATTGAACTCATGCTGAAACATTGTTCACTTTCCTTCTTTGTGTTTATCTTCAGTTTCTGGCTGAGAAACAATGAGCCGGAGGCCACAAAGAAACAGAATGCCAGTCTTCCACGCCGTGAGGAGCTGAAAAGATTGAAAAGAGTGCTGATTCAGAAACTTGGTTTGTTGGATATCAGGTCAGCTCTAACTCAGACTAAGGTGCCTGTAAAGTGTGCTTGGCAATTTTTAATCACCAAGTATATTTTAGTTTAATGTAATGTTAATGCTCAAGACTAGCAGCCCTCTAATCGGTAATTCTTCAGTTAATGGTGAACTTGAACTCCTTAAAACCGTTTGATCAATGTTAAAACATTTACCACATGTCCTGGAAAGAGTTCAATCATAGCATTAGTCAACCTTTAAGTGACATTTTTGTTATAATGTCTTTTATATCAAGTTTTTCTTTTTTGGGAGTTAGCTTTGCTAGCGAACTCCAGATCAATTAATCAGTAGTCAATTATCTTTGAATTTATAAGATTTAAACTATTCTCAGATGATGAAGTAAAATCTAAAAAAAAAGTGACTACATCATTTACAAATTAAGTATTAAATAGGTTGAGATAGGTTCTTTAGCTTAAATTTTTTTTTTTTTTACTTTAAATCTGTTATAGAAAAGATTTGACAAAGATATACATTTTGAAAAGAAATGAAAAAAAGTATGAAATTGATTTTAAAGCTATCTTGATTTTGTTTTCTTTAAAATCATCCAAGCAACTGCACCCATGTAATTAAAGGGTAACTAAACCCCTGGTCAGAGCCTGACTCCACCCACTGGCAATATTTGAAAAATGCTGGAAAAGTGGGCAGAGCCCAGCGGAGGGGGGCGTGCACCTGAGATGCATCTCTTTGTATGGAACCTGCCTACGTCACCAGCAACAACCGCTGCGTCACGAACCACCGCAAGCATCCAATAGGAAAATTCAACTACAGTAGCCACCGTTCAACCTGAAGAGGGCAGCACTCAGACGTTTTTAAACCATATATTGGTTGACATTTGTGTTTTTTAATCCTTTTATTGTGCAAGGATGCATTCAGTTGATCAGAAGTGATGGTAAATTAAAATGCTATACACGATTTCTATTTCAAATTAATGCTGTTCTTTAAAACTTTCCATTCATCAAAGAATCCTGAAAAAAACGTATTACGGTTTTCACAAAAATGTTGAGCAGCGCAACTGTTTTTAACTTTTATGATAATGATAAAAAAATCTTTCTTGAGCACCAAATAAGCATATTAGAATGATTTTTGAAGGATCCTGTGACACTGGAGAAATGGCTGCTAAAAATTCAGCTTTGCATCACAGAAAGAAATGACATTTTAAAATGTACTAAAACAGACATTTTCACTATCATTTTCAAATTGAAAATTAAATGCAGCTTAAAAACAACCCTATATTTTTAAACAGTAGTGTATGTCTGCTAATTCAGGTATGTGTAAAACTAGAAGTCGCAGACCTGTTGGACACAGTATCTTGTGTTGTTCTTACATCCTGCTGTCAGTATGTTCACAGTGTTTAATCATCATGTGATTCTCTGTCCTGTAGGTGGCAGCGCAAATGGGGAGTTTCGCACAAATGCTGTCAGCTGCAGAGTCTGATTCGTCTCTCCACACAAAACCCTGAGGCTCTGCACCACCTGAGAGGTAACCATGGAAATACAATTCATGAGATGGGATTAGACTGATTAAATGTTCAGTGGCACAAGTATTTACTAAATTTCCCCTCTCTCTCTCAAAACATAGGACACATAATAGTTTTTACTGACCAATCAGGGATGAATGCCTCGGGGCATGTAATGTTAGGAACAATGGATGTCCACCATCAATGGTCAAAGGTACAGCTTTTTTATTAACCAGTGTCAAGGTTAATATTTACTTTTAAAAAAGCTTAAAGGGATAGTTCACCCCATAATGAAAATTCTGTCATTAATTACTCACCCGTAAAACTTTCGTTCATCTTCAGAACACAAATGAAGATCTTTTTGATGAAATTTGAGAGCTTTCTGTCCCTCCATTGCTACGCCACTACCACTTTGACGCTTCAAAAAGTTCATAAAGAGATCGTAAAACTAAGCTATATGAATTGAGCGCTTAAGTCCAAATATTCTGAAGAGACTCTCCCTTTTTTATGATGAACAGAGTGAATTTAAGCTTTTTATTCAAATTTAAACATTGATCAGCGAACATAAACAGAAGCTCAACCGAACCTGTTTGACGTGCAAGAATGAACCTCATTGGTTCATGAGGAAGCTCAAACGTGCTGCGTAACACGAGAATGAACCTCATTGGTTCTTGCACGTCAAGCGAACATGCTTGAGCTTCCGTTTACTACAACTGATGGGTGAAAAGCCAAAATTCAATTTGTTCATCATAATAAAGCGATCGTGCCTCTCCCAGAAAATTTGGACCAAACGATTCATGGACTAAACCGCTCAATTCATATGGATTAGTTTTACGATCTCTTTATGAACTTTTTAAAGCGTCACAATGCTCAGATTTCATCAAAAAGATCTTCAATTGTGTTCCGAAGATGAACGAAAGTCTTACGGGTTTGGAACGACATGAGGGTGAGTAAATAATTACAGAATTGTCATTATGGGGTGAACTAACCCTTTAAAATATCATGGCAAACATTTATGCTGACTATGAGGCTTGTCCATGTGTATGTTCAGCTCTTTGAAAGATTACAGAGTTACAGAAGCCTGTTCCAGCAGTCGGATTGGCTGAAGGAGCGCATCAGTCACCTTCTGGGAGGGATTCAGGTGATCCACATCAAGCGGTTGGGTCCAGCTCTGCCTCTGGAGGAACACTACAGTACCCTCAACACCTTCCACAAGAGACTGTTGCCTCAGCGCCTCTACCTGCACCCCCGCAGCCTGCAAGGCCTCACGATGACCTTGGAAAAGTAAATGCTCGTATACTTTCAGTCCAGCTATTTGCTCATGTGTAGTTCTTTTGTTTACAACCTTCAACTATGAGGGGTAGGGCGCTCAGAAATGCTCTAGATCTCATCATTGAGCCTCAGTGATAGCAGGCTTGAGCAGTGCTTACTTGAGCAGTGCAGACAAGTCTTAGTTAACATCAAATCAAAGTAGTTACTTTTTTAATAAATGTCCCTGATTTTGTCCATGTTTTATGAGGGCATGTTTTTCAAAAGAAAAAATTTCAGCAACACTTTTTTCGATGGTCCCCTTTAGACATTCTACTGACTATGAGTAACTTTGCAACTTCATGTCAACTTATTCTGCTGACCCAAACAGTCTATCAATACTCTAATACTCTATTTGTACTCTGATTACAGTTAGTAGACGTGTAGGTGCAATGTTACTTATAGTCAACAGAATATTTAAAGGGGAGCATCAAAATAAAGAGTTGTATCAGCAACCGCACCAACATGAATTACTAAAAAATCTTGGATCAGGAAATATTTTTCTCCACCTCTGAACCAACTTTTTTTCTTCAGAAATTGTTTTTATTTACTCAGGTTTGGGGTTTGTAAGATATTTTTTTGTGTGAAAAAAGTCTTTATGCTCAGCAAGGCTGCATTTATTTGATCAAATAAAGTAAAAAAAAAAATATATATATATATATATATTGTAAAATATTATTACATTTTAAAACTATTTAAAACTAATTTATTCCTGTGATAGTTGCTCAAAAAACGTTTCTTATTATTTTTATGTTGAAAACAGTTGTACTGCTTAATATCTTTGTAGAAACTGATACATTTTTTCATGCTCAAGAGAACACCAGTTATTTAAAACAGGTTTGTTTAGTAACGGTGTTCAAATGGGAATCTGTTGTAACATTGTCTTTTACTGTCACCTCAATTTAATTCGTCCTTGCTGAATAAAAGTATTAATTTTTTTTTTTTTTTAAACAAGCAAGCAAAAACAACATTTGAACGGTGGTATATTATAATAAAAAAATATTTAAATATAAGATATATATTAAAAAAGAAAGGCAATAATTTCATAGCCTACGACAGCCCAATGAAATCTGTATGGGTAAAATCTAACTACCCTAACATTATGTGGCCAAAATTCACGATTGACAGGCTGTAAAGTAGCTGTGTGATCTGACATAAATTGCAGATATGATATTATAGTAGATGTTTTATTTGTGTCCTCCCGGTTATTTATTTAATTAGCTATTTTCTTCTAGTGCCATCAGCCAATCAGAAACCACCCAACTTATAATAACTGCAAAAATAATTACAGTATGTGCTTAGAGTTAAAAGAACGTATTGTCTGTTTGTGTGGCCGCTTACATGGTTATCATTCTAGCAATAATTATTAATTATGTGAAAAGGCCTTTAGATTCATGAGTGCAATTGTCTCAATTGCATTTGGTGCAGCAAGTAACATTACAAGAAAATATTTAATTATAGTAGCTTTAAATGGATTGCTATGGGAAATATATTGTACAGAATAGTATTCCACTGAAAGGACAAGATAAACATAAAAATGAAACAGAAGAGAGACCATACTGGACTGTTAACAACAGATTGTAGATGAATGGCATCATCTTAGTTCCTGCGGTTCCCTCTGTTCTATTCATTTCTGTCGTATTTCTGACTGATACATCCTCCCTGTTCACTGAGAAGGCTTTGTGCTGCTTAATGTCCCGTCAATCATTGTTTTTACTATTCTGTTCTGTTGCCATAGTGACCGCTCCACCCCCTGCCTGCATGAGATGGGCCACTTCATCATCCCCACTATGTGTGACACCCTCCAGCTGCAGAACTTCCTCCAGAGCCAGGCCCAGGAGGCCCGGAGACGCATGCAACGCAAAGACAAGTGAGTGCTTGACCTATCGGTGCTCATTAACATGACATCAAAATTGACCATAATCTGTGTTGATGGTATTAAAGGGATAGTTCACCCCAAAATGAAAATTCTGTCATCATTTACTCACCCTCAAGTTGTTCCAAACCTGTATGGTGCCCATTGACTTCCATGGCATTTTTTTTTTTTTTTTTGGAAGTCAATGGGGTCCATCAACTGTTTGGTTACCCATATTCTTCAAAATATCTTTTGTGTTCAACAGAACAAAGACATTCATACAGGTTTGGAACAATTTGAGGCTGAGTAAATGATGACAGAATTTTCATTTTTTGTGTAAACTATCCCTTTAATGTGCACGAATCATCAGTAAATTATTCTATAGACCAAACATGAAATGAATAAGCCTCAGGCTGAAGGAAATGCAAATGTACAGTAGAGGGCACAGCTCAAACAAACCTTTCAGCTTTGCTGCCATTCTGGATCGCAGAAGTTTAGAATGCAGGAGAATAAAGTAAATGAAAAACAAATTAAACTCAAATGTTATGTAAAGTAATTTTTGCTTATTTGGTATGGTTGAATTGGATAATGGATGGCCAGCAGCAAAGATATTGGTTAATAAAATTAGATTAAATACATAAAGTGTATTCTGTAATTTAACATTTAACTATTGCAGGTTAGGGTAATATTCTGAGTCTGCATTTCACTGTTTTTATTCATTTTGAGGGATACTGAATATTTTTTGTCTGCAAGTGAGATGAGTAAATGCATGCTTACATTTAGTCTACAGTAACCATGATGTTTACATAGCGCACTGTACTTACTCCCAGTGTCTCAGCATTGGGACTAGAGGTGTCAGTCGATAAATGGGAAAACAAAGTATCTTGTGTTACTTGTTGGAAAAACTTTGTTGTAAATTTAAAGTAACTGACGTTACTTGTAATGCATTGCCCTCAACACTGTAACTCGGTACTTAAATATATAATTACACTGTAATAATGACACCTTAAAATAAAGTGGGTTACACTTTATTTGGTTACACATTGTGTAAAGTGTCATTGTTACAGTGTAATTATATATTTCAGTACTGAGTAATAGTAATTAACAGTACTTACTATAGGGTTAGATTAGGATTTGGTTTAGGGTTAGTTGCATGTAATTATGCATAATTTACAAAATAACAACGACACTAATAAATTGTTACCTTAAAATGTAACCGTTTATTTTAAAGGGTCCCTGTTACAGTGTAATTATACAGTTATGTACTGAGTAATAACTTGTACTTACTATAGGTTTAGGATTAGTGTTTTTTTAATGTTAAGTTACTTGTAGTAATGCGTAATGGTAAAGATATGTTAAAAATGTAATGGGGACAGTGTAAAATAAAGCGTTACCTATTTTTGTAATGTAGCCACGGTTTAAAACCGTCTTTCATTAAAATGGAAAATATTCCATGTATGCAGGTTGGAGGCAGAGGAAGAAGACCTGATTTGGAGTTGTCTGCAGGACCTGTCTCTGCGCAGTCTGTCTAAAGAGCCCAGCGTGTCGAGCAGTCAGATGATCCCCTGCTGCAGGCGTCTGATGGAGGAGAGATCCCCTCAGATGCAGGGCCTTCGTCTCTGCGTCTCTCACTTCTATTCAGTCATGCAGGATGGGGATCTGTGTATTCCCTGGGACTGGAAAGGCTGAAGAACGCTGAACTTTATTAGTCATGTAGTCACTATAAGATTTTGAGATTTTGGAAACGGCCTGTTGTGTAGGCATAATTATATATGCACTTTGGTTCTAAAATACCTGCACATGGTGTTGTGCTTTTCAGCCAGTGGGCCCCAGTAATGTGATGTTATACCTTAACACAGAAAGTTGATTATTGATGGTTTTAACTGCCAACCAAATACATTACTCATCATGTCTCAATATGTTATAAAAATAGCTTTTGAAAGTACTGATAAGGCTCTTTTTTTGCCTTGAAACAATCAGTTGCTGTATTTTAACATACAACTTTGACTTATATATATATATATATATATATATATACACACACATTTTGGTTGATTCTGGTTTTCACTGTTCTGCTGGATTGATGCTCCATATGAGTGACTGCTTGAGTCTTTATTTCAACACCTGAATGTTCCTGATTCACAGGAGATAGACTCATTTACTTGTATCTAACGGTGCCACAATCTAAAAATCACAGTCAAAATTAAAATGAAGTGTTTGGGGAAATTATTTGTTTTTCTAAATGCTAAATGCGAGTGTCTATATTCACAGTATTCAGAAATGGAAACGTGTTCTCTGCAGATGTAGAGTCTGTACATTATCAATCCTAAATGCTGTAATACTGTCTGTTTTGAGATGTAGTGTACAGTGTATCTATATTGTTTGCTGCTATTGCATTTTAAAGCTTTATAATGTGACATCTGTATGTATAAATATCCAACTGTGTAACCACAAAGTTCAAACAATGGTTCAAGTGTTCATGGTTATTATGTTTTTGAAGATTTTGTTCATTGTGACGGTCCATGAATTTCCCACTCTAACAGATATGAAATGTAATAATTCAGTTGTGTCAATATGAATGTGTATAATACTAATATTATTCTATCACATTTTTTATTTGTATTAATGTTGAAAACAACCTCTCTGCTTAATGTTTCATGATTGCCACAATAAAACTTTTTTTAGGATTTTTCAGTATCAATTTCTTTCTTTTTTCGTACTGACCCCAAACGATTGGTGCATGAGAGTTTCCACACAAATGTTAAGCAACAAAAATGGTTGTCAACCTTGATAATAACAAATATTTCTTGAGCACCCAATCAGCATATTAGAAGGATTTCTGAAGGATCATGTGACACTGAAGACTGTTCAGCTTTGCCATCAGAGAAATAAATTATACATTAAAAAAAAAAAAAGTTATTTTAAAGTGTAATAATGTTTCACATAATTGCTTTTTTTATTGTTTCTTTTACTATTTTTCATCAAATAAATACAGCCTTGGTAAGCATACGATATTTCTTTCAAAAGATTAATAAGTGTCAATTATTCCAAACCTTTAACTGTTAGTGTAGATGTTATTTAAAACGTCTCAAAGCTGAACTTGCAGGCACCCACACATTTTAGAGAATGATCTCATCCCTGCATGACTGAATGTGAACCATCACTTTCAACTGTCACCTGTGAGTGTGTTCATGGTCTGTGTCGCTGTACTGTCTGCTTTCAGACAGATTTACACATGGAGGATTGAGACAGAGGTTATCAGCAAGCAGATCACAGTCCAGACAGAAGTATTCGCTTCCCTGTGGGCAGGGAGGATTTTCTGGTTTCTTTTCATTTTAGTCATTATGCATCAAAAACTGCCTGAAGTCTGTAATTATCATTAAGAGTGAAACTATTTGAAAATACTTGAATATCTACTAATCAACCGTTGTTGTTGGAGCTGCAAACAAACAACCAATTACATATTGCAGAGATGGATAGATCTAAAACACTACCATTCAAAAGTTTGGGGTCATATGTTTATTTATTATTTTTTATAATTCATACTTTTATTCAGCAAGGATGCATTTCAAAAGAAACAGTAAAGACATTTATAGTTTTAAATTCAAATAAAGGCTGTTGGCTTGAACTTTCTATTCATCAAATAATCCAGAAAAAAAGATGTTTCATGGTTTCCAGATTGATATTATGCAGCAAAACTGTCTTCAATAAAAACATTATAAATACCTGATCATCAATAATAATTAATAACAAATCAGCATATTAGAATGATTTCTGAAAGATGCAGAAAATGTAGGTTTATCATCACAGGAGTAAATTATATTTTTTTTAAATAAAAGCTCTTTTAAATTGTAGTAATATTTCTCAATATTAATCTAGATCAAATAAATGCAGCCTTGGTGATATGTATTTCAAAAACGTTTAACCAATTTAGTAGCGTCTTTATTGAAGGCTTCATGTGTTCTTGTATTCAGTACCAATACTTTGCCCCAAAGGTCACAAATATGGCGGATGAGTCGTGTGAATGAAATATACGCAATAATATATCTTTCTGCCAACATTCCATGTATTTTCAGCTGTGTATTTTTCAAAGCAATAGTGAAAGCTATCTTAGAGACTTTCACACGCTAAACAGGAGACTAATTATCAATTAGTCAGGACAACAGTGATCCGACAGGGTACGACTGGACAGGACTCTTTGTTAGTTAAGTGGATATAAATGTAATCCCGTGATTAAGACGGGCCTGAGGAAACCCCTGCTGATAACGAATCTATCAATTGCATTGTAGAGGTGTAAGCACATTAAACCAATCAAAAATGGACAACCACGTACAGACAGTTACATTGGGCTACGTCACAATACAGTCACAAAGGAACATTCACTTCTGACCCCAAAGATGATTTGGACTTTAATAAAACAACCCATAACATGTTGATACATGAATTAATTGTCAGAAAAATCTAATTAGGGGCCCAGCACCAGAGGTGCGGAGGCACCTATTGTAACTGTTCCGGTTCTTATTCTTCTTATTCTTCCGACTGGGCGTCTATGGCAGCCCATAGAACCGTTTGTGGGAAAGTTGTTTTGGTTTGACATTCTGATAGAGGACAGTCCCAACATTAAATACACCAATTTTTGTGTTTCTAACTCATTCCCTCTAACGCCACCACCTGTCCAAAATTTCACTTTTATTATGCTAATAACTTTTGAACCGTTAGGCCAATCAACAAAATTATTTTTTCCTCGGATTTCAGAACTCATGCCGATTCGGTTGCACCCTATGACACCATTTTGAATTGTTCAAAAAACCTACTTTTTCGAACTCGTCCTAGACGGTTTGTCTGATTTTCACCAAAATTGCACCAGATCATCTTCTGGCAGTGGGGACCAAAAGTTATGGAATTTAAGTTGATTCGTCAAACCGTTTTCGATAAACACACGAACAAATTTTACGTAGCCTTGTGGTTACGGTTTGTATAGCCTTACGGTTTGTATAGCGTTGTGATTTAGCGCTTAAAAAACATTTGCCGATATCTTCGAAATTGTTAGTCCGATCGAGACGAAACCACGATCAGAAGTTTGGAAACATAGGTCGCTGGCTATACGCTAATGCCCAAATGCCAGAATATTGATAGTAAGTGGTAGTAAAATCCAATCAAAGTCATGTGTCAGTCATTTTTTATATATTTTTTTTTCATATAAATGTCTATAACTCCGAAGTGAATTGAGATATTTTCACCAAATTTGGCACACACATGTATGGGCTCATTCTCAGGACACATGAAAAGAATTGTGGGATTTTGCCTCTTGGTGGCGCTATAATAGAACAAAACATGAAATTCCCATTGACTTCGATACAGTTTTGTGATGTAAAATGCTATACTTAACAAATGCATTGCCGTTACATTATGAAACTCAGAATTTCCCTCCAGCACCATCCCCTGAAGGTACTCAAAAGATTTCGAGACAGCGCCACCTGTTGGTCAAAAGTTATAATTAAATTTCCAAAAATGCTAATTACTTTTGAATAGATATGCCTATTGTAATGACACTGGTCTTAATAGATTCCTTGGGTCATGCCGAGAACATAGATGCCAATTTTGACGTATTTGGACGAACTTCCTGTCCACCATCTTGATTTTTATTAAATACCTACTTTTTCAAACTCCTCCAAGGCCGTTTGTCCGATTTTCACCAAATTCGAATCGTATCATCTCCAGACCGTGCTGAATAAAAGTTATGGATTTCGTGTTGATAGATGAAACCGTTTTCGTATACCACAGCATCAAATTTGAGGCATGCTGCCAAAATGACTATTCAGACTTTATCTCTGCAATGCCTTCACATTTTGACACTAAACTTTGTATGTGTCATTGTCACCTCACTCTGACCTCATCACATCTATTTCGTAACTGTGCAGCCCTATTTGTCGAAAGTGATAAACCATTAAATCATATTTTTAGTTAATGTATATGATTTTTCAGCCATTGTGCCAAAATTCTCTTAAAATGTCTTTAATTGCTCCTTGCTGCAGTTGTTCTGCCACTCCCACTCATGATGGCATCTGTTGCCGCTTCTTGCGCTTGGCCCCGGTAATGGCTGCTTGCAGCTATATTTCTTTCAAATGAAACTGTTTGAACCTTTAAGACAAGTTAATTCACATGTATATTTTATAGCACTTTATTATGTTTCAAAGCAATTCAAATTCAAATTCTGTAGCAAGTTAAGAGTGTTGATTAAATTCGGTTCAATAACTGTTTAAAGTTCATTATGAAACAAGTTTATGATCCTTGATCCAAGATCTATGATCATATATACTGTACATATATCATGAGCTACATTCAACATTCATAACATATTTGATACATCAGGCTTTAATGGCCATAGGAGAATATGGAACAAAAAAAAAACCCTGCCAAAGGAGTAAAAATATGCAATTTGATGCAGTTTCTGATACTCATATGAGCAAAAAGGTATGAAGTTAGAAATTCTGATAGCTTGTAATGTAAATCAGTGGGCTCTTTATAACAGTATAGCAGACTACTTACACAAAATGCATATAAATATAATTTGTCACTCTTTATCTCCCAATTATATGTCTTAGCAAGATTACATTTAAATGCTTTAATGATCAAAGCTCTGTAGGTCTTTAGACTTATACTAAAAGGCATTTTACTTGCTAAAAAGTACACTATAAAAAAATTCCTTCTTAAACCTGAAGTTTAGATCTTGCCTTAAATTGTGTATAATCAACTTGGTTGAACAAGTCATTGCTTTAAGTCAATTGCTTTAATTATTTTGATTAATTTAAAGTAATGTAAAAACACCAAGTTGCTATGACTTATTTATCGTATAATTTTTTTAACAGTAACTATAATTCAGAAAAAAGAAGGCATGTAGTAGATTGTGTACAACAGCAAAGTTTTGATCATGTTGATAATTAAGAAATTAGCGTATAGGACTAGCTCTTTCCTGGGCCTGAGAAAGAACCAGCGCTTCATTACATAGATCCACCCTCGCACGTACACATAACCCCGGGCCACATCGCCTGTGGTCATTTCCACCATGTGACATGACCCTTTCCTTGCTTTGCTTGGTTTTGCTGAGCCTCTGCCCTCACCCAACCCCCCGTTTTCCTCATCTAGATCAATGGAATGTCCTTGGGATGGCCAGAGCGCTGCAGCTGAGTGTGGGCAGCCTCCACTACCCCTAATCCCAGCCATAATAATGGGGTCATAAGGTCCCTCCCAAAGCCCTGTCATTCAGCCTGGCATCCCACTGCTTTATTGGGCAGCCTGCATCTGGAGCCTGAGCCCCAGCGAGAAGCTTCCTCCCTTGTCACAAGAGCCACCCCAGCACCCCGTTCTAAGTGCCCATAAATGCACACAAAAGCCAGTCCTACATGTGGTAGCTATCTATTACAGGAGGGGCCCTCAGGAGGCGTATAGCATCGATTACAAAAAGGTTGAGATTGATTTCATAGGTTCAGGTGTGGGTGGGAAATTAGCATGTACTGTTGAGAGATGGCGGCTGGGAGATTTAATGAGAAATAATGAGAGGACAAAGGGATCTTCATGTCCTAGAACATGTTTACCAACCTTTTTGTCCTATGTAACCCTACGGTCCCATCAATAATGCTCAATCAGCCCTTCACCGACACCGAAACAGAACTGTGTTCCTTTTAAATAACATTCCGCTCCATCTCATTGTCACAATTAGCTGAAAAATCATGAATCATTGTTTTATTTAAACAAAAAGAGAAGACAATATAATAATAATAATAATAATAATAATAATAATAATAATAATAAAAAAACATATATGCCAGTGATATTGCTAAAAAAACAATTGGAATATGGAAAATAAAATAAAACTTTAAATATCATGCTCGATATCATGTAGCATTGATTTTCCCTTCAAAATGGAGCATTCACATGGCCTTTAATTACTATTTTTACTAAATTTGTTGTGTTTACTTTATTGTCATTTTAGTAGTTGCCTTTTTAATAATATGTATGTAAAGATTGTATTGATTTTTATATCAGTTTTAGTTATTTTAGAAGCCTATATCAAATTTACCTAAATTAAAATGAAAATGTTGTATTGACAACTAGCTGAAATTATCATCAGTCATACAGTTACATTTAGCAAAGGAACCTATTCACATTTGTAAAGGAGCAAGACACATGCAGGAACATAATATGGGATGACAAACATGGCTGCAATCGAATACAATAGATATTTTGACACAGAGAAACATAAGCTTTGGTCTTTATGTTGTTTCCTAAAATACGTAATACAAATAAATTATAAATTTTTCGGCATGCGCAGATACATAATACTAGAGCAAAAGACAGAAAGGATCCAAAAAAAACGAAATCTCATCTATGAGAACAACAAACAAAACGATACACTACAGGACAAATCCTAAATAATATCTTATAATTAGTCTCTTTGAGCACCATGTATTCTGCTGCCCATTAAAAAAAGCATTTTTTTTGGTCACTGAATATGTAGACTAGTATTTTATTAGTCAATGCCATGCCTAACCCCGCCCCCTCGCAACACAAACCCCGCCCCTCTAAAGTGTTCTCAGGCGGAAGTGCGCGCTGGGCTTTTTTAGTATGGACGCGTTCTCTTGATGGTCACGAGCTGTAGAATATTCGTACGCGCGAGCGTCATTCTCAAAGAAAATGAATGCGGATTGAAGCGGCACGCGGGGAGAGAGCGTTTGTTTTGCGCTGCAAACGCGAGACGAATATGGGCACTTGCATTTGAAACCTCGGGAACGAGTGGAAACCAAAGGTTGAATGGTTACTTTATTCCCCTCGCCAAACTGTTACTGGTAGCGGACTCGGAGAAGTTAAAGGGGCTTTTTCACCTTTAGCCTCATCACAGTAACAGGATTTTGAGGGGCGCTCCGTGCTAACGAGCTACATGGGACATACTTTGAATTATTTAATTGGGGCTCGCGCAAGCGCGAATCGAGAATAATGACGCGCAGATGGTAGACTAAAGCGCGTTCATGGAAAACGGACACATTTGCGTTTGGAAAGAGAAAAACTGACAGTGTATCGAGCGCGTTTGGTCCCTCGTCATGCGGCGGTGGGGGAGGATCGGAGCAGGGACCTCTCAGCGGATTTCATGTTTCGCAACAATGTTAATGCCCCACAACGAGGGATTATAAGGCCTCAGAATGACACTTGCTTTCCAAATGGTTAAAGTGCACTCGAGAAGTTGTGTATAGAGTTTGTTCTGCGAGCGGCAACGAAACCAGAGCTCCCAATTCAATCTAAATGTATCAAACGGGAATGCATATATCAAGTGTCGTTGAATGTAGCTCTCAGTGCAGCATGTACACTCTATGACTACATTGCTTGCTTTGAATTGATCAGGGAACTATTTCGACAGCCTCCGTGTGTCTTAACGCGTCTTTATGTGTGAAGTTATTCTGTGGTCCTCTGCACAAATGGCGTCTTTCCCAGACTCCGACCTGCAAACATGTCCGTTGTGCAAGGAGCTGTGCGGCTGCTCTGCTCCGATCTCCTCCAATTCATCTACCTCCTCCTCTTCCTCACATACCTCCAACTCCTCATCTACCTCATCCACCAGGAGACTGCACGTCCTGCCATGTCTGCACGCCTTCTGCAGGCAATGCCTGGAGGGCCACCGGAGCCCCGGTGACCCTCTGAAGCTCAGATGCCCCACATGCGACCAAAAAGTGTCTTTGTCGGAATCAGGCGTGGACGCGCTGCCCTCCTCCAATTTTCTGTTCAGCAACCTTCTGGATGTGGTGGTCTCTGCTGAGGAACAGGGCAAGAACGGGCGATCTTTATCGGCGGTCCATCATGGTGGTCTTCTGAGACCCCAGCACCTCTCGGACCCTCAGTGCAGCTCTTGTGATGAGGGGAACCCCGCTACCTCTCACTGCCTGGACTGCCAGGAGTACCTGTGCGATAACTGCGTGCGGGCCCACCAGAGGGTCCGACTCACAAAAGACCACTTCATCGAGGGGCTGATGGAGAGCTTGCACCTGGCCAACCGCTCCAGCAACTCCAACACCCCCGTCAACATCTCCCAGTCCTTCCATAACAGCTTCTCCATGCTGAATGTGTTCCAGGAGAGGGTGGAGTTCTGCCAGCAACATGATAACGCGGTGAGTTCGGTCTACAATTCACTGCATGTTCCGATTATTTTGTCTAGTGGTTAAATATCTCGGCTGCTCACTGGAAGGTTGTAGGTTCGAACTTCACAAGGGTTGGACCAAGAACCATCACTGATGTTTCCACACATTCACTGTATAAGTGATTTGGATAAAATCATCTGCTATATTGGTTCTTTTAATATTAACAGTCAGATCTACTAAAATGTTGCTATAGATGCACAACTTTGCGGTCAATGATTTATTCAATATTAAGGGGATCATATGGAATAATTTAAAGTGAACCGTTAAAAAAAAACCTCGTATTGGTTGACCAGTAATCTGGGGGTTATGTCATCTAAAATTTCTTTGGAGGTTATAAGCTTGGTTTCTGGAGCTTATTGCTAAAATTGTTATTGATAGAATTCTGAAGACAGAAAATAGAGATTAGGTCAGCCAATACTTTTTTACCACTAAAAATGTAAGTGTTTCTAGTATGAAGAAATTAATTGAAATTAAATTATATATATATCTTAAAGCTGATTTAAATTCAATTAATTTCTTCATACTAGAAACACTTAAATTTAGAATAAAAAAAAGATATATTTATTTTAGTATAATTTCAGCTTTTTTAAATATGCAATTATATAATTAATAATAAAAACAAAATTATTATGAATTTTAATTATTTAAAATTATTTATGTCAATGATTAATTGGTAACACTTTACAATAAGGTTTCATTAGTACATATTTAAAAACAAAAAAAAGTTAACATTAATGCACTGTGAACTGATATGAACAAACAATGATCAGCTGTATTTTTATTAATGTTAACTGGGATTAATAAATGCTGTAACAAATGCATTGTTCAGTTCATGTTAATACATTAATGTTATAAATGAGACCTTATTTTAAAAGTGCTACTGATTAATTGATGCACTTCAAACACTGATCGTCTCCATTTATGTAATCAGTTCAAAGGGTTCAAATCTGTTTTTAAAAGGTCATTGTCATTTCAAGAATTCCTGACCATGAATCTGTTTGAAGGGTTTAAAGAACAGGCCCTTTTCATGTTGGAAGTTATTCTTTCAGACTTTGATCACCCTGTCATAATGCTTTCTAGAAATCACAGCACTTTATATTTCTTACCAGTGTTATAGATTCCAAAGCAATATGCTGAGCAGCTGCTTATATTATAGCTTCAGGCGTCCATATGTTTTCTAGATTGATGCAGAGCTCTCACTGCTATTTTTTTTTCCTCCAGATTTTTTTTATATGGGACATGCTGGTCTCTGTTTGAGCAGTGCAGTTGCCCAGCGCTGCACGAATGTCACAGGACACAGGCATTTCATTCTCACTGTTTTTACCTGTGGCTAGTTTGCACTGGACTTCACATTGGCCTAGAGAACCCAGATTGTTTAGCTAGTAGAGTCCTAGTGTTGTCAACAATAATTCAATGAGAAACAAACTTATTTAAATTTAGAATTACATTTTCACAGGTGTTTCGTTAGTTAATACAGGCGTTTTCAATGTCATGTATCATGTAGTATTGATTTAGCATACATGTGTAATTAAACTTTTTATACAATCAAATTATATATATATATATATATACAATACACAAACGTATGTATGTAGGCTAAATGTTTTGTGGTGCTTTTTGCTAAAGTTTCATGCTGAATTCTGTTGTTTTTTTTTACCACTGAAAGATGTTTCCAGTATACAGAAATGTAAAATGTAAATTTAAGTTTAGATTTTTTTAGATAATATAATTTCAGCCTTTAAAACAACTAATCATCATTAGATTTCAATAATAAAAACATAATCATGATGAATTTAAATGATTAACGTTATATTAATGCAGCTTTTTTATGAAAAAAACATTATCATAAATTACAATAATAAAAACAGTCGTTATAAATTTAAATTGTTAATTTATGATTAATACATGCTATTATATTTATTAATGCACCGTTCATTTCTGATCTACATGGTCTCAAATTAATGTGTACTCATATGAATGTTTTTTTATTTTTATCTAATTAACTCTGTCCCTCTCAGCGTTTTTTAATTTTTTTTAAAAAAAGTTACTTGCCACTGCCAGCATTTTTGATAAATTTCACAAAATTTGATATCGGAACATATCAAAAGAATGAACAGAGCCTCTGCTTTTAAACAACTGAAAAAAGTTTAAATTTCTCAGTTAATTACAAAGAAATGACATTAATTAAACGTGAAATTTTCTTGTGAAACTCTAATAATCGTTGTAAAGTTGACATGGTAAAAATTGTATTTGTCGGTACCACCAACACTAGTCACATTTCACAATTTTCTTTACCAAATTGTAGCAATTTTTTAAACTTTTTTTTTATTATTTTAAATGTATTCTACTTGAAAATGTAGAATAAGTAAATGAAATGAGTTAATTTTTAATGCTGTTAATGATCATAAGTAAATAACCCATTAACACATTAGATTGTAGCTTTCAAATATTGTTCAGTTAAATAAACGTTGCATTAAAAATATCTAATGAAAAGTTAGTAAAATAATAATATGAAAAACAAAATACATTACTGGACATTACGGGTAACAGAACAGGTGACGGGTCTGTTGCACTTACACTGCAAATTTGAATACTGTTGTCCCTTCTGAAAATTTGCAATGTATACTTAGCAGTATGAAAAATAAAATTGTATTCAAAATATCAATGGATTATACAGAAAGCTGTCAAAGAGCACTCCCTTTATAATCATTAAGGCTGATATCACTTCAGTTCATCCGCAGCACAAGCTCACTGACTGAAAACTCATGTTATACTCATGTTATAACTCATGTTATACTTCTACTAAACAGTAATTTTTTACAGCGTAGTTTAATTCTACAATCCATATTTTCTTTCAACATTTAAAAAATAAGCATTATTAATATTCAATATGCCATGGTTATCATTAAATATATTTCGTACGTCATAAATCATTTTTCAGCTTTCTTTTGTTTGTTTGTTTGCAAAATAAGCCTACATAAATTCATCACCATATGTGTATTTTCTCCATGTGCTGGGAGTTTTTATAGTATGTTAATGTCTGTATGCCGGTGGCATCAGCTGTGTGTTGAGCACTCCTCCTGCTTTCATCACATATAGTCCACAATGCACTGCACTGGACCAGCCAGAAAAACACCCACCGTCCACCAGCCTCCCTATCCGCGTCCACACAGCAGGACTCTGGTTTCACTGAGCCGTAAACAGCATAGCTTATTCATGTTCTTCTGACATTATGATCAAATTAACTGTGATTTAGTGCCAAGATCATGACTAATAACATAACATAATTCAGTGTTGTATCCGTAGCTCGGTAGCCAAGGCCATATTTTCCAGCAATAATTTCTCTTAGGATAAATTTAATTGCAAAATTGAGATAGAAGCTATAAATTTATGTGGCATGTTGTTGGCTTCATGGATGCATATGTACTGTGTTTATGGAAGAGGAATATAGAACAGTGTGTGTATATATAGTAATGATTTCTGGAGAGAGTGGAGTTAAACCTCAGTAGGGGGGAAACCGGAAGCTCTTGTTCTGAGGCTCTCTATGGAATGCTATGACATCAGTTCCCAGAAGCCACCTGGGAGACCATTGGAAATCCTAATCATTGTCTACATCTCTGTCTGGTTGGTTTGGTTAGAGTGAACCGACCTGGCCATTAGATGCTTTTTACATTCCTGTTTCAGTGTGTGTGTGTGTTTTACGGTGAAGAAATCCTCCTGGTCAAAGGTCAAACAGTAGTGTGTGTGTAAGCGCACTGGGCTGGTGGGTAACACCCAGCCCCATCCTCCTCCTGAAGCGATTTAGAGTTTACATTTAAAAGCGCCTTGAGCCATCATGACATCTGCTCCTTTACTTAGACTTATTTACACAATGAAATGGGAATACTTTAATATTTTTGAATCGTAAGTCTGCAGATGTGAAACATTTTGCGCTCATTAGCCTGAATATGCTGAAATCCTGATGTTCACCTCTTTAATTAATGGAAGGACTAATGGTGTCCATCTCTGTTTGAAAGTAATTGCCTTTGCATTATTCATGCACTGTCCACAGTTTGCACTATCGACTCCTTTTGTTGTGTAAAGTGCTGGTCTATTAGGATGCATTTACACTGCAAGCCTAAAGCCTAGATGCAATACATTTCATGTCTTTTCCCACCCATTTACATTCACTCAAGGCATAAATTACTAAATGAGAATTGTCATCATTTACACACCATGATGGTGTTTTAAACCTGTATGAGTTTCTTTGTTCTGTTGAACGCAATAGAAGATATTTTGAGTAATGTTGGTAACCAAACAGCTGCTGGACCCCATTGATTTCATAGTATGGAAAAAAATACTACGGAAGTCAATGGGGCCAAGAATCCATTCTGTTACCGACATTCTTCAAAATACCTTCTTTTGTGTTCAGCACAACAAAGAAACTCATACAGGTTTAAAACAACATCATGGTGAGTAAATTATGACCTTTTTTTTTTTTTGGGTGAACTATCTATCTGGAGAAAGCTGTCAGCATGTCCCATTCATCTCAATCGGATAAAAATGTTTTAAGTAGCGAAAATGAACAAAATATGTCGATTGTAAGAAAATATTAAAATGTTTGTATTTCGTTCTGATAATTTTCCATGATAACTATGACTCAATAATTTAAATTTAAATTAACTTTTTCACTCACCAGCCAATTTGGCCACTGATTAAGTTACTGGCCAGAAAACTAGGCAGAAAAAAAATATCAGAAATAAACCAGAATATCAACATTGCTGCCTGGATTTAAATATTCAGCTAATTAAACCTGAAACGGAATCATTGAAAGACTTTCAGCTTTACAACAGTCAATCTTTATTTGCGGTGTAAATTACAATGTAAAATAAAATTGTAAAAAAAAACAATTTCTTGTGACTTCTCTTATAAAACATTTTTTTTTCATTGTAATTTTCAAATATAGCTCACTCCAAGGTGAATGTTTAATGATAAACGCATTGAAGATCTGGACAGACTGTAATTGCATAAAGAATTCAGAATTCAGTGTATTGAAGGTTCTACTCATTGACATCTATAAAAAAGTAGCCTCAGACATCTTATAGGTAATGAACACAGGATCTCATTCAAGGCGGTCTAAAATCGAATTACTAGTATACAGGCAAAAGTTCACTTCCAGAATGAACAAAGTGCAGTCAGTGAGTTTGATTTTAGTTGTTTAGGTGGGGGAAAAAACTGCGTAAATGGAAAGAGAGAGGGTGATTTGTTTTTTTTTCGTATAGTTTTTATTCATGCCACAAAAACAAATTTATTACTGAAAAAAACACTATACATAATCTGCCAGCCTATGTTGAAGTCAGTATGTGCAAATATATGTCCAAAATTGTTGCTCAGAAATGAATGTAAGTAAATGAATGTAAGTGGAGGGGTTTTGAAGAAAGTTCCGCAGTCGTAGTTAGGATTTCACCAATAGATCCAGCCGTTGTGAAGGCATTCAAAACAAGCGCTTGTCAGTTGGGTACTGATACTTTATTTTTCTATAAGCTTTGTGCGGAAGTACTAATACTTTTTGTTTTGACTTCCCTCATTGACATTTTTGTAGTGTCAGGGTGAAAATTGAGGCTTTAAATCATAGGATGTTCAGAATAGTACTTAGTGTGTGCTATATGTTGACTGCCTGCTCTTGGTTAGTGGAAGCATAGTAAGCATGGGAAAGCATATCTGAAAGCATGTTGTCTTCTTTTGCTTAAGGCTCTAGGTTAGGGGTCATCCCAAATAGCCAAAATGGATTCTATGTGGGATTAGTTGGGTCAATGAAGTACCATAGGGACCAAACCCTTCCCTGCTCCTCTTATTTGAACTATCCATCATTTTTGTGGCATAAATGCAGATTCCCATTAGTTTAGTTCCCAACACAGTCACTGGAGCTGAGGATGAGTTGATTGACTGGACATCTTCCATGTTTCCATCATATGTGATCATTCTTGCTTTTGGCCGGTGCTGAAAGTTGATCAATGAGAAAACAACATTAAAATCAAAAGTCTGGTTGTGTAAAACTTGTCTCTTAGCTGAGCAACACTCTTCAACCTTTTTCTTTTTTGATATATGCTATAGACTACTGTTCAAAAGTGAAAGAATTTAAATGAATACTTTTATTTAGCAAGGGTGCATTAAATGAATCGAAAGTGACAGGAAAGTTTCTGTAAAGTGAAAGTGTAAACTAAAGATTTCTATTTCAATGAAAAAAAATCTGTTCTATTCATAAAGGAAATGTATCATTGTTTAAGGAGCACAGTTGATTTTATCATTGATGGTAATAAGATTTTTTTTAACTAATATCAAAGGCAATGGAAAAATTGCCAATTTATCAGGTTTTACACAAATTATGATGACTGACTCTCTCAGCTGTAAAAATGACCAAATTAAACTGATACACAGAAAGACCCATATGCGACCCATCAATGTTTTATTGCACTGATCTAGAACACGTTGTTTAATTCCTGTCTCAGTAACTCCATTACCTTGTGATATATTTTTTTAAAAAACGTTTTTCATTTGAACTCATCTCAGTGCTTTGCTATAGAATCTGGTGGCCCACTCCTAAAATGAACTGGACTCTCGGGAACCAAGACGCAAGCCATATGCAAGAGTATTTCAGGGGTTAAGAGGAGTTTGCAGAGTGGGTTTTCCTACTACGGAGGCAACATTTAGGCCGTGTTTCCACCAAAGCGTTTTTAGCCACCTGAAAACGCTAGACGCTCTGCTGAAAACGCCTAGCTGTGGGCGCTTGAGAGCGTTTTGGCAGCGCTGTGTTTTTTTCAGTTGAGACGATTCGTTGCTATGATACAGAATATACGCAGCACAGTTTACTTGTAACTGATTTCGTAGATAATTTGTTTCATAATAAAATTTTATTTTTCATCCATTTTGTTCGGTTAGCTCTGCTGGTTGACGTTGTTGAACAGAAAGAATGTTGTGACAGTTGTTCGTTGTGTTTTTTTTCCCGCCCCTCCTCCACTGTGATTGGACGGCTGTGTAAAAAGTGACAGTGATGAGAGCAGCGTTTTACCCAAAGTTGAAAATTTTTCAACTCTCGGCATCGTTTCAAAAACGCGGCGCTCCCATTGAAAACAATTGGAATTATACACCAGCTGCGTGAAAAAATGCTATGGTGGACACACGGCCTTAAGAGGAGTGTGTGTAAGCACATTGTGCAGTAGATCCCTCACTGATACAACATCTAGCCATCTATAAGACTACCTCTATATATTTTCCCATTTGTAGTCAAAAACACTCTTGCGTTTCTAGTCCGTACAGTTTTATAAAGAGCATCTTTAAGTGAAAGAGCCTCACACATGGTTTTAACATGGCTTACTACGTTCCATCCTCCCCCAAGCCCTTCATGAAAGCATTTTAAAAGTGTCTGGCCAGAGGCTCTGCCCGGAGCTGTAAAGCAGGATGCAGTGAAAGAGCAACATATGTCTGAACATTTAATGCTGTTAGAGGAAGAAAGACAGATGTAGCCAGTCAGGATGGAGAAAGGGAGTTTACTCAGTAGGACCCTCAGTGGAAACTTTTAGTAATTCCACCAGTCAAAACACTCCACAGCAAATTTTACCAGACGACCCACTTCTCCGTCTAGACTTCAGCTGTTTTATTTCAAGGCTCAAACAGCAAGATTTTTTATTAAGAGTTATGTAGCAGGCCATTTGTCACATTGAGACAACAAACAGACCTTTTGGTGTCATGGCCAGTCCATCCATTGGGAAGCAGATGAATTTTATAACCCTGAGATGGTATTGGCCTACTATGTGAGCTCGTTGAATTTATTGCTTCATTCATGGAGATGCTAGAAATGGCATCCTGAAATACAGTAGCGTGTGGCACTGGACAGTGATGCATTCTAACGCAAGCAATTCAAGGGCCTTTCCAAGTCTGACATCATCATTACAGCTGTTCACCCTTCACCTCTAACATTTCTACTTGCGTCTGCTTGAATTTGTGTGTGCCGGGGTGAGCTTTGAGGGGTTTGACGGCAATCCAGATGGAGTTTCTTCTCCCGGTTTCCATAGAATAAATGCCAGCAATGCCACATGGAAGCACTTTCATAATTTTCTATAAGAAACCTCTGGCGGCTCATCAAAGCAGCTGTTATGGTATGCCGACTATGTTTTGAGATAGTGATTGGTCTAGAGGTCTTTTTGTTATCTGTGGGTACAGGACTAACTTCAACTTTGATTCATTTTATGATCTGCATACTGCCACAGGGAGAACAAATTCATTAAATGTTTAGCAATGAAGCACACGGGACAGGAGTTGCGAACTTAATCCATCTTGTTTACTGATCACTTCAGTTCTCCACACATTGTCATTATACAACACTTCAACAGTTCATACTCCCGGTTTCAAAATACTAGTCAACTATGCAGTTCACTCATGAACACATTTTTACCTTTTCTAAAGAAGTTACATCGACAATGCCAATGCATCCACACATCAGATTTTAGAGACTGCAATCACGTCAACGTGTGGGCGGGCTTTAGCATATCATCATTACTATGCTACGAGCGGGAGTCTGGAGATGCCAGGTTATGAAAATATAAAAGATCAGGTACTAGGGATGTCAATTTGACAAATTCCCATGATCGATCGTCATTTAAATTAACGATCAATTAATCGATTAATCGTTAGCCTTAATACTGCAATATGCGCCTACTGCAGTGCAGGCCTGATAGCGCTCCGGCGCAACGCCGGATTTCCGGCATAAGGTTATAGACGTGTCTGGGAGAAAAGAAAAAAAAGCAACAGCAAAAGAAGTGGACTTCGACCAATCATAGCGCTGGGTTCATTCCCCAAATAGCGGGTATGATTAAAAGATGCGTAAGGCCTATCATTAAAAAGAGACTGAAAATCGACAGCAATAAAGAAGTCCGCTCGATCCCGCTTCCACTCCCACGGAATCAGGCTCTGATTGAGTTCATGAGCGAGGACAGTAGGCTACAGTAGTCACGGTAGGCTACTTCTGACTCCTGAAGGTAAACGGGCTGGGGTGGATGTGGAAAGTTGAAGTATTGTATTGAGTTAACTTAATCTGGATTCTATTATCATACGGAGTGATCGCATGGGTTATCTTAAAATACTCCATCATTCATGTCACTCAGAAAAGATGAAGACATCATACAGCCATGCAAATTATAAAAAGCTTAAGTATTGATGAACAATAAATCTAAATAAAATTAAAATCGCTATGGCTTACTGATTATGAAAGTGCTGTGATTTGTGGATTAATTTACTGATAAGCGCGAGTCTGCAAACAGGCGTTTATTTATTAATTCTCAGTGTTGAGAAACGTAGCCTGCATGTTACGTTATTGTTTTATAATAACTAAAGTATCTAATTATGTTACATAATAATTTTGTATGAAAACTAGCGTGTTACTTGTGGATAAGAAACCGTTGTATCAGTGCTGCGCGAGCTCTCGCTCTCACAAACATAGACCGCGCGCACAGAGAGAGATGATAATTGTAAAATGAAAATTGACGAACTGTTTTGTTCTTGGTTGTGTGTTTTTTCCTGTCAAAATGCCAGAAAGCATTTTTTATTATCCATCCCGTGTTTTTAAAATTTGTTAAATGACGGACGTTTTACTATTAACACAGCCCTATGTCAGATTCTTCTAACATATAGGCTACTTGATATTCTTTTTAGAATAAGTGATTCGTTTTGCTCAGAGCCGAACGGCTCTGGTTTTGCTATTTATTGGTCCTGTGACAGGACTCCTGTCTATTCATTGTCAACTATTTTCTATAAGTATGTTTGTATTGGCTAACGTTTATTCAGCTAATGCGTGTCCTGTTTACAATGTGCAATGTTCAAATGCAAAGACAGCACGGCACAAATAAAAGCCCTTTTTTCTTTTCTTTTTATCAAGTAGGCTATCATATTTGGATAAAGAACTATCTTAAATTTACAAAGGTTTTTTTTTTTTTACTGTTTTATAGGGGTTTCTTAATATTAGACTAGTTGACCAGCACACATTATTTTGCAATGCAATATTAATCATGAAAAAAATACATTGCAGTGCAGTGCAAGTGAAATTTAGGATTTGGGTCGAATTCAAAAAACTTTAGAAGTCAAGAATTATGAAGATAGGCATGTGTTTGTGTGTGTCTTGCATTCTCAAAAAATAATGACAAAAATATATGACAACAATATAAGAAGACTAGAAGAACAATCGCTCATCACTTAGTGTCAGAAATTAGCGGAGGATAAACTCGCCCTTACGCATCGGTCCCAGGGAAAAAAGTTCAGGCTCAGGATTTTTTTCTACTATCACCCCTGGCAGTGGCATATGGCCAACAGCATGACAGAGTCTGCAAATGCTGCTCAAAACTATGTTTCTCACCAAATGAATGAGAATGGTTTTTAATCTAAAGGGATAGTAGGATTGTAAAATGTTTCGATTTGATTGATCATTTAATTAAATTAATTATTGAATTATCAAATAACGACTAAAACAATGCGTCACCAACGGCGTTTCAGATGCTTGCTTGTCAGAATGTGTGACTGTCGTGAATGCGCTCTTCCTGGAACAACGTGCTGAAAACAGCAACTAAACCCAATGAATTAACAACGATTTAATTAAATGTTGTTCTCATCTTTTGTAATATGACAGACCCCATCATTGTTATTAGCCGTGCATTGCTGTTTGAGCTGCATGCGCTGAATGAATACTGGTAAACTGGAGCACTTTGCTAGCGCGTTATTTAACTCAAAGAAACGCATCCTATGTGAGATTAATCAGATATACAAAACAAACATAATATTACAAATTATATCTGCACAAAATTACGAGAATGCATAAGTGAATTTGAACTAAGTTACGTGCCATTCAGAAAGACTCATGTTGTGGACACGCTCTTCCTGGAGCAACGTGACACAGCAACTAAACCAAAGTAATTCAGTGTTTTATTACAATATTGTTCTCTTTATAATGTTATGTAATATGACAGTCCCAATAGTCATTATAAGTCGTGCATTGCCGTTTGAGCTGCGCGCGCTGAAGCTGAAGAGGATCACCGTACACTTTACTACATACATTTTTAACCAGATGCATCCTATATGAGATTAATCAGATATAGATAGGCCTACACAAAATAAACACAATACTACAACTTACATTTGCACAAAACAAAAGGCTGCGAATCCACAGGCAAATTTATAGTCATGATGGTGTAAAATGGTCCCAAACATAACTCCGGCACGCTTGCTTTGCATGTTTTCGCGGTTGAGCAGCACGCACGTCCATGAACCTGCTTAATCGATGATCGATACATTTTATCGATTAAATGTATTATCGACAATTAATCAATCATCGATTAATCGTTAACATCCCTATCAGGTACATTTTGCAATATAGTGGGTGGATTATGTATATGATGTATATTATGTTATAATGAACTATATGCCTTTCTCCACTGACTTTCTGAGTTGTTCAAAGTGTTCCTGATGATTTTTAGAAGGCTGTCTGTCTCTGAGATGGCGAACGGGAACATGGTTTGCGTCTTATTATCAACACAATAGCAACAAGCAAAAGGCTCATATTAATAACTGTTATGTGTACTGTTAAGTGATACATAAAAGGCCTTACCATTCTGACACAACGACTTGTATACGAGCCTGTATAATTCACTCTTCCTCTTCTTGTGAATCAGTTTCTGGTTCAAACATATATGGCTGAATTAAACCAGTATTTCCACTTGCCATTGTGCAGCGTTTACTACTGTAAAGCTGACCGAGTGGATCTCTGAGCTGGTGTGAGTGGAGGCGGAGCTAATTTGCATATTCATGTATTAGAATATATGAAATGAAGCAAGAGTATAGTTACATTCAAGCTATGTTAAGGCATGAAAAAAAAATTTACAGGAAAAAACAATTTAAATGTCATTTTGGTGATCAAAGATGCGTTTTAAGGGACAAAGTTATTGACTACTGGGGCACTTTAACCAACTAGCTTCCGGACATCACGTTTAGGTCTATTGTGTGTGTGTTGTGAGCAGTGTTCTCAGTCGTTGTTGTTGTTGTTGTGCATGGAAATGCAGTGTGATAGAAGCAGTCCATGTCTTTCCATCACTAAGAACGTATATGTCTTTTGGCAACCTTGAGTGGATCAGTAAACATTCTGGGTCCCTTAGGAACATTCAAGGTTTTCCTTACCTTTATCTGTCTCCTGAAATCAAGGGTTGCTGCTAGGACGGTACACTTGGAAGAATTCAGTAACCTGTGGTATGTAAGCAATGAAAACCTCACAGGTGACACGTATTCCTTCCAGAAAATAAGCGAAAGCAGCAGACGTAAACTGAACACAGTTATCTGTAACAATACTGAATGGATTTCCATGGCAGGTGAACACTGATGACCGAAACTAAACCACAGAATCCGTTGTGGCAGTGTGAGTAAAGGAGACCTCAGGCCATTTGCTGTAATAGTTAAGGTTATAGCAAACCTGCCGTCGGATGTAGCAGTGTCAAATGGCCATGGTCCATCTGGCAGCGGCACCGACTGGAAAGGAGCAGGATGTGTGTGACTTTACAGTTTTGTCATTGAGCTGACAATCGTGACCGTAACAGACCGCATCATGAACCTGAGCCATCCTCAAAAGCAGTTCAAACACAATACACGCCTTTTATACAGACTACGTTTGAATGCAGATTTTTTTACGCAGATGAGACCCACTGTTCAGATCAGTTTTGTTTTGAAGATCAGCTGCTAGCAAGTTATTTGCAGTTTAATGCTTTCACTCTTAAAACCTAAACAAATGGAAAGGCCAACATCAACAAAGGATTGAGGCCTGTCACTCAAAGTATAATGTCATTGATATAATCCAATTCCAGTGCCATTATAGCGTGACCCCTATTCCTGATACAGTGCTTTCATTTAGTTTAGATGTGAGGTTACGTGTTAGCAAAGCTCGACTGGCGACGCAGCCAATGCTAATATATATTGTTGTGCCAGCCTCTCTTAGACTTATGGGCAACTAAAAGTGCAAAGGAAATACAACTCTTTATTTAGTAAAACCAGACCAAACCTCAGCCACCTGCACGGCTTGTCTGTACAAACTCATTCACGCTTCACTAAAGCACTTCACACGCGCACTCCGGAATCCAATGTGCCAGAGGCCCAGCTGATTTTGTTTTTGCCCCTCGTGAGCAGCCAATAAGGTCATTTAAATTGGCAGACACCTCCCACAGCGGGTGAAAGGGTGGAGGGCCATGTGGTTCTGTGTGGAGAGAGAGAGAGAGAGAGAGAGAGAGAGAGAGAGAGAGAGAGAGAGAGAGAGAGAGAGAGAGAGAGAGAGAGAGAGAGAGAGAGAGAGAGAGAGAATTTTGTCCATGTGTGTTTTGGGAAAAGAGAGAACCTCAAAGGGGATGTGTGACTTCCCAGAAAAAAGATTGAAAAGCAGAGGGCAGTTTAAGTTTGCCTGATGGTTACTTCATAGTGCTTAAATTAGCGTGGTCCCCTGTGGTCTTCAAACCAAGGGGTTTGCCCTTTACCCTTGATTTTAAACCTACCATTGCCTGTCATTCTAGATTTAATGCTGGTGTATATAATTTAACTCAAAATATTTAGATGAGAAAATGCATTATTATAAAATGGAAAGTTATATTGTCATTCTTACAGCATATGCATCTGTTTTTTTTTGTAGCTTTTGATATGATGGCAGTTGTTCTGTCATACAGGTCTGCCAAGGGTAATCCCTCTTCCTCAGCTGGACTTTGTCATGGTGAAGAACAAATAAAAGTTGGATTTAGTTTCTTGCAAACCTTTTTTGCAACTGAAGAAGAACACTCGGTCATGATGAGGGTGTATATCACTTTAAGATTCACAATCCAATATTATGACTTGGACCATGATCTGCTGCATAGTATTTTTATTTTGTGATACACAACGTATTAAGATACACCTCAATAAATGTCTTTTATTATACTGCAGTAATGTGGCATCACTTAAAAAAAAAAACAAAAAAAACAATCAGATCAGCCATGTTCTCTGTAATACCATGAAGCTAAAGGGAACCCATATGTGTGCTCCAATGTGGTCAAGGCATTGTGAATTTGTTCAGATACATTTATTTTCTTCTTTGGGATCTTTATGCATTTTGCAACTATTTACTTTTTGTAGTTTCTAATGCATGCATCATGATTACAATTTGCTCATATGCATGGATTTTTCATATAGTCTCAGCATTCTCTTATGATCTTAGTCATAGAAAAAAAGGTCATTGATGAACATTTTTCGTCATGGTTTTTAATGAAATTAACACTTCAGCACATACTTTGTCTTGTAAATTTTCTTTTGTTTTGGTACGCAAACAAAAAGGTCCATTTTAGGACCTAAGCCATATCTAAGGACTAGAATGTCAAAACTGGAGATTTTGACCGGAAGGCCCACCCAATATCCAACATTATCTTTTAAGAAATTCCTCCTTGAATCAAACTTTGATTTATGATTTCAGAAGATCCTGATTCTGTATGATCCTCAACAAAAACAGTAGTTATTGAGGGAGAGAAAAAAAGAAAATTTTATATATTATATATGTATTATGTATGAAGCTCACCAAAATTGGAGCTTCATCAGAGCCTACATTAGCAGGACACTTTTCTGTTTCTGAGGAATTAACTTGCTCTTTTTGTTTTACCTGAGAGAGGGGAAACTCTATCTTTCCACACCTGTTTTAAAGGAATACTGGTGGATGCCACAGGCACAACAAGAGGCCCCAATCCTGAGAGAGTCAATGGGGGTGGGGAAGATAAAAAGTAGAGTCCAGTATGGAAGATAATAGATGTCAATGCATAGGCAGGAAAAGAAGCATGAGTACTTTGTCAAAGATTCATATATCAGTCCTTACAGTGACCGTTTTAACGTAAAGAAGCCGCCAACAGGCAAGTTGTCAATCTGTATATCTAGCACACTAGAGGAAAAACTGCATCAGCCACAGCTATTGAAAATCCCATTCTCTCATGCGGTTTTCCACCTCACCGGCGACAACAATTTCCTGATAAAAATGCAAAGAAGTAAATATGGCAAAAAATAAGTCTCATGCCATGCTAAGCGTTCGCCATTAAAACTGTATATACTTGGTATACTTTGGACTTAACAGTTGATGTGAAGTTATTTTGAAAAAAAAATCAGTTCAAAACAGAGTTTGTTTGGAGTCAATTTTGGGAGTTCGAAACTGCTTTCCAAAGTAAACTTTCAAACTACCATTTGGTCTGTGCCGATTGTGTAATGGGTAGCCTAGGTGTGCTCTCACATTCTTTGTGAGACGCAAGTAAAATATGAAAACACTTGAGAGCTAGGGGTGGGAATCTCTAGGCACCTCACGATTTGATTCGATTACGATTCAGAGGCCTGCGATTCGATTCAAAAGCGATTATCGATTATCTGAATCTTTTGTGTGTGTGTGTGTGTGTGAATATAAATACTTTGCTTTAAAAGTACAAAGTAATGACCCATAAAGAATTAACGTACAATATATTTTATTAACATTGCAAAAGAACCAACAGGAAAATAAAGTGTGCCTGAACTAGCAGCATACTTGTAGTAAATTAATAATATAACAACAGCAGGTGTTCTGACGATTCATGCTACCCATCGAGATGTGCTATTTACTGGTGCATGTGGAGACTCATTTTTCTTCTGCTTACCACGCCCATAAATCTATGCATCCTTGCTGTGGAGACTTGTAGGAAACTTTGACAGGTCAAAGATGAATATTTGATGATAATTTTTACTTTTCACAGCATTTTAAAAATAAAAACAGTACATTATACTGTACTCTTAACTTCGAATTTTATTATAATTTTATTTCATATAATATTATCATTTTTACTTGTTATATCAAATGTGATAATTGCTAGTTCATTTAAAATATCCAAATATGCTCCCCATACACTTACCCTGATTAAAATGAAATAACGATGTTATAATATTGTGAGATTTACACCATTATGGAAAAAATAGAGAATGAATCAACATTATCTATGATCGATTCGCGTTTGGGTAGCATTTTTCGACAAGGCAGCAGAAATCGTCTGAACACCGGTACAGCCCAGAGCCATAGAGAGAAACGGCTCTGGTACAGCCGAGTGTTTTTCCTCCTCTGGGTGGAAACGTGTCATATGGCTTCTCATATTTGTCGTGTTGCCGAAATATTTTTGTTTTATTCTACAAAGCTTACAACTAGTGTGGCTCTTGTCCAGCTCCTTTCCCCCTTCAACTTCATAGAAGCCAAAATATTTCCACACGTCAGCTTTTAACGAGGAGGGTGTTTGGATTTCGCGCTCAGCCATCGCGTCCATAGACATCATATAGATAGACGCCCTATCGACCGATACTGCCTATTGGCGCGGACGAGCCGTGGGGCCGCCATCTTAAACCGGTCACCGGCTCCGCTGAGTGTAATCTGTTTGGCAGGTGCAATGATCTGTCAGCGCATTTAATTAATCATATCTCACTGAATACCGAACTGATTTTCACGCGGGTTTTTTTGCTGCAAAGGTCATACACGTAGCTACGATACAGGACACATTGAATATTTTGTTCACAAAATACAACTAATAGTACGGTAATGTTAAATGTTAAATCTTACTTGTGTAAAGTAATCCCCGAGTGATGGTCCGCCGATTTGAGCGGGAATATACTGCACAGTGCTCTGAAATCTACTGCTGCTATGCAACGCAAATACGAGTATGACTTGCTTAATATGGCGGCCGCATTTCTTGCGCCACATCGGCCAATAGGGCATCTAGTCTCTATATGATATCTATGATCGCGTCTCTGTTATGTGCGCACGCCACAGACAGACGGTCCGGGCACTGCACTTCCGCGCTTCAGAGTTCCGTCTTTTGCGTTCCGTCAATATTACGTCATTATAAATAGGCTACATATCTAAAAAAAAAAATTTTTTTTGTTGAAAATCGATTTTTGACATTTGTGAATCGATTCAGAATCGTCCACGTCCGCATCGCGATGCATCTAAGAATCGATTTTTTCCCCCACCCCTATTGAGAGCTGCTTCATAGTAGAAATAGTAGTAGAACATGTTTTTCATGTTTAATACTATAAACCTGATTGATTTAACATAGTATATTGTTCTATATAAATAAATGTGACATGTCTTGACTTACCTGGAGTGCCACTATGATCAGATGCCTTCTTAACTGCTGTTTTCTCACCGCTGTGAGTATTTTGTCATTGAGAGAAAAGCATGCCTCACATATTTATATATTCATATGCTGCTTCCAGCAGAGAGGAAAACAAAAAAGAACTTCCCCGTGATTATATTGAGGCCTTAATGTAAAGTCGCTGGATTCATCAGCTGCTGCTAATATAGTTGTGCTACACAATTGTGCCTGTGAGAAAAGCCATCGGAACATGGGAATCTGGGTGGTAGGTTTCCTCCCACCACCTCTCTGTTGCTTCCTGATAATTCCAGTCACTCCGAAAAGCCGGCTTCCCAAAAAGTGCTTCCATGTGACCTCTGTGTGCACTAGCGCAGTTGTAGCATCTGGTCCACAGAGAGGGGACCCGCTTTTTACGAGCAGGTAACTCGAGTGGAATCACGACTCTAGATTTACATGCAGCTGCTGCAGCCGTATAGCCAAGTGAGATATAATTAGCGTTTGATCTGGTCTTTGGTAAAGTCATTAGGTTGCAGGAAGGCGGTCTAGTGGGGTTTGAAAAGGAATACTGTACCTGACACTGAGCTTGACTCTAAGGAAGGTGAAGAATTTGTTTGAGTGAGGTGGAGTTCAGGTCAATTACAAGGTTTTGGCTTTTAGTTATTAATCTCAGGAAAATTATCCTGAATGGATTATCCAATGCATTATCTTATACATACTATATTTATTTATTTAATTTGGATTTGAGATTATTTATATTCATTTATTTTCCTAAAGTTAATTAGAAGGTTTGTCTTTTGAAAGTCTTGTTTTTTTTGGTCAAATATCTTAAAACAACGAAGTGACTCCCAAGTGGACCAGAGGATTGACAGAACAATAGACTCTAAGCAATCCATCAGCAGTCTGTCGAAACACAGGAAACCCAAAGCAGGGCTGAGTTCCTGTTTTGGGGGAGGTCTTTTACTTTGTCAAGTTATTTGAAAGACTTCAGATTCTTTGTTGCGTGTCATGGCATTCTTACTGTTTAAATAAAATGTTCAGTTTGTGGCAGAATTAAAGTAGTCTTGATTATTGTAACTATTCATGAATGGAAGTATCATTTTGCGAGATTCTCTACATACTTTATACGAAACCTAGCATATTTATTGACTAGCTGTCTGAACGATTAGATGGTAAAACCATGACAAAACACAATGCAAACAGATAAAGCAAAAAATATAAAAAGAACTCTTGGTAAACTAGTTACCAGTAATTCACTAGTTGGTTGTTGAACGATTGTGACTCAACCCTAGTAGATATAAAATACATTTAATGCATGGTAATGAACATAAGGTTATTAAAATAATTTATCTTTTTTTTTGCTCTTGAGTTAAATGTGCTGGTTTGAGTGTGCTTCTATAACCATATATGTGATAAACACATCTCCCTATTACATGTAAACATTTATAGTCTTGGCAGTTGACCAATGTAACTGTTATGAGCTCTATATTATAAAGTGGTTTTAATGTAAGCATGGCCTTTGCTTTCAAATACACTGATTACATCTCACAATCTGCCTGCTTCCTTTTCACACTTGTTGAATTAACTTTTACATGCATTTTTATTTGTACTATAAAACTTAGAGGAACACATTTACAATTTGAATCACACTGCATGTCAGTCTTGCCTGCAGAATCCATTGCTGACTGTTTTGGATTCCAAGAAAGTAGATTTTTTTTTTTTTTTTTTAATTCCCAATTTAGTAATTAGAAAAAATCCAGCATCCTTTAGTATTATAATATGGAACATATTTAGATGTTGCTGTTAGGCAAAAAAAAATATTTTTCAGGAAATAGAAAAAACTATTTTTTTTAATTAAACACTGCAGAATCAAAGTTGATATTGTGGCTTTATACATGGTGAGACATTTGTGTCATATTAACATTTTACCAAAATCAAGCTGAAATGAAGTTATGAGGTTTTCGATCAGCGAATTTCTGAGAATTTTGGACATAAGTGTTTTGTCATTAGAACGGCAGTAAGTGCATCGCGTTACGTTTTCACCAACGTACAGGTTATAAAGTTTAAATGTAATATGTAAATGAAAGATTTTCTAAAAAGTGATCTTAAAACAAGATGCATAAACATCAGGATGTTTGTATCCAGTCAATCTCCTGCCAAAAACACATTAATGTCATCATTATCATTGCTTGAATCTTCGAAGAAATTCACATGCAATGTACTTCAGTCAAACACACAACAAATTGTGCTGGAAATCCATTAATTTCACACAGTTTGTATTGTTTCCGTTCACAGGTGCTGCGTTTTTTCTGCGACAGCTGCTCTGTGCCGATCTGTAGGGAGTGCAGCTTGGGCAGACACGCAGGTCACAGTTTCACTTACCTTCAGGAAGCACTGCAGGACTCCAGAGCGCTGACAATCCAGCTGCTCGCAGACGCACAGCAGGGCAGACAGGCCATACAGGTTAGTGGACAAACAGTCTCTAATAAACGGACATCAGCACAAACACCTGCTGGGTATTTTCTTCTTTTGTTTATCATTCCTGCTGTTTTATTTAAACATCAGTGTCTTTTTACCAGGTGCAACAAGACTTCCACTAGCTTCATATTTACTCTGATTACCAATAGTAATAAATAAGGGCAATACATGGATTGAGTGTTTAGTGTGGTGCCTTTACAGTCCGCTGTCATTGCTTCAGTGTCAGGTTTAGCTGTTGTCTTTGGTACAATTCACATACAAATGTGGGGGCAGTAAGATTTATTTTTTTGTGAGAAGGTAATGATTTTATTCAAGAAATCGTTAAATTAAGTGGCAGTAAAGTCTTTTGTATTGTTCTCAAAAGAATAGCATTTATTTTTTACTTGACATTCAAAAAAAAAAATCCTGATCATGGTTCTCAAAAATATTAAGCAGAACAAATGCTTTTTAAATACTGGCAATATTGATGAGAAGAATAATAAATGTTTCTTTAGCACCAAATCACTATATTAGAATGATATATATATATATATATATATATATATATACATACATAATTTTGATTTTAATTTTAAATGTACTGACCAATAAACTTTTTATTTTTAAATTGATTTCATTTAAGAGCTTTAATAGTAATGTTATATTGTATCTATATCAAGTTGTTATATCTGCTTTTTGTGCAACTTCCCTATAGATGTCAACAGTAAATGTATAATTTTTTTGTTTTTTGTCCATTTTTATTTTATTAAAGTGGTATTTAGTCTCTAATATTCCATTAAATGTTAATTAGTTCCTCTTTATTTGCAGTGGTAGTGGTCATTGTTTCATTGTCAGTGTGTGATTTTTGGACATTCACATAAACACACTTGCAACTACATGACCGTGAGTGAGGGTCCTTCCCTGTTTTTAAAAAGAGGCTGTAGAATCAAGCTGACTTTCTATTAGCATCACTGTGCGCATCACCCACACTCGGCCTGAATGAAGAATAGAAGAGAGGGAGGGAGGGACACTTGCCCAGTGCTCGGTCACTGCCTCTATTCACACCCTGATGGCCCTTGTAGGGCGGATCATTAGTCACACACAGAGGAAATGTTTCTATTTCTCTCAAAAGTAGTGCGGTGGGGGAGAGAATGGCACCCATTAGGGCTGTTCAAACCCATCCTTCTCCAGGGACATGGAGTCGGTTGGCAAGGAAACCCAAAGTGAATTTAAAAGTGAAAGGCAGAAGAGCTGGGTTTCAGTTAAAGGAAACTAAAGAGAATGAATTCCAATGGCAGTTCATGCTTTTCAAATGTGCCGTTTACATTTGAATACTTCCCCCGACAGTTTACCTACACTTGACTTTTTTCCCCTTTCTCTAGTTTATACAAAATATCACTAAAGGGTCGGTCACACTACACTTTTCGTTTCATTGACTTCCATTCAAACGAATGCGAATGTGTCAGACCGGAAACGCAAGCTCATGCAAAAAGGTTTGCATTTTGCTGCGTTCCAAAATTGAAGTTTTGTGAATTCTGAGCTGCGAATTCACATCACGTGAACACGTGCGATCAGTAGCAGATCCATATGTCATGGCGTGACCTCTTGGCTGAATTTCAAGACCGATATTTTTTCAGTAGAGTATATTGTGTGTGTGTGTGTGTGTGTATATATATATATATATATATATATATATATATATATATATACTTTGCGTTAGTTCAAATTTCTAAAGAAACCTGCTAATTGGTGGTTCTAAGCATCAATAATTGTTCCTGAATGGCTGAGAGAGAAAAAAAACTACATGGATTTCTTTGATTCAATTATGCTGATCAAAATTTGATGACATAATCACGTTCACTTCGGAGCCTCTGATTTGTCTCCGATCCAACCGAGACAAATGTGATACAACTAAAAGCCATGACAATCCTTTTTAAAGCATACAGATTGGATTTGTGGTTCAAAAGTTATTAAACATTTAAACAACAGTTATATTTAGCTGCGGGTGGCTTTAAGGGTTAAAATGACATGAGATTGAATAAATTATAAAAAATTAAATTTTTGGGTGAATGATCCCTTTAATATGGACCGTGACAATGTAGCATAGTAGTGGTTTAAGCGTTTATCGCAAGATAATGCATTCGGTTATATTACCATTTTGTTTTTGAATTAGTGCGTATTATATGCAAGTAGTATAGGGTGTGTTATGATTTCAGAATTGTGAGTGAATAAAATGTTTCCATGCCTTTTAAGAGAGGATGTGCTCTGAAGCACGAAACTACGATCTATCATTTGCAGTTCTGGTGCCCACGTCCCAACATATGTGCAACGTGGTGTATATTCACTTCACGATTAGCAACGCAGCGGTAGAGTTACGCTTGCGTGACATTGCAGTTCTTCGCCATCTCGAATAATATTTATATATTTATTTTTTTAACTTTGACTTCTAAAGCCTTGCCTGTTCATCTTTTTATTCGTACACTGTTCTGACATAAGCTTTCTGAGTGCATACACCTGAAGCGCAATAAAAGCGTGTCACAGAGTGAGTACTGAACTAATTTCTTTTCACATTTTATTGCACTTAAACTGTCAGGCACACCAGGTTTACATAAACACGGTCATATTTTCAGTCAATGTAAACCGTTCGGATTTGTCTCAGTATATTGAATCCATGCATTTGGTCTTAAAGTGAAAGCAGCCTAATAAACCTGCTGCTGTCTGTGTCAATGTTAAAGGGGTGGTAAAGTATGATTTCACTTTTCTAACTTTAGCTAGTGTGAAATGTTGCTGTTTGAACATAACATCTGCAAAGTTACAACGTTCAAAGCAAAGGGAGATATTTGCTTTTAAAGAAAAGGACTACAACAAACGGCTAGTAGGGACTACACGACATTCCTCCAGGATTTAGTGACATCAGCTACCCTAAAATGTACATAAACCCCACCCCCGGGACACGCAGTCCATGTTGAGAAGAAGAAACGTTGTTGTAGAATGGCGCTTTTTTCCTTTACCAGGTCAACTCGACTCGCCTCGGCTAGTACAGATAGTACCTCCCCAATAGTACCTGGTCGTCATAGCGACGCCACAGGAACCATGCGACACACACCGGCTACCCTTACACACAGGACAATGGAGGAAATCTAGTGTATGCTGTTTTTAAACCTCGGGATGTGGCTATTTCTCACAGCAAGAAGACAAACGTTGTTTCAGGAGAGGCTGAGGGCAGCAAAACGAAACACTGCTGAAAAAAATAGCTCCGTGCGGCGCGTGCAATGATGATGCGGTGAATAAGTGACGATTCTCTCTGACCAATCAGCAGTCTGCAGGGTTTCACTTCAATTTTAGTATCGCCTCAGCTCGCTTAGAACCTCGCTGGAGGTGATACGAAAAAAAGTACCCGAAAGCAGGTACAGGTATAACTTTTACACAGTGGAAAACCAAACAAAGGCGAGTCGAGTCGAGCTGGTACTGTGTAGTGGAAAAGCGCCATATGAGTGTATTGGTGAGTCAGCTCAAACTTTAGCATCCTTTTCACATGCAATAGAAAGTCACTCCGTGTGTATCTCACACAGTTCCTATACGAGTGATTTATAGATTAACATGACAGGTAAACTCCACATCAGCAACATAAATTCATCAACTAACCATTCAGAGACGTCATGTTGCATTCTACATGTTGTCACTTCTTGAGTCTCTCCATCTTTGTCTGACTCCGTTTTAACATTAAAGGCAGAACAGTTTGTGTCATTTTAGTGTGTCTGCGTGAGGTAATCGCTCTGCTAACACACAAGAGCTCTTGAAACCCCTCCCTCTACAGCAGCTCATTTGCATTTAAAGGGCCAAGCACAAAACGGTGCGTTTTTGCAAACCCTCAAAAAGTGACAACTTTAACATGCTATATAAAACTATCTGTGGGGTATTTTGTGCTAGAACTTCACACACACGCTCTGGGGACATCAGAGATTTATTTTACATCTTGTGAAAATGCCATTTTACCACCCCTTTAATCAAACAACTCAAGAAAAAGAGAAAATCACTCACTGCTCATGACTTAACTTTAATAAGCTTTAATAAGAATCAGTGTTTATTTAATTTGTACAGTGACGTCGATGCAGTTTTATTTTTACATTTATTAAATTTCTTACTGTAATGTTACCATTTACAGTAAATACACCTACTGTAGATGCAAATATTAATGCACTGTTTATTTATTTGTCTTATTTCATAAGTTAAAATAATACAATTTTGGTTGTGTCGCCCACCACTACTTTGAACTAAATGGTCTCACTCTTTTTTTCTTTTGTTACATTGTAAGGCAAAACTTCTAAAATGGGGAAATTAGTTTAACTGCTCAGTGACTTGCAAAATGGTCATAAAAACCAACGTGAAAAAGAATTGATAAGTAAAGGATTGTCTTGCCATATTGTCCATCCCTAGTAGTATATTTGGAAAGTAGTAAGCTAGTATTTCATTCCGAAGATAGCCCATGCGTTTACAATTATCTAAACCTCTCCTAAAGCTTTATCAGGCTCAGCCTTATAGCATCAACTGAAAGAGCCTGACCTGTTTTCATGCGCTTGATTGGCTGCTTGTTCTAGTGTGCCTCTAATCCTGTTACTGGATGGTGTTAAATAGGAAGCCTCTAAACGTTTATAGGTTTGAAAGCACATGCAGAGTTTAACAATGGCTTCAGCCCGAGGTCGTAATCTCTATTCTGGGAGCACGCTGCCCATGAAGGGCCCATGAAGGGCCCGCTCCATAACCGACCCCTGACAGCTTAGTCTTCCTTAGCGCTGCATAATCTCATTTACTGGATTGTAGCCTGTTATTCTGCAGCTGCTGCTTCTTTTCCCCTCCATTCTGTATCTGACCCTTGATTGGTTTGCATTCTGCGATTGACAGCTCAATCTTAGAATCGGGATATCTTAGAGGAAAATTGCAAATATGGAATGGGGGATAAACTCTGAACAGTGCACAGTATAAACATATACATTTTTAGCCTTCAAGAACTATTATTTTTCAATTGTTTTTGAACCAGTGTTGGGGAAGATACTTGGGAAAGAAATGGTTTGTAACAAAAAAAAAAATTTGCTAACAAAAAGTAACAATTTGAGAGTCTATATATACATATTGTTACAGTTGTGTCCAGAAAGCCTGAAATTGATGTGAATGATTTTGTAAATGCATTTGTGTAAAGCTGTTATGTTTTCACTGTATGTATGGACCCCCTGGACCCACTTTTAACCTTTTGGTTTGGTTCAGATTAGGTAATCTGGTCTTCTGCTCGACAGTAAATGACATTCCACACTTTTTTCCCCCTCTTAATATATAAACCCTCTTGACCCAGGTCATGTGACTTAAGAGTCCTTTGGTATTTCCCCTCAATGTGTGTGAATTTCAGGTGTCATCACAGATTGTCATTTCAAAGATTATGGATGACTGATCATACATGATCATAACAAAGCTGTTATGTGGTTGCAATAGAACTGTAGCTCTATTTGCATGAATGTAAAAGCAACTCGGACCTGGGTGCGCACTCGTTTTAGGGGATGTTTTTGAGCATGTAAAGCACTCAAACTCATTTAGGATATGACAGTGGCGATGTTTTGCCTCGGATGCCAGCGAGAGAGAGTGCAGACTGAGCGCAATCTGAACCACAAATGGCTCGGAATCAGTTTTCTCCTCAAAAGAGACCGTTTGCATGCCTTCATGTGATGCACGCTATTTCATTCACAGATTAATAAAAAAATACACTACATTCACCTACGTTCTGTTTTCAATCATCCGCCATGCACGTTTGTGATGACGTAAGATTGAACACAAATGCGCCAGGGTTTGATGGAATCAAGTGAGTGTGAAACGAGACCAACGCTGCGGCTGGCACCGGGAACAATCGCACTCGGATCGCAGAAAACGTGCCCAGTGTGAAAGCTCCCTTAGATTATAGTGGAATCCCTGAAAGCTCAATCAGATTTGGATGTAAATTAAGATTCTAATATGTTAGAATGGAAGGCAGTTTAGATGTTAGCTGACATGCATAGGTAGGACTGCCCAGATTGCGGTTAAAGCAGATGTTGGAGGTCATTGTATTCAGGAGTTTTTATCCCTCTTTTATCCCTCACAAATGATGCCTTTGATGCCAAATGAAGACATTTTAGCTGTTTTATTTAGTGGAGGAGAGTTTGTAATTTATTTCTGATTTTGATTTGGACCTTTTTGCAGTAACTTTATAACCATTTTCATGTTGTTCTTTTTGGTGGTAAATAATTAATTTGCAGAATAAAGAAATGACTTGGAAGCTATTTGCTCCTAAAACTATGCTCTAGAAGTGAAATGACTTCAGTTGTCAAGATCTAAATTCAAATGTTGCAGTTTGTATACCATGACAACCTAAAGAACCTAAAATTCTGAAATGTCGTTCAAATATGTTGATGGATTCATTAATTCATTGATTTAGACCAGGCCCTCAAGATCTACTTTCCTGCTGAGTTTTGCTCCAACCCTAATGAAATGCACATGAACAAGCTAATCAAGGTCTTACTAGAAAGCTACAGGCAGGTGAGTTTAATCCAGGTTGGAGCTAAACTCTGCAGGAAAGGGGGCCAGAGTTAAGAACACCTGATTTAGACATTAAGGTTCAACATTGTCCAGCATAGGTCTCTCTTCATAGCTCCTTAGCCTCTGTGTGGTTTTTGTCAAAGACTGTTGAAGACAGACATTCTAAAGATGTAATCAACCAACTGCTAATTACCTGAAGAAATTTAATGAATCCATAAATCAAGTTTTTGGGTTCTCTTGCTACTGTTAAATTATTGCAAATTTTTAACTTTGCCCTTCCCGAAAAGTTACAGTCTGTGGCCCTGGAGCTATTTATACAGTGCCTAGCATAAGTGAACACACCCATGCTAAAGTTGACTAAAAAGAGGAATAAAAAAATCATCTTTTGGAAATTGATCTTAATGCCTTAATTTAAAAAATAAGGTAGAATGCAGGCATTAAGGACACCAATTTTCTTTGTGAATGAATGTATCGGAAATGAATAAATGTTCTTCCTTAAAATACAGGTTGCATAAGTCAGGACACCCCTATGTTAAATTCCCATTGAGGCAAGCAGATTTTTATCTTTAAAGGCCAATAAATTCCCAGATCAGGGATGCTATACATCCGGATAAAGTTCCCTTGGCCTTTGGAATTAAAATATCCCCACATTATCACATACCCTTCACCATACCTAGAGATTGGCATGGTGTTATTTCAATTAGTCTAATAGCTGGTTTGATTTGCATTGAGAGATGATCTTAAGGAAAGTGCCCTATACCAATCTCTAGGTATGGTGAAGGGTATGTGATGATGTGGGGATATTTTAATTCCAAAGGCCAAGGGAACTTTATCAGGATGCATAGTAACCTGGATCCATGAAATAACTGGCCTTTAAAAATAAAAATCTGCCTGCCTCAATGGGAATTTAACATAGGGATCTCCTGCCTTATGTAAGCTGTATTTTAAGGAAGAATATTTATTTATTTACGATACATTATTCATTCACAAAGTAAATGGGTGTCCTTAAAGGTTGGATTTTTCCTCCTTTTTTAAATTGAGGCATTAAGATAAATTTCCAAAAGATGATTTTTTTTATTCCTCTTTTTAGTCACCTTTAAAGGAACACGCCGACATTTTTGGACTTTAGCTTATTCACTGTATCCCCCAGAGTTAGATGAGTTCGTACATACCTTTTTCATCTCCGTGCGTGCTGTAACTCTGTTTGACGCACCCACCGCTAGCCTAGCTTAGCACAAAGACTGGATGTAAATGGCTACAGCTAGCATACTAATCCCAATAAGTGACAAAATAACGCAAACATTTTCCTATTTACATGTTGTGATTTGTATAGTCACAGAGTGTACAAATCACAAGGTCATATGAGACACAGCCATCTTTTAACTGTATAAATACTCGGAACTATATTCTCAGAAGGCGAAGCACTGCTACTTGGGCGAAGTGATTACTGCAGCACCTGAGACGCGCCGTTGTTTCTTCTTGTTTACCTCTAGCTCCGCTCAATTGTTACTGGGGCAATAGAGCGCGTTCGTGACAACACAATACTAACATTGCAAGGGATACATGGAGCCCGGGAACAACTGCAATAGTAGTGACCACCCTATTCATATAATAGTGTCACTAACGTTACATTAGATCTAGCTAATGGTACTGTTACAGTAGGCTAGTCATCTAAAAACATAACGGAAAACTTACCGCAGCCGCAGGTGATCCACTTTGTCCGTCTGTGCTATCGATGGGATGGCCGTATCCTTCAACACGCGTTTCATGGTCCGTGTGGCAAATTCCATTTTTTCAAAATAGTCGTCCTTAGTGAAATGTACTGAGCAAACACGATGGTCCTTGATGATCTCTTCAGGTGTGTTTGGATCGATATCCAGAGCAAGTAGCCACTGATTCATCAGGTCAGCGTTTTTGATTGGAATTCTATGAAACATCATTGTATTACCTGGTCTCTCCTGTTTATTGTCGCAGTTCTTTACAATACAGCGAACAGCCATGATTGTAAACTATGCTTTTAGTATCTAGTAATTGCTGACTCTATTACCGGTACAATGAACTCTCTGCTCCTCACCACGGCGCGTCTCAGGTGCTGCTGTAATCACTCCTTCTGAGAATATAGTTCCCAATATTTATACGGGTTAAAAGATGGCTGTGTCTCATATGACCTTGTTATTTGCACACTCTGTGACTATACAAATCACAGCATGTAAATAGGAACATGTTTGTGTTTTGTCACTTATTGGGATTAGTATGCTAGGTATAGCCATTTACATCCAGTCTTTGTGCTAAGCTAGGCTAGCGGTGGGTGCGTCAAACACAGTTACAGCACGCACGGAGATGAAAAAGGTATATATGGACTTATCTAACTCTGGGGGATACAGTGAATAAGCTAAAGTCCAAAAAAGTTGGCGTGTTCCTTTAACATGGGTGTGTTCACTTATGCTAGGCACTGTAGAAGCAGTGATTTTGTACAATCAGCTATTTTGTGTGCAGACTTAATATCAGTTTTTTTTTCTCATGACCATTTCAAATAGCCCAAAATTGAATAACTCCTGTTTTTCCGTGAATTGCAATGTCCCCACAAGGGTGTATGCGTCTAATCCCTTGCTTTTAATTTCTTTCAGCTGAGCATTGAGAAAGCCCAAGCCATTGCTGAACAGGTGGAGCTGAAGGCTAAGGTTGTGCAGTCAGAAGTGAAAACAATCACTCTACGCCATAAGAAAGCTCTGGAGGAACGCGAGTGTGAGCTTCTCTGGAAGGTGAATGAATGAACATTAATTCATGGAGTATAATAACTACCTTTTGAAAGTCTGTCTTCATATTTAAGTATAAAATATAGTTCTGACTCTGCTTTGAAATACTTTTTGAAGTATCACCAACCAAATTTGTTTTCTGCACAGGTGGAGAAGATCCGCCAGGTGAAGGCAAAATCACTTTACCTGCAGGTTGAGAAACTACACCAGAATCTCACCAAGCTGGATAGTACTATCGCCACAGTGACACAGGTTTTAGAAGAAGGCCGTAGCATAGATGTCCTGCTAGCACGCGAGCACATGTTAAATCAGCTACAGGAGCTTAAATCCCTCCGCTGCTTCCTACAGCCCCAAGAAGACGATCGCATCATGTTCACCCCTCCAGACCAGGCTCTTCTGATTGCCATCAAGTCCATGGGCCTCATCAGCAGTGGAGCCTTCGCCACAGCTTCCAAAGCTCATGGTGAAGGCCTCAAGAGAGCACTGCAAGGAAAGCTAGCTTCCTTTACTGTCGTAGGGTATGATCATGATGGTGAACCTCGGTTGTCCGGTGGTGACACCGTCTCAGTTGTGCTTATGAGTCCGGATGGTAATCTGTCCAGCGCAGATGTTTCTGATCACCAAGATGGAACGTACACAGTAAGCTATCTGGCCAAGAGAGAGGGTGAGCATTTGCTCTCGGTGCTTGTATGCAATCAGCACATTGAGGGAAGTCCATTCAAAGTGATGGTCAAGTCTGGTCGCAGTTACGGCGGTGTTGGGTTGCCCATTGCAACCTTTGGAGGAGAGGGTGATGGGGATGGGCAACTGTGTCGGCCCTGGGGCATCTGCGTGGATAAGGAGGGCTATGTGGTGGTTGCTGACCGAAGCAACAACCGTGTGCAGATCTTCAAGCCTTGTGGCACATTCCACCACAGGTTTGGCACTTTGGGCTCACGACCGGGCCAGTTTGACCGCCCGGCTGGGGTCGCCTGTGACAGCCAGAGGAGAATCATTGTGGCAGATAAGGACAATCACCGCATCCAGATTTTCACATTCGATGGCCAGTTTCTTGTCAAATTTGGCGAGAAGGGAACCAAAAATGGGCAATTCAACTACCCTTGGGATGTTGCCGTCAACTCAGAGGGAAAGATACTGGTTTCGGATACACGCAACCACCGCGTGCAACTCTTTGGGCCTGACGGGACTTTCCTTAACAAGTATGGATTTGAAGGTGCCCTCTGGAAACATTTTGACTCTCCTCGTGGTGTAGCTTTTAATCAGGAAGGCCACCTCGTCGTGACCGACTTCAACAATCATCGGCTGCTTGTCATCAGGCCCGATTGCCAGTCAGCGCGCTTCCTTGGGTCAGAGGGAACTGGAAATGGCCAGTTCTTGCGCCCACAAGGCGTAGCCGTGGACCAGGAGGATCGTATTATCGTGGCTGACTCCCGCAACCATCGCATTCAGGTGTTCGAACCCAATGGCAACTTTTTATGCAAGTTTGGGACTCAAGGGAGCGGCTTCGGTCAAATGGATCGCCCCTCTGGTATAGCGGTTACCCCTGATGGAATGATTGTGGCTGTGGACTTTGGAAACAACCGAATCCTCGTTTTCTGACCTTTTATTGTTTAAAATACAAAACTGTAGCTGTGGACAAATGGAAAAGGAGATTTTGCACATCTATCATGAGCAAATGCAGTTTGATCTTTGCAAGGTGACAAGTTGTGGATAGTTTTGTACGATTCTCAGTGATTGTGTAACACCAAAAGCTTGCTGTTACAGCACACATTTTTGACTGCTGCAAGCTGAGTGTTTTGCTCTTGGTATGTGTCTTCAAATCCAGTTTCTTTTTTTTTTCTCAGGGAATTTCTTGCATTCTTGAAATATTTTCTCTCTGCATCCCACCTACCTCATCTAGCATATGTATGAATGTACTCACGTTTGTGCAGAGACTAGTCCGTGAAGTTTTATAAAGAAACGTCTACCTCAGTGTTTTTTTTGTTTGTAAAATGTGAGAAAAAAAACCTAAAAAAAACCAAAATGAAGCAATGTTTGGATATTTGCACAGTTCGCACAATTTTTTCCTGATTGTTACTGTGCAAAGAACGCAAGTTATATCCCTGAATGTTTCTCATAGCGATGGACAAAAACAGAGCTGCATGTTTTGGCAGAAGCAAGGGTAACTTTTTGATATATCTACTGCTATGTTTTCTTTTTTTGAATTTTCGTCTACATTTTAAATCAGACTTTCTCTATCTCGTACCTCATCTAAACCTCTTACCTCATTTACCGTATTATAGCCTCATTACACATTTACCTCACTTTACGGTCTTTTCCATTTGAAAATTATGCAAGCAGTTACCAAAAATTTATTTTGTATAACTAATGAAAGAGACTGCTAAACTAGGCAAATTATCTGAATTTAGTAATTTAATAGGACCCTCATGATGTAATCAAGAGTTTGCAACAAGAGAAATGCAACTGCAGAAGAACAGATACCCATGATTATTTTAAATGTGTTATGATTAAAAAAAAAGAATGAAATGAAGGATGTTCTTTAAAGAATATCTTCAGATCTATTTTATTTTTGGGGTGGGACTAATTGAAAGAATGTAGACACTAAATGGAATATCTAAGTGTAAAAATGGCCTAGCCCTTATCTTTGTGTTTCTTTTATTAATATTATTATATTTTTGTCTCTTCATATGAACAATTTAGGCAAGGTAAAATTTGTTCAAATAGAGGCACATGATTGACATAACTGGCTAAGGATATAATCCAGTTCCTCTCATACTTGGGAAACGTTTTATAGTGTTTTTTCAATGTTTGATGTATTTTGAGGCCAAGTTTGTTTGTCTCATTACAAATAGTTTTTTCTGTTCTATTGATTACAGCATGGCCTACAGTGCTTCCTGTGCCAGTTTAAAGAAAGATCTCCAGGGAGACCATTCACTCCGTCAGTGTAACATCATTTGAAAACACTTAGAATCAATTGAACTCAGTTTGAAATCGGATAGTTTGTGCCTGACTTGTGGGTAACCACTTTAAAGTGTTGTTTGCTTCTGTGTTCAATTGATTAAATGGGGAAAAAAGAGGAAGCAAAGCATTAGGAGGAAAGACAAATAATATATAAATATATAGCACTGGTATACAGCAGAACAAAAGCACATGGCTCTCCCATTATAGTCTGCTTCTTATGAAAGTTTATGACGACAGGAAAGTATCTCACCAATGTTGTCATACCTCAGTTATCGCAAGTTATATGAAGTTATGCAAAAAGGCAATGCGAATCATTAACCACTAAATTCAGAGTGTTTCCTTGTTAATTTGTATGTTTTTGTTGTTGTTGGCATCATGTGCGCGTGTTGGATATTTTGAAGTGTGTACACTGCACACTGTAAGTGTGTGTGGTCAAACTTGTTGTCTGCACAGTACATGCATGGCAGGCCCACTTACACAACCAACCCTTTAGAACCTTTGGGACTAATTTGCATGATGCTTTCTGTTTTACACTTGAGGTAACATTTAAAATCAGAAATTGTGGGAGAGCTGGATGACCTATTGGAAAGTGGTCATGATGTTTTGCCCCAGTGTTTTCCTGTAGGCTGCAGTTATCTTGTGTCCTGTCATAAGTATTAACGTGCTTGCATGTAGTTGCCTGTGCCTTTCGTGATGCTAGATAAATCGAAATCGAATGTCTTTGCCAAAGGGTGACTATAGGAAATAGGCAAGTGCCAAAAATGATTCCGAAGGTCACGATTGCATTGAGCGTTCGCTTTTCATTTATAAAGTGGATCTTTGTTTACTGGTCTTTTCTTTATATATATTACCTCATTATGAACTTAATATTAACTTCAAATTGTGGATCATCAGGCATATTTATGTTGCAGCTTAAACGAGAGATGTGAATTTTATGGTAATGTTGTTTTTTACACATGGTAAGAGTGGAAAGCAGTCAGTTAGATTAATGAAAATTGATAGACATCTGCACATTAGACCATAATAGAGGAATAAAAGGACCAGCGTGGGTAACGGAAACCCATTTGATGGATGTAAGAAGCTTATGCAATAAAGAATGAATGATTTGCTGATCTTCCCTGTCTTACAGTATTAATATCACATTTGATCTGATTAATATTTAGCTGCAAAGTTTTCTCCCTGAATCACTGCTCTCTTTAAGAGGGAACTTTTTTTTTGCATGCTGTAAAGGTCCTTGAAGACAGGTGGATGTTGGAAAACAAGGGGAGGGAGGAAGAAAACATGGACACTTTTATAATGTACCAAAAAAAAAAATTCAATTTACGTGAATATCATTTGTTTGGTCGTGGTGAATGGTTGACTATATGATTGTACTATTTCTAGATAGCTTTACAGAGTAAGGTACCTCATTGAGCTCCATTCAGATGCCTTACCACAGCTTCTTAGCTTTAGCATCAGAACTGGAAAACTGCCAAAGACCTCGTTCAAATGAAACCTTAGTGTGTGGATGTATTTATAAATCGATTTTTCGCGTTTGCCCAAAGATGAATATGTTTGGCATCGATCATTCTTGTATTTTCAACACTGTCAATATCTTAACATGGAGGCGAAACGCTCGCTGAACACGTCCCTGGATGTTGGCTTTTGTGTGTAACACGAGTTTTCGAGCAGGTGCCCCACAGGACCAAAGATGGGAAAATGTTAGAATCCAGCTCCCACAGTTACCGATGAAAACTGATCTCCATCTGTGTGGTGAGAGCGTTATTTGGCGAAGGAATCAGGCAGCCGTTTTATGGGTTGTGATGATGGAAGTGAGATCAGTAAGCCATTATTTAAAACCCCTTTAGCAGTGATTAGGATACTATTGAAAGTGTAAGTTCTACTTGGAGATATAATTCACTTGTGTAGGATTGATACCGTATGTCATCTACATACTTTCTGCCTCAATGGACATGAAAGTCGCTGTTATCAAACTCAGTAGGTGTCTTTGAATTTCAGATCATTGCAGTTTGTTTTTTTTTTTTCTTTCTTTGGACCTCTGGTCTCTAATTGTATGGGTTTTGTCACCATTTCTGGTGTATTCCAGCTTATGACTTCTTCCTTACTGGGGAAAACCAGAAAATGTAAGTTCAGAATTGTGTGGTCATAGACCCTTTTATGATTGTATTATCTTATGGAAAAAAAGAGATGTGTATACACATTAAAACAACTCAGGTAGCTTTGTAGAGATTTGATTAAAAATTCAATATTTGTTTCTTCCAGTTTGATAGTGAATCCTTTGTTAGTAACCATGAGCTTTTTGTGTGTTGTTTTGATGGTAAAAATGCTGTCATTGAATTCCATGGGATCCTTTTCAACCATGTCACAGTTAACAGTCAATGAGGGGGTGAACAATTCATAACCTTAATAACATGTCTCGATTTTGTGTTCTTTACACAGTCCTATCTTGATTTTATAACTGTATAACCCCATGATGGATGAATATACTATGATTAAATGTGTTTGCATTCAAATGCTGCTACTAAATTCATTGCCTTGAGATGATCAGAAATGCCTTAAGGCTTGGAAAATTGGTTTTCAAGAACTTTGAGGGCAACAGTCTGTCTCAGAAGAAATTTAGACCCTGTGTCCCTGGCACTGAAAATTGATATACGTCAATACTTTCTAATACGTCAATACTTTGTAAACTCCCTTAAGTCACAGTGCTTTTAAGAGGCTTGGCCGTGAGACAGGCTAAGCAAAGAGGTGTGGGGAGATTCTGCCCCAAAGCTCTCACCTGGAATCAGTTTTGCCTTTTAAAATACAACGATTAGGGTAGAATCAAAGTAGCAAATGCTGATTCCAGGTCAGTTGTCCTGGATGATATTGGCTTAGGAGCCCTCTAAGAGGCCCATCACTCTCTCCATCTCTTTCTCTTTCATAACTCGCCATCCCACCATCGGTCACCCTCTCAACCAAAGCAACAGAACCGTCATTTATTACTCTGAATAAGGCTGATGAGACTATATGAAATATTTAGTGGTCTGCAGTCTTGTTCTTTCGTCTTTGTGGACTTTAAACATTTCCTATGCAGTTTTTTTTTTATTATTATTATAAATGTTTGGTTGTTTACGAATAAAGTTGTACCTCTTTGGATCCTGTATTTGTGGTGAGTGTTTTTTACTTTTTATTAAACTAGAAATAACTAAGACATTGAATACTAAACTCTGCTTTTTAAAATCCTATAAAGCCTACTTTATCATATCTTAATTAGCATGATTTTCATAATGTAAACATAAGAATAACTTGTTGCATTTCCCATAATAAAAACTACAGAGCTTTGATCATAAAACTAAGCGTTTAAATGTGATCTTACTAAGACATTTTATTGGGTGATATAGAGTGATAATGATATTTATATGCATGTAGGTGCTATACTGTTATAAAAATCTTGATGTATGTTACAAGCTAACAGAATTTCAGAAAAGGTCACATTGGTGAGTGGTTTCAAAGCACCAAAATAAACTCCCAAACACCTTCATTTTGGCCAGATTTTGTTCAAAATGACATCACACCTGTTCGTTTTCCAAATTCACTAAGAAAGAATATGAGGGCCTTAACTCTGCATTATTTGTTTGTCTCTCCTTAGTTGATTCAATTCCACAGTTTGTAGGTACTACATTCGAAGAGCTTACTTGGTGACCATTCATAAAATACATTCTGTAAATTATGTAAGCGTGTAGTATGACTGCAATCTGGACATAATGGGCCTTTCCAAATAACCATACTTGTGGTCTTGGCCACTTGAGAGTGCATGCATGCAACAGGAAGTAAATGCGCAAAACTGTTCCAAGTCTGAGAAATGCCAAAGCGCAGTACAGTGTACTTAACGCACACTATATCCACTTTAGATCTTTAAGGTTAAGCTTATCCCATCATTCATCACATTCAGGAACTTACTGGGCCCGATTTCCCATCATGTGTATGAAAAATGTTCAGTGCAAGTTTAATTAGATGTTACATCTAGGCCCGGTTTCACAGACAGGGCTTAAATTAAGCCAGGCTTAGCCCTTAGTTCAATTAGGGCATTTAAGTAAAGCTTTCCTGAAAGGCGCTATATAAATAAACAGCGTTTAAAAAAAAAGTGTTTTACAGAAGAGAAAAACACGTAGAGAATTAAGATGAAAAAAAAATGACTAGTTGTTCGGGGTACCCCAATCTGAATGGAAGAGTCAGAGAGCCTCGGTTTGTGATTTAAACTACCAGAAACCTCCGGCTTCCCAGTGTCTTTCCACCCTTACTGAAGTGGAGGATCCAAACACACCTGTAGTCATACAGGTGGACAATAACACTAGCCCAAAGTAGCTTTTATGAACATGTCTTCGAAAAAAAAATACATCACTGGTGTGCATCTTGAGACACAACAATGGCACTGACATATTTTAAGATTCGTCACTGAAAGTTGCTTTCAGTTAAAACAGCTCAAACATGGATTTTAGTCTAGGACTAGGCCTAAGCCTTGTCTGTGAAACTGGGGGATAATTTGTTTGCAAAATGTGGCGCATTTTATTAGTGCACAGATTAAATGTAGTGTGTAAAACGTTTGAAAATGAAGCACCACAATCATGCAGTGATGTAGTGTGTCCCATTGAGTAAAGCAAAGCAGGACTTCTCAAACCGGTCCTGGGGAACCCCCACCATTGCACATTTCTGAAGTCTCCCTTATCAGAGACGCAATATTCAAACCCTGCGTCTCAATTATACTATCCATCCTAAACAGTATGTGAGATTAAAATAAGTGTGTCCCAAAGCATAGTATGTTGAAAAAAGCATGCCAGAAGTCCCAGGATGGTCTACTATGTCCGGTGAATTTTCGAAGTGTGGATCCTTGCACACTATAACGGCTGATTTGGCCCACAGCCCATTGCGCTTTGGAAGAATATACCAGTTCAGAACTACAAACTACACTACAGAAAACTACAAAACATGGCGAATATACCGATGGTTAAGTAGAGAGGTTAGATAAAGGGGTTTGAGTGACTAATAAACATTTAAAGCGCTGATTAAAATATTTATGTAATGTTATCCGTGTTATATTTCATCTGCAACAATGTGAACATACAAAGATCCGTTTGGCCATTAACTTTTAAATGCAGTTATGCATGAATATGAGGAGAGTCTCCGCATTAAAGTCCCACGACTGGCAGATCAACGTGATACTGCATTTCTCTCTGATACAGTAGGAAATTAAATGTGGAGGATTTTATCTTTGACAAGATGATTGACAGGTCAGTTTAAGTGACAGGATGCGTGTAGCTAAGCGACAGACTAAGCAGTAACTAAGCAGCATTCGTTAAAGACGCTATTTTATGACGTGATAGTTTGTCCCAAAGCTTGTCTACTCTTCTGCTACACACTAAAAAGTATCTACTTTTTCTTCACAAAAAAGAGTACATACTTTTATGGCGTAGTATAAGTAGACGAATTGATACGCAGCACAAGTCTTTCTTTCTGTGTTAATGAGCTGATTTGAATCAGGTGTGTTAGATGGAGAGATACAAAATGTGCAGCGGTGAGAAGCAGTGGAGTAAACAAAAATTGTCTTCACACCCACTTAAACACTTTGGACAAACTCCAGAAATATAGTACAGTGGTCAAGTGCAAAAACCGCTAGTGTGGGTATTTAGACAGGCAATACATCCACAAGTTTGCATTGTCATGTGTCCTATGGGTGAGATTTTAGCGCAAACCCCGCCCCACAACTGCTTTCATTGGTCAACTTAAGCAGTCACCTGTCAAGAAAAGGTCAGATTTAGACCTGGACTCAGTTTATAGAGTTCTAAAAAATTATGAATGGATCTGATCACGACAGAGAAATGCAATCTTTCTGGATGTTCTGGGTCTTTCTGGATGAAGGTTAGGGTTTTGTGTGGGCAATCAGCACTGGGGGAAAGCATGTGACCTACAGTGTCAGTTGTGATGTATCTCTTCCATTTACAAATCCTCTCCCGAGACCTTATGGGATAGTAAAGTGCCCTTTGGATATGCACTTAAAAGGATAGTTCACCCAACAATGTAAATTATCCCGTAATTTACTCACCCTCAAGCAATCCTAGGTGCATATGACTTTCTTGTTTCAGCCAAACACAATCAGAGTTACATAAAAAACATCTTGGCTCTTCCAAGCTTTATAATGGGAGTGAATGGTACCTTAGATTTTGAAGCCCAAAAATCCATCATGAAAGTAATCCATATGACTCAAGGAGGTTAATAAAGCCTTCTGAAGTAAAGCGTTGTGTTTTGTAAGAAAAATATCCATATTATCCACTTTATAAATTATAAACACCGGCTTCTGGTAATTGCCGTACGAGAGTCTAGTTCCAGTGGAAGAGTGACCTCTGACCCAACGCATGACGTAGGATTGTAGGCAAAGCGAAAGCTTAGGAAGAGTTGACGCCTCTCTCGGTTCGAACAAATGGGGTTGGGGAACAAGCTGCATCAACATTTCTAGTGACTTTTAAATGTGTGCTGAGTGCTTGAAAACGAAATCCACTAGTCCACGCGCAGAGCCAAAGCAGTATACTTTTGCTGTGTCCCAATTCAAAGGCAGCATCCTTCGAAGGCCGATTCATTCACTACAGCGTGACAAAGGCTGTCCCAATTCGAAGGCTCCTTCAAATGTAGCCGCGAAATGCACCCTTCAATTTGCGGGAAATGAAGGTTTATACACACACACACACACGCACACACACACGCTGGTAATATAATTAGAATATCATCAAAAAGTTGATTTATTTCAGTAATTCCATTCAAAAAGTGAAATTTGGATATTATATTCATTCATTACAAACAGACTGATATATTTCAAGTGTTCATTACTTTTAATTTTGATGATTATAACTGACAACTAATGAAAACCCCAAAATCAATATCTCAGAAAATTAGAATATTGTGAAGAGGTTCAATATTGAAGACACCTGGTGCCATACTCTAATCAGCTAATTAACTCAAAACACCTGCAAAGGTCTTTAAATGGTCTCTCAGTCTAGTTATGTAGGCTACACAATCATGGGGAACACTGCTGACTTGACAGCTCTCCAAAAGACGACCATTGACATCTTGCACAAGGAGGGCAAGACACAAGAGGTCATTGCTGAAGAGGCTGGCTGTTCACAGAGCTCTGTGTCCAAGCACATAAATAGAGAGGCGAAGGGAAGGAAAAGATGTGGTAGAAAAAAAGTGTAAAAGCAATAGGGATAACCGCACCCTGGAGAGGATTGTGAAACAAAACCCATTCAAAAATGTGGGGGAGATTCACAAAGAGTGGACTGCAGCTGGAGTCAGTGCTTCAAGAACCACCACACACAGACGTATGCAAGACATGGGTTTCAGCTGTCGCATTCCTTGTGTCAAGCCACTCTTGAACAAGACACAGCGTCAGAAGCGTATCGCCTGGGCTAAAGACAAAAAGGACTGGACTGCTGTTGAGTGGTCCAAAGTTATGTTCTCTGACGAAAGTAAATTTTGCATTTCCTTTGGAAATCAAGGTCCCAGAGTCTGGAGGAAGAGAGGAGAGGAACAGAATCCACGTTGCTTGAAGTCCAGTGTAATGTTTCCACAGTCAGTGATGGTTTGGGATGCCATGTCATCTGCTGGTGTTGGTCCACTGTGTTTTCTGAGGTCCAAAGTCAAAGCAGCCATCTACCAGGAAGTTTTAGAGCACTTCATGCTTCCTGCTGCTGACCAACTTTATGGAGATTCAGATTTCATTTTCCAAAAGGACTTGGCACCTGCACACAGTGCCAAAGCTACCAGTACCTGGTTTAAGGACCATGGTATTCCTGGTCTTAATTGGCCAGCAAACTCGCCTGACCTTAATCCTATAGAAAATCTATGGGGTATTGTGAAGAGGAAGATGCGATACGCCAGACCCAACAATGCAGAAGAGCTGAAGGCCACTATCAGAGCAACCTGGGCTCTCATAACACCTGAGCAGTGCCACAGACTGATCGACTCCATGCCACGCCGCATTAGTGCAGTAATTCAGGCAAAAGGAGCCCCAACTAAGTATTGAGTGCTGTACATGCTCATACTTTTCATGTTCATACTTTACAGTTGGCCAACATTTCTAAAAATCCTTTTTTTTTATTGGTCTTAAGTAATATTCTAATTTTCAGAGATACTGAATTTTGGATTTTCATTAGTTGTCAGTTTTAATCACAATTAAATGAAATAAACATTTGAAATATATCAGTCTGTGTATAATGAATGAATATAATATCAAAGTTTCACTTTTTGAATGGAATTACTGAAATAAATCAACTTTTTGATGATATTCTAATTATATGAACAGCACCTGTATATAGCGTTTGAAATGTTTACTTGTATCTTATCAAGATATGATTTTATATAGTTTATACTCTTTATGATGTACATTAATGGACCACGGTTAACATATTTAGACAGGTTGTGAACCCCGTTTTGTTTTTAGGAAGTTGGATATAACTTTAAAAAAAGTCCAGTACAAACGTTACTGCCGCCCGTCAACGGCAGCGGTCAGTCACAGTTGCCAGGCGACAAGAAAACTCCTCCATAGGCTATTTAACAACGCCTTCGAAGGTGCGGCCTTTGAACATGGAAAATGAAGTATACCCGGACCTTAAAAATGGGTGTCAAAAGGGAGACAGGTTTTGGAACAAAGTAATAAACTGATTCTATTCCTGTAGATATACTCTTACTGTAGTGTATATACTCTTTTATGTAGTGATGAATCAAATTGACTGCACATTTCTAGACTATGTTGGAAAAGGTTTGAGGTTGTTTCTTTGTTCTGAATGACAGTGGAGCATTTGGCTTTTTTTTCTTCTCACATTGACAGCAAAGGAACACCCCTCTTGCTTGTGATTGATGTAAGCAACCTCAGGATGCTGTATGAGACATTTGAGCCCATATCTGAGCTTTAATTTGTTTACCTTAAATGAAAGAGACTGATTATATACTATAAAAAATATATTTTCTCTGATAGCATTTAAAGACAAGGTAATGGTAACTGCACTTTAAATCACTCTGTGAAATATTTGTCATCTTGTTTAAAGAGTACTATCACTAGGAGTCTTTGCTTTGTCTAAATTACTTAACAAAAGCCTCTTAAGGCCACCAATGCTGTTTGAGAAATGGGCGTCCCTGCATACCAACAGGTCAAAGGTCAGAATGGGGCAGGGCGTAGCCCAGAAGGTCAGCTTGAGCCTGCAGGAAAATGTTTGTCGTCTGGCAGATGGCACCATTCCGGGTGTAAATAACGATAAGGGGTTCAATTGGGCTGGAATGTTTAATTCAAAGTTTTTGGAGTTTGTTATTAGTCCATTCCAGTTCATTTGCATGATCCAGATCCATTCATAAACATTCTGGCTGCCTTTAGTGAGTGAAACCACTTATAAACAGCTAAAGTGCACAAATTATTATTCTTCTCTGTAGTCAGCCACAGACCACGGATAACCAACAGGCATTTGCCAAGGGCAGGGGTTCACAGACCCCTGCCCTTTTTTTCAGCTGAAGTATTATTTCATTTGCACATGTATTGTTTATATATAAATACATATATAAACGCTCAGTGTATATAATACACTCCACATCCGCTTGTAATCTTGTCATATGTTAAAGGCGACACTTGCAGTAGCACTAATGCTGCCTTTACGTGCTATCTGAAAATTCCTACTTCCTGTTTCTGAAGTTGCGATTACGAGCTCGTCGCATTCAAGTGCTTTGTCATGGGAAAGAACAGGAATGGAGGACACCAGGTTAATTCTTGCATATTTATTGGGAACATCTTATTAAAGCCAAAATAAGATTTAGCGTCCCATTCATTTACAATCATATAAACATTCAATGGCTATCGCTATCTCAGCTCAGCTTGCTGACGATTCTTGAATTTCGGTCAAATACAGGCTCTTTTCGCTGTGTATAAAAACATACAATACACTTCAAAGGATTATTCATATTTGTAAATATGCTCTACTTAAACATCAAGACAAGGCCATGTAGCTGTTGTGGAAAAAACTAATAAACAAAAGTCCCAGCAGCAATATATCTCCCCGCCGCCATGTTTAAAGTTTATGGCAGACCCAAATCGGGAACTTCTTGTTGGGAACGTGTCATTTTTTTTTTGGGGCAACACATGTTGCCACACCCGTACACATAGCTCAGATTCACGCTTCATATCATTCATCTTTGGCCGCTCCAAAGGGTCACCCACCTACAAATCCCAGTTTATCCTTTAAGGATGCATAAAACAGCATGTCTATATATAACACTACTTGCTCAGCTGTATTTATAAGAGACCAACAGTTGACCTCTGAAATTTGCCAGCATAGTTTTCTTATCCATGATGCAGTAAAAATAGTCAATGCGTTTTTACGAACATGAAAAAGCCTCTTGGGGAACGATCTATTAAGCTGCGTTTTGGCACTAGCATCTGGCTGGAAAAAAACCCATAAAGGCTTAAAGAAGAGCTCTTTCTCGAGTCCAAAGCATCATTGACAGGACGTCAGATCAGAGAAACAATGGGGAGAGATGTGGGCTGAAAAAGAGGGGGTGTGGAGGCAGAGGGATTTAGCATAAGAAAGACCCTGCATGAGAAAGGTGATGGGCCACCCTAAGGAAAAAGGGCAAAAAAGGAGAGACCACACATGAAAGAAAGCCGACATCTGTCCACCCACGCCAGGGATGAGCTTTTAGAAATCAGGACATTTATTTGAGTCTTATGCACCAGTAGAGAAGGAATCAAGTTATACAATTGAGATATTTAAAAGCTTCTACATTTTAAAGGACTGTTTTTTTTTTTATTTGCCATGACTGATGTCAGACAAGTGTCCATGATTTAATGCTAATTACATCTTAACAGTGACCTTTGGTCCATCGATTTTTAACATCCACGTGATCTCGATTATCGTAATATAAGGGCTCCATGCAGATTTTCCAGAAATAATTTACTCATAATCTGTATAATTTCATAAATGGCAGTTCGTCACTGACCCCATTAATGTCACACAACTAACAAGTGTAAATAAAATTTATTTATAATTTCATAGACCCCAAAACACGTACACATTTCTAACCAACTGCAGCAGACAACCAGTCTACAACTCTCTTGCTTGTTTTTTCCCCCCATCATCCATCTTGGTTGCTGCAGCATCATAAATAAAAATAAAAAATATGTGTTTGTGCATGTTTTTAGGGGTTTGTGTCAGTGGTATCACTTGCGCTGTACTTGTGTAAAGGAAGAGGGGGTCTGTATGGGCTGTACTGGCTGTGATGACTGGAACGGAAGTGGTTTCTTACGGAGGTCAGGGGAGGAGATGGGCATGACGGAGGGGAGGAGCTGGTTACGTTTGATGATCTGTAGGGCCAGCTGTGTGTTTCCTGTGGAAGCAACAATCACAGCTTTAAACCATTAATTAAAAAAAAAAAAAAAGAAGTGACAAATGATTCCAGGTGAGGAAAGGTGACCAGCCACCCTCTGGAAATATAGAGACATTTCTCAGCAGGCGCTGTGAGATTAAAATCTGTGGGAGTGACTCACCGTTCTGCAGTTCTAAGTAGACGCCCAGTAAAATGGCTTCGGGAGGAATCTCCTTAGTGTTAACCATTGAAGCAGCCTATAAAACCGGGAATCAGAAAACAAATGGGTTGGAGAGTGTTTGTAGTGTCCAGATATATAATTGCATTATTTATTTTTTTCAGAGGTAAACTACTCATAAATGTGAGTGCTTCACATGAGATGAATGTTCACCTGATGGAGGCATTTGCGGGCTTTCTCGTACTCGCTTCTCAAGCAATACGCACTGCCCAGGTTGAAGAGCATTGTGGCCCGGGCAGAACTTACTGAGCTGGGGTAACATAAAGGCGTCTGTTTCCCTGCTGTAGAACACCAAAAATAAATAAATGCATACATGATAAACCAGACTATACACTGTCTGACCCATTGTCTTAATGATCTGGGTTATAGTTGAGGACAATTAATCAGTGCATCTTATTCTAATTAAAATTATTTATAAAACATAAATAAATAATTAAAATTATAGTATGCGGTTAAATGGTTATTTTTTGGTATTATTAAGGAATTATCGGTAACTGTAGTAACAATAGGAAATTATGCATAATTACATGCAACTAACCCTAAAGCAAACACTAATTACATATTAAGTACATGTTGTTAATTAATATTATTACCCTGCACTTAAATGTATAGTTACACTGTAACAAGGACACCTTAAAATAAAGTAACTGAATTATTTTCTAAAAATATAGTTTAACTTCTTAAATAGATTACAAAAAGTTTAGATTTCTATTATTTCTGCCCATTGAATACATTATGAGCGGACACATTTTATTATTTAGCTTCAAAATGTTATACTTTTCATGGTGAAATGTTTTTATCAAATATTTATAATGTTTTTACAAATTTGTTTCACTGATTTACCATAAATACAAATATTTTTTTCCTTCTTTTTTAGAATAATAAAAGATCTACAACCAAATAGGGCTCCACAATATATAGAAATTACAGAAATATCGCAAATGTATATTGCGATATGTATAAACGCAACGGCTTGCAATAACTGGGGGTCATGAACAAAAGACAAAGAGAAAATCACTCACTGCTCTTGGCTGAATAACTTTTGTAGCTTTAATAAGAATCAGTATATATATATTATTATATTTAATTCATACAGTGAAATCTAAGCAGTGTTTTATTTTTACATTTGATTATTCAGTTTCTATTGTTAAATAAACTATGTAGGCCTACCTGAAACCCTAAACCCTGTGGTTTACACTGATGTTAAAATAACACTTCTTATGCAAAAGTAAGGTTCACTTTAAGAAGTTGTAGGGATGTTTTCTAGTTACAAAAATAATGTGAAACACGTATGTAGGTTATATAACTTTGAATATATTTTAAAGATCATTTAAGTTAATTTTACACACTTTAAGCATTATCGTATCGCATATCGAAGATCACATTATTAAATGAGTATTGCATATTGCATTTTTCTAAATATCGTGCAGCCCTATGACCAAACTGCTTAAGGCTGTCTTTTAAAGAATTGTATCTGAATAAATTAGGCTTTTCTTTCTTTCTTTCTGATACCAGGACAGCTGTAGAACACTGATACTTTATCCCCCCCCCCCCCCCCCCCCAAAAAAAACAACAACTTACAGGTCTCCACGGGCTCCAGATCTCCTTTATCAGAACCTGTCATTAACAGCACAGACACATGTCAGTAACCACACATCACATCCTTTGACATTTGTACGTTTTGATTATATGCTAATTTTCATACCTTGGTCTTGTTCGGTGGATGACACACCTAACGAAACGTCGGTAACGTTCTCTGGATTGAGATGTGCAATGGCGTCAGAAATTCTGTCCAGAGAGATCAGGGCTTCAGCAGCATATAGGTGACCCAGGAACCTGAGAACACACGCACCACACAACTCATCAAAAATGTATTATTGATCAGCTAAATACATAATTTAAAAGCCACTTCTCAAGATAAAGACTAATGCTAAACTGACTGCTTTACATTGCGAGCGCTGATTCCCCACTTAGTCTCAGCTTAATCTGTGTCTGAAAAATCTAGCAGGAATAAACCAGACCCGATTACGATATCATAATCTGGACATTCCAGGACATTTACAAAACAGCACGTTAATTTAGGGGGACAAAAATTGGGGGTAAAGCGTCTGCAAAAAGCTTTGATCCCCTTGGCCCTGCTTGATAGTGATAAATAATATTATTTGGGGTCAAAACCACTGTGCATTTGCATCATCAAGGCAGCAGCTGTTTACTCCGGTTGCTTGGTAATGATGACACAGGAGAAGGCGACAAAATGCATAGTGTTGCTCACCTCACTTTTAGATTTTGTTTTTTGAGCCTTTGGTTTTGTTTCGAATCACATGTTATAAAGAGTGGTTCATTTCAGAGTTTTAGTGCAAAATGAACTGTACCCCAGACCACCATTTTTAGTGAACTTAAGTTTGGAAAACAGAGTTCACATCATCCAAAATAACCGAACTCTGACGTCAATTGAACCTGGGTGCACACCAAAAATGCTAGTGTAAAAGTACCCTAAAAATAAAACCATAAAAAATCTTGGTCACTTGAAATAAAATAAATCAAACAAATTAAAAATGTTAAATAAAAAAAAGTCTAGTTGCCGTTGAAATATATGAAGTTGATGTTAACTAAAACTGATTTAATAATTAATAAAAACTATATACAAATGACAAAACATAAAATTAATAAAACTAAGTAAAATTAAAATGAAAAATAAAAAAATTAGTAATTTCCAAAAACCTGATAAAAATAATAATAATATGTTTATGATACTAAAATAACACTGCAAAAGAATAAGGAAGGAAAAACAAAATAAAATAAAACACTGGTTGTACCACAGATCAAACATCCCATTACTCAGGACTGGACATTTTAGGAGGGTAAATATTTGCTGAATGCTGTGAGTGCACGCATAAAAGATGTAAATCAGCCAGAAGAAGAGAGACACTTACTTGAGCGATCCTGACAGCTTCGTCTGATGCAAGAGCTTTTCTGCGTGGTTAAGAGCCATTAAGTTGTCCCCAAGAGCAAGAGCCACATATGAACTGCAGGCTAGAATTGAGCACCTGTAAAGAGAGTCAGGCCAAAGAGAAGTAAGCAGATGAAGAAAAAAAAGAAAAAAACCTAACCCTACCAATGTGTCACCTGCCTCACAAATAGTGTAAACAGGGTCCAAAAAACCATTTTTTTTGTTTAAAAGAGATCACGATTCTCTCACTATTCGGAGAAGATAACTAAACAAAAACATGTAATATAATAGGGGTCCTGACAAAATTACAACTTAAAAATATTTAATGAATTTCAATTATTTTTGGGGAAAATTTTTTGTTTGAATGATTCAATGACTTACTCAAAGACTTCAACTTGTTTCATTACTGGATGAATCATACATTTTTTTAAAGTCCCTTGTTGCCATCTACTGGTGAAACTATGTAATTGATAAATTTATTTGAAGCATCAAGTTACTTTCAAAAGAATCGTTGTCATTTAGGAATGAGATTGCATGGGTGTTTGAATCAAGATCGCGATCTTTAAATTTTAAATCATGCAGCTCTACTTAACGCATTTTCCGGAATATCTTGCATTTTGTTTTATCATCCAAAACATGCTGTGACTTATATTCCAAAGCAAATTATATCATGCAATTAACGCAAATCCAAGTGAAACACACGACAAGCGCTCACATTGGGATTTATGTTTAATTGAAAAAGTTTACTTAATAATGTTTTACATTTCTGAATCTAATAATAAAATGTGACTTTCTCAACAATGCAATCCATTCTTTGTGTCTTCTGTGAGTTTACATTTAATCACCAAATACATCTTATTATGTACCCAAAAGACCGATAACAACCAGAAAAGTTTAAAAAGATGATTTTGTTATTTGGTAAAACTAAATTTGAGACTTTATGGCCTGGTTTCACAGACAGGGATTATATTAAGCCTTAGTTCAATTAGGACATTTAAGTAACTTTTATAAATGTGCCTTATAAAACATTACTGGTGTACATCATGAGACAAAACACATATTTTAAGATTTTAACTTGTCAGTGCAAGTTACTTATAGTTAAACCAGCTCAAACATGCATTTTAGTCTGGCACTAGGCTGAAGCCTTGCCTGTGAAACCAGGGGTAAGACTTTTTAAGGAACACCATCACATTTAATTCGGATTGAGCTAAATCGGATCAATTGCAGTGTTTACATGAAGGCTTTTCAATCTGATTGAGCCATAAATGTAATTATTACTATTTTATTGAATGCAAACAAAGCTAACGATCAATATTTGCTGTAAACAAATAATTTGCATTAGAACAATGCATTCCAAAAAGTAGGGACTAAAAATGCATAGAATGAAAGGAATGCAATTGTTTACAGGAAATATATTTCTTAAAAGTACCACTAAACTCCATCCTAACTATATCCAGCACTAATTTATTACATTTTAACAGCTGTCCTATTATGATTGACATTAACTGCGCATTAAAACAGGTCAAATTTATATCAACTTTTGAATTAAAGTGAGTGAAATCTTTACTGCCTGGTGAGTTTCAGGCCATTTTGCTTATAGAAGAGTTTTATTTTCCATAGAAGCCCTTTTGTTTGTTCACCCTTCAGTCTTAATCTGGACAGGCCACAAAATTGGGTGCACACATGAACGTTAAAACTTACTTTGAATTCAATATAATGATTTCAATATAATCTTTGCTTAGCTTCCTAAATGGCAAGCTTCGCTGACAGGGGGAAACAGAGTGGCTGCACTGAGTGGCTGCCTGTGACACAATAGCCAGCAGGATTCCAGGAAGAGCCCTTTGAGTAAATGGTGCCCGGGCTCATAAAAGTGTCAGTGTATCAGGGTGTCAGTGCAGGGTCAACACAATCCACACACCACACCCCTTCCCTTCACAGCGAACCACGTCCGGCCAGCCCTCTGGAGCAGACTGTCCCGCTGGATCAAAGATGAGGGGGGAGGGGAGAGTGTGGGATGAAGGTGGGGTTGAGGGTCTAATCAATTCCCGAGGTAAAAAAACTGAGTAATGCGAGAGTGAACTGTGAAGTGGGGGTGTAAAATAAGAGCGGTGTATTGTGGGCTAGCCGGGGGAGGGGTATTCACAATTATAAGTATAAAAGGTACGCTGCCTGAAGCAAAGCTTGCTGCCAGAGGAGTCTAAAAATAATGGAGGTTAACTGGCTTTACTGCAATTACTAATGTAGCTAGCAGTTGTTACATTTTATGTCATTTGTGAACAAAAGAATTCTAAACCATTATGAAAACACTAGAAGACAACTAGTGAAAAATGTATTAATATGTAACGTTTGGTTTTAGACAATTCAAACTGAGGGGAGCTAATGTTAGCCATGTTTGAAATAGCATACTACCATTTGTGAATAAAATCTGCCTGGAATAATGTATCCCACAATGATCTTGAACCGGAAGTCATGAATGAACCGGAAGAATCATCAGCTGTCATTTTGTTTTGTGTTTTAAAGATTTTTCTAGGCTCATAATTTACAGGTCGCAAGTTAAGATGTTGTTACTCAAAATTGGATGTTAAATATAACCGTTTATAAGGGTTTCTGCAGGTTATATCAAGGTAAGTTTAGGACTTTTTTACTAACTTTTTTAAAGTACAGAAAATTTAAGGAATAAAAGGGGACTAAAATGTAAATGTCTAGGGAGAAACACAATAAATTCTATTTGCAGCAGAGTTTGAAAATACAACTTCCAACAGATATCCATCACTTTTTCATTTATTTAAAAAAAAAGCTTGAACCCAACCACTAGAAAATGGAAATAACTTTTACTGTACTTTTTTTTATCACACTGCAAAAAAGTAATGTTCTTTCTGTTCTTCCAGTACAACTGTCTAAAGAGTCTTAACAGGATGCATTTACTGGAGATACAAAATGACATCCAATATGAAATCAGATTCAAAATGAAGTTAAAAACAAGAAAAAAATATCTACCAATAGGCTCAGAAAAATCACCCTAATTCAAAGGGATCTTATCATCATTTATAGATATTTGTTAATAAGGCCTTAATTTTGTGTAAGGGCAAATTAAGACTTTTTAAGAAACCAAGTAACAGAATTAAACATGCAACACGTTGAGGTAATGTGGGAATATAATAAATACTGAACATGTTTCTAATGATGTACAATGTGCCTAAATATGACAAAAAACATTGAGAGATTTAAATTCAGCCCAATTAAGGATTTGGCTTTCTGTGCTGGCAAGTGCCCTAGAGGAAGACGCCTTTGTGTTTTCTTACTCCGTCTTGTTTTCTAGTACAAGTTTCACCGCTAGAGGTCGCTAATTCAAAACAATCCAAAAAACGTAGCTTGATGACGCAGTGACGGAGAGTGTCATGGGAGTTGTCGTGTTCACCTCCACAACCGTATTCGCTTTATATGTTTTATCTTTGGCGACAGAACCAGCAGCAAACGATAATGAATAATTGTGCAAAACAAACAACTGTGGCTTGCTAGATGCTACCAGAGATCGTCGGCTTTGACGCTACAACTACTACTTTCTGGATTTTGTCAGGAAGCGCACTGTGTTTCTACAGACAGCTGAGGGTAGGGACAGGCGAAGCAATGACACGGGCCAGGTCAGAGGTCACTGGTTAAAATTGTGGATTTCTCTGGATTTAAACATTGTATGGAAAATATGGGATAATATAAGAACACAATTCAACAAAACATAATTGTGCTAAAGGTTTTTGGAAAATGAATGCAAAATCGTACATCATGAACGTTTAACATTAATAAATGAAGAAAGATTTACCAGAGAAACAAAATGACACAAGATAAGATATTTAGTATTGTTTTCTGAAACATTTATCAAAATTAAGCGTTTTAAGCTTAAAACAAGAAATCTGCCAATTTTCTTGTTTAAGCATAAACTATCTTCATTTTTATTTAACATAAGACTTAATATCTGATGTAATTTTGCTTCTCAAGTAAATGCTTCTTGATTTAGGAATTTAAGATATTTGTACTGGAAAACAGAGCAAGAAAATCTCTTTTGCACTAGCTAACAACATTCAGCCAAATCAAATGCGTTAAAGCAGTCTTTCAAATCATCTTCAGGCTCTTTTTATATGAAGTGAGTTTTATATGAAGTGAGAAATTAATTCCAGAAAAGTCTCCTGAAACCTCACCTTAGATTCTCCACCTCTTGCTTTCTCAAGGGTGATGAAGGAGCAGCAGGAATGAACTTGTCTCCCTCTTGGGTCTTCCCACTGTCAGTCAAAGAAAAAATCCAAGTCACCAGATCATCTCTATCATCAAAGGGTGAGAAGAGGGTATCTGACAAGTTCTGAAACGTGTTCAGCAAATCCAATATACAAACTGTAGTCAATCTAGTCTGGGATCTGATTTTGCCAGCATCGGGGTTGCATGCATGTACATGTACCTGCAGGCATCGCTGGTCTCGCTGCCGCTTTCTGTGCTGCCCGGCTGACTGCAACTCTTGGAGCCGTTGTCTGGTTTGCTGTCGTGCTGCTGGTGTTCAGGCAGCAGGAGTAAAGCGTTACGCAGACAGATTGCTGCAAACTCCATACTGGCCACTGGGATTGCTGCTGACTGGCCTTCACTGCACACAAACACAGGAATGCAAATACATTTTAGTAAGAAAGTGCATCAGAAAGACCTTTTAATAAGATGGAAACCTAAAAGGTGTGATACACATTTGTATGGAGTCACTTAATATCTTTAATGCTAGAAGTAATGCTACTTCTGTGAAGATGTGCAACAGACTGACATCTTCTGGAGAGACTCTATCATTACAGTACTTTCACCACTTTAAAATCTAGTTACACCCCTCTAATCAGGCACAATCTCACACAACTACTTTTCTAACACCATTAATAAATAGAAAATGGCATGGCCCACTACTAGGTTAAATCAATCTTCCTCACCTGTAGATGGTGTTTTGTGTGGACTGTGATGCTAGAACAATCTTGCGATGGTAGCCCTGCCCAACAACAGCCTGCACAATCCCCTTTTTACTGGGTAAACCTTTTGTTTCCTGCTCCGTGCTCTGAAGGAAACAACAAAAAAAAGTTTAATTATCAAAGTAACAACTTCAAAATGGCAAGGATGTTATAAAACCTCAAATGATTCTAAAATCCTCTACTCATTAACCAAAACGTTTCCTACTTTAAAAGTAGGAAAGTAGGTTAAAAGATTTGGGCTGCGTTTCTCAAAAGCCTCATTATCTAAGTTGATACTGGTGGTAATGGTTCTGCAATCTACTTGGAAAAACGCAGCCTTGGTCATACCTAGTTTTCAGCGTGCAAAAGATGTTAAATGACAAAAAATACATCACCGTCTAAAATACTTAAATAACACCAAAGTATAATATATTTGCAAACAATATTTTCCACACTAAAATGCAGTTTAAGTATTTGGGTGTGAACAGGCCTTTAAACGAGGCAAACCAAAAGTTTGGGGTTGGTAAAAAGGATTTCATTCAAATGTTTTTGAGAGATTAAGCTCACAAAGTCGCATTTATTTGATCAAAAATACAATAAAAAAAGAGCCATATTGTGAAATATATTTTTAACATTTGAAATAACAGATTTCGTGATGGCAAAACTGTATTTTCAGCAGCCATTACTTCACAACCAAAATAATTGTGTTGAATTGTGTGAAAACCGAGATACACAAATTTTTTCCTCCTCAGGATTCTTTTATGAATAGCATTTATTTGACTAACTAAAGTTACTGTATTCAAGTATCTTTTTTGACTACTTTGTACTTTGAGTATCAAAGATAATTATAATGTAATGGTAACAAAATTTTTGAATAGGTTTATGTAATCTTTACTTTAGTAATTGCATCATGTCATGTATTAAAATGTATTAGTCACATTTTGCATGGCACCTAACTTCTTCTGCTACAAAAGAAGTAATATCGCCATCTACAGGGCATTAAAGTTACTATATATTGTGTGTTTTGCCCAAACTTGTCAACAAGGCTACCTTCTGTGAATATGAGTGCGTTAGAAGGAAGTTGCTGAATCGCAGGTGTTTCATATGAGATGAGGACATGACTGCAGCCAGTAGTAAGGCTGAAACCAGCATGATACAAACATGATTGCTCCACTCACAAATCAACTGGGTTTTTATTTTCACAAGCATGTCTCTTAGTTGTTGATGGCTAGTGCATCTTTGAGCCTACATTCAGTGAGAGTAAAATACCTAAATACGGTTAAAATCAGGTAGACTTTTACTCAAAAGTGGCATTGGAATTGGTGACTTCTAACTTGTAACAGAGTCATTTCCACTGTAAGGTATCCTTACTTCTACTTAGGTATTGTTTCCAGGTACTCTTTACACCTCTGTCAATCTTACCAACCCCAAACTTTTGAATGGTAGTTTAAGTATACACATATTCCTGCCACCTTTTGAAAAACAAGGGGTTCTTTCAATTTATTTTTTAAAAACGTATGTGTTAATGTCAGTACCCCTTTATTAGCTGTGATGCAGCACTCTGCGAGCCTGAGCCAGAGTCGAGGGCTGGAGTGATACACCTGCACCGCCTCCATCAGACACTCAAACGCTGCCAGCGGTCGCCCGATATGAAGTAACTGAATCCCACAGTTATACAGTAACTCATAGCGCTTATTAGCTAACAGAGCACACATGGGGATGCCCGTGAACATCTTAGCTGCTGTGGAAAAATAATAATAAAACAACGTTAATTTAACAAGGCAACATTTTTTTTCCCATTATGAAATTTAAATCTATTATGATCAGGCATTTAGAAGGTTTCTCTTACCCTGCCCATTACCGCCATCACCAAGCTGGGCGCATGTGTTGTCATTTTCTTGAAGTGCTTTTTTAAAGTAAAACAGACCCAGGTTGTGCTTCCCCATGGCAAAATGGATACAACCAAGATTATTCCAGAACATACACCTCACACATTCACCTTCAATGGGTGGAAAAAAAGGACAAATCTGAGCCAAAAGATTGCAGAAGAGAAAAACTTTTGACTGGAACATTCGATGAAATTTCTAAAGTGTATTCTACATGTCTGACACCACTTCTTGGAATAAACAGATTTGAATGATTATGGTGTACACATGTCTATGATTAAATGAAAGAGAATGGAATGGGATCCATTTTTTTTTCTTTTTAAAGCACATATGGGTGGTTTTTAACAATGATGCACATTACAGAAGTCATGTACCTGTTTTTAAGGGTCCTGGATGCTCTGCAATATTTGAACTGTTGAGGAGTTTCACAGCTTTACGATAATTTCCCCTCAAATACTCAAAATTACTCTTCAAGAAGAGTGAGGGCGCAGACTGAGGGAGGAATATGTAAATAAAGACAATCAACAAAAGTTACATAACAAGTGTATAACGAAACATGTGCAGGTGTACCTGACCAACATTTACAATATGCATGTATTGTGTGAATCTGTTGACTGTGAATCCTCACATTTCCAGATGTGTTCATTACAGATTTGATTTCCCGTTTGCAGGCCTTCAGTGACTTCATCTGGATATAGGCTCGTACTTTATACTGCACACACAAACATAGCCAAAACAGCTTGATTTTTAGAGAATGTTGCAAGCTGATCAGTATCATACTGTTTTATATATTAGTTTAGAACTAATTCTCAGTGCAAGCAACTCTATTGCAAACCTTTGTTATTTCATTGTTTCTTATGTTTAATCGGAGTGCTGTAACATTCATTATACATCTGCTCTCACCTGGTGCATCTTTGATTTAGCTGCCTCGATCATAGCTGTGAACTCTGCTTTCAGAGCGGCAGATTCCTTATTCATGCTGTTGGCACTCTGTAAATGACACGTGATCCAAAAAGTTGAAGTAGAGAGAACAGAATCTGGAGCAACAACTCTATTTAGCATCTCACAAAGTGTCATTGTTTTTTCACCCATTCTTCATTTTCTAGGGCATGAACTGGTGAAATAGCCAAAGGATTGGTCAAACGAAAATGTTTTCTGTTACTTTGGCAGATAAATATATAATAAGGCACACTACTGTTCAAAGGTTTGGGGGCAGTAGGACTATTTTTTTAAAGAAATTAATACTTGATTACACATTACCTAAGGGCACATTAAATTGATAAAAGTTCTCATTAGTTAATATTATTTAATGCATTTACTATGATTGAGCAATACATTTGTATTTATCAATCTTTGTTATAATTAGTTAATACAAATTACAATGGTTCATTGCTTATTCATGTTATCTAAGGTCCATTGAATAATATTAACAGATACAAATTTAGATTTTAAATATGTATTAGTAAATGCTGAAATTAACATTCATTGAAATTAATAAATGCTTTACAAATAATTATCATAATTTCTTCATGTTAATATAAACTGAACAAAATTATAAACGCAACTTTTGTTTTTGCAAATTTTTCATGAGCTGAACTCAAAGATCTAAGACCACTCTAAAAGGCCACTTTAAAGCCCTATTCATACGGGATTTAGGGCTGGGCGGTATACCGAGTTTGTAGAATATATCGATATTTTTTCCCCCAACGATATGGAATGAGGCAATACAGTTTATATCGATACAGTAGTTTGATACGAGCACATCTGAAAAATAGTGGAGTACGCAGTGTGAGCTCCTGCAGTGAACTTGCACAAGCTTATTAAGCGCTTCAAAATAACTGGTAAGATAGTTAACAAGTTTAAAGCAGCTTGCCCTGTCAGATGCTCGGACAGATAGCCTACTGTTAGTGACTGAAAGATAAATATTGGCGCTGTTTAATGCGTTTGAGACGTGGTGCTTTCCTCAGTGCTTAACTTACATTTCACAGGTATATTCTCCATCTGTAAATGTTCAAACAAATCAAACAAATATCTCCATTTCACTGTCAGGAGAGGACGAGCTTCTGCAGATGAATCTCCGCGCATGCGCGCCAAACAGACGAGCACAATAGAACAGTAGCGCAATAATTCTAACTAAAATACATATTACTAAAATATTTGTTGTTGGAGACAATAAATGTGCCATATGTAGAATTTTAAACCTACAAATATATTTTTATGAAAGTGACCATTATAATGGGGTAATGAAATGCAGGCTAATATAATTAGTTTGTGCTTTTGTTTTTATTTTAATTTTTAGTTTAGCCTTTAGTCATTTTTAAAAACAAAAGCATTATTTTTGTTTTTAGTTTGTAATGTTAAAAGGTTAGAATGTAATGTGATTTTAACCACCTTATTGCACATAATATATTGCATAGCCTACATTACATTCCCTATTTGTTTCCATATCCTTCAATATCATTGTTTGGATATCATTGGATATCAGCAGGATGTGAAATAACATTTTTTTTTAAAATAAATACATTTTCTTTATCCAAATAGTAAAACGTAGAAAGTACAGAGATATTGTATATCGCCATTTAACCAAAAAATACGAGATATGATTTTTTGGCCATATCGCCCAGCCCTAACGTGATTAGTATTACCTGGTGACCTCTAGTCATTTGTAATAACTGCGGAGGTTATCTGTGATCTTAATCCCGTGCAAATTGGCCATGTCTGTAATTTGTAAAGTAAAAATTCCCCCGCAAATTACCTTCTATATTTCGCCGAACACCGAGGTCCTCTGATGATATTAGTCCCGTGCGAATCGGCATCTCTGTGATTTGGCCGGATCGTATATCATTTTTTCAAGGTTTTTGTTTCATGTGCGCCTTTTTATTCATCTTTCGCGAAGAATGGAGGCTGTGTTGGAGTGTTTTGATAGTATTTTGTGTGCTGGGTCATATCGCTATACACAACTACAAAATTTGCAGAAAGTGAAAGCTTTTAATTTCTAAATCACAGGCTTAAGGCTGCGTTTACACTTGGCATTAACATGTGATCACTGTGATCCAAACAAGCAGATCGGATCATTAGCCAATCAGGACATGGCACGTTTACATTTGTTCACATTAAGTAGCCTCTGTATCTGGGAAACCGATCGGATTTCTGTTGCATTTCTGCGTGCAATGACTATATTGACAGAAATGGGAGCTTGATAAAAATGCTGAAACAATAAAAACATTCAACATTTAAAACATGAAAAAATTCTGATTCCGATTATTCCTCTGGCAAAGCAGCGCACAGCTCTTCATTAAGATCTCATGACTGACTGTGATTGTACAGGCGATCGCCTCGTTCAGATAATGTTGCACAATTAAAATTAAAAATGACATAGTATCATGTAAGTCTAAATAAACTGTTTTAAAGATTGACATCTATTGTAAGGTTCAAATAAGTTTAATTTCTTGTCTAAACTGCGTATGGCAATTATTTTCTGACAGCCATGCGGGGAGACGTCTAGGCGGGGATTTATATGACGTCCACCTGTGAATGCAGACACGATGGCTGGATTGCGTTTACATTACACGGATAACATTCCGATCAGAAGTGCGTTTACATTTGTCTTTTCAATGTGTATGTGGACAACATCCAGATACAGGACGCATGTTAATGCCAAGTGTAAACGCAGCCTAAAATGTACAGTTTTATCACAAGTCAAGTCAAGTCACCTTCATTTATATAACGGTTTTAACAATATGGACTGTTTCAAAGCAGCTTTACAGTGATAATAGGAAATTAAAGTAATAGAGATTGTTTTGGCTTCACAGCAGCTCTAGAATAAGATTATTGTCCAGCTAAAGTTAGTTTTGATTGATTCACTTCCAGCTAAGGCAAGCAGATCACTGACTGGTTATGTACTTGCTCAATTTTATTTCGGATAATTTTTAACCCAAAACAGTTACGGACTGGAGGCTTTAACTAATGTTAACAAATAGAACCTTATCGTAAAGTTTTTTATTTCAAATAAGTGCCGCTCTTTTAAATTTTTTATTTTCCATCAAAGGAAAAAATTTAATCTTAAAATATATTAAAATCAAAAATGTATATTTTAAATTGTATTTTAAAAAAACACCCCAACCCTTTGAAAGGAAGTGAATTTGGTCTCTAACCCACAGTAGCATTCTCATTGTAAACAATGGCAAACAATATTATAATTAAAACATATCAGTTATTCCTGAATTCAAGCTTACCAATAAAAAGAAGAAAACAATGATGGACAAAATTACAGCATGACAGAAAATATACAAGCCAGTCAAAGTAGCAAATAATGATTATTTTTGTAGCACAACCTGTGCCATCAGAACCCTGCATTGGTTTATCAGTAATGTTATTTGAAAAAGGCTCCAGGTGGAAGTTTTTCTTACAGATGTTATCACTTTAAATATAACAACAAGAACTATTGAGAAAGGAAGAAACTATCAAAAACTCAAAATTATTTGGAAGGAGGCTTCTCTCACCTCTCCTTTGCCATTTTTGCTGTTCCCTTCCTTCACGGTGAGTTTCTCCAGCACAGCCAGCAGGTGCAGTGCCTTCTCTGGCAGGAAGGTGAGCAGGTACAGATCCACCAACAGGAAACAAACGGCCTGAGCAAACTTTTCTACTAGGACAGAGAAACCCATCAAGCAATGCCACACTACTGCACCAGCTAAAATACCTAATACTTCTGGTGCTGGTCCAAGAACTCACTGCTGTACAACTCAACTCTCTCTGCAGTACCATAACAGTTTTTATTTGCATTCTGAAACATACCAAACGGTTCGAGAAACTGGTAGAGTTTCTCCCCAATGGATATAGCTTCCGAATACTGTCGCATGTGGTAATGGATCACTGCTTGATTGTAGTACAGGATACTGTTCTCGACATCATCCAAACCATCAATATCTTCCACAGCTGTATGCATCTGCAAACAACGATTAATTATCATTAATAATAACATAATAATAACTTATAATTATAACACCCGCCAAATGCGGGTGGATTTCAGCAGTGGTGTGTAACGCAGTCACTTCAGCAGCCACTTTGGCAGGTTAAATTTTATATATAATATATACATTTTTCAATTGTAGTCTTGTAAAAAGGCATGTGAAATATAATCCTAAATGCAATGTAGTGTTGCCAAAAATACTGATTTTTCAATACATAGATACTGTAATATCTGAAATGCTTCAATACAAATATCCCGCAGAATAGATACATGATACCAGCTGTGCCTTTTCTCTCTCTCTCACATATCTCCGACAGCGAGTTTACACACAAACCTGTCTCCCTTCACTCACTCACTCACTCCTCTTGCTCCGGATAAATATAGTTGATGTTACAGGGCTTGAATTTCGGCGTGGGATTGTGCTTGTTGCGCATAATTGTACTCTATCTCGCAGATTTTGTGCTCACACGCAAAGTGTGGGCACATAAAGCCGTATATCAGTACAGTACTAAATTGAGTTCTATTCGCTGCTTACTGTGCTTAAACAGTTAAATACACACAAAATAATGTCAAAATGTCGGTCTTGGTGAGTATTCATGTAAACACAGACAGTTATGTTTTAAGTGAATGCAAACAGTTGAGAAAGACAAATGTGTAACAGTATAACGGATCTGTGTGGCAGGTCTTAAAGTGACAGCACAGCAGCTATTATTAATATTAGATAATATTAAAAAAACCTATATGGCAGTTTTTTCCCATGGTATCAATGTCAGAATTGTGGCCAGTGAAAATTCTGAGAGGCTAGTAACTCTGGAAAATCACTAGCCAGAGTAAAAAAGTGAATGTCAAGACCTGACTATAATTGCTGGGCATTTTTAAGACATTTATTGAGCAGCATTTGACAATGAAACAGAGACAAATGAAATACCATACCTGATTTTTCAAGGTAGTTAACATCTGCTTCAGGGTGCTGGTTGTTGTCTGCCCACTTTTATAAAACTCAGTGATTGCTTTATTCATTGTAATCTTGTAGTCATCTTTGTTCAGCTCCTGAAGGTTGTCAAGGTTTTTCAGGGACTCATCATAGCTTCCAGCCTAAAGAGACATCATCACAATATAACATCAACCAATATTCATGCATACAACCAATATTCATGCATACAACCACTTGCTAAGACAAATGTATTATAGTTATTTACGTTAAAAGCCTCAAAAGCATTGGTTGCCATCTCTTTCTCTTGATCTGAGATCCCAGGGGATGAAATGTTGTCATGTTTCATGTCACCAGCTTGATCTTGAGAGGAAACAGATGCAGTTAAATGACAAATGATTGAATCAAAGGTTTAAAGCGTAGTTTGCAGTCATATAGCAGTAATGAATGCTGTCAGTACAAAATGCGCGAGTTAAGACAAACATAATTTGATCTTCGTAATGCAAGCTATAAAAACAAGGTAAATGCAAAAGCCTAACTGTCAGAAAACGATAACGTTAATATGCTTATAAGCATTTCTTATACAATAAACTATTTATAGAAACAAAATTAACATTGTATTTCATGAACAAACAGTATTAGGCCAGTTCAATGACGCAGTTAACTATCTGTTTAGGTCTCGTTATAACACTAATTATACATTTGTAACCTAATACGTTAAATGTATACGAATATAAAATTAAGAATTTGTTTGTTTAAAAAAAGATCTGTTTACATTCCGGGCAGCGCTCAAGAACAGCTGCAGTGTTTATCAGACTGACTTAATATTATACACGCCGCTCACCTGAGCCTGTTTCAGCCATTACTTCAAATGTATGGACGCTAATGCGCTTTTAGAACGGGTAAAGATGTAAGTTAAATCCACTATTTGAATATACAGAAAGAAAAAGTGGAAGGTGTGTCTCTCCAGAGCAGATTCAGAACTCCGCCATGAATATTACCCACAACCACCGCGCGAGGTTTTTTTTTTCAAACCAGCCTTTTATGTACACGACCGCCCCCTATAGTTTTGGAGGATGAACTGCAGCTAATTGTTGCTTGACCATTTCGGACCCGAATTGCACTAGTTCAATGTCGAGGTCAGTAGGCGATAGTATGCCAGACCTTAGGTCAGTGGTTTCAAATCATGGAGTACCTCCAACATTACACATTTTAGATGTCTCCCCAATCAAACACACCTGATTCAACTCATCAGCTATAGGCTATACTGTATATTCCAAGACCTCAAATATGTGTGTTAGAAGAGAGACATAAAAAATGAGCTTTTAGGATATTTTGCCATGAGTTCCATCAGTAGCCTTAGTTACCTATGGGTTTTTCAGAATAGCAATTTGGATTTATTCGCAACCAAAGGTCAGTGCCTCTAGTTCTAACCAATGATAACTAGCATTCACAACAACAACGGACGATACTGTTATTTTTATCCCAAACGCACGCTTCATTTAGGTTCTGTCAGCTAAACTGAGCAGGATGACTGCAGGGATGACATATTTTTGCAGGCCAAACCCCAGAATTTAGCACTTACGGTTCCATCGTCCTGAAGTCATGTTTTTTTAATGGATTTTTCGTTAACTTAAATGCCTGAAATAAGGTCAATTAGTGAACAAAAACTCAACATATTTTTATGTTTTATTCTACCACATAACATATATTAATTATATTATTAATTATATATTATTAGTTATAAAAAATAAATAAAAAAACACTTTTACTTATCTTGAAAAAGTGGATAAATAATACTACAGAGGTCGTTGGGGACATAAACGTCCTCACACCATACAGAAACTCATATAGCCTAGTCCGCTTTCACAGCATCATTGTGTTTAAAAATGTGCTCTTGCAAACTATTCTAACTCAAACTTACAGGGAAAATGTTTTTTTAAATCAAGACTGAAAGAGTTGTCGGAAATGGTGGTGACGCTGAAGTAATGCAACCGTTGTGTAGTTCATTTATAACCTATTTAGCTGATTACTTTATAGGCAATTGTATTTAGATATCAAAAAGTGGTGTTCATTTGTGAATATTATAATGATGTAGGCTACAAAACGTGTACAAAACAGAATGTTTTCTGCAATAATCCAAAACCGATGGAGGGAACCAGGATGAACTTCCGGCCAACACAATTATGCGATCACTGCAGCACAGTATAATGTTTGGCTAATGGTTAAACTGAGACTGACTTTTCTTTACTTAAACTTTTCAACATAATATTACGACTTACGTGAACAATTTTGTCTCTTTACTTTTAAACAGGCGAAGTATTATTTATGTATAGTTTTAAGATGCACTATATAACTGTTAGAAGTAGGCCTATGCATTCAATTCAATGCTTCACTTCAAAGAAGACTCGTTATTATTTTAAGGAACAATCATAGTTCTTTTTAGTAGCATCCAATCTAATGATTCTGATATGCAATCAGAGTGGCACCAAATGACGAACACCATAAAAAAAAAAACAGACAACACCTGTTATGAGCATTGAAATGGATTGAGTCTGAACCTTTCTGAAATTCTTGTAGAAACCACTAGATGTCGATAGTATCAAAGAAGTTGAATTGCTCCATCACTGTCCACTGTGCCTTCAGAGGGGTTGTGGAAGTCAATCTGCAGGTAATGTATAGATGTTGTTAGGAGATGTTTTTATAGGACTGAAGCAACATTGGTTGCATATGGATTTAACCTTCATACCACTGATTAATGTCAATCAATTCGTATTAGGAAAAATATGTTTAAACTAGGCTGTGAACAGTGCCAATATTCTGGTGCCTATAATAAGACAAAGTTTGTTATATGAATTTATAGAGGCTGGTGGACAACTGGACAACATACCATGACTGTCTGATCATGACTGTCTGAATACTAACCCAGTCAGGAAGATGATGACAGCATCCCACCCAGAGATAGTAGCATTCCTCACAAAGACAGCGACAATCCTCCCAAAGACACCAGCAAGACAAAGAAAAAGCAAAACTGTGGGGGCTTATTGAGCGGAATTTCAGATCTCACTTACTATCCACAGGATGAGCTGTTTCTGGACTCCATAGCTGTAGCTTGTTTATTGACGATGCAGGACAACCATCTAGTAGTGCATTACAGTAATCCAGTCTAGAGGTTATGAATTAAAAAAAATTGCTTTTCTGCATCATAAAAATGTTCTGTTGCTTAGCAATGTTAGAGCAGAGGTGGAAGAAGGTTGTTGGAATTTTACGCGGTGGCTAATTCGTACGAATTCATACGATCTCACTCGTACAAATTATTAAGAATTTTGCTAAATCGTACATATTTTACGAGTTGCCAAATTCGTATGAATTCATACAAATGACCTACCCTTGACCCCGCCCCTAAACCTACCCATCACGTGGGTTTAAACAAATCGTACGGGTTTGTATGAATTGGTCGTGAGACAGCGTTTGATTTTCGAAAGACAAGTTGCTGTCTAATATAACACCCAGGGCTGCATTTCCCAAAAGCATTGTAAAGGTTGATCTTACAGACCACTGGTGGCAATTGTTATACAATCAACTTAGGCTTACGATGCTTTTGGGAAACGCAGCCCAGGGGCAGTTGTATAA